>NC_092768.1:43461155-44061155 GCF_047496795.1 Chiloscyllium punctatum | reverse complement strand
ACAGGAGCCATGCTTACTTACAACTGCATTTAGATGAAGATTCCCAGAAGTGTGCTACATTAATACCCATATAGGCTTGTGCCAATATACACTTCTGTGATCAAAAGTGCCCTGGCTCCCATATTTGTCCAGGATGTAATTTCTTGGGCTGGTAAATTATTATGGAAAGTTCATACCTAACCTGGCATCTATCCTGTTATCTTTGCAACACCTTCTAAATCATAGTATCCCTACAGTGTGGAAAACAGGCCCTTTGGCCCAACAAGTCCACACTGACCCTCCAAACAGCAACTCACCCAGATCCATTCCCCCAACCCATTATCCTATAGTTACTCCTGACTAATGCACCTAACCTATACATCCCTTGCCCTAAATGGGCAATTTAGCATGGCCAATTCACCTCACCTGCACAACCAGAGCACCTGGAAGGGACCCACACAGACACGGGGATAATGTTCAAACTCCACACACGCAGTCACCCAAGGCTGGAATCAAACCCAGATCCCTGGCATTGTGCGGCAGCAGTGCTAACCATTGAGCCACTGTGCCACCCCACTGGGTGGCACTGTGGAACAAAAGGATTAGCCTTGGTTGCATAGACAAGCCATAGCCTTCAATGAAGTGAACGTCCAGATAGAAAAAGGATTGGGTTTTAATTTGGAATCTGGAAATTCCACCAAAACCTTTATTAGTGAAAATTTGAGATACTCACTTGGTGTGCTTAAAGAGGTCAAGACAGTGCCAACAATAGCTTCTTGAATAGGAAAGTGAGGACTGCAGATGCTGGGGATCAGAGTCAAGAGTATGGTGCTGGAAAAGCACAGCAGGTCAGGCAGCATCTGAAGAGCAGGAGAATTGACGTTTCAGTTATAAGTCCTTCATCAGGAATCAGGGCTTATGCCCAAAACGTGATTCTCCTGCTCCTCGGACGCTGCCTGACCACCTGTGCTTTTCTAGCACCACACTCTCGATAACAATAGGTTCAAGCCGTTTTCAGCAGTGGGCTCTAAAACTATGTGTTTATAATTAGAAGTTGGAACACTCTCTGGAAGGCTAAGTAGCAAATGTGGATGCTTTAAGCCCCCTCCCAATAGCAGATAAACCACCTGTGTTGCCCAATGGAAGAGTCTTTAATGATATTAAGTTCTATGGCCATAGTCCCAGTTACTGCTGACAATATCAGACTTTGGACACAAAACTGAAACAAGTGGTATTAATGGCAGAAATCAAAAGGGCCTCATAACTAGAACTTTTTGGAACCAGAGGAACCATCTCATGGTAGAGAACAGCATATTGTTAAAGGGAGCAAAAATAATTGTCCCAAGCAAAGGTCACCATCAAATATTGGCTGAACTGCACCATCCTGGGGTCTCCAAAATGAAGATGTTGGTAAGACGTTATGCCTGGTGGCCAGGATTAGATGCAGACATAGCTGCGTTGGTGGAGCAGTGTCTAGAGTGCCAACAAAATCAAAAATTATTACCAACACATTTCCCACATCTGTGGGAATGGCTGGGTACACCTTGGACTTGGCTGCATCTCAACTATACAGGTCTTTTCATGAGTTTGATTATCTTAGTCATCGTAGACGCCCACGCAATGTGGTTTTCATGTGCATAGGGTCCACTCTTCAAACATGGGGATAATGACAGAAATACTGTGCACATTGTTTTCAACACATAGAGTCCTGGAAGTGTTGGTCACAGATAACAGACCGTTGTTTACAAACAGAGGGTTTGAATATTTCTTAACTTCAAATGGGATTTGTCATATAAGGACAGCTCCATCCCAATAACCACGAAGTAAGAGCAGTCCAGATTTTGAAGGCTGGCTTGAAGAAACAACCAGCTAGATATTTCTAGATACCAAGCTATCATGGTTCTTATTTGATTATAGAACCACCCACATGCAACTACTGGCAGAGTTGCCAATGGGGAGAAGACTATCCACCAGGTTAAGTCTGATCTTCCCAGACCTGGGGAGGAGAGTGAATGGCATCAGGAATGCCAATGCTGGATACAAGAGTCCACCAAATGAGAGAAACAGTTTGATACACAGGACCAAGTTTGGTGTAAAAGTCATGACCCTGCATGGGTAGGAGGCATAATTGACACGATGTCAGGAACAGTACATATAAAGTTTGGGTTGGTCTGATGGTCCTGAACAAGCATGTAGACTGTGTGAAAGCTGCAAACTCACCAATGGGACTGCAGGAGCAAAATGTGCCCTGCCCCTTGGAACTGTTAGAAAAGCTGCTGAAACCTGTGGGTTTACCCTCTCTGTCAAACGTTACTGAGTTTTCAAATTCAGAGATGGATATGATGAGAGTAACTATATCGACTTTGCCACCAGAAGAAAAGAATGAAATTCTATTGAGCTGCTTCGAGCACAAGGGAGTGACCTCCTCTGTGTTACATGGTGCCTGTACCTGACCCGGTGCTACAGCACCCCAGAAAGCTCTCCAGGATAAAGGACTGGTCTGTGTCTGCGGATTCTGAGGGAGAGGAATGTAGTAATTATAACATTGTCAGCCATCTGGAACTTATAAATATGAGTTTCTTGATTCAGGCTGTTAATCTGGTCAGGGAGCCCTGGCTGATATGTAAAAAAGAGTGTGTCAGAGTGTCACTCTGAAATGAGGCAGTATTAAAGAAAAGGACTGTTCATGTGTAAATCAAGGGTGACTTGATGATGGGTATCGACCTCTGTGCAGTTATTTCAGGAAGATTGCTGCATGTGTGAGACCACAACTGCAGGCTGAATTTTACACTTCTCCCACCACTGCCAGAATGTTTGTACACAGTGGGGTGCTGGACCTCTGAATATACAAACAAGGAGTATGCCATTTCATCCTTTGAGCTCTTGAGCATTCTTTCATTTTGCATGGGAAGATGGAAGGGTACAGCAATCCACTTGCCTTGAGCCAATTGAGGGCCTCAAAAGACCAACAAATCATCTGATGTACTGCTGGCAGGGGCAGGCATCAACCCCTGTTCCTTTTCTTGAGTGCCCTAATGTCTGGCAAGATACGGAAAACCTCCTTTCGTGGTCTCCTGTGTCTACTGGAGGCATTTCACACAATGTCATACAGCTCCTACTTTTAACAACCATCCCCTTCCCTACAAATACTAATAGCCCAGATTATCCCAAATTCCAGTTTCCCTTCGTCGGTAGCTGTCTGTCATCCCAGCAGTCACCACCACTCGAATCTGGTACTGCTGAGACTGCAGAGCTGTCAGTCAATCGGATGGTAACAAAAGGCTCGCTTGAACTAATTAAGAAATAACGCTTTGTTTAATGAAAAACAGATGCAGGGTATCTAATGTTTTGGTAGAGAGGCACTCAACCAATGTTTACAGAATATGGTGCCACATTAAATTCAACAAGTTAAATCTGTCTTAAAGACTGACACATCATGAAATTTTCCGAAATCCTGTTCTCTGGATTATAACTCACCCATGTCGTTGCTCTCCGGCAACAGCTCACTTTTAAAAGTCTCATCTTCGTTCTCAAATCAATGATTTTGTTCTTCCTTAACTATATAAGCACCTCCAACTCCACAACCCTCCCACATCTTTGCACTCTTGCATTTTTTCCAGCATTTTCCATTTTATTTTTTTAACGGTTGTTCAAAGATACACCCGAGATATTAATTTGTACATGTACTATCAAGTGCTTGGAACTTTCAAAGATTATTTTGTGTTATTCTTCTAATTATGGGAGCTCAGTTTACAGATCTTCACAAAACAAAAGGAACAACCGGCTACTTCAAATTTCAGTGTTGGCGCCGAATTTTTAACCTGACGTCACGCAAGGCAGTATTTCTCGAAGCAGCGGACCATGTACTTGATGTATTTTAATTGACTAAATGAGACAGAGTAGTTCGAAGAAATGATTCCTCTGGTAGTACAGCCCATTACAAGGGGTAGAGCATTAAAATTAGAGCGAGGCTGTTGAAGGGTGATTCAGCAAACACTTCTTTACACAAAAGAAATCTGGACCGCCCTTCCCACAAAACAAAACTATGTTGCGGCCACTTGAAAGTTTTAAAATTGTGATTGTTAGGTTTATTGTTAGGTGAGGGGGTTACAGAGTCAAGAGTATGGTGCTGGAAAAGCACAGCGGATCAGACAGCATCCGAGGAGCAGGAGAATCGACGTTTCAGGCATAAGCCCTGATTCCTGATGAAGGGCTTATGACCGAAACGTCGATTCTCCTGCTCCTCGGATGCTGCGTGACCTGTTGCGCTTTTCCAGCACCACACTCTCGACTCGGATCTCCGGCATCTGCAGTTCTCACTTTCTCCAAGGGGATTACAGAATCAAGGCAAGTCGATATATTAAGATGCAGATTAGCTGTGACCTAAATGATATAACAGATTTGTAGGACTACTCCAATCCCCACGTTCCTTAAATTTTTCGTAATTGTCCTCTCCACTCTCAACTCCAACAACAATTAGTCAGTTCTACCCTCTTCAACCTCCAATTTCTGACCCAATATCCCCTCCATCACAAAAACCACCTACTATCCCCTCTGTAATATTCCAAACCCCTCTACATTAGTCCAACTGCTGTTGAAATTTTCATCCATATTTTTGTTGCTTCTAAACTGAATCATTCCAATGCCCTCCTGTCCACCTTCCCATGTTCCACCCTCCATAAACTTCATCTTCGCTAAAACTGCGCTCTCAATCATCTGTCACTCCAGTGCTCACTGACCTACTTCATAATCCCTCAGTGCCTCCAATTTAAAATTCTCATTATCAAGACAAATTACTCCATGCCTTTTCGCTCTCCCTCTCCCTGTCACCTCCAGTTCCACCTCCTTCCAATATTTGCACGTGTTTCCTCCAGTCTGGTCTTTTGTACATCCCCAGTCAACTCCCTTTGCTCAGCTATTGACAACCATGCCATGCAGATTCCATGCTTTACCTTTCCCTCTTTAAATCTCACTGTGTATTTACTTATGTCATCTCCTTTAGGACTTTTCTTAAATTCCACCTCTTTGATATATTTTTGATCATTCCCTCCAAAGATCTACTTCTCTGTCTCAGTTTTAAATTTCTCTCAGAAACATGTTGGTGTGTTTTATTACTTTAAGGCAGTCTGATAAATGCAACTGTTGTCCTTTCATTTTTCCTCAATCCTCAAAATGTTGACTCGCAGACAGACTGCAGATATTGATCAGCCTCTAGTACTCTGTTTGAGTGGCCGTTCAGCATGTGGAAAGCCAGACAGTGAATGCTGTGAGACAACAGACACTATCACAACTGAGACACATTTTGCTTTCCGTCTGACTGCCCAGTTGGGCTCACTGATGAGGAATGGGATTCCAGGGCTGATTCTCCCCTGCACAGACCAGAGACCCTGAGGCTAATTGAACGACCTTCTTTACGACCCCAGGAATGGTTTCTCCCCCAGGAGCTTGTGCTGGAGATTAGAAGCTGAAGCCTTTCTAACTGCCGAATGGTCAGAATGAGAGTCGGTGACTGACCTGTACCTGACTCTGCACTGAGGAATATGAATTTACATAGGAGCTTCTATACATATAGTGATCGGATCAAAGATTAAATTGACCTTCTTGAAATTTTTGTATTAATGATGGGAGAGATAGTAATTTGGAACAAAACTCCCACGTGAGCACAACACAGATCACTCCCAACATAACCGAAGCAGCTGACCCGGCTTTAAGTTCGTATGGAGAAGTTGGTCTATGGTGAGATGGAAAATATGGGTGCCCACCAGAATGTTAGGTTCTCTGATATTCCAGATAGTGTGAAAGCTGAGTGAAGATTTTAGCAGGGAACTCAAACCAATAGTGTTTTGTGTGTGAATGTGTTGGTGCACTGGGAAAATCTGTACATGCCTTGGGTATTATAACACTAATTCTGAGAGTCTTCGTTCACTTAATTTGTCCTTTTAAGACTTTGACGAAGCAGATATTGAGATAATCTATGGCTTCATAAATTCAAGAAATATTTATTCAGTAACAAAGGGTAACAGTTAATATTAGGCCATGACTTTAGTGGCTTAGCACAGGCCTTGCTACTTGATTAAGCCTTGGGGATCAGTTGAAATGTGGTTTTTCTCCTATGTAATAACATCTCCTGTTCAAAGCTGAATACAATTTCCAATCTGTATGAGTTCTCATCTTTACTCTCTGCATCTTTGTAGCACTATTTGTAGCAGAAAGCCACTGACTTTTAATGCATTTTCTGATGATCGCGATGAATGGTGTTCCTGGTCTCTGGTTCAAATAATGTGAGATCAGTCTCTGATCAGGTCAGTCAGTGTGTTATCAGTCTCTGATTGGGTCAAGCAGTGTTTGATCTGTCTCTGATAGATTTATTAGGGATGGCAGCCACTATTGATGTCACTGACTGTTAAGTGCTGACTCAGGTTCCAGTCACTTAGCAAGCCGTCCCTCTCTTTACAATGCAGTTACTCTTGAATTCAATCTTTCTACTCAAATAGTGAGACTCCTTATGATTGTCTCCTTGTACATGTTTTTTGATAAGGGGGAGCTAGTGATTTCTGCTGCCTAACATAAACTTGAGGCTCATGGTCCTCAAATGTTAAATTGATTTAGAAGTCTCAATCCTGTAGATCCTTTAGTAAATGCTTGTTTCAATGAGAACTTAGAGTTCTAGCCTAAAGTACTGTTTCACTGATATAGAGTTCCACAGCAACTGCTACTACTGGACATGGGTTAATTAAATTTAACAGTTACAAAATGGTACACAGCTTTAAGACTCATAGAAAAATCACCAACTTACTTCATACATAAAATTTTACACATAGCATGCAGAAGTCAGTGCAGAGTTACAGTGTGTAAAGATGTCAGAAGATTCACTGACAAAAACTGACATGTTTATAAGTAACTACAGCAAAAATTGCACAATGCTAATTAAAAAAAACTTAATTTGTAACCTTCCAGAACCAAAGCTATTATATAATTTGAAGGAAAGTAAGTATTTTTCTTTTAGACATTACAAGTTACTGTTATTATTAAAAGACTGATCTAATTCAGGACACAGAACTGAAAGCTTGGAAATTCATAGCTGTTTTCTCAAACAATGGGACATTTTCAACACCCCTCTGCATCTTGCATATTGAGTTCAACTGATAAAAGCTCATTGCTGAGAGGTTAATGACTGCAGACAGCAGTCCATTAAACATTGAGTTCACAGCAATAGCTATACTATTAAATTAAAATGCATAAGTCATAGCATTGCAGGTTACGTGGGAGATTTCACTTGTCAGGTTGCAGTTGTATCTTCACAGACAACGATTGCATTAATCTTGGACAACATTGACACTAATTACAATCAAAATATATGTATAACATTGAGTTGACTCAAATACGTTGATTACTTGATCAGAAAATGTAATGAGACTGCAGACTTATTATTAAACATGAGTTTTCTTACTAAAATTTACCACAGGAAATATATTGTAAGACCTGATTGATTTTTCATTGATGTGGATCAACTAGTACTTTTTCAGAACAAAGAAGTGGGTGAATATTGTTTCACAAACATTGTACCCCAGGAAGGTTGAAAACATCACAAAAAGTTTATTGTAAACCTCATACTTGTAAGAGTTACTCCCATGTGGATTCTGCGATGAGGCATAAAACGATGATTTTGTGAAGTTTTGTTATATGTCTCACAATTGAACATTTTCCACCTATGTGTACCAAAATACCAATGGCTCAGAAAACTCAACTCACATGGGAATGGTTTCCCTTGTGTGAATGCGATGATGATTCACCAATGCCAATGATTGTGTAAAACCTTCATTACACACCTCACAGACAAATAACTTCTCCCCAGTGTGAACACGTCGGTGATTCACAAGTGTTGATGACCGTGCGAAAGCTTGGTTGCACACTTCACATCTGAATGGCTTCTCCCCAGTGTGAATACGTCGGTGATTCACGAGTGTTGCTGACCGTGTGAAAGCTTGGTCACAAAGATCACACTTGAAGGGTTTTTGCCCAGTGTGAATCCTCTGGTGCATCAGGAGTTCAGAGGATTGGGTGAAAGCCATCTCACAAACCTCACATATGAATGGTTTCTCCCCAGTGTGCATGCGTCGGTGTCTCACAAGTGTTGCTGAACGGGTGAAAGCTTTATCACACATCTCACACTTGAAGGGTTTCTCCCCAGTGTGGACCCTCTGGTGTCTCAGGAGATCAGAGGATTGCGTGAAAGCCATGTCACATTCCTCACACTTGAAGGGTTTCTCTGCTGTGTGGTTCCTCTGGTGCATCAGGAATGATGTTGAGCTGGTAAAGGCTTTGTCACACACCCCACACTTAAATGGCCTCTCCCCTGTGTGAATGCGTTGGTGTTTTCGGAAGGAAGATGAGTGCGAGAATGATTTGTTGCACACTTCACATGTGAATGGCTTCTCCCCTGTGTGAATGCGTCTATGATACAATAGGGTTGATGCTTGTGCAAAACCCTCGCTACACACCTCACACTTGAATGGCTTCTCCCCAGTGTGAATGCGTCGATGATTCACAAGTGTCGATGATAGTGTGAAGGCCTGGTCGCATACCTCACATTTGAATGGTTTCTCTCCCGTGTGAATCCTCTGATGTTTCAGGAGATCGCAAGATCGGGGAAAAGCTTTCTGACAAACTTCACAAATGAATGACTTCTCCACAGTATGAATGTTTTGATGATCTATGAGTGTTGATGACTGTGTGAAGTCTTGGTCACATACCTCCTGCTTGAATTGTTTCTCTTCCATGTGGCTGTCCTTGTTGTGTAACAGTTGCTCTCTGTATATTCAGGGATCAAATGAGCCTGGCACTTGAATTGCCTCTCACTTGACTCTTTCATGAGTCAGTTGTTCATGAAGTTCAATGAATGATTGATGCTCTCACCACACTTGGAATCACTCACACTTCTTCCCAACATTACCCTGATCAATCACCCAAAGCTGAACCGTCAAAAATATTGATTCTGAAGAAGATTGCACACCACTGACCAGTTTCAGGTCTGATGATATGTCAAAGCTGCCCTGACCTGATTGATTTCCACAAGATGATTTCACTGCCCAACCATCTCTGTGTTGGGTAGTGCTGTGAAGGGACTGGATGTCTTTTCTCCGTTGTCCAGTTGTTCCTTTGGTGACAGTCAGGATATATCTGTGGTGTCTGTCCTTTCTGTATTCTCTTGTGGTGCACTCCTTCTGCAAGACAGAAAAAGAAAACATTATTTCTTCTAAAATTCTCTTCTTTGCTGAAGGGACTGACTTCTCAGTTAGAAACTTTTCCACATTAAGTGCTAGTCTGCTATTCCCCTGTGTGGGAGGATCAGACACAGCACCTTTCTTCTTCCCCACTTGACTGTCAGCCGTCTTTTAACATCAGATTTTTTATCCTATAATATATGCCAATAAAATTTACAATCAGCAAATAGCGATTTGAACTACAAAGCTATAAACAAAACCTTTTGTTAAGCTCTGGATCCACATCTTTGTCAAAGACTAATCAGTGCTTTCTTGGTCCATATCCTATGTTTAAATCTGTTATTTTGTTCATGAGATATGTTACTTACAAACAATGGGACTAACAAACAATAGCAAAGTAATTACTTCCACCCAGCTTCAGTAGTGGATGTAACTGTGGCAGAAAACAGAAGAATCTGGCACTAAAACTTAGTGGTAATTATACAAATTTATCCTCAAAATGAAATACAATATTATCCTCAGGGAGCATAAAATGTCTACTTGGGCTGGGTGAGGCTCCAGCCCTGGAGTTTTAAATTGAAAATGTGCCTATCACCATCGAAATTATTGCATGTGTAAATGTCGGATGATACAAAAATTGGTAGTATGTGGACAGTGAAGAAGGTTATCTAAGATTACAATGGGATCTTGATCAACTTGGCCAATGGGCCAAGGAATGGCAGATCGAGTTCAATTTAGATAAATGCAAGATTTTTCATTTTGGTAAGATAAACCAGGGCAGGACTTACACAGTTAAAGGCAGGGACTTAGGGAATCTAAGCAGAGGACAAGGAAATGGATCAATGCATTAACCATAATCCCTTTGACTGCACTTGCTGTCACATGTTACATTTAAAGATCTAGTCTGAATGTGTCAGGAAGCTTTGTGCAGTCAAGGAAGAGAGATCACATCCAGAATGAGTACATAGTTTGGGGAATTCAGTGCAGAAGTGAACAAGGTGCTTTTTGTTTACCTTTTTTGGCTCATAGTTGAACAAAGAGATTTAGGGATGCAGGTACATAGTTACTTGAGAGTGGTGTCACAAATAGACAGGATGGTGAAGGTGGTGTTTGGCATGCTTGCCTTCATTCGTGAGAGCATTGAATACAGGTGCTGAGATGTCATGTTTCTGATGTGTAAAACATTGGTAAGGCCACATTTGGGGTACAGCATACAGCTCTGGTCTCCATGACATAGGAAAGATGTTACTAAACTGGAAAGAGTGTCAAAAAGATTTACAAAGATGTTAATGAGACCGGAAGGTTTGAGTTATAAGGAGAGGCTGGATAGGATGGGACATTTTTTTCCCTGGGACATAGGAGGCTGAGGGGTGACCTTATCGAGATTTATAAAATCATGAGGGGCACAGATAAGGTGAATGGCCAATTTTTCCAGGTGAGGCAAGTCCAAACTAGAGGGCATAGGTTTGAGGTCATGATTTAGAGACGCCGGTGTTGGACTGGGGTGTACAAAGTTAAAAATCTCACAATATCAGGTTATAATCCAACAGGTTTATTTTGGAAGCACTAGCTTTCGGAACACTGCTCCTTCAGGTGATTGTGGAGAATAAGATTGTAAAACACAGAAATTATAGCAAAAGTTTACAGTGTGATGTAACTGAAATTATATTTTGAAAAAGACCTGGATTGTTTGTTAAGTCTCTCATCTTTTAGAATGACCATGTTGGTTTTAGTTCTTTCACATGTAAATCGCAAAAACATTTTTTAAAAGTTACATTCTCAAGTGCACTTTAACAATTGGTTACACAAATCCATGTAAGATTCTGTAAATCTGTTTTTTAGATTAGAATCAGTCTGACCATTGTGGCACAGAGAGCGTCATGGGGAGTTAACACCTTCAATACCTTATTTGGGCCAAATTAAAAATCACACAACACCAAGTTATAGTCCAACAGGTTTAATTGGAAGCACTAGCTTTCAGAGCGTCGCTCCTTCAACAGGTGGTTGTGCAGGACAAAACCACCTGATGAAAAATAAATTTTTGCTATAAATTCTGTATCTTACAATTCTATCCTCCACAACCACCTGATGAAGGAGTGGCGCTCCGAAAGCTAGTGCTTCCAATTAAACCTGTTGGACTATAACCAGGTGTTGTGTGATTTTTTAAACTTTGTACACCCCAGTCCAACACCGTCATCTCCAAATCATTATTTGGGCCAACATGACACCAATTGTTAAAGAATGTAACTTTTGTTAGGCGTGGCCTCCAGGCTGACATTAATCCCTTGATCAACATTCGCAAAAAACAGTGGTTTGTGAGAACTTGTTATGCACATACTGTTTGCCTTATTTTCTACATTACAATGGGGACAACATATCAAAAGTACTTCTGATACAGGAGTCTGAAGAACTGCCTCAGTGCAGAAATCTAAGCAGAGGACTGAGAAATGGATCAGTGCGTTCACCATAATCCCTTTGACTGCACTTGCTGTCACATGTTACATTTAAAGGTCAAGTCTGAATGTGTCAGGAAGCTTTGTGCAGTCATGGAAGAGAGATCACATCCAGAGTGAGTACATAGTTTGGGGAATTCAGTGCAGAAGTGAACAAGGTGTTTTTTATTTACCTTTTTTGGCTCATAGTATATAAGGTTATTTTTAACAGGATAAATAAATTGAAGCCCAGGATCAAGGGCCAGAACAACAGAGTGACATTATGGGTGAACCTGGCAGCATCCGAGGAGCAGGCAAATCGACATTTCGGGCAAAAGCCCATCATCAGGAATCCTGATGAAGGGCTTTTGCCCGAAACGTCGATTTTCCTGCTCCTCAGATGCTGCCTGAATTGCTGTGCTTTTCCAGCACCACTCTAATATAAAATCTGGTTTCCAGTATCTGCAGACCTTGTCTTTACGATTATGGGTGAACCGTAAGTTCATCGGTTGACAGCTGTCTCTTATAGATTACTTTCAAACAGAAGGTCAATAGGGGAAATATTTACAGGTTAGAAACAAAAAGACAATTACAACATTTTTAAAAATCAAATTACGAACTAAGTAATTAAAATAGAAGTGCTGAGCCATGTTGTAACTGCATGATGTGGGAACTGGTGGACCCCATTGTGGTTCATAGTGACCACATCTGTAGCAATATGTTGGTTGCTTGAGGAACTCTGGCTCAGATTAGGGGATGAGAGAGTTATCTGGATGCTGTGTTTCAGGCAGCAGTCACACCACTTAGATTAAATAGATTAGATATAATTAGATATAATTCGGTCAGTGGTCAGGGATAGGAGGGTGTAACTATAAGTGAGACAGGTAGAGGCATCCAGAGCTGAAGAGCCTCACCCCTTGAGCTTATCTAACAGATTTGAGATTGCTTTTCCTTTTGTGGATGTGAATGTGGGCTGTATGGAAGATGAACAAACTAACCAAAGCACCGTGGTACAAGAAGTCATTCAAGAAGGGGAAGGAAACAGAAATGTATTTATAACGGGGACAGTACAATCAAGGGAATAATTAGTGATCTCTGGGGCCAGCATCAAGAGTCCTGGAGGCTGTGTTGCCTGCCTCATGCTCAGGTTCAAGATATCCCAACTGGACTTAATGGAAGTTGGGCATGGGAGGGGAAACATGTCGTAGTTCACTGCAGATACCAATGATATAGGCAGAAAGGGGAAAGTGCTTTAGTTGAGGAAATATGAGCAGCTAGGGGCTAAATTAAAAGGCAGAACTATAAAGGTGGTGGTCATCTCTGGATTACTACCTGAACCACAAGCAAACTAGCACAGGCTGAATTTGATTAGAGGTAAACACTGGCTCAAAGATTGTTATGGGAGAATCAGGTTTGAGTTTATGGGTTATTGGCATCAGAACTGGAGAAGGAGGGAGCTGTTCTGATGGGATGGATGCCACTGAATCATGCTGGGACCAGAGTCCTGATAAATCACATAACCAGAGCTGTGGCTTTAAACTAAATAGTGGAGATGTGGGTTCAGTTGAATGGGAAATTAATGGAAAAATTTTAAGGTGGGGGGTTGGTGGGCGCTCAGCAGGGGCTATTATCAGTTGCAGAGCAAGTAAAGTGCAGACAGTAAGGAAAGAGTCAGGCATCTGACTTCAGGCACAGCAAGTTAGTGGACAACGATGAGAACAGGGACAGTCAACACAGAACTGAAGATTAGATGTTGTACTTAATGCACACAGTACACAAAACAAGTCCAAAGAGGTTAGAGTGCAAATTGAAATTGGCAGGTATAATATGTGGTTATCACAAAAGTATGGTTGGAAAGGGATCAGGGCTGGGAACTAAACATCCAAGGATAATGTCCTATCAAAAGTACAGGTGGATTTGGGGGGGTGCTTTGCTATTAAGAAATTAAATAGATAGCAAAACATTATATGTAGTCGGAAGGTGTAGAATCTGTCTGGGTAGAGTTGACGAATCAGAAAGGAAAAAAAAAAGGAAATACTCTTGCTAGGAGTTGCTTAAGGCTTCTGAGCATCACTGGAGAAGGAAACAAATCAGGAAATGTAAAAGGCATGTAAGAAAGGCCCTATTATAGTAATGATGAGGGACTTAAACACACATGGACTGGCAAAATCAGACTGGTAGTTGATCTCAAGAGAAGAAATTCATAGAATAGACAATGACAATAGACAATAGACAATAGATGCAGGAGTAGGCCATACTGCCCTTCGAGCCTGCACCGCCATTCAATATGATCATGGCTGATCATTCCTAATCAGTATCCTGTTCCAGCCTTATCTCCATAACCCTTGACTCCACTATCTTTAAGAGCTCTATCCAATTCTTTCTTAAATGAATCCAGAGACTGGGCCTCCACTGCCCTCTGGGGCAGAGCATTCCACACAGCCACCACTCTCTGGGTGAAGTAGTTTCTCCTCATCTCTGTCCTAAATGGTCTACCCCGTATTTTTAAGTTGTGTCCTCTGGTTCGGCATTCCCCCATCAACGGAAATATGTTCCCTCCTGCCAGAGTGTCCAGTCCTTTCATAATCCTATACGTTTCAATCAGATCCCCTCTCAGTCTTCTAAACTCAAGGGTATACAAGCCCAGTCACTTCAGTCTTTCCGTGTAAGGCAATCCTGCCATTCCAGGAATTGACCTCGTGAACCTACGCTGCACTCCCTCAATAGCCAGAATGTCTTTCCTCAAATTTGGAGACCAGAACTGTACACAGTACTCCAGGTGTGGTCTCACCAGGGCCCTGTACAGCTGCAGAAGCACCTCTTTGCTTCTATACTCAATCCCTCTTGTTATGAAGGCCAGCATGCTATTAGCCTTCTTCACGACCTGCTGTACCTGCATGCTTGCCTTCATTGACTGGTGGACAAGAACACCCAGATCTCTCTGAACAGCCCCTTTACCTAATTTGATACCATTGAGGTAGTAATCTGCCTTCCTGTTCTTGCCACCAAAGTGGATAACCAGACATTTATCCACATTAAACTGCATCTGCCATGCATCTGCCCACTCACCTAACTTGTCCAGGTCACCCTGTAATCCCCTAACATCCTCATCACATTTCACCCTACCACCTAGCTTTGTGTCATCAGCAAATTTGCTAATGTTATTGCTGATACCATCTTCTATATCATTTACATATATTGTAAAAAGCTGCGGTCCCAGCACGGATCCCTGCGGTACCCCACTGGTCACTGCCTGCCATTCCGAAATGGAGCCGTTAATCACTACCCTTTGTTTCCTATTAGCCAACCAATTCTCTATCCAATCTAGTACTTTGCCCCCAGTCCCGTGCGCCCTAATTTTACTCACTAACCTCTTGTGTGGGACTTTATCAAAAGCTTTCTGAAAGTCCAGGTACACTACATCCACTGGATCTCCCTCGTCCATCTTCCGAGTTACATCCTCAAAAAATTCAAGAAGATTAGTCAAGCATGATTTCCCCTTCATAAATCCATGCTGACTCTGTCCTATCCTGTTACTATTATCCAGATGTGCCGTAATTTCATCCTTTATAATAGACTCCAGCATCTTTCCCACCACTGAGGTTAGACTAACTGGTCTATAATTTCCTGCTTTCTCCCGCCCACCCTTCTTTAAAAGTGGCACATTAGCCGCCCTCCAATCCTCAGGAACCGACCCCGATTCTATTGAACTCTGGAAAATAATCACCAGCGCATCCACGATTTCCCGAGCCACCTCCTTCAGTACCCTGGGATGCAGGCCATCAGGTCCCGAAGACTTATCAACCTTCAGACCTAACAGTCTCTCCAACACCAAATCCTGGCAAATAGAAATTCCCTTTATCAACCTTCAGACCTAACAGTCTCTCCAACACCAAATCCTGGCAAATAGAAATGTCTACAAGATTTTACTTTGGAGCAACTTGTGAACAGCCTACTAGAGAACAGGCAATTCTGGATTTAGTGCAGTGTGGTGAGACAGACTTGATCAGGGAGCTGAAGGTGAAGGAACCCCTGGGGGACAGTGGCCATAATATGATAGAGTTCACCCTATTGTTTAAGAGAGAGAAGCTGGAATCAGATGCAACAGTATTACAAATGACTAAAGACATGAGAGAGGAGATGGTGAGAGTTGATTGGAAGAGGAATCTAGCATGGAAGATGATGGAGCAGCACTGGCAGGGGTTGCTGGAGGTAATGTGGGAGACAGAGCTTAATTTCATCCCAAGGAGAGCATGACAAGGCAAGTCAAGGAAAGCATAAAAGCAAGAGGTAAAGCATACAATGTGGTGAAGGTGGGTGGGAAGCCAAAGAATTGGGAAGCCTTTAAAACAAGTAGAGGATAACTGAAAAAGCAATAAGGGGGAGAAGATTCAATATGACAGTAAGCAAGCTCATATTATAAAACAAGATTGCATGAGCATTTTTACATACAAGTTATTCTGCTATAACATACATTTTGTTAATGTGAATTTGCTGTAACATGATTGATGAACTTTTAAGCATGAACTTTTAAAGCATTTATTGGTGATAATACAATTCTGGCCCCATTAGTTTCTACTAATACGCAATTTTCTTATAATGTAGGATTGCACAAGAATGGAACTACCGCATTATAGCAGAACCGACTGTATCTAAAAGGTAAGATAGAAGCAAGAGTTGACTTTGGACTGCTGGAAAATGAGGCTGGAGAAGCAATAATGGTGAACAAAGTAATGGTGGAGTAGGTAATTTGCATCAATTTTCACAGTGGAAGACACCAGCAGCATTCCAGAACTTCAAGAGAGTGAGGGGTGGAGGTGACGAATAGTGGCAATCACCATGAAGAAGCTGAAAGGTCTGAACGTGGATAAATCACCCAGTCCAGATGAACTACCCTCTGAAGAAGTTCACTTCTGAAGGAGATAGCTGAACAAATTGTAGAGGCATTGGTGGTATTCTTTCAGGAATCACTGGAGTCAGAAAGGGTCCCAGAGGGTGGTTAAATTGCTAATGTGACACTCCTGTTTAAGCAGGGAAGGAGGCAGAAGGCAGGAAACTGTAGGCCGGTTAGCTTGACATCAGTCATTGGTATGATTTTAGTCTATTATTAAGAATGAGTACTTGGAAGTGCGTGGTAATGTAGGGCAGAGTCAGCATGGCTTTGTCCAGGGAGGTCATGCCTGACAAATCTGTTAGAATTCTTTGAGGTGGTAATGAGCGAGTTAAATAACAGAGAGCCGGGGACATGATCTATTTGGATTTCCAGAAGGCCTTTGACAAGGTGCTGTATAGGAGACTGCTAATTAAGAGGGGAAAGGTATCAGCATGGACAGAGGATTGGCTGACTAGTGATGGCAGAGTAGGGATAAAGAGTTTTATTTCAGGTTGGCAGCCGGTGACGAGTGGTCTTCCGCAGGTGTCAGTGTTGGGATAACTACCATTCATGTTATACAATTATAATCTGGACAAAGGAACTGAGGGCACTGCTGCTAAGTTTCTAGATGACACAAAGATAGGTGGAGGGACACGGAATCGGGGAGGCTGCAGAAGGATTTGTACAGGCTAGGAGAGTGGGCAAAGAACTGGCAGATAGAATACAATGTGGGAGACTGTGAGGTTATGCACATTGGTTAGAAGAATAGAGGCGTAGACTATTTCTTAACAGGGAAAGATTTCGGAAGCTGTAAGGGACCTAAGAGTCCTAGTTCAAGATTCTCTTAAGGTTAACATGCAGGTTCAGTTCGCGGTTAGGAAGGTAAATGCCTTGCTAGCACTCATTTCAAGAGGGCTAGAATAAAACAGCAGAGATGTTCTACTGAAACTCTATAAAGTTCTAGTCAGACTGCATTTGGAAGAGTATGAGCAGTTTTGGGCTCTGTGCCTAAGGGCTGATGTGCTGGCATTGAACAGGTACAGAGGAGGTTTACAAGAATGATCCCAGGGATGAAGGGCTTGTCATTATGAGAAACAGTTGAGAACTCTTTGTCTGTGTTTGATAAGAATTAAGAATTAGGGAGAATCTAGTTGAAATTTACAGAATACTGAGAAGCCTGTATAGAGTAGATGTGCAGAAGATGTTTCAACTGGGAGGAGAGAGGAGGGCACACCCTCAGCGTGAAGGACAACCCTTCAGAACTGAGAGGAGGAGGAATTTCTTCAGCCAAAGGATGGGGAATCTGTGAAATTCATTGCTGCAGAAGGCTGTGGAGTCAAAGTAATTGAATGTAAGACAGAGATAGATAGATTCTTGATTGGTTAGGGGATTTTAGATTTCGGGAGAAGGTAGGAGGATGGGGTTGAAAAACTTAGCAGTCACTTTCAAATGGCAGAACAGACTTGATAGGCCAAATAGTCTTATTCTGAATGGGTGGGTAGGTGGGCATTTGATATATGGGTGAGATTGGTGACTGAAATGAGAAAGTGGTTCATTCATGGAACATAAATGAAAGCCCAGCCAGCAACATCTATGTGCCCATCTCTAAGTAACCTTGAGAAGTTAGTGGTGAGCTGTCTTCTTGAAATGTTGCAATCTTCAACATAGGAGTGTAGGAACACCCACAATGCTGATAGGAAGACAGTTCCAGGATTTTGACTTAGCAACAGTGAAGGAATGATAACATATTTCCAAGTCAGGATGATGTGTGACTTAGAAGGGAACTTGCAGATTTTGTCCCCATGTCTCTGCCCTTGTCCTTCTTATTGGTAGAGATCATAGTTTGAAAGGCATTGCTAGAGGAGCAGAAGGTTTGGTGGGTCAGTGAGTAAGGTGGTGAAGTGGGAACAATGCATGAATTGGTCAGCGATCCAGTCAGGAGGGTAGTTGGGTGTTTGACAGGGTTATCCAGGTCAGTTTAGTTAGGAATTTGGTGGGTGGGGGAGTGGCTGAAAAGTTTGGGGGGGTTAATCAGGTCAGGCGTTGGTGGATGTTTGGAGGCTTAACTGGGATGGGGGTGCAGGAGACCTTTGGATAGTCATTCAGTTAGTTACCCTGGTATTAGACGACCATTTTCAGCAGCCTAACAGTTGCTGGGTAACTACCCAGATGACTGTCCACGAATGTCCGTGTCTTTGTTATAGTCAGTGAAACGGGAATTGCCCACCGAAAGATCAAACTTCATGAGCAATTCTTACAGAAGTTAGGTCTACCACAGGGTCCCGGTTAGCAGTTAACGCACATGCATTGTTCGAGTTCATTTCGAAAGGGCCAGAATAAACAGCAGATGTTCTACTGAAACTCTATGGTTCTAGTCAGACCGCATTTGGAAGAGTATGAGCAGTTTTGGGTTCCGTATCTAAGGAACGATGTGCTGGCATTGGAGTGGTCCAGAGAAGGTTCACAATTCCCAAGTGTAGGTCCAGTCTGCTACAATCTCACGACTGGACGATTTGACATGCATGAATGGACACATAAGTCGGCCATACGCGCGCGCTCACACACACAGAATTGAACAATAGGAAATTAGGAAGAATCCTCAGAAATCTTCTCACATTCAGGAATGAACCAACAACAAATCTCAGCCTGGAAATCAGAAGAGAAATGCTTCCATAAACACACAATGTCCTACACACAGCTCCAGTCAAACAGTTCAGCACAAAACACCGATAAACAGCTCTCTCTCAGCTGGATCTTCTCACACAGCATTCGGGACATTTCCACCCCTGACTGCCCACAAGATAGTCAGACTGCCTGAAGATTGGTGTGGATATTATGGGATATAATTTGCATACAGGTTGCTCCTTCACTCACCATCTCACTTGATTTTCAGGCCCTACAGGAAGTGAAACAGTTCTGGAAGAGGAAGAGGTGTGGACGGGTTCTGTGATTGATGTCTCTCATAGCCAATCCAATTTTTTTGGGAGCAATATGAGTTTCCGGAAGTTTGGGAAACTGATAAGTGAAATTAAGGTGATTTTGTTCAGCAAAACAGTTGGGGGTTTAAATCTGTTATTGTCCCATCTGAATAAAACCTCACTCAGTTCCTTCAGCAGTGCTGGAGGCAATCGCGTAGTGATAATGTCTGGATTAGTAATCTGGAGCGAATGCTCTGAGACATGGGTTTCAATCCCACTGGTGAAAGTTTAAGAAAATTTGCAAATTAAAACAAAACTAGCCTCATTACAACTATGTAACCAATGTTGCTTTAAATAAACGCTTAATTAATACTTTTTAGGGAAGGAAATCTGTCACCTGACCTGGTCCAGCCCACAAGTGACTCCAGACACAAAAATTTGATTCAGTCTTAATCACCATCTGAAATGCCTGGACAAACCACTCAGTTCGGAGGCAACTCAGGATGGGCAGCAATATACTGTACAGGAATAAAAACGTTTGGCACAGATTCCTAGTGTGGGTTCAGCATTCTTTCTTGGAGAGTTTCAAACTGACAACATCAATATGAGACATGATTTGGAGAAAGACACACACACACAGACAAAAACCCACATGCACACATATATTTTGTGGGATGAATTTGTACTTGCAGAGTTACATTGTACTTTGCTCAAAAACTGTATGCATTCATGTAGAACTCTGAGCTCAAAAACTGCATGAATTTACATAAAACTCTGTTATCTCACTTTTTAGATTAGGATCAATCATGGCATAGTCAGAGAACACAGGAGGCCAACACCTTCAACATATTGTCTAGCTATCACCATTGTTCACAGCTAATCTGAGAATGCAACTTTAAACAAAAGGTTTTGTGATTTACACATGAAAGAAGTGAAATTATCACTATGTTCTAACAGATGAAAGGCTTAAGCGACAATCAGTTTTTCACTGTATAATTTCAGTTACATCACACTGTAAAGTTTTGCTATAAAGTCTGTGTTACGATCGAGCCCTCCACTATCACCTGATGAAGGATCGTCGCTCCGAAAGCTAGTGTGCTTCCAATTAAACCTGTTGGGCTATAACCTGGTGTTGTGTGATTTTTAACTCAACATGAGACGTGTAACTTTAACCTCAAAGACAAATGCCACTCACCTCTGGACAAAACAGAAAATCAGTTGTAAAGGAATGGCAAACAAAAATTTCATATGGGAGAGAAATGATCTGAGGACTTCAGCATGAAGCTATGCACCTTTGGCCTCCAATCGAAATGAGGACAGAAGTGTCAGCATAAGTAAGGGAGTGAAGGGTGTAGTAGGGTGAAAGGGGTGGGTATGGGAGTGCGAAGGAGGGGAGACAGAGTCGAGTGCATCATAAAGCTGTGGTCTGGGTTCTCGTCACTGGATTTTCAAGCATGCACTTCCAATTTCAGTGCTGCCCATGAATGGATTGACTTGCATGGTAACTGTGGTTGGGATTTTAATTTATTTCTCTCTTTGACATGCTGTGAGAGACATTAATTGGAGACCCCGTTATTCTGCCCATTCTCTGCACCTCCTCTTCCAGAGCAGCTTCACAATTTGTTGCGAGTGAAAACCAAATAAGGAGATGTTGAAAGAAGAAGCAGCTTTTGTACAAGTTGTCATCCAAAAAATCCACAGTGATGTTCAGAACTAAATGCCCAAGTGTGAAGGAGCCGTGGTTATACAAAAATTGTATTTTTCTTGTTATTCATTAACAGATTGTGGATATTTTTGGCTGCAAGAGAGTTTATTTCCCATTGCTAAATTCCCTAAATGAAGATAGTGTTAAAGTATATTCTTGAACAGCTACAAGAGTTCTAATTCTGAGCTGAGAGTGTGGTGCTGGAAAAGCACAACAGGTCAGGCAGCATCCGAGGAGTAGGGAAATTGACATAAATTCCAAGTTTTGGGCACAAGTCTTTCATCAGGAATGTTCTCCAGCATCTGCAGTCCTCACTTTCTTCTAGTTCTAATTTTGACCCAGGCAAGAATTTTAGCTCCTTTTTATTCCCTTTTAAACAGATATTTATATGGCTGGTCCGATTCAGCTTATGGTCAATGGTAAACCCCGGAAGTGTTGATAATGAGAGATTTAATGATCTTCACTTCACTTCACCTCTTAAATTCAGCTGTTTTACTCATGTTTGGGCAAAGACTGCAATGAGGTCAGGAACTGAGTGGCCCTTCTAGAACCCAAACTGAGTGTCAATGAGCAGGTTATTATTGAATAAGTGCCACTTGGTAATATGCCATTGAATGTCAAAGGGCAATGATTAGATTTTCTTTTGTTGAATGGATAATAACTGGCACCACACTATGATGCATGTTACTTGCTACTTCTCTGACCAAGCATAGATGTTGTTCAGGTTTTGTAGTGTATGGTCACTGACTACTTCAGAGTCTAAGGAATTGCAAATGGTGCCAAACATTATGCAACTGTCTGTGAACACCCCCATGTTTTATTTTATGATGGATAGAAGGTCATTGATGAAGCAGCTGAAAATGATTACATATAGCATATTACTCTGAGGAACTCCTGTGTAGTAATGTCCTGTGGCTATGATGATTGGCCTCCAATAACCACAATTACTATCCTTTATGCTAGGTATGATGCTAACTTTTCTCCTGATTTCCATTGATTATAGTTTTGCTAGGACTCCTTATTGCCACACTCAATCAAATTCTGCCTTGTCACCTTCACTTCATTTCTTAAATTCAGCTGTTTTACTTATGTTTGGGCAAAGACTACAATGAGGTCAGGAACTGAGTGGCTCTTCTAGAACCCAAACTGACTATCAATGAGCAGGTTATTGTTGAATAAGTGCCACTTGGTAATATTGTTAACGTTCTCTTCCATCACTTTGCCTGGAGTATATGTGCTGTATTCATTGGGTTCAGATGAGTGCTTGACATGTAAACCCAAGACCTTGGAAAAAGGGTGTATCAACTAGTCCTCAGAGGCACTTCTTCCTCTTCAGGTGACTGTTAATCAGGCAACAATCTTCTCTCACTGGAAGATGGATGAGAAAGGATAGAGAATGACTCATGGCAGAGTTGCTATCAATCTACCTGGAGAGCAGGATGCTGCATTTGCAAGCTATTGAGATCATTACATTCTATGCCAACCATCTGTTCATTCTTTGATATCAATGAACCACTCTTAATTATCTATTTAAATTTTCAATTTAAACTACTATATCTTTGCAAATTATATTTAAATTACTTACAAGTGTCAACTACTTATATTATGCAACTGTGGGCCCAAATCCGAGATCTTATGCTTTTTGTTTTTTTGCTCTGATCTGCTGTACTCCCCCAATCATTGACAATGGGATATTTGTGGAGTTTTCTTCTCCTGTTTGTTATTTAATTCTCATCAACCAATCATGATGTGGCAGGACTCTAGATCTGTGTCCGATCAATTGGTTGTGGGATTGCTTCACCTTGATTCTGCTTCTGCTGTTTGACAACCAACACCATGACCTTTTTTAGGTTTGCCTGCTGTTGTACTTACTGCATTTTTCTTTGAAACAGGGTTGATTCCCTGACTTGATCGTAATGGTAGAATGGTGGTATATTTAGACCATAAGATTACAGATTGTTGTTGAATACAATTCTGCCAAATTTATTGCTACTAATCATTTACCTAATTTTCTGCCCCAAGAAACTGTCACAAACATTCTACAATTCATCTGCTAAACCATCCTTGGCAATTTTATTTCATCATAAGGATTAAAGTCTCTCATAATTCCTATATTACCTTTGTTACAAGATCCAATAATTTTATTATTTAATGGTTTAACTACTCTAAGGAGGCTTACAAATTGCACTCACCAAATACTTTTTGACTCTTTCTAATGCTAATAAGTGCATTTACTAATTCTACATAAGAACTAGGAGCAGGAGTAAGGCCATCAATAAGATCATGGCTGGTTTTCTCGTGGGCTCAGCTCCATTTGCCCACGCTCTCACCATATCCTTAATTCCTTTATAGTTCAAAAAATCTATCTTAGCTTTAAAAACATTTACTGAAGTAGTGTCAACTACTTCACTAGAATTCCATAGATTTACAACCCTGAGTGAAGAAGTTCCTTCTCAATTCAATGCTAACTTTGCTCCCCTTAATTTTGAGGCTATACCCTCTTGTCCTAGTTTCACCTGCCAGTGGAAACATCCTTTTTACTTCGATGTTATCTATTCCCTTCATAATTTTATATGTTTCTATAAGACCTCCTTCATTCTTCTAAATTTCAGTGAATATAATCTCAGTCTACTTTGTCTCTCCTCATAAGCCAACCCCCTTCTACTCCAGAATAACCTAGTGAACCTCCTGTACACCCCCTCCAGTGCCAGTACATCCTTTCTCAAGTAAGGAGACCAAAACTGCACTTAGTACTTTAGGTATAGATTAGAGTTGTGCTAGAAAAGCACAGTCAATCAGGCAGCATCCGAGGAGCAGGAAAATTGACGTTTGTGCAAAAGCCCTTCATCAGAGTCCTGATGAAGGGTTTTTGCCCGTAACGTCAATTTTCCTGCTCCTTGGATGCTGCCTGACCAGCTGTGCTTTTCCAGCACCACTCTAATCTAGACTCGGATTTCCAGCATCTGCAGTCCTCACTTTTGCCTAGTACTCCAGGTGTAGCCTCACCAGCATCCTGTACAGCCACAATGCAACCTCCCTGCGTTTCAACTCAATCCCTTTAGCAGTGAAGGACAAAATTCCATTTGCCTTCCTAATTGCTTATCGTACCTGCAGACCAATCCTCTATGATTCATGCAGAAGGACACCCAGGTCCCTCTGCATAGCAGCATGCTGCAACCTTTTACCATTCTAGTGATAATCCTTTTTACAGTTACTCCTACCAAAATGGATAACCTCACAATTATTAACGTTGTATTCCATCTGGCAGACCTTTGCCCAATCACAAGGAGAAAGTGAGGACTGCAGATGCTGGAGATCAGAGCTGAAAAATGTGTTGCTGGAAAAGCGCAGCAGGCCAGGCAGCATCCAAGGAGCAGGAGAATCGACGTTTTGGGCATAAGCCCTTTTCAGGAATGAGGAGGGCGTGCCAAGCAGTCTAAGATAAAAGGCAGGGAGGAGGGACTTGGGGGAGGGGTGTTGGGAATGCAATAGGTGGAAGGAGGTTAAGGTGAGGGTGATAGGCCGGAGAGGGATGGGGCGGAGAGGTCGGGAAGAAGATTGCAGGTCAGGAAGGCGGTGCTGAGTCTGAGGGTTGGGACTGTGATAAGGTGGGGGGAGAGGAAATGAGGAAGTTGGAGAAATCTGCATTCATCCCTTGTGGTTGGAGGGTTTCTAGGCGGAAGATGAGGCGCTCTTCCTCCAGCCGTCGTGTTGCCATGGTCTGATGGAGGAGGCCAAGGACCTGTATGTCCTTGGCGGAGTGGGAGGGGGAGTTAAAGTGTTTAGCCATGGGCGGTTGGGTTGGTTGGACACCCTCCTTTGACTGACTGAACTGGTCCTCACTCTGAACAACTTCTCTTTCCAATCCTCCCACTTCCTCCAAACCAAAGGAGTAGCCATGGGCATCTGCATGAGCCCCAGCTATGCCTGCCTCTTCATCGGATATGTGGAACAGTCCATCTTCTGCAGCTACACTGGCACCACCCCCCACCTTTTCCTCTGCTACATCGATGACTGTATCGGCTGTATCGGCGCTACCTCATGCTCCTATGAGGAGGTTGAACAGTTCATCCACTTTACTAACACCTTCCACCCTGACCTCAAATTTATCTGGACCATCTCAGATTCCTCCCTCCCCTTCCTAGACCTCTCCATTTCTATCTCGGTCGACCGACTCAACACGGACATTTACTATAAACCAATCGACTCCCACAGCTACCTAGATTACACCTCCTCCCACCCTGCCCTCTGTAAAAACACCATCCCATATTCCCAATTCCTTCGCCTCCACCGCATCTGCTCCCAGCAGGACAATTCCAATACCCAACAACCCAGATGGCCTCCTTCAAAGACTGCAATTTCCCCTCAGACGTGGTTGACGATGCTCTCCACCACATCTCCTCCACTTCCCGCTCCTCCGCCCTTGAACCCCGTCCCTCCAATCGCCACCAGGACAGAACCCCACTGGTCCTCACCTACCACCCCACCAACCTCCAGATCCATTGTATCATCCTTCGTCATTTCCGCCACCTCCAAACAGACCCCACCACCAAGGATACATTTCCCTCCCCTCCCCTATCAGCGTTCCAGAAAGACCACTCCCTCTGCGACTCCCTCGTAATGTCCACACCCCCCACCAACCCAACCTCCACTCCCAGCACCTTCCCCTGCAACCGCAAGAAATGCAAAACTTGCGCCCACATCTCCTCCCTCACTTCCCTCCAAGGCCCCAAGGGATCCTTCCATATCCATCACAAATTCACCTGCACCTCCACACACATCATTTACTGCATCCGTTGCACCCGATGTGGCCTCCTCTACATTGGGGAGACAGGCCGCCTACTTGTGGAATGTTTCAGAGAACACCTCTGGGACACCCGCACCAACCAACCCAACCGCCCCGTGGCTGAACACTTTAACTTCCCCTCCCACTCCTCCAAGGACATGCAGGTCCTTGGCCTCCTCCATCGCCAGACCATAGCAACACGACGCCTGGAGGAAGAGCACCTCATCTTCTGCCTCGGAACCCTCCAACCACAAGGGATGAATGTAGATTTCTCCAGCTTCCTCATTTCCCCTCCCCCCACCTTATCTCAGTCCCAACCCTCGGACTCAGCACCGCCTTCTTGACCTGCAATCTTCTTCCCGACCTCTCCGCCCCCACCCCCCCTCCGGCCTATCACCCTCACCTTAAGCTCCTTCCACCTATCGCATTCCCAACGCCCCTCCCTAAGTCCCTCCTCCCTACCTTTTGTCTTAGACTGCTTGGCACACCCTCCTGATTCCTGAAGAAAGGCTTATGCCCGATTCTCCTGCTCCTTGGATGCTGCCTGGCCTGCTGCGCTTTTCCAGCAACACAATTTTCAGCTTTGCCCAATCACTTAAAGTATCTATGTTCCTCTGCAAAGTTTCACTGTCCTCTGCACACTTTGCTCTGCCACTCATCTTAGTGTCATCTGCAAACTTTGACACTCTACACCTGGTCCCCAACTCTAAATCATCTGTATAAATCGTGAATAATTGCGGTCCCAACACTGATCCCTGAGGCACACCACTAGTGACTGATTGCCAACCAGAATAGCACTCATTTATCCACACTCTTTGTTTCCTGTTAGTCTACTTAATGATTTTCTGAAGAAGACCTTATCACTGAAGTTCTTATCTCATCTTATTCTTATCATGGCTACCACACCTCCTTTACCATTCTATATGTTTCTCTAAAACGTTGTGCATCTTGGAATATTTATTTTCAACCTTTGATTATAGCCACATCTCTGTAATACGATACATTTATGTAATGTATTTAGGATGCTTTGTGCATTCAGATAAGAACCTTTAATTTCATTTTTTCACTTGTTTCCTGCAATTAGTTTTTTTGTTGATATACAATTTTTACCAATATACAGTTTTTGTTGAACTTTCTGTCTCTTTCTGTCATACTCTGTTGACTTTACCCATGTTGTTGTACTCTATTTCTACTCAAATTTCTGGCTGAAAAGAAGCTTACATTTGGATACACAAAGGAAAACTACAGGGTCCAGCTCATTGAAGAATTTACTGTTGAACATTGACTGCACTAAGTTATAACTCACATGAACTGATTTTTCAATATTTGGATTGATCAAAACATATAATGTGTAACCTATCTCCTCACTTGTCCTGACTTTCATAACTACCTGAGTGCTTGTATGTGAGATGGAGTGGCAGAGTAATTTCCCACATTTGGAATGTTTTGTTAATTATCTCTGTCATTTATTCCATTTTAAAGCATTTAGCTGTTAAATTATTTCTAAGTTTGGAATCTGTAAACTCGAGTTCAGGGAACATCACTCTTTCTATTTCGGTTGGGAATGAGTCTTAAAAAAGGAAAATAATAACTCAAATGATACCTCTCTGTCTTGGCTTCAAAGAGGAAGAATAATGATAATTTAAGTTCAACCCCATTCCCCCTTTGTATGTGTCAGGTGATACTACCTCCGAGAACAAAATGTCTATGTGACTCTGCCCCTCTGTGATCCCCTGCAATGTCTAAAACTTAGAACGCAGCTCATCAACTCAGAGCTGAAGTTGCACAGGCTGAAGCCATTTGAAGCAAACCTGGTTGCCCAAGACTTCACGGATTTCCCATATGCCCTTTATTTCCAATCTCATTTATTTACTTGATGGACTAGTTAATTATTTAGGGTCTAGATTAGAGTGGTGCTGGAAAAGCACAGCAGGACAGGCAGCATCCGAGGAGCAGGAAAATCGATGTTTCGGGCAAAAGCCCTTCATCAGGAATGAAGGCAGGGAGCCTTTATCTCTCCACCCTTCATTCCTGATGAAGGCCTTTTGCCCGAAACATCGATTTTCCTGCTCCTCGGATGCTGCCTGATTTGTTGTACTTTTCCAGCACCACTCTAATCTAGACTCTGATTTCCAGCATCTGCAGTCCTCACTTTTGCCTAATTAATAATTTACACAGCTAAAGAAACACAATAGTAACTTGCATTCAACCATCTTAGAGATAGTAGAAGAAAAAATCATCAAATTTTGGAGGCTGATTAAAAGAGGTGGAAAATTAAAACCTCTATCTCCTCTGGACCAAATACAGAGGAACCTTGATTATCCGAACGACATGGGCAGGGAGTATTTTATTTGGATAATTGAATAATGGATAATTAAATGCTGGATTCACAGTTTAGCTAAGCATTGGGACCTTGTGATCTTGTCCAGATAATCCAAAATTTGAATGATGGAATGCCGGATAATCGAGGTTCCTCTAAACTTTGCAAATACATTACCAGTGATTCAGAAGATTCTTCTTCCTATTCTTTCATAGTTAATGCTGCATTTACCCAGTTTTG
Source organism: Chiloscyllium punctatum (assembly GCF_047496795.1). Classification (NCBI taxonomy): domain Eukaryota; kingdom Metazoa; phylum Chordata; class Chondrichthyes; order Orectolobiformes; family Hemiscylliidae; genus Chiloscyllium; species Chiloscyllium punctatum. Next base: position 44,032,678 of record NC_092768.1, on the reverse strand, counting down.
ATAAAACAAAAAAAGACAATATTCGCCAATCACTTATCTTCTTTGCTGCTATGTTACACTGCGATTTTATTTACAGTGCTCTGAACCCACTGACTGACCTGCCCTCTCTGCTCCCTCCCCAACTCTTCAACTCCTACGGCTGTTTTTAGGTTCCCCTCTCTGTCTGGGAAGCAACTCCTACCTTATGCAGCAATGGAAGGCTTATCAAAAAGGTAAAAGATGGAGCTCTTCTTTCTCAATATGCAGTAAATAACAAAATACACCTGTGTCTGTGTCTTAATTGGGCTTAGTCTACATGAGTGACTTGCTGTCCAACAAATGGAGAAATTTCATTTACATTTCCGTTTATGAATGTGTTATTTATTAAACATATGGCCCTTTTCCATTCAATTACCATTTAACTCTTTGCGGTCTTCTGAGTCTGACAAGTCAGGAGTAGATAACATTGAGATTTGCACTGAAAGGTAATTGAAATGAAATGTTTTCAGGCATTACATAACTTTTTTCCTTTTTAAAAAAAAATTATGTAATGCTCTTGTAATTGACTCATTGTAAGTGTAATGATGGTATTTATTTTGAAACTTACCACATTGTTACTTAGTAATTCTGAGTGTAATTAGCCTCTCTTATTTAAATTAGCAGTCATTGTTATTTAATGATTCCTAGTTCACAATTCAAGTTGATTGTAGCAATATTTATTATGGGATCTTATGATCAGGATGATGGAGCTTGGATGTACATGACTGACCCTTCATAAGTGCCCCACGGTTGGTGCGGATGTGCATTTGGAAAAGCTAAAGAAGCTACAAAAACAGAGATTGAGAAGCTGCAGTTGAAAAACATGACTTGCAGAGAAGTGGTTGCAGAAGTTGCAAAAATAATCTACATTGTCCATGATGAAGTTAAGGACAAATCCTCTGAGTTGGAGTTAAGCTGGGTTGGAGAAATTACAAAAGGTAGACATGAGCTTGTACCTAAAGAATATTAAGGAGGAAACAAAAAAATATGTCAAAGAATCTCTTGAGGAAGATGATGAATCTGATGACGACATGTGATTAGTTTCTTTTGAAATATACAGTACTGATAGTGCATTTTTCCTTATTTTTAAAACAAATGACAGTATCAAGTTAACTTGGTTTCTAATGTGTGTAAATTTGAACTATACAAAATACTTGTAAAACTGGATCTGAATGCAACTAAATATCCTATATCAAATATAAACCTTACCTGTTAAGGTACAAAAAAAAATCAAGTTGAGTGTTAGCCTTTTTGCAATCCATTCAACTGTCTTTTCCTTTGCTCTTGTGCTGCCTGGGAAGGAGAGGGAGAGCTGAGTGGAAGAAAGAAAGTGGCTACGTCGTCTGCCTCTCTTCATTATCCAGTGTCTCTGCTGGAAACAGAGGGTATGTGACAATCAAATGAGGAAAAAAAAGGACTCCCACACGGAGGAATAGCAGACTGGCAGTCATTGTGGAATAGTCTCAAACTATTCAGTTCCTTCAGCAAATGAGGAGGCGGAGTTGGAGGGAATAATGTCTTCTTTTCCTGTTTTACAGTAATGTACCTTATTACATCAAAGCACATAGAGAAGATAGACGCCTGCAATTCAAGAACACCTCCATGGAAACAGAACCATTTAAGTATGACCAGATCTTCATACAGTCATCTGAGCTCATGCAACATAAATATATCCACTCAGGGAAGAAACCATTGCATGGTTCAATTACATGTGGATGCATAACAGGGGAAAATGCATTTACATGCAAGTTGTGCAGCCCATCATTCTCACAGCCATCAAACATGTTAATGTGCATATTCATATAGGAAAGAAGCTGTTCACATGTAAGATGTGTGACAAAATCTTCACACAATTGTTGCCCCTCCTGCAACATCAAACATTTCATACCAGAGAGAAATCTTTCAAGTGTCAGGTTTGTGATAATGCTTTTGCAACATCAAATCTCTTGATGCACCCGAGAATTCAGACAGAGGAGAAACCCTTTGGCTGTGACATGACTTTCCTCAATCTCCCAATCTTCTGACTCACCAGAGCATTTACACAGAAGAGAAGTGCTTTCAAACAGCTGTTTAAGCTTATGTAATGTCACTACACTTGTACCAGGGAGAAACCATTCTCATGTGAGATATGCACCAAATCCTTCTCAAAATCATCAGACTTCCTCCTCCTTTTGAGGATTCATACAGAAGAATAGCCCTTCAGATTTTTTTTTCCAAAAAGGAATTCTCAATCTCTTAGGCTCACTTAGGGCACCAGAGGATCCATACAGGAGAGCAGATGTTTGTGAGAAAAAAACGATCGACCACTCATCTGCTAAAGCAGATTCACAATGGTGAGAAACTATTCAGATGGAAGGTGTGTGATCAGGCTTCACAAAGTCAGTGTGTCTCCCATCCATCAACATATGCACAGGAGCGAAACCATTTGGTGTTCTGTTAAAAGACCTCCCTGCAGCATCAGTGCAGCTACATAGAAACATTCCAGTGTGATGTGTTGCCAGGATTATGTCTTCCCCTCCTCCCTCACCATACACTGATATCACCATACATTCTTGAAGCCAGGTCTCCTGCTTCCGTTGTATCTAGAGTTGTCTATGTAACTCTAAATACAACGGAAGCAGGAGACCTGGCTTCAAGAATGTGTGGTGATGTCAGTGTATGGTGAGGGAGGAGGGGAAGACATAATCCTGGCAACACATCACACTGGAATGTTTCTGTGTGACTGCACTGATGCTGCAGGGAGGTCTTTTAACAGAATACCAAATGGTTTCACTCCTGTGCATATGTTGATGGACGGGAGACACACTGACTTTGTGAAGCCTGATCACACACCTTCCATCTGAATAGTTTCTCACCAGTGTGAATCTGCTTTAGCAGATGAGTGGTCTATAGCAAATCAATTGCTAGTTTTTTTTTCTTTTTTTTGTTTTCAAAAATATACTTTATTCATAAAATTATTTTGATTTCTATACAATTGGTGATGCCATTCATATGTAAACATTGCATTTCTTTACATACAGTAGTCAGAATTAATCATTCGTATATACAAGTCTGTACATTTTCCTCCATATATTTTGCCGAGGTGTCAGCGGAACCCAGTTACTGGTTGGGCCCCCTGTTCTTCTTTGGCAGGCAGACGTTACACGGTCTTTCCCCACCGTGCCTTGGCGGCAGCTGCCCCAAGCTTCAGTGTGTCCCTCAGCACGTAGTCCTGGACCTTGGAATGTCCAGTCTGCAACACTCAGTCGGGGTCAACTCCTTCAGCTGGAAGATCAACAGGTTTTGGACAGACCAAAGAGCGTCTTTCACTGAGTTGTTGATCCTCCAGGCACAGTTGATATTTGTCTCGGTATCCGTCCCAGCGAACAGACTCTAGAGCACGGAGTCCCGCGTCACGGAGTTACTCGGGACAAACCTTGACAAATGCCACTGCATTCCTCTCCAGGTTTGTAAAGTGTTTTCAAAGGAATCTTGGTGAGTTGCTACAGTGCATCTTGTAGATGGTACATAATGTTATCACTATACATCAGCTGTGGACAGACCGAATATTAGAAGTGTTAGAATATGGTGCTAATCAATTGGGATATTTTGTACTGGAGAATGTCAAGCTTCTTGAGTGTTGTTGGAGGTGCAGTCATCCAGTCAAGTGGGTTGTATTCATCACATTCCTGAATTATGTCTCATGGATGTGGAAGGTTTTGAGGATTGAGGAGGTGAGTTACTCACCTCAAAATTCCTTTCCCTTGACCAGTTCTTGAAGACACAGTATTTATATGGCTGATCCCATTCAGTTTCCGGTCAATGGTAATCCTTTGAACATTGATAGTGGGAGAATTAAGCGATGGGAAGGCCACTGAATGTCAAGAGATGATGGTTGGATTCTCTCTTTTTGATATGGTCATTGTCTAACACACGTGTCAGCCGGATGCTACTTGCTACTTAACAGTAGATGTTGGGATCATGTCCAAGCCTTGCTGCATTTTAACTGCTTCAGTATCTGAAAAGTCATGAATTGTGCTGAATATTGTGCATCCCCACCTCTGTCCTTATGATGGGGGGGAAGATCATTGACAAAATAGCTGGAGATGATTGGGCAAAGTACACCACCCTGAAGAACTCATACAGTGATGTCTTTGGATATCGTGAGTGATTTTCAACCATTACGATAATCATTTATTGTGCGAGATATGTCTCCAACCAGTGGGGAATTTTCCCCGATTCCCATTGACTAGTTTAACTGGACTCATTAAGGTTACACTCGGTCAAATAAAACACTGAAATCATTGGCAGTCATCCTTACTTTCCCTCTTGAATTTTCTTTTGTCCATTTTGTACCAAGGGTGTAATGACATTAGGAGGTAAATGGATCAAGTGCAACCCAAACTGAGTGATAAGGTTATTGTGGAGTAAGTTCCACTTGATGGCATTGTCAATGACACGTTTTGCTGACGATTGGGAGTAGACTAACAGGGTGGTAAGAGATTGGCTTGGAGTTTTGTGTACACGACCCAACTGGATGATTTTCCACATTCTTAGTAGATACTAATGTTGTAGCTGCACTGGATCAGCTTGGCTAGGTGCATGGCTCATTCTGGAGCCTTAGTCTTCACTGCTGTTGCTGGAATATTGTCTGGGCATAAAACTTTGATGGTATCCAGTGTCAAGATCATTCACTTGGCATGTCTGGCTGAAGAAAACGCTTCCACTTCAGTAAAGGAACAACAAAAACCACAGAAGACATGTACATTCCGGCAATTTGATTTGATTTAAGTGACCGGGATTCTTCAAATCACATGAGTGATTTGAGGCGAGTAATAACAAGTGACAAATTGTTATTATCACTTTGGAAGGTGGCCCTTACCAAAAGGGGGAATGTTAGGACAGCCATGACTGAGCAGCACAAAATGGCCAATGACTGCACGTGGGTGAAACAGCAGAACATGGCTGACAGTTGTCTTAGAGACCTTGGAAAAATATTTGCTGAATGTAGCCTGCACAACCTAGTAGCTCTGTGGACCCAAGGTACCAGAACTGAGATAGAATATGCAGCTGCAGTTGTTTAACCATAAGACATAGATAAGAAATTTTAACACTACATTTAATTAGTGAGTCTGTCTTGAATTATTTAGTCAATCTGTTACAATACTAATAGAAGCTTTTCGTTAAGATCCTTCAAATAATCATCGGTATGGATTCTGAAGTGGTTATATATTCATCTATATACCAAAAAAATCACTAAAAACATTAAGGGGAAAGATCCAAATAAAATCATGAGGGAAAACCAGCATCAGAGAGTAAAAGCAGCCTCTATATCATTACAGGGAGAACAGGTACAGAAACTAGAATGCAGGTTAAATGAACATATTGTAAGACACCCAAGGGTAAAGATCAGGGTGTCTCATAAACACGGTGAGAAAGAATTCTAACATTAAGTGGAAACCATATAACTTCATTGGAACTGATATTATAACAATTACTAAATTTTTTGCATTTCATGCAATGAGGTTAATGAGGAACTTAAAAAATCCTTAACTGATAGGTGACTATCCAATTAATTTACAGTTAACATGGTGCAGCTGACAAATACCTGGGCGGGAATGTACTTGAATACATTGTCCATTGTGAAAAGTCCCAACAAGGGAGTGAGGAGAGTCTGGGAAACATGAGACCATGGAGGACTCGGGGCTGACCACAAGCATGTCCATCTGTAGCTGTTTAGACAGACAATTACCTTAACTGAAAATATATGTAATTAATTAATGATTAGTTTGTAAACATTAAAGGCCGGTTGAAACAAATGTATAAAAATATATATTGCCCTTTGTTAGTGAAGACCCCTTTGGATTTTCAGCTATTTTTCTTCCCAATGGAAGAAACTCTTTGGTACTGGCAGTGAACTCCTGGGTATTGAGTGAATCATTTGGTCATTCCACCCTGACACTGGAAATCTGAAACAAACAGAAAATATTGGATATGTTCAGCTGAAGTCAACAGGGTCTGTGAAGCAAAAATATCCATTTACTCATGGTTTTGATTACCTTTCAACAGAAATTGAATGGAATATTGATGGTTAACAAAAGTTTAATTTTTCAGCTTTGGAGGTTATATCAGCACAATACCTACATACTACTTAAATGTTACAAGACTTTTTGACTCAATCACCTATTCAGTCACTGGGTTCCATTCTCTGGATGAAAAGAGTTTCTCCTCAATGCTTCTCTTGAACTTCTACCTCTTAACATATCCTTCGTTATTGACCCCTCCCCTCATGGAGAAGGTGCTGTCCCATTCACCCTCTCTACACCCATCATAACCTTAATACACCTCTGTCAAGGGTCCCCTCTCAATCTGCACTTCTCCAAGAAAAATAAAGGCAACCTAATCAATCTTTCCTCACCGCTCAGACCCTGCCTTCTTTTATGTCCCAAAATCTATATTGCAAGTACACACATCAGATTATCCCTCAGCCTTATCTTTCCCAAGGAAAACAGCTTTAAGTTCTCTCATACATTAACTGAAATTCCTCATCAATGGAAATCATAGATTCTTCAGTCTCTCCAATGTCTTCACATCTTCCTTTTGATGGTAGTTGGTGTTCATGTATCCTGATGGCAAGTTTCCTCCTTGTTTATCTGATTTTTGTTAACAGTTCATGCATGTTATTTTGTAAATTACGTTAGATTTGCTGGTAGTATCCCACGGCTCCTTTAGGTTCATTAGTCGCTGTTTAAGTGTGTTGGTAGGTTTGTGGGCTACCATGATGCCAAGGGTATGAGTAGTCTGGAAGTCATTTCTGATCTGTCTTTGAAGTAAAGTAATGTGGCTGTAGTTTTTGGTTGCGTTGTGTCTGCTTGTTTGGGTTTGTTTCTGAGGAATTGGAGGATTGTGATTATTGGATACCCAGTTTTCTTGAAAACGTGTAGGTATTTTTCTTCTGCTGTTTGTAGTTCTTCTGTGCTGTAGTGTGATGTCGCTCATTGAAATAACGTCTTGATGCAGCTCTATTTGTGGATGTTGGAATGAATGCTACTGAAGTTAAGTATTTGGTCTGTGTTTGTTGTTTTTCTGTAGACGCTGGTTTGAAGCTCTCTGTTAACTGTACATTCAACTGTCGTGTCTAGAAATGGGAGTCTGTTGTCATTTTCTTCCTCTTGTGAATTTTATGCCTGTCAGGATATTGTCGATGTTGTTGTATATGTCCTCTAATTTGTTTTGTTTTGTAATGACAAAGGTGCCATCCATGTAGTGGACCCAAAGTTTGGGTTGGATACATGGGAGGGCAGCTTGTTCTCGTCTCTGCATTGCTGCTTCTGCTATGAGTCCTGCTATTGGTGATTCCATGGGTGTTCTGTTGATTTTCTTGTAGGTTTTGTTATTGAATGTGAAGTGGGTGGTGAGGCACAGGTTCACTAGCTTGAGGATGTTGCCTTCGCTGGTGAGGTTGCTGCTGTCTGGTGTTTGCGGTCCTGGTTTTCCTAGTAGTGATGCCAGTGTTTCTTTGGTCAGGTTGATTTTAATTGATGTAACAAGGGCTGTCACATCAAAGTAGACCATTATTTCATCCTCTTCCAACATGGTGTCTTTGATGGTGTTCAGGAATAAATGGAGTGGCGTGAATCTTCAGTTTTAGTTTTTGGTGGAGTTCCTTGGCTAGTCTGTATGCTGGTGTACCAGGTAGAGAGAATATGGGCCTGAGGGGGGCCCCCCAGGTATGTGTATTTTTGGTTATCCATAGAAGCATGGTGTGTTTGATCCATCTGGTTTCATATATTGGAAGTCTGTCCTGGTTAATTCTCCTAATTTTTGATGTCTTATTAGCAAGGATGAGATTCGGTTTTCGAGTTGCGGTGTCAGCTCTATCACCACGTGCTGGTAAGTGTTGGTTTCTGCAAGTGGATTATTTGCCTTTTTACCAGAAGATGGTGGTAGTCTCACTCTAATGGTCTCCTTTGATGTTACACCACCCACTTCACATTCAGTCGAAAAACCTACAAACAAATCAATGGAACACCCATGGGATCACCAATATCAGGACTCATAGCGGAAGCAGTAATGCAGAGACGAGAACAAGCTGCCCTTCCATCTATCCAACCCAAACTTTGGGTCCACTACGTGGATGACACCTTTGTCATCACAAAACAGAACAAATCAGAGGAAACATACAACACCATCGACAACATCCTGACAGGCATAAAATTCATAAAAGTGGAGGAAAATGAAAACAGACTTCAATTCCTAGATGTGACAGTTGAATGTACAATTGATGTACAAAAGCTTTTAACCAGCGTCACCAGAAAAACAACAAAAACAGGCCGAATACTTTAGAAGCAATCATCTCAACATCCACAAACAGAGCTGCATCAAGACAGTATTTCATCGAGCGACGTCACACTGCAGCACCCATGAACCACAAACAGCAGAAGAAAAATACCTATACAATGTTTTCAGAAAACAATGGGTACCTAATAAACACAATCCTCCAATACCTCAGAAACAAACCCAAACAAGCAGGCAATGCAACCAAAACTACAGCCACATTACTTTATATCAAAGACAGATCAGAAATGACTTCCAGACTACTTATATCCCTTGGCATCATGGTAGCCCACAAACCTACCAACACACACATCAGAGGACAAGTGAAACAAGAACACACATGAGAGTTCCTAGAGGCATGGCATTCTAACCAGAACTCCACTAATAAACACATTGATTTAGATCCTATCTACCTTTCCTTGAAAAAAAGAACCAGAAATGACATCATCTACCTTAAGAAACCAAGACCTATAAGTAGAGAGGCAGGACATACTACCAACGCTTCACTGGAGGCTCTCACTGATGATGTTACCTAGTCATGGTGACCAAACATCTGAAAATAAACCTTCCAGCTCAGTGAGCTAATTTACATCCAAGAATATATCATTCTTGGGAGTTTTGTTAGGGCAGATATGGAGAAGTTGCACCCCCATATGGGGAGAGTCTAGGACCAGAGGACAGATTCTCAGAGTAAGGGATCACCTGCTTAAAACAGAGATGAGGAGTTTTTTTTTCTCTCAAAGGGAAATGAATCTGTGAAATTCTTTAGGACACAGGGTTGTCGAGATTGGGTCATTAAGTATATTCAAGAATGAGTTAGATTTTTAATCAGTAAGGGAATCAAGTGTATGAGGAAAAGGCAGAGAAGTGGATTTGAGAATTATGACATCAGCCGTGATCTCATTGAATGGCTTGGTAGGCTCGATGGTATGAATGGCCTACTATTGCTCCTACATCTTATGGCCTTATGGAATTAACCTGCCTTGCAGCTTCAAAAACTAATGCAAATATACACTTAGATTCTGCTCCTCCTGTATCTCTTTTCAATTTGTAGATTTATTTATTATTGTCTCTCCATGTTCTTCTGACCAAAAAGAATCACTTTACATTTCTAAATATTGAATTTCATCTGCTACTTGTCCACTAATTCTCCCAACTTCTCCATGTCTTACTATTCACAATGCTTTCACAGTTTGCATCATCTACATCTCATTGAGGAAAAACCCTTTCACCCCAAGGCTAGAACGAATGACATTTTTCTGACTTGCTTCCTTCAAGGCAAAAGCTACACACTATATTATAGATGTGATCTCACCAAAGCCCCATGTAATTATAACGTAACTTAATTATTTCTGAATTTCAAACATCTTCCAATGTGTCAATATGTCATTTGTTTTCCTATAAAAACAAAATGCTGTAGATGCTAGAAATATGAAACTAACTCAGAAAGTGTTACAGAAACTCAGTAGGTCTGGCAATATTCTCTTAAATCCTTGGAGAGAGAAATAGAGTTAATAAAACAAATGCAGTATGGTTCAAATTCAAAACTTCAACTTTTGACAGCACTTTCAGATAGAAAGAGGAGAAGAAATGTGTTCTCTGATAGGATTATTAGTGTTTAGAATTCTCTTCTACAGAGTCAGTGCAGAAGATGTCAATGAATATATTTGAGACTGAATGAAACAGTTTTTTTGAGTGACAAGCGAGTTAAGGGTTATGGGATGTTGGTTAGAATGTGGAGTTACAGCTGCAATAGCTCAGCAATGATCTTACTGAATTGTACAGCACGTTCAACATGCCAATAGCCTTCTTCTGCTCAGATTTCTGATATTTTATTTTCTTGAGGTACAAACAGTCCATCATAAACAGGCCCATCCTGATTCCAACTGGTCCCAATGACCCTGAAATCTGAAACTAATTCTTTAACTATACCCAATAGAAAGTAGCAGTAAGAGTAATCAAAGGTTGATGCATTTGAGATAATAATTATTAAAGTTTGCTTTGCTCTTAAAACTCTGACTTCAAGCTCTGAATTCTTTTTCTATCAGACATTATTGATATGTACAAAGATCACAACTTAAGGTTGCTCAGTTTCCTTCTCAAATGTTCAACATTCTCTCATTGATTACCTTTGCCCTGTACAAAGTAGGCATCATGTCAGTGGTTGCTTCTGTGTCTTTCTATTGAACCCCATATGACCACTCCATTTTTACAGACATCAGTAGTCTCATGCAGTCATTTGCCCTACATTTTCTTAGATGACTGTAGACTGCAAACTCCCAATGCATCCTCACTGATACACAAATTGACAGCATGTTTGAAAGTGTTGCATCTACTGGATAATTCCTGCACTGTCTTCCTCTTCCAAATCTGTCAGATGGCCATCCATTTTTTTTATTGCATTCATGAGACATGGATGTTGCTGGCTGCTCAGTAGTTATTGCCTGTCCCAAGTTGCCCTTGAGACGGTGGGAGTGAGCTGCCTTCTTGAACCATTTTAGTCCATGTTCTATGGGTTGAGCCACAATGGCCCTAGGGAGGAATTTCAGGATTTTGACCCAGCGGCATTGAAGGAGCGCCAATATATTGCCAAATTTGGATGGCGAATGACTTGGAGGGGATATTGCAGGTGATGGTATTCCCATGTACCTGCTGCCCTTGTCCTTCTAAGTGGATGTGGTAATGGGTTTGGAAGGTGTTACCTAAGGATCTTTGGGGAATTTCTGCAGTGCATCTTGCAGGTAGCACACACTGCTCCGACGAGGAGAAAGTAAGGACTGCAGATGCTGGAGATTAGAGTCAAAAAGTGTGGTGCTGAAAAAGTACAGCCAGTCAGGCAGCATCCAAGGAACAGGAGAGTAGATGTTGATAAGCTCGTCATCAGGAATGTTATTGGGACTACACTCATCCAGGCAAGAGGGGAGTATTCGATACTTGTGCCTTGTAGTTGGTGGAGTCAGGAGGTGAGTTACTTGCTGCAATATTCCTAGACTCTGATCTGCTCTTATGTGGCAAGTACAGTTGATTTTTTGATCAACAGCACCCTCAAGACATTGATAGTCGGGGATTCAGTGATCGCAACATCATTAAATATCAAAGGGCAGTGGTTAGATTGCCTCTCATTGGAGATGGTCAATGTTTGCCATTTCCATGGTGCAAATGTTACTTGCCACTTGTCAGTCCAAGCCTGGATATTAACCAGATCTTGTTGCATTTGAACACGGATTGCTTCAGTACATGAGGAGTTGTGAATGGCGCTGGACATTTTGCAGTTTTATCAGTGACGATCTCCACTTATGATGGAGGGAAAGTCATTGATGAAGCAGCAACCTGGTTCAGCGGAGAATTGAGCTGAGAACACTTCCCTGAGGAACTCCTGCAGAGATGTTCGAGAGCTGAGATGACTGATCTCCAACAACCACAACCATCTTTCCTATGTGCCAGGTATGACTCCAACAATGGGGAGTTTGCCCCCGATATCCATTGAATTCAGTTTTACAAGAACTTCTTGATATCAGACTTGGTAAATGTGGCCTTAATGTCAAGGCTATCACGCTCATTTCACTTCTAAAATTCAGCTCTTTCGTCCATGTTTGAACCAAAGCTGTAATGAGGTCAGGAGCCAAAGCTGGGCATCTGTAAGGAGGTTATTGCTGAGCAGGTTTTAGTGCTATTTAGGATACCTTCCATCACTTTATGAATGATCGAAAGTAGAGTTATGGGTCAGTAATTGGCTGAGTCAGATTTCTCTTGCTTTTTGTGTCCAGAATATACCTAGGCGATTTTACACATTGTCGGGTAGATGTCAGTGTTGTAACTGATCTCACTTCATCCCACCTTATCCTGGATCCAACCTCCAACGCGGCACCACCATTTTGAACTGTCCTATCTGTCCATCTTATTTCCCACCTATCCGCTCCACCCTCCACTCTGACCTATCATCATCCTCCTCCACCTTCCCAACTTCATCTACCTATCGCATTCCCAGCTACCTTTCCGCCAACCTCACTTCCTCCCATTTATCTCTCAGCCCCCTTGTCCCCTCCCCCACCCACCTTCCTGATGAAGGGCTTATGCTCGAAATGTCAACTCTCCTGCTCCTTGGATGCTGCCTGACTGGCTGTGCTTTTCCAGCACCACACTTTTTGACTCTGACTTCCAGCATCTGCAATCCTCACTTTCTCCTTAGATTTGATCTGTTAGTTGTGGGATTGCTTAGCTCTATCACTTGCTGCTTTGGTTCTTTGGCACAGAAGTAGTCCTTTTTGATGGCTTCACCAAGTTGACACCTCATCTTCAGGTATACCTGGTGCTGCTCCTGGCAAGACCTCCTGCACTCTCCATTGAACCAGTTTTGATCCCCTGGCTTGATAATAATCATTGAGTGGCCGATATGCCAGGCTATGAGGTTACAAATTGTGCTGGTGTACAATTCTGCTGTTGTTGATGGCCTCATGGACATCCTCATGAATATTCAATCTTAAGTCACTAGATCTGTTCACAGTCTCTCCCATTTAGCACAGTGATATTGCCATCCAACACGGAGGTTATTCTCCATGTGAAGGTGGTACTTTGTTTCCACATGGGCAGTATGGTGTTCACTTTTACCAATACTATCGTGCACAAGTGCATCTGCAGCCATCAGATTGGTAAGGTTGAGGGCAAGTAGGATTTCCCCTCTTGGTTCCCTCACCACCTGTTGCAGACCCATTTAATATGCACCTTCACAGTTGACAATTCAAGAAATTTCGAGAGTCCTTGATACCTTGTCACGACTCTCGAATCTTGAGTTTGACCAATTGGAGCTCATTTCTGTATATATGCTTTCCTAGGACACATGAAACATCCTGGAGTTCTCACATAGCATAGGAACCACAGGCTCTTAGCTGTCTCTTCAGTGCATGGAAAATTGAATTCATTTCCCTGATTATATCAAATTTAGTGTTTTCTCTTGGTTTATCTTGCTTAGTATCTCCTTCTTCAGCCATGAAGGATCAAAATTCTGTGTTACTTGAAAGGTTTAAGTATTCATTTTCGCTAAGCTAGAAGAAGTATAATTTAAGGAGCATCTTGAAAACAGTGGTATTTTTCTCTGAAAGGGCAAATTTACAATTTAAACATGCAGTTTTGAAAATGTGTCCAATGTACATTTTAAGGATCCATTTTCCATCACAGTATTGATGGTTTCAGTGTCAACTGTGAAACGATCTTCCAATTTTGAAAGGGAGAGAAAGGGATAACCTATCCATCGACCTGAGCTGATGAAGGAAGTCACAATCCATATAAATTATTGACATGATAAATACAATCACCATGAATCGCAATTTAGTTTATTGGTCTAGATTGCTGTTTCGGCAGTGTTGGGCTCATTCTGTTCCTCCTGTAAATTAGCACCATCTTCAGGAGAGGATTTTGGTTGGTAAAAGAAGGCAAGAGATAAAAGAATTAGCTTTAATGATCCTTTCCATGTGAAGTGTGAATTCTGTTTTTAGATATTGTATGAAGTGTGCAGATTATTTTTAGACAAAGGCAGCAAATAACAAAGGACAAATGTGAGATGAGAAGGACTGCCTTTCATATCCAGGTTATACGTGACCCTGTATAGATGAGGAAAAAGGCTCTGGACAGGCCTCTAATCCACTCTAATCCAATTCTTTGCCATTCTGTACTGATCCAGGCCTCTAATGCAGACTCATCCAGCTCTCAGCCATTCTGTACTGACACAGGCCTCAAATCCTGCCCCACCCAGCTCTCAGCCATTCTGTACTGATACAGGCCTCTAATCCACTCCAATCCAACTTTCAGCCATTCTGTACTGATATAGGCCTCTAATTCTGTACTGATCCAGGCCTCTAATCCTGTCCCATCCAGCTCTCAGCCATTCTGTACTGATCCATTCTGTACTGATCCAGGCCTCGAATGCAGACTCATGCAGCTTTCAGCCATTCTGTACTGACACAGGCCTCTAATCTGCTCCAATCCAGCTCTCAGTCATCCTGTGCTAATCCGGGCCTCGAATCAGCTCCAATCCAGCTCTCAGCCATTCGAGACTGTTGCATCTCTCCATCGGCTCCTCTTCAGCTCTCAGCTGCTCCGCACTGATCCAGGCCTCTGGCTCACTGTGTTCTGCCTCACATCTGCTCCATACTGATCCAGGCCTCCAGCCCACTCTGATCTGCCTCTCAGCCTCTCCACACCACACTAGGCCTCCAGCCCACTCTGATCTGCCTCTCAGCCTCTCCACACCACACTAGGCCTCCAGTCCACTGTGTGCTGGGTCACAGCAGCCCCGCACTGATCCAGGTCTCCAGCCCACTTTGTTCTGCCTCATGGTTGCTCTGCACTGATCCAGGCCTCTGGCTCACTCTGTCCTTCCTCATAACTGCTCCACACTAATCCAGGCCTCCAGCCTACTCTGTTCTGCCTCTCAGCCTCACCACACCACTCTAGGCCTCCAGCCCAATGTGTGCTGGCTCACAGCTGCCCTGCACTGATCCAGGTCTCCAGCCCACTTTGTTCTGCTGCACAGCTGCTCCGCAGTAATCCAGGTATCCTAATTTAATCTTGTCCCATTTGTCAGCACTTGGCCCTTATCCCTCTGAACCCTTCCTATTCAGATGCCTTTCGCATGTTGTAATTGTACCAACCTCCATCATTGCGTCCACGCAGCACCCCTCTGTGTGAAATAGTTGCCCCCTAGATCCCTTTGAAATCTTTCCCTTCTCACCCGAAACCTATGCCCTCTAAATTTGGAATCCTTTGCCCCAGGGAAAGCAGCAGGTAAATCAGACATTTTAATCACAGGCCAGTTTATTTTACACAGAGGGTGGTGAGTGCTCGGAATGTGCAGCCAGACGAGGCGGTGGTCTCAGTTTCGTGTCTCATCCAACATAATGTTGAGAAATATGTTTCCCTGGCACCCTTAATCTTGCATGTGATTTCAAACTGAAGTCACTAATCTGATTGAAGAGAGATTTGCAAAGCTGCAGCTAGACATTGTAGAAAGTCGAGGTAAATTGGTTTTAAAAACTGCTTCCAGTTTCACAATCAAAGATTGGAAGTTGCTTTTATTCGCGTTGACATCAAATTCGGACGAGTGTTTGAAAAGAAAGTTGGAACTTTCCCTCCTCTTTTTCCGCGAATCAGGAGGCAGCCTGAAGGAAACAGGGGCGGGGCGCGTCCTTTGAAGGGATACATGCAGATAAGCAGTGCAGGCGCAGCCGTGGGTGGTATTTGAGTAAAACGGGAGTCCTGGAGACATTCGGTGATCCATTTGAAGAATGAAGCTGATCGACAGGCAGGGCAGGTTGAGTAAGTGAATGTCCGATGTTGCAAAAGTGAGTGAGTGTGAGAGTGAGAGGGAGCGGCTGTTGTGGGGTGTGAGCAAGTGTGAGCGCTGAGTATACTTACCTGGCAGGGGAGCTGACATGATCAGTGAGGTGGCGTGACGCGGGACTCCGTGCTCTACGGCCTGTTCCCCGGGACTCACACCGAGACGAACATTAACTGCGCCTGGAGGATCATCAACTCGGTGAAGGACGCTCTCTGGGCGGTCCGAAACCTGTTGATCTTCCAGCTGAAGGAGTTGACCCCGACCGAGTGTTGCAGACTGGCACATTCCAAGGTCCAAGACTACGTGTTGAGGGACGCGCTGAAGCTTGGGGCAGCTGCCGCCAAGGCGCGGTGGGGAAAGACCACTGTGTAAGATCGGCCTGCCGAAAGAAGAACAGGGGGCCCATACAGACGTTTTTTTGGGCTCTGCTGATGCCTCAGCCAAATATATGTATATATACAAGATTGAAAAAATGCACAGGATTGTAAAGGACAAGAATAAAGTCGAATCTGTGTTTGTAAATATGGACATATGTATGGCATGATCCAATGTACAGACCATCAAATCATTTATGAATAAAGTATATTTTTGAAATAAAAAAAAAAGTGGCGCTGTGTCACTACGTACTGAGGTTCTACCTGTCCCCGGTGTTGCGAAGGATGGGCCTGGCCTCGCTGCCGCGGAACGCTCCGAGTAGTTGGACCGTTCCGTATCACCTGTCCTTCGTGGAGATATTTATGAGGAAAAACACCTTTGACCACAAGTCCATCAGGAAGTGGTCAGCACGTAGCGTCCTTGAGACCCTTCGGGAAAAGGAGAGGGCGGATCCTGTCGAGCGGTTCCCTGAGCAGACTGTCAAAGCCATTTGGCAGAATGCCTCATCGCCAGAACTTTCCAACAAGCACCAAGACGTGGCTTGGCTGGTGGTGAGAAGGGCTCTGCCTGTGAGATCCTTTATGCACGCCCGGACTCTCTGCCGCACCGCACGCTGCCCTCGAAGTGGCTGCGGGGGGGACGAGACTGTCACACACCTCCTTCTGGAATGTGCCTATGCAGAGGAAGTCTGGAGAGGAATGCAGTGGTGCTTGTCGAGGTTCGTCCCGAGCAGCGCCGTGACGCGGGACTCCGTGCTCTACGGCCTGTTCCCCGGGACTCACACCGAGACGAACATTAACTGCGCCTGGAGGATCATCAACTCGGTGAAGGACGCTCTCTGGGCGGTCCGAAACCTGTTGATCTTCCAGCTGAAGGAGTTGACCCCGACCGAGTGTTGCAGACTGGCACATTCCAAGGTCCAAGACTACGTGTTGAGGGACGCGCTGAAGCTTGGGGCAGCTGCCGCCAAGGCGCGGTGGGGAAAGACCACTGTGTAAGATCGGCCTGCCGAAAGAAGAACAGGGGGCCCATACAGACGTTTTTTTGGGCTCTGCTGATGCCTCAGCCAAATATATGTATATATACAAGATTGAAAAAATGCACAGGATTGTAAAGGACAAGAATAAAGTCGAATCTGTGTTTGTAAATATGGACATATGTATGGCATGATCCAATGTACAGACCATCAAATCATTTATGAATAAAGTATATTTTTGAAATAAAAAAAAAATGAGGCTATCCCATTGCACTTTGGGTGTGCTGACGCCTGCGATGTCCCCAAATGCGGGATACTCGACTGCAAAATTTGTGGTAGTGGGGGACTGCGTTCGCGCTCTCCCCTGATTTACAAACTAACGACAGAACGTGAATTGCAATTTTTCTGTAGGCAGTGGTGTTATACTGCAACTTGCCTTCTCACGGCTCTGTTCACGCCCAAGTTTGCCCGGGCAGTCTTTGGTATACCTTTCTTCCCACTCCAAGCAAGAGCCGTCCTAACTTTAAAACCGTTAAGTCTACCAAACTTCTGCTGCATATGTGACCATTTCCGTCTATTTCCTCACGATATCTCTCGACATGCTGCTTAAACACCTTCCCTCTTAACTGCTCTCAGTCACCATCTGCTCCATGTCATACCACCGTTTGCTTCTTCTCCAACCTATCAAGCAAGGGCACCAACACCCTGAGCTACAAAGTGCAAAATCCAGCCCACCTCACGCCTGGGGGGAGCAATGCCTCATCTTCCGCCTTCGGACCCTCCAACCACACAGCATCAATGTTGACTTCAACCGTTTCCTCATCTTCCAAACCCCATCTCATTTCAGACCCGACCCTCCACTTGACTTGTCCCACCTGTCCATTTTCTTTCCACCAATCCACTCCCCATCAATGCTCCTCAACCCCCACCCACTTGCATGTACCTCTCACCTTCACAGCAAGCTTTCCCCAGCTCCACAACCACCTCCAGTCCAATTACCGCTTTCGCTCTGCTCCAAGTCTCCAGTCTGCTCCAATTCAGCTCTCAGCCATTCTGTCCTGATACAGGCCTCTAATCCGCCCCCCAACCCCCCCATCCAGCTGTCACCCATTCTGTAGTGATCCAGGCCTGAAATCCGCTCCAATCCAGCTCTCAGCCATCCTGTACTGATCCAGCCCTCTAATCTGCTCCAATCCAGCTCTCAGTCATCCTGTGCTAATCCGGGCCTCGAATCAGCTCCAATCCAGCTCTCAGCCATTCGAGACTGTTGCATCTCTCCATCGGCACCTCCTCAGCTCTCAGCTGCTCCGCACTGATCCAGGCCTCTGGCTCACTGTGTTCTGCCTCACATCTGCTCCACACTGATCCAGGTCTCCAGCCTACCCTGTTGTGCCTCCCAGCCTCTCCACACCACACTAGGCCTCCAGCCCACTGTGTGCTGGGTCACAGCAGCCCCGCACTGATCCAGGTCTCCAGCCCACTTTGTTCTGCCTCATAGTTGCTCTGCACTGATCCAGGCCTCTGGCTCACTCTGTCCTTCCTCATAACTGCTCCACACTAATCCAGGCCTCCAGCCTACTCTGTTCTGCCTCTCAGCGTCACCACACCACACTAGGCCTCCAGCCCACTGTGTGCTGGCTCACAGCTGCCCTGCACTGATCCAGGTCTCCAGCCCACTTTGTTCTGCTGCACAGCTGCTTCGCAGTAATCCAGGTATCCTAATTTAATCTTGTCCCATTTGTCAGCACTTGGCCCTTATCCCTCTGAACCCTTCCTATTCAGATGCCTTTCGCATGTTGTAATTGTACCAACCTCCATCATTGCGTCCACGCAGCACCCCTCTGTGTGAAATAGTTGCCCCCTAGATCCCTTTGAAATCTTTCCCTTCTCACCCGAAACCTATGCCCTCTAAATTTGGAATCCTTTGCCCCAGGGAAAGCAGCAGGTAAATCAGACATTTTAATCACAGGCCAGTTTATTTTACACAGAGGGTGGTGAGTGCTCGGAATGTGCAGCCAGACGAGGCGGTGGTCTCAGTTTCGTGTCTCATCCAACATAATGTTGAGAAATATGTTTCCCTGGCACCCTTAATCTTGCATGTGATTTCAAACTGAAGTCACTAATCTGATTGAAGAGAGATTTGCAAAGCTGCAGCTAAACATTGTAGAAAGTCGAGGTAAATTGGTTTTAAAAACTGCTTCCAGTTTCACAATCAAAGATTGGAAGTTGCTTTTATTCGCGTTGACATCAAATTCGGACGAGTGTTTGAAAAGAAAGTTGGAACTTTCCCTCCTCTTTTTCCGCGAATCAGGAGGCAGCCTGAAGGAAACAGGGGCGGGGCGCGTCCTTTGAAGGGATACATGCAGATAAGCAGTGCAGGCGCAGCCGTGGGTGGTATTTGAGTAAAACGGGAGTCCTGGAGACATTCGGTGATCCATTTGAAGAATGAAGCTGATCGACAGGCAGGGCAGGTTGAGTAAGTGAATGTCCGATGTTGCAAAAGTGAGTGAGTGTGAGAGTGAGAGGGAGCGGCTGTTGTGGGGTGTGAGCGAGTGTGAGCGCTGAGTATACTTACCTGGCAGGGGAGCTGACATGATCAGTGAGGTGGCGCTCCCAGGATGAGGCTATCCCATTGCACTTTGGGTGTGCTGACGCCTGCGATGTCCCCAAATGCGGGATACTCGACTGCAAAATTTGTGGTAGTGGGGGACTGCGTTCGCGCTCTCCCCTGATTTACAAACTAACGACAGAACGTGAATTGCAATTTTTCTGTAGGCAGTGGTGTTATACTGCAACTTGCCTTCTCACGGCTCTGTTTACGCCCAAGTTTGCCCGGGCAGTCTTTGGTACACCTTTCTTCCCACTCCAAGCAAGAGCCGTCCTAACTTTAAAACCGTTAAGTCTACCAAACTTCTGCTGCATATGTGACCATTTCCGTCTATTTCCTCACGATATCTCTCGACATGCTGCTTAAACACCTTCCCTCTTAACTGCTCTCAGTCACCATCTGCTCCATGTCTTACCACCGTTTGCTTCTTCTCCAACCTACCAAGCAAGGGCACCAACACCCTGAGCTACAAAGTGCAAAATTCAGCCCACCTCACGCCTGGGGGGAGCAATGCCTCATCTTCCGCCTTCGGACCCTCCAACCACACAGCATCAATGTTGACTTCAACCGTTTCCTCATCTTCCAAACTCCATCTCATTTCAGACCCGACCCTCCACTTGACTTGTCCCACCTGTCCATTTTCTTTCCACCAATCCACTCCCCATCAATGCTCCTCAACCCCCACCCACTTGCATGTACCTCTCACCTTCACAGCAAGCTTTCCCCAGCTCCACAACCACCTCCAGTCCAATTACCGCTTTCGCTCTGCTCCAAGTCTCCAGTCTGCTCCAATTCAGCTCTCAGCCATTCTGTCCTGATACAGGCCTCTAATCCGCCCCCCAACCCCCCCATCCAGCTGTCACCCATTCTGTAGTGATCCAGGCCTGAAATCCGCTCCAATCCAGCTCTCAGCCATCCTGTACTGATCCAGCCCTCTAATCTGCTCCAATCCAGCTCTCAGTCATCCTGTGCTAATCCGGGCCTCGAATCAGCTCCAATCCAGCTCTCAGCCATTCGAGACTGTTGCATCTCTCCATCGGCACCTCCTCAGCTCTCAGCTGCTCCGCACTGATCCAGGCCTCTGGCTCACTGTGTTCTGCCTCACATCTGCTCCACACTGATCCAGGCCTCCAGCCTACCCTGTTGTGCCTCCCAGCCTCTCCACACCACACTAGGCCTCCAGCCCACTGTGTGCTGGGTCACAGCAGCCCCGCACTGATCCAGGTCTCCAGCCCACTTTGTTCTGCCTCATAGTTGCTCTGCACTGATCCAGGCCTCTGGCTCACTCTGTCCTTCCTCATAACTGCTCCACACTAATCCAGGCCTCCAGCCTACTCTGTTCTGCCTCTCAGCGTCACCACACCACACTAGGCCTCCAGCCCACTGTGTGCTGGCTCACAGCTGCCCTGCACTGATCCAGGTCTCCAGCCCACTTTGTTCTGCTGCACAGCTGCTTCGCAGTAATCCAGGTATCCTAATTTAATCTTGTCCCATTTGTCAGCACTTGGCCCTTATCCCTCTGAACCCTTCCTATTCAGATGCCTTTCGCATGTTGTAATTGTACCAACCTCCATCATTGCGTCCACGCAGCACCCCTCTGTGTGAAATAGTTGCCCCCTAGATCCCTTTGAAATCTTTCCCTTCTCACCCGAAACCTATGCCCTCTAAATTTGGAATCCTTTGCCCCAGGGAAAGCAGCAGGTAAATCAGACATTTTAATCACAGGCCAGTTTATTTTACACAGAGGGTGGTGAGTGCTCGGAATGTGCAGCCAGACGAGGCGGTGGTCTCAGTTTCGTGTCTCATCCAACATAATGTTGAGAAATATGTTTCCCTGGCACCCTTAATCTTGCATGTGATTTCAAACTGAAGTCACTAATCTGATTGAAGAGAGATTTGCAAAGCTGCAGCTAAACATTGTAGAAAGTCGAGGTAAATTGGTTTTAAAAACTGCTTCCAGTTTCACAATCAAAGATTGGAAGTTGCTTTTATTCGCGTTGACATCAAATTCGGACGAGTGTTTGAAAAGAAAGTTGGAACTTTCCCTCCTCTTTTTCCGCGAATCAGGAGGCAGCCTGAAGGAAACAGGGGCGGGGCGCGTCCTTTGAAGGGATACATGCAGATAAGCAGTGCAGGCGCAGCCGTGGGTGGTATTTGAGTAAAACGGGAGTCCTGGAGACATTCGGTGATCCATTTGAAGAATGAAGCTGATCGACAGGCAGGGCAGGTTGAGTAAGTGAATGTCCGATGTTGCAAAAGTGAGTGAGTGTGAGAGTGAGAGGGAGCGGCTGTTGTGGGGTGTGAGCGAGTGTGAGCGCTGAGTATACTTACCTGGCAGGGGAGCTGACATGATCAGTGAGGTGGCGCTCCCAGGATGAGGCTATCCCATTGCACTTTGGGTGTGCTGACGCCTGCGATGTCCCCAAATGCGGGATACTCGACTGCAAAATTTGTGGTAGTGGGGGACTGCGTTCGCGCTCTCCCCTGATTTACAAACTAACGACAGAACGTGAATTGCAATTTTTCTGTAGGCAGTGGTGTTATACTGCAACTTGCCTTCTCACGGCTCTGTTTACGCCCAAGTTTGCCCGGGCAGTCTTTGGTATACCTTTCTTCCCACTCCAAGCAAGAGCCGTCCTAACTTTAAAACCGTAAAGTCTACCAAACTTCTGCTGCATATGTGACCATTTCCGTCTATTTCCTCACGATATCTCTCGACATGCTGCTTAAACACCTTCCCTCTTAACTGCTCTCAGTCACCATCTGCTCCATGTCTTACCACCGTTTGCTTCTTCTCCAACCTATCAAGCAAGGGCACCAACACCCTGAGCTACAAAGTGCAAAATCCAGCCCACCTCAGGCCTGGGGGGAGCAATGCCTCATCTTCCGCCTTCGGACCCTCCAACCACACAGCATCAATGTTGACTTCAACCGTTTCCTCATCTTCCAAACCCCATCTCATTTCAGACCCGACCCTCCACTTGACTTGTCCCACCTGTCCATTTTCTTTCCACCAATCCACTCCCCATCAATGCTCCTCAACCCCCACCCACTTGCATGTACCTCTCACCTTCACAGCAAGCTTTCCCCAGCTCCACAACCACCTCCAGTCCAATTACCGCTTTCGCTCTGCTCCAAGTCTCCAGTCTGCTCCAATTCAGCTCTCAGCCATTCTGTCCTGATACAGGCCTCTAATCCGCCCCCCAACCCCCCCATCCAGCTGTCACCCATTCTGTAGTGATCCAGGCCTGAAATCCGCTCCAATCCAGCTCTCAGCCATCCTGTACTGATCCAGCCCTCTAATCTGCTCCAATCCAGCTCTCAGTCATCCTGTGCTAATCCGGGCCTCGAATCAGCTCCAATCCAGCTCTCAGCCATTCGAGACTGTTGCATCTCTCCATCGGCACCTCCTCAGCTCTCAGCTGCTCCGCACTGATCCAGGCCTCTGGCTCACTGTGTTCTGCCTCACATCTGCTCCATACTGATCCAGGCCTCCAGCCCACTCTGATCTGCCTCTCAGCCTCTCCACACCACACTAGGCCTCCAGCCCACTGTGTGCTGGGTCACAGCAGCCCCGCACTGATCCAGGTCTCCAGCCCACTTTGTTCTGCCTCATAGTTGCTCTGCACTGATCCAGGCCTCTGGCTCACTCTGTCCTTCCTCATAACTGCTCCACACTAATCCAGGCCTCCAGCCTACTCTGTTCTGCCTCTCAGCGTCACCACACCACACTAGGCCTCCAGCCCACTGTGTGCTGGCTCACAGCTGCCCTGCACTGATCCAGGTCTCCAGCCCACTTTGTTCTGCTGCACAGCTGCTTCGCAGTAATCCAGGTATCCTAATTTAATCTTGTCCCATTTGTCAGCACTTGGCCCTTATCCCTCTGAACCCTTCCTATTCAGATGCCTTTCGCATGTTGTAATTGTACCAACCTCCATCATTGCGTCCACGCAGCACCCCTCTGTGTGAAATAGTTGCCCCCTAGATCCCTTTGAAATCTTTCCCTTCTCACCCGAAACCTATGCCCTCTAAATTTGGAATCCTTTGCCCCAGGGAAAGCAGCAGGTAAATCAGACATTTTAATCACAGGCCAGTTTATTTTACACAGAGGGTGGTGAGTGCTCGGAATGTGCAGCCAGACGAGGCGGTGGTCTCAGTTTCGTGTCTCATCCAACATAATGTTGAGAAATATGTTTCCCTGGCACCCTTAATCTTGCATGTGATTTCAAACTGAAGTCACTAATCTGATTGAAGAGAGATTTGCAAAGCTGCAGCTAAACATTGTAGAAAGTCGAGGTAAATTGGTTTTAAAAACTGCTTCCAGTTTCACAATCAAAGATTGGAAGTTGCTTTTATTCGCGTTGACATCAAATTCGGACGAGTGTTTGAAAAGAAAGTTGGAACTTTCCCTCCTCTTTTTCCGCGAATCAGGAGGCAGCCTGAAGGAAACAGGGGCGGGGCGCGTCCTTTGAAGGGATACATGCAGATAAGCAGTGCAGGCGCAGCCGTGGGTGGTATTTGAGTAAAACGGGAGTCCTGGAGACATTCGGTGATCCATTTGAAGAATGAAGCTGATCGACAGGCAGGGCAGGTTGAGTAAGTGAATGTCCGATGTTGCAAAAGTGAGTGAGTGTGAGAGTGAGAGGGAGCGGCTGTTGTGGGGTGTGAGCGAGTGTGAGCGCTGAGTATACTTACCTGGCAGGGGAGCTGACATGATCAGTGAGGTGGCGCTCCCAGGATGAGGCTATCCCATTGCACTTTGGGTGTGCTGACGCCTGCGATGTCCCCAAATGCGGGATACTCGACTGCAAAATTTGTGGTAGTGGGGGACTGCGTTCGCGCTCTCCCCTGATTTACAAACTAACGACAGAACGTGAATTGCAATTTTTCTGTAGGCAGTGGTGTTATACTGCAACTTGCCTTCTCACGGCTCTGTTTACGCCCAAGTTTGCCCGGGCAGTCTTTGGTACACCTTTCTTCCCACTCCAAGCAAGAGCCGTCCTAACTTTAAAACCGTTAAGTCTACCAAACTTCTGCTGCATATGTGACCATTTCCGTCTATTTCCTCACGATATCTCTCGACATGCTGCTTAAACACCTTCCCTCTTAACTGCTCTCAGTCACCATCTGCTCCATGTCTTACCACCGTTTGCTTCTTCTCCAACCTACCAAGCAAGGGCACCAACACCCTGAGCTACAAAGTGCAAAATTCAGCCCACCTCACGCCTGGGGGGAGCAATGCCTCATCTTCCGCCTTCGGACCCTCCAACCACACAGCATCAATGTTGACTTCAACCGTTTCCTCATCTTCCAAACTCCATCTCATTTCAGACCCGACCCTCCACTTGACTTGTCCCACCTGTCCATTTTCTTTCCACCAATCCACTCCCCATCAATGCTCCTCAACCCCCACCCACTTGCATGTACCTCTCACCTTCACAGCAAGCTTTCCCCAGCTCCACAACCACCTCCAGTCCAATTACCGCTTTCGCTCTGCTCCAAGTCTCCAGTCTGCTCCAATTCAGCTCTCAGCCATTCTGTCCTGATACAGGCCTCTAATCCGCCCCCCAACCCCCCCATCCAGCTGTCACCCATTCTGTAGTGATCCAGGCCTGAAATCCGCTCCAATCCAGCTCTCAGCCATCCTGTACTGATCCAGCCCTCTAATCTGCTCCAATCCAGCTCTCAGTCATCCTGTGCTAATCCGGGCCTCGAATCAGCTCCAATCCAGCTCTCAGCCATTCGAGACTGTTGCATCTCTCCATCGGCACCTCCTCAGCTCTCAGCTGCTCCGCACTGATCCAGGCCTCTGGCTCACTGTGTTCTGCCTCACATCTGCTCCACACTGATCCAGGCCTCCAGCCTACCCTGTTGTGCCTCCCAGCCTCTCCACACCACACTAGGCCTCCAGCCCACTGTGTGCTGGGTCACAGCAGCCCCGCACTGATCCAGGTCTCCAGCCCACTTTGTTCTGCCTCATAGTTGCTCTGCACTGATCCAGGCCTCTGGCTCACTCTGTCCTTCCTCATAACTGCTCCACACTAATCCAGGCCTCCAGCCTACTCTGTTCTGCCTCTCAGCGTCACCACACCACACTAGGCCTCCAGCCCACTGTGTGCTGGCTCACAGCTGCCCTGCACTGATCCAGGTCTCCAGCCCACTTTGTTCTGCTGCACAGCTGCTTCGCAGTAATCCAGGTATCCTAATTTAATCTTGTCCCATTTGTCAGCACTTGGCCCTTATCCCTCTGAACCCTTCCTATTCAGATGCCTTTCGCATGTTGTAATTGTACCAACCTCCATCATTGCGTCCACGCAGCACCCCTCTGTGTGAAATAGTTGCCCCCTAGATCCCTTTGAAATCTTTCCCTTCTCACCCGAAACCTATGCCCTCTAAATTTGGAATCCTTTGCCCCAGGGAAAGCAGCAGGTAAATCAGACATTTTAATCACAGGCCAGTTTATTTTACACAGAGGGTGGTGAGTGCTCGGAATGTGCAGCCAGACGAGGCGGTGGTCTCAGTTTCGTGTCTCATCCAACATAATGTTGAGAAATATGTTTCCCTGGCACCCTTAATCTTGCATGTGATTTCAAACTGAAGTCACTAATCTGATTGAAGAGAGATTTGCAAAGCTGCAGCTAAACATTGTAGAAAGTCGAGGTAAATTGGTTTTAAAAACTGCTTCCAGTTTCACAATCAAAGATTGGAAGTTGCTTTTATTCGCGTTGACATCAAATTCGGACGAGTGTTTGAAAAGAAAGTTGGAACTTTCCCTCCTCTTTTTCCGCGAATCAGGAGGCAGCCTGAAGGAAACAGGGGCGGGGCGCGTCCTTTGAAGGGATACATGCAGATAAGCAGTGCAGGCGCAGCCGTGGGTGGTATTTGAGTAAAACGGGAGTCCTGGAGACATTCGGTGATCCATTTGAAGAATGAAGCTGATCGACAGGCAGGGCAGGTTGAGTAAGTGAATGTCCGATGTTGCAAAAGTGAGTGAGTGTGAGAGTGAGAGGGAGCGGCTGTTGTGGGGTGTGAGCGAGTGTGAGCGCTGAGTATACTTACCTGGCAGGGGAGCTGACATGATCAGTGAGGTGGCGCTCCCAGGATGAGGCTATCCCATTGCACTTTGGGTGTGCTGACGCCTGCGATGTCCCCAAATGCGGGATACTCGACTGCAAAATTTGTGGTAGGGGGGGACTGCGTTCGCGCTCTCCCCTGATTTACAAACTAACGACAGAACGTGAATTGCAATTTTTCTGTAGGCAGTGGTGTTATACTGCAACTTGCCTTCTCACGACTCTGTTCACGCCCAAGTTTGCCCGGGCAGTCTTTGGTATACCTTTCTTCCCACTCCAAGCAAGAGCCGTCCTAACTTTAAAACCGTTAAGCCTACCAAACTTCTGCTGCATATGTGACCATTTCCCTCTATTTCCTCACGATATCTCTCGACATGCTGCTTAAACACCTTCCCTCTTAACTGCTCTCAGTCACCATCTGCTCCATGTCTTACCACCGTTTGCTTCTTCTCCAACCTATCAAGCAAGGGCACCAACACCCTGAGCTACAAAGTGCAAAATCCAGCCCACCTCAGGCCTGGGGGGAGCAATGCCTCATCTTCCGCCTTCGGACCCTCCAACCACACAGCATCAATGTTGACTTCAACCGTTTCCTCATCTTCCAAACCCCATCTCATTTCAGACCCGACCCTCCACTTGACTTGTCCCACCTGTCCATTTTCTTTCCACCAATCCACTCCCCATCAATGCTCCTCAACCCCCACCCACTTGCATGTACCTCTCACCTTCACAGCAAGCTTTCCCCAGCTCCACAACCACCTCCAGTCCAATTACCGCTTTCGCTCTGCTCCAAGTCTCCAGTCTGCTCCAATTCAGCTCTCAGCCATTCTGTCCTGATACAGGCCTCTAATCCGCCCCCCAACCCCCCCATCCAGCTGTCACCCATTCTGTAGTGATCCAGGCCTGAAATCCGCTCCAATCCAGCTCTCAGCCATCCTGTACTGATCCAGCCCTCTAATCTGCTCCAATCCAGCTCTCAGTCATCCTGTGCTAATCCGGGCCTCGAATCAGCTCCAATCCAGCTCTCAGCCATTCGAGACTGTTGCATCTCTCCATCGGCACCTCCTCAGCTCTCAGCTGCTCCGCACTGATCCAGGCCTCTGGCTCACTGTGTTCTGCCTCACATCTGCTCCATACTGATCCAGGCCTCCAGCCCACTCTGATCTGCCTCTCAGCCTCTCCACACCACACTAGGCCTCCAGCCCACTGTGTGCTGGGTCACAGCAGCCCCGCACTGATCCAGGTCTCCAGCCCACTTTGTTCTGCCTCATAGTTGCTCTGCACTGATCCAGGCCTCTGGCTCACTCTGTCCTTCCTCATAACTGCTCCACACTAATCCAGGCCTCCAGCCTACTCTGTTCTGCCTCTCAGCGTCACCACACCACACTAGGCCTCCAGCCCACTGTGTGCTGGCTCACAGCTGCCCTGCACTGATCCAGGTCTCCAGCCCACTTTGTTCTGCTGCACAGCTGCTTCGCAGTAATCCAGGTATCCTAATTTAATCTTGTCCCATTTGTCTGCACTTGGCCCTTATCCCTCTGAACCCTTCCTATTCAGATGCCTTTCGCATGTTGTAATTGTACCAACCTCCATCATTGCGTCCACGCAGCACCCCTCTGTGTGAAATAGTTGCCCCCTAGATCCCTTTGAAATCTTTCCCTTCTCACCCGAAACCTATGCCCTCTAAATTTGGAATCCTTTGCCCCAGGGAAAGCAGCAGGTAAATCAGACATTTTAATCACAGGCCAGTTTATTTTACACAGAGGGTGGTGAGTGCTCGGAATGTGCAGCCAGACGAGGCGGTGGTCTCAGTTTCGTGTCTCATCCAACATAATGTTGAGAAATATGTTTCCCTGGCACCCTTAATCTTGCATGTGATTTCAAACTGAAGTCACTAATCTGATTGAAGAGAGATTTGCAAAGCTGCAGCTAAACATTGTAGAAAGTCGAGGTAAATTGGTTTTAAAAACTGCTTCCAGTTTCACAATCAAAGATTGGAAGTTGCTTTTATTCGCGTTGACATCAAATTCGGACGAGTGTTTGAAAAGAAAGTTGGAACTTTCCCTCCTCTTTTTCCGCGAATCAGGAGGCAGCCTGAAGGAAACAGGGGCGGGGCGCGTCCTTTGAAGGGATACATGCAGATAAGCAGTGCAGGCGCAGCCGTGGGTGGTATTTGAGTAAAACGGGAGTCCTGGAGACATTCGGTGATCCATTTGAAGAATGAAGCTGATCGACAGGCAGGGCAGGTTGAGTAAGTGAATGTCCGATGTTGCAAAAGTGAGTGAGTGTGAGAGTGAGAGGGAGCGGCTGTTGTGGGGTGTGAGCGAGTGTGAGCGCTGAGTATACTTACCTGGCAGGGGAGCTGACATGATCAGTGAGGTGGCGCTCCCAGGATGAGGCTATCCCATTGCACTTTGGGTGTGCTGACGCCTGCGATGTCCCCAAATGCGGGATACTCGACTGCAAAATTTGTGGTAGTGGGGGACTGCGTTCGCGCTCTCCCCTGATTTACAAACTAACGACAGAACGTGAATTGCAATTTTTCTGTAGGCAGTGGTGTTATACTGCAACTTGCCTTCTCACGGCTCTGTTTACGCCCAAGTTTGCCCGGGCAGTCTTTGGTATACCTTTCTTCCCACTCCAAGCAAGAGCCGTCCTAACTTTAAAACCGTTAAGTCTACCAAACTTCTGCTGCATATGTGACCATTTCCGTCTATTTCCTCACGATATCTCTCGACATGCTGCTTAAACACCTTCCCTCTTAACTGCTCTCAGTCACCATCTGCTCCATGTCTTACCACCGTTTGCTTCTTCTCCAACCTATCAAGCAAGGGCACCAACACCCTGAGCTACAAAGTGCAAAATCCAGCCCACCTCAGGCCTGGGGGGAGCAATGCCTCATCTTCCGCCTTCGGACCCTCCAACCACACAGCATCAATGTTGACTTCAACCGTTTCCTCATCTTCCAAACCCCATCTCATTTCAGACCCGACCCTCCACTTGACTTGTCCCACCTGTCCATTTTCTTTCCACCAATCCACTCCCCATCAATGCTCCTCAACCCCCACCCACTTGCATGTACCTCTCACCTTCACAGCAAGCTTTCCCCAGCTCCACAACCACCTCCAGTCCAATTACCGCTTTCGCTCTGCTCCAAGTCTCCAGTCTGCTCCAATTCAGCTCTCAGCCATTCTGTCCTGATACAGGCCTCTAATCCGCCCCCCAACCCCCCCATCCAGCTGTCACCCATTCTGTAGTGATCCAGGCCTGAAATCCGCTCCAATCCAGCTCTCAGCCATCCTGTACTGATCCAGCCCTCTAATCTGCTCCAATCCAGCTCTCAGTCATCCTGTGCTAATCCGGGCCTCGAATCAGCTCCAATCCAGCTCTCAGCCATTCGAGACTGTTGCATCTCTCCATCGGCACCTCCTCAGCTCTCAGCTGCTCCGCACTGATCCAGGCCTCTGGCTCACTGTGTTCTGCCTCACATCTGCTCCATACTGATCCAGGCCTCCAGCCCACTCTGATCTGCCTCTCAGCCTCTCCACACCACACTAGGCCTCCAGCCCACTGTGTGCTGGGTCACAGCAGCCCCGCACTGATCCAGGTCTCCAGCCCACTTTGTTCTGCCTCATAGTTGCTCTGCACTGATCCAGGCCTCTGGCTCACTCTGTCCTTCCTCATAACTGCTCCACACTAATCCAGGCCTCCAGCCTACTCTGTTCTGCCTCTCAGCGTCACCACACCACACTAGGCCTCCAGCCCACTGTGTGCTGGCTCACAGCTGCCCTGCACTGATCCAGGTCTCCAGCCCACTTTGTTCTGCTGCACAGCTGCTTCGCAGTAATCCAGGTATCCTAATTTAATCTTGTCCCATTTGTCAGCACTTGGCCCTTATCCCTCTGAACCCTTCCTATTCAGATGCCTTTCGCATGTTGTAATTGTACCAACCTCCATCATTGCGTCCACGCAGCACCCCTCTGTGTGAAATAGTTGCCCCCTAGATCCCTTTGAAATCTTTCCCTTCTCACCCGAAACCTATGCCCTCTAAATTTGGAATCCTTTGCCCCAGGGAAAGCAGCAGGTAAATCAGACATTTTAATCACAGGCCAGTTTATTTTACACAGAGGGTGGTGAGTGCTCGGAATGTGCAGCCAGACGAGGCGGTGGTCTCAGTTTCGTGTCTCATCCAACATAATGTTGAGAAATATGTTTCCCTGGCACCCTTAATCTTGCATGTGATTTCAAACTGAAGTCACTAATCTGATTGAAGAGAGATTTGCAAAGCTGCAGCTAAACATTGTAGAAAGTCGAGGTAAATTGGTTTTAAAAACTGCTTCCAGTTTCACAATCAAAGATTGGAAGTTGCTTTTATTCGCGTTGACATCAAATTCGGACGAGTGTTTGAAAAGAAAGTTGGAACTTTCCCTCCTCTTTTTCCGCGAATCAGGAGGCAGCCTGAAGGAAACAGGGGCGGGGCGCGTCCTTTGAAGGGATACATGCAGATAAGCAGTGCAGGCGCAGCCGTGGGTGGTATTTGAGTAAAACGGGAGTCCTGGAGACATTCGGTGATCCATTTGAAGAATGAAGCTGATCGACAGGCAGGGCAGGTTGAGTAAGTGAATGTCCGATGTTGCAAAAGTGAGTGAGTGTGAGAGTGAGAGGGAGCGGCTGTTGTGGGGTGTGAGCGAGTGTGAGCGCTGAGTATACTTACCTGGCAGGGGAGCTGACATGATCAGTGAGGTGGCGCTCCCAGGATGAGGCTATCCCATTGCACTTTGGGTGTGCTGACGCCTGCGATGTCCCCAAATGCGGGATACTCGACTGCAAAATTTGTGGTAGTGGGGGACTGCGTTCGCGCTCTCCCCTGATTTACAAACTAACGACAGAACGTGAATTGCAATTTTTCTGTAGGCAGTGGTGTTATACTGCAACTTGCCTTCTCACGGCTCTGTTTACGCCCAAGTTTGCCCGGGCAGTCTTTGGTACACCTTTCTTCCCACTCCAAGCAAGAGCCGTCCTAACTTTAAAACCGTTAAGTCTACCAAACTTCTGCTGCATATGTGACCATTTCCGTCTATTTCCTCACGATATCTCTCGACATGCTGCTTAAACACCTTCCCTCTTAACTGCTCTCAGTCACCATCTGCTCCATGTCATATCACCGTTTGCTTCTTCTCCAACCTATCAAGCAAGGGCACCAACACCCTGAGCTACAAAGTGCAAAATCCAGCCCACCTCAGGCCTGGGGGGAGCAATGCCTCATCTTCCGCCTTCGGACCCTCCAACCACACAGCATCAATGTTGACTTCAACCGTTTCCTCATCTTCCAAACCCCATCTCATTTCAGACCCGACCCTCCACTTGACTTGTCCCACCTGTCCATTTTCTTTCCACCAATCCACTCCCCATCAATGCTCCTCAACCCCCACCCACTTGCATGTACCTCTCACCTTCACAGCAAGCTTTCCCCAGCTCCACAACCACCTCCAGTCCAATTACCGCTTTCGCTCTGCTCCAAGTCTCCAGTCTGCTCCAATTCAGCTCTCAGCCATTCTGTCCTGATACAGGCCTCTAATCCGCCCCCCAACCCCCCCATCCAGCTGTCACCCATTCTGTAGTGATCCAGGCCTGAAATCCGCTCCAATCCAGCTCTCAGCCATCCTGTACTGATCCAGCCCTCTAATCTGCTCCAATCCAGCTCTCAGTCATCCTGTGCTAATCCGGGCCTCGAATCAGCTCCAATCCAGCTCTCAGCCATTCGAGACTGTTGCATCTCTCCATCGGCACCTCCTCAGCTCTCAGCTGCTCCGCACTGATCCAGGCCTCTGGCTCACTGTGTTCTGCCTCACATCTGCTCCATACTGATCCAGGCCTCCAGCCCACTCTGATCTGCCTCTCAGCCTCTCCACACCACACTAGGCCTCCAGCCCACTGTGTGCTGGGTCACAGCAGCCCCGCACTGATCCAGGTCTCCAGCCCACTTTGTTCTGCCTCATAGTTGCTCTGCACTGATCCAGGCCTCTGGCTCACTCTGTCCTTCCTCATAACTGCTCCACACTAATCCAGGCCTCCAGCCTACTCTGTTCTGCCTCTCAGCGTCACCACACCACACTAGGCCTCCAGCCCACTGTGTGCTGGCTCACAGCTGCCCTGCACTGATCCAGGTCTCCAGCCCACTTTGTTCTGCTGCACAGCTGCTTCGCAGTAATCCAGGTATCCTAATTTAATCTTGTCCCATTTGTCAGCACTTGGCCCTTATCCCTCTGAACCCTTCCTATTCAGATGCCTTTCGCATGTTGTAATTGTACCAACCTCCATCATTGCGTCCACGCAGCACCCCTCTGTGTGAAATAGTTGCCCCCTAGATCCCTTTGAAATCTTTCCCTTCTCACCCGAAACCTATGCCCTCTAAATTTGGAATCCTTTGCCCCAGGGAAAGCAGCAGGTAAATCAGACATTTTAATCACAGGCCAGTTTATTTTACACAGAGGGTGGTGAGTGCTCGGAATGTGCAGCCAGACGAGGCGGTGGTCTCAGTTTCGTGTCTCATCCAACATAATGTTGAGAAATATGTTTCCCTGGCACCCTTAATCTTGCATGTGATTTCAAACTGAAGTCACTAATCTGATTGAAGAGAGATTTGCAAAGCTGCAGCTAAACATTGTAGAAAGTCGAGGTAAATTGGTTTTAAAAACTGCTTCCAGTTTCACAATCAAAGATTGGAAGTTGCTTTTATTCGCGTTGACATCAAATTCGGACGAGTGTTTGAAAAGAAAGTTGGAACTTTCCCTCCTCTTTTTCCGCGAATCAGGAGGCAGCCTGAAGGAAACAGGGGCGGGGCGCGTCCTTTGAAGGGATACATGCAGATAAGCAGTGCAGGCGCAGCCGTGGGTGGTATTTGAGTAAAACGGGAGTCCTGGAGACATTCGGTGATCCATTTGAAGAATGAAGCTGATCGACAGGCAGGGCAGGTTGAGTAAGTGAATGTCCGATGTTGCAAAAGTGAGTGAGTGTGAGAGTGAGAGGGAGCGGCTGTTGTGGGGTGTGAGCGAGTGTGAGCGCTGAGTATACTTACCTGGCAGGGGAGATGACATGATCAGTGAGGTGGCGCTCCCAGGATGAGGCTATCCCATTGCACTTTGGGTGTGCTGACGCCTGCGATGTCCCCAAATGCGGGATACTCGACTGCAAAATTTGTGGTAGGGGGGGACTGCGTTCGCGCTCTCCCCTGATTTACAAACTAACGACAGAACGTGAATTGCAATTTTTCTGTAGGCAGTGGTGTTATACTGCAACTTGCCTTCTCACGACTCTGTTCACGCCCAAGTTTGCCCGGGCAGTCTTTGGTATACCTTTCTTCCCACTCCAAGCAAGAGCCGTCCTAACTTTAAAACCGTTAAGCCTACCAAACTTCTGCTGCATATGTGACCATTTCCCTCTATTTCCTCACGATATCTCTCGACATGCTGCTTAAACACCTTCCCTCTTAACTGCTCTCAGTCACCATCTGCTCCATGTCTTACCACCGTTTGCTTCTTCTCCAACCTATCAAGCAAGGGCACCAACACCCTGAGCTACAAAGTGCAAAATCCAGCCCACCTCAGGCCTGGGGGGAGCAATGCCTCATCTTCCGCCTTCGGACCCTCCAACCACACAGCATCAATGTTGACTTCAACCGTTTCCTCATCTTCCAAACCCCATCTCATTTCAGACCCGACCCTCCACTTGACTTGTCCCACCTGTCCATTTTCTTTCCACCAATCCACTCCCCATCAATGCTCCTCAACCCCCACCCACTTGCATGTACCTCTCACCTTCACAGCAAGCTTTCCCCAGCTCCACAACCACCTCCAGTCCAATTACCGCTTTCGCTCTGCTCCAAGTCTCCAGTCTGCTCCAATTCAGCTCTCAGCCATTCTGTCCTGATACAGGCCTCTAATCCGCCCCCCAACCCCCCCATCCAGCTGTCACCCATTCTGTAGTGATCCAGGCCTGAAATCCGCTCCAATCCAGCTCTCAGCCATCCTGTACTGATCCAGCCCTCTAATCTGCTCCAATCCAGCTCTCAGTCATCCTGTGCTAATCCGGGCCTCGAATCAGCTCCAATCCAGCTCTCAGCCATTCGAGACTGTTGCATCTCTCCATCGGCACCTCCTCAGCTCTCAGCTGCTCCGCACTGATCCAGGCCTCTGGCTCACTGTGTTCTGCCTCACATCTGCTCCATACTGATCCAGGCCTCCAGCCCACTCTGATCTGCCTCTCAGCCTCTCCACACCACACTAGGCCTCCAGCCCACTGTGTGCTGGGTCACAGCAGCCCCGCACTGATCCAGGTCTCCAGCCCACTTTGTTCTGCCTCATAGTTGCTCTGCACTGATCCAGGCCTCTGGCTCACTCTGTCCTTCCTCATAACTGCTCCACACTAATCCAGGCCTCCAGCCTACTCTGTTCTGCCTCTCAGCGTCACCACACCACACTAGGCCTCCAGCCCACTGTGTGCTGGCTCACAGCTGCCCTGCACTGATCCAGGTCTCCAGCCCACTTTGTTCTGCTGCACAGCTGCTTCGCAGTAATCCAGGTATCCTAATTTAATCTTGTCCCATTTGTCAGCACTTGGCCCTTATCCCTCTGAACCCTTCCTATTCAGATGCCTTTCGCATGTTGTAATTGTACCAACCTCCATCATTGCGTCCACGCAGCACCCCTCTGTGTGAAATAGTTGCCCCCTAGATCCCTTTGAAATCTTTCCCTTCTCACCCGAAACCTATGCCCTCTAAATTTGGAATCCTTTGCCCCAGGGAAAGCAGCAGGTAAATCAGACATTTTAATCACAGGCCAGTTTATTTTACACAGAGGGTGGTGAGTGCTCGGAATGTGCAGCCAGACGAGGCGGTGGTCTCAGTTTCGTGTCTCATCCAACATAATGTTGAGAAATATGTTTCCCTGGCACCCTTAATCTTGCATGTGATTTCAAACTGAAGTCACTAATCTGATTGAAGAGAGATTTGCAAAGCTGCAGCTAAACATTGTAGAAAGTCGAGGTAAATTGGTTTTAAAAACTGCTTCCAGTTTCACAATCAAAGATTGGAAGTTGCTTTTATTCGCGTTGACATCAAATTCGGACGAGTGTTTGAAAAGAAAGTTGGAACTTTCCCTCCTCTTTTTCCGCGAATCAGGAGGCAGCCTGAAGGAAACAGGGGCGGGGCGCGTCCTTTGAAGGGATACATGCAGATAAGCAGTGCAGGCGCAGCCGTGGGTGGTATTTGAGTAAAACGGGAGTCCTGGAGACATTCGGTGATCCATTTGAAGAATGAAGCTGATCGACAGGCAGGGCAGGTTGAGTAAGTGAATGTCCGATGTTGCAAAAGTGAGTGAGTGTGAGAGTGAGAGGGAGCGGCTGTTGTGGGGTGTGAGCGAGTGTGAGCGCTGAGTATACTTACCTGGCAGGGGAGCTGACATGATCAGTGAGGTGGCGCTCCCAGGATGAGGCTATCCCATTGCACTTTGGGTGTGCTGACGCCTGCGATGTCCCCAAATGCGGGATACTCGACTGCAAAATTTGTGGTAGTGGGGGACTGCGTTCGCGCTCTCCCCTGATTTACAAACTAACGACAGAACGTGAATTGCAATTTTTCTGTAGGCAGTGGTGTTATACTGCAACTTGCCTTCTCACGGCTCTGTTTACGCCCAAGTTTGCCCGGGCAGTCTTTGGTATACCTTTCTTCCCACTCCAAGCAAGAGCCGTCCTAACTTTAAAACCGTAAAGTCTACCAAACTTCTGCTGCATATGTGACCATTTCCGTCTATTTCCTCACGATATCTCTCGACATGCTGCTTAAACACCTTCCCTCTTAACTGCTCTCAGTCACCATCTGCTCCATGTCTTACCACCGTTTGCTTCTTCTCCAACCTATCAAGCAAGGGCACCAACACCCTGAGCTACAAAGTGCAAAATCCAGCCCACCTCAGGCCTGGGGGGAGCAATGCCTCATCTTCCGCCTTCGGACCCTCCAACCACACAGCATCAATGTTGACTTCAACCGTTTCCTCATCTTCCAAACCCCATCTCATTTCAGACCCGACCCTCCACTTGACTTGTCCCACCTGTCCATTTTCTTTCCACCAATCCACTCCCCATCAATGCTCCTCAACCCCCACCCACTTGCATGTACCTCTCACCTTCACAGCAAGCTTTCCCCAGCTCCACAACCACCTCCAGTCCAATTACCGCTTTCGCTCTGCTCCAAGTCTCCAGTCTGCTCCAATTCAGCTCTCAGCCATTCTGTCCTGATACAGGCCTCTAATCCGCCCCCCAACCCCCCCATCCAGCTGTCACCCATTCTGTAGTGATCCAGGCCTGAAATCCGCTCCAATCCAGCTCTCAGCCATCCTGTACTGATCCAGCCCTCTAATCTGCTCCAATCCAGCTCTCAGTCATCCTGTGCTAATCCGGGCCTCGAATCAGCTCCAATCCAGCTCTCAGCCATTCGAGACTGTTGCATCTCTCCATCGGCACCTCCTCAGCTCTCAGCTGCTCCGCACTGATCCAGGCCTCTGGCTCACTGTGTTCTGCCTCACATCTGCTCCATACTGATCCAGGCCTCCAGCCCACTCTGATCTGCCTCTCAGCCTCTCCACACCACACTAGGCCTCCAGCCCACTGTGTGCTGGGTCACAGCAGCCCCGCACTGATCCAGGTCTCCAGCCCACTTTGTTCTGCCTCATAGTTGCTCTGCACTGATCCAGGCCTCTGGCTCACTCTGTCCTTCCTCATAACTGCTCCACACTAATCCAGGCCTCCAGCCTACTCTGTTCTGCCTCTCAGCGTCACCACACCACACTAGGCCTCCAGCCCACTGTGTGCTGGCTCACAGCTGCCCTGCACTGATCCAGGTCTCCAGCCCACTTTGTTCTGCTGCACAGCTGCTTCGCAGTAATCCAGGTATCCTAATTTAATCTTGTCCCATTTGTCAGCACTTGGCCCTTATCCCTCTGAACCCTTCCTATTCAGATGCCTTTCGCATGTTGTAATTGTACCAACCTCCATCATTGCGTCCACGCAGCACCCCTCTGTGTGAAATAGTTGCCCCCTAGATCCCTTTGAAATCTTTCCCTTCTCACCCGAAACCTATGCCCTCTAAATTTGGAATCCTTTGCCCCAGGGAAAGCAGCAGGTAAATCAGACATTTTAATCACAGGCCAGTTTATTTTACACAGAGGGTGGTGAGTGCTCGGAATGTGCAGCCAGACGAGGCGGTGGTCTCAGTTTCGTGTCTCATCCAACATAATGTTGAGAAATATGTTTCCCTGGCACCCTTAATCTTGCATGTGATTTCAAACTGAAGTCACTAATCTGATTGAAGAGAGATTTGCAAAGCTGCAGCTAAACATTGTAGAAAGTCGAGGTAAATTGGTTTTAAAAACTGCTTCCAGTTTCACAATCAAAGATTGGAAGTTGCTTTTATTCGCGTTGACATCAAATTCGGACGAGTGTTTGAAAAGAAAGTTGGAACTTTCCCTCCTCTTTTTCCGCGAATCAGGAGGCAGCCTGAAGGAAACAGGGGCGGGGCGCGTCCTTTGAAGGGATACATGCAGATAAGCAGTGCAGGCGCAGCCGTGGGTGGTATTTGAGTAAAACGGGAGTCCTGGAGACAT
This sequence comes from Chiloscyllium punctatum, assembly GCF_047496795.1. Taxonomy (NCBI): domain Eukaryota; kingdom Metazoa; phylum Chordata; class Chondrichthyes; order Orectolobiformes; family Hemiscylliidae; genus Chiloscyllium; species Chiloscyllium punctatum. Next base: position 43,994,322 of record NC_092768.1, on the reverse strand, counting down.
TCGGTGATCCATTTGAAGAATGAAGCTGATCGACAGGCAGGGCAGGTTGAGTAAGTGAATGTCCGATGTTGCAAAAGTGAGTGAGTGTGAGAGTGAGAGGGAGCGGCTGTTGTGGGGTGTGAGCGAGTGTGAGCGCTGAGTATACTTACCTGGCAGGGGAGCTGACATGATCAGTGAGGAATGTACAGACCATCAAATCATTTATGAATAAAGTATATTTTTGAAATAAAAAAAAAAAAAAAAGGCGCTCCCAGGATGAGGCTATCCCATTGCACTTTGGGTGTGCTGACGCCTGCGATGTCCCCAAATGCGGGATACTCGACTGCAAAATTTGTGGTAGTGGGGGACTGCGTTCGCGCTCTCCCCTGATTTACAAACTAACGACAGAACGTGAATTGCAATTTTTCTGTAGGCAGTGGTGTTATACTGCAACTTGCCTTCTCACGGCTCTGTTTACGCCCAAGTTTGCCCGGGCAGTCTTTGGTACACCTTTCTTCCCACTCCAAGCAAGAGCCGTCCTAACTTTAAAACCGTTAAGTCTACCAAACTTCTGCTGCATATGTGACCATTTCCGTCTATTTCCTCACGATATCTCTCGACATGCTGCTTAAACACCTTCCCTCTTAACTGCTCTCAGTCACCATCTGCTCCATGTCATATCACCGTTTGCTTCTTCTCCAACCTATCAAGCAAGGGCACCAACACCCTGAGCTACAAAGTGCAAAATCCAGCCCACCTCACGCCTGGGGGGAGCAATGCCTCATCTTCCGCCTTCGGACCCTCCAACCACACAGCATCAATGTTGACTTCAACCGTTTCCTCATCTTCCAAACCCCATCTCATTTCAGACCCGACCCTCCACTTGACTTGTCCCACCTGTCCATTTTCTTTCCACCAATCCACTCCCCATCAATGCTCCTCAACCCCCACCCACTTGCATGTACCTCTCACCTTCACAGCAAGCTTTCCCCAGCTCCACAACCACCTCCAGTCCAATTACCGCTTTCGCTCTGCTCCAAGTCTCCAGTCTGCTCCAATTCAGCTCTCAGCCATTCTGTCCTGATACAGGCCTCTAATCCGCCCCCCAACCCCCCCATCCAGCTGTCACCCATTCTGTAGTGATCCAGGCCTGAAATCCGCTCCAATCCAGCTCTCAGCCATCCTGTACTGATCCAGCCCTCTAATCTGCTCCAATCCAGCTCTCAGTCATCCTGTGCTAATCCGGGCCTCGAATCAGCTCCAATCCAGCTCTCAGCCATTCGAGACTGTTGCATCTCTCCATCGGCACCTCCTCAGCTCTCAGCTGCTCCGCACTGATCCAGGCCTCTGGCTCACTGTGTTCTGCCTCACATCTGCTCCATACTGATCCAGGCCTCCAGCCCACTCTGATCTGCCTCTCAGCCTCTCCACACCACACTAGGCCTCCAGCCCACTGTGTGCTGGGTCACAGCAGCCCCGCACTGATCCAGGTCTCCAGCCCACTTTGTTCTGCCTCATAGTTGCTCTGCACTGATCCAGGCCTCTGGCTCACTCTGTCCTTCCTCATAACTGCTCCACACTAATCCAGGCCTCCAGCCTACTCTGTTCTGCCTCTCAGCGTCACCACACCACACTAGGCCTCCAGCCCACTGTGTGCTGGCTCACAGCTGCCCTGCACTGATCCAGGTCTCCAGCCCACTTTGTTCTGCTGCACAGCTGCTTCGCAGTAATCCAGGTATCCTAATTTAATCTTGTCCCATTTGTCAGCACTTGGCCCTTATCCCTCTGAACCCTTCCTATTCAGATGCCTTTCGCATGTTGTAATTGTACCAACCTCCATCATTGCGTCCACGCAGCACCCCTCTGTGTGAAATAGTTGCCCCCTAGATCCCTTTGAAATCTTTCCCTTCTCACCCGAAACCTATGCCCTCTAAATTTGGAATCCTTTGCCCCAGGGAAAGCAGCAGGTAAATCAGACATTTTAATCACAGGCCAGTTTATTTTACACAGAGGGTGGTGAGTGCTCGGAATGTGCAGCCAGACGAGGCGGTGGTCTCAGTTTCGTGTCTCATCCAACATAATGTTGAGAAATATGTTTCCCTGGCACCCTTAATCTTGCATGTGATTTCAAACTGAAGTCACTAATCTGATTGAAGAGAGATTTGCAAAGCTGCAGCTAAACATTGTAGAAAGTCGAGGTAAATTGGTTTTAAAAACTGCTTCCAGTTTCACAATCAAAGATTGGAAGTTGCTTTTATTCGCGTTGACATCAAATTCGGACGAGTGTTTGAAAAGAAAGTTGGAACTTTCCCTCCTCTTTTTCCGCGAATCAGGAGGCAGCCTGAAGGAAACAGGGGCGGGGCGCGTCCTTTGAAGGGATACATGCAGATAAGCAGTGCAGGCGCAGCCGTGGGTGGTATTTGAGTAAAACGGGAGTCCTGGAGACATTCGGTGATCCATTTGAAGAATGAAGCTGATCGACAGGCAGGGCAGGTTGAGTAAGTGAATGTCCGATGTTGCAAAAGTGAGTGAGTGTGAGAGTGAGAGGGAGCGGCTGTTGTGGGGTGTGAGCGAGTGTGAGCGCTGAGTATACTTACCTGGCAGGGGAGCTGACATGATCAGTGAGGTGGCGCTCCCAGGATGAGGCTATCCCATTGCACTTTGGGTGTGCTGACGCCTGCGATGTCCCCAAATGCGGGATACTCGACTGCAAAATTTGTGGTAGTGGGGGACTGCGTTCGCGCTCTCCCCTGATTTACAAACTAACGACAGAACGTGAATTGCAATTTTTCTGTAGGCAGTGGTGTTATACTGCAACTTGCCTTCTCACGGCTCTGTTTACGCCCAAGTTTGCCCGGGCAGTCTTTGGTATACCTTTCTTCCCACTCCAAGCAAGAGCCGTCCTAACTTTAAAACCGTAAAGTCTACCAAACTTCTGCTGCATATGTGACCATTTCCGTCTATTTCCTCACGATATCTCTCGACATGCTGCTTAAACACCTTCCCTCTTAACTGCTCTCAGTCACCATCTGCTCCATGTCTTACCACCGTTTGCTTCTTCTCCAACCTATCAAGCAAGGGCACCAACACCCTGAGCTACAAAGTGCAAAATCCAGCCCACCTCAGGCCTGGGGGGAGCAATGCCTCATCTTCCGCCTTCGGACCCTCCAACCACACAGCATCAATGTTGACTTCAACCGTTTCCTCATCTTCCAAACCCCATCTCATTTCAGACCCGACCCTCCACTTGACTTGTCCCACCTGTCCATTTTCTTTCCACCAATCCACTCCCCATCAATGCTCCTCAACCCCCACCCACTTGCATGTACCTCTCACCTTCACAGCAAGCTTTCCCCAGCTCCACAACCACCTCCAGTCCAATTACCGCTTTCGCTCTGCTCCAAGTCTCCAGTCTGCTCCAATTCAGCTCTCAGCCATTCTGTCCTGATACAGGCCTCTAATCCGCCCCCCAACCCCCCCATCCAGCTGTCACCCATTCTGTAGTGATCCAGGCCTGAAATCCGCTCCAATCCAGCTCTCAGCCATCCTGTACTGATCCAGCCCTCTAATCTGCTCCAATCCAGCTCTCAGTCATCCTGTGCTAATCCGGGCCTCGAATCAGCTCCAATCCAGCTCTCAGCCATTCGAGACTGTTGCATCTCTCCATCGGCACCTCCTCAGCTCTCAGCTGCTCCGCACTGATCCAGGCCTCTGGCTCACTGTGTTCTGCCTCACATCTGCTCCACACTGATCCAGGTCTCCAGCCTACCCTGTTGTGCCTCCCAGCCTCTCCACACCACACTAGGCCTCCAGCCCACTGTGTGCTGGGTCACAGCAGCCCCGCACTGATCCAGGTCTCCAGCCCACTTTGTTCTGCCTCATAGTTGCTCTGCACTGATCCAGGCCTCTGGCTCACTCTGTCCTTCCTCATAACTGCTCCACACTAATCCAGGCCTCCAGCCTACTCTGTTCTGCCTCTCAGCGTCACCACACCACACTAGGCCTCCAGCCCACTGTGTGCTGGCTCACAGCTGCCCTGCACTGATCCAGGTCTCCAGCCCACTTTGTTCTGCTGCACAGCTGCTTCGCAGTAATCCAGGTATCCTAATTTAATCTTGTCCCATTTGTCAGCACTTGGCCCTTATCCCTCTGAACCCTTCCTATTCAGATGCCTTTCGCATGTTGTAATTGTACCAACCTCCATCATTGCGTCCACGCAGCACCCCTCTGTGTGAAATAGTTGCCCCCTAGATCCCTTTGAAATCTTTCCCTTCTCACCCGAAACCTATGCCCTCTAAATTTGGAATCCTTTGCCCCAGGGAAAGTAGCAGGTAAATCAGACATTTTAATCACAGGCCAGTTTATTTTACACAGAGGGTGGTGAGTGCTCGGAATGTGCAGCCAGACGAGGCGGTGGTCTCAGTTTCGTGTCTCATCCAACATAATGTTGAGAAATATGTTTCCCTGGCACCCTTAATCTTGCATGTGATTTCAAACTGAAGTCACTAATCTGATTGAAGAGAGATTTGCAAAGCTGCAGCTAAACATTGTAGAAAGTCGAGGTAAATTGGTTTTAAAAACTGCTTCCAGTTTCACAATCAAAGATTGGAAGTTGCTTTTATTCGCGTTGACATCAAATTCGGACGAGTGTTTGAAAAGAAAGTTGGAACTTTCCCTCCTCTTTTTCCGCGAATCAGGAGGCAGCCTGAAGGAAACAGGGGCGGGGCGCGTCCTTTGAAGGGATACATGCAGATAAGCAGTGCAGGCGCAGCCGTGGGTGGTATTTGAGTAAAACGGGAGTCCTGGAGACATTCGGTGATCCATTTGAAGAATGAAGCTGATCGACAGGCAGGGCAGGTTGAGTAAGTGAATGTCCGATGTTGCAAAAGTGAGTGAGTGTGAGAGTGAGAGGGAGCGGCTGTTGTGGGGTGTGAGCGAGTGTGAGCGCTGAGTATACTTACCTGGCAGGGGAGATGACATGATCAGTGAGGTGGCGCTCCCAGGATGAGGCTATCCCATTGCACTTTGGGTGTGCTGACGCCTGCGATGTCCCCAAATGCGGGATACTCGACTGCAAAATTTGTGGTAGTGGGGGACTGCGTTCGCGCTCTCCCCTGATTTACAAACTAACGACAGAACGTGAATTGCAATTTTTCTGTAGGCAGTGGTGTTATACTGCAACTTGCCTTCTCACGGCTCTGTTTACGCCCAAGTTTGCCCGGGCAGTCTTTGGTATACCTTTCTTCCCACTCCAAGCAAGAGCCGTCCTAACTTTAAAACCGTAAAGTCTACCAAACTTCTGCTGCATATGTGACCATTTCCGTCTATTTCCTCACGATATCTCTCGACATGCTGCTTAAACACCTTCCCTCTTAACTGCTCTCAGTCACCATCTGCTCCATGTCTTACCACCGTTTGCTTCTTCTCCAACCTATCAAGCAAGGGCACCAACACCCTGAGCTACAAAGTGCAAAATCCAGCCCACCTCAGGCCTGGGGGGAGCAATGCCTCATCTTCCGCCTTCGGACCCTCCAACCACACAGCATCAATGTTGACTTCAACCGTTTCCTCATCTTCCAAACCCCATCTCATTTCAGACCCGACCCTCCACTTGACTTGTCCCACCTGTCCATTTTCTTTCCACCAATCCACTCCCCATCAATGCTCCTCAACCCCCACCCACTTGCATGTACCTCTCACCTTCACAGCAAGCTTTCCCCAGCTCCACAACCACCTCCAGTCCAATTACCGCTTTCGCTCTGCTCCAAGTCTCCAGTCTGCTCCAATTCAGCTCTCAGCCATTCTGTCCTGATACAGGCCTCTAATCCGCCCCCCAACCCCCCCATCCAGCTGTCACCCATTCTGTAGTGATCCAGGCCTGAAATCCGCTCCAATCCAGCTCTCAGCCATCCTGTACTGATCCAGCCCTCTAATCTGCTCCAATCCAGCTCTCAGTCATCCTGTGCTAATCCGGGCCTCGAATCAGCTCCAATCCAGCTCTCAGCCATTCGAGACTGTTGCATCTCTCCATCGGCACCTCCTCAGCTCTCAGCTGCTCCGCACTGATCCAGGCCTCTGGCTCACTGTGTTCTGCCTCACATCTGCTCCATACTGATCCAGGCCTCCAGCCCACTCTGATCTGCCTCTCAGCCTCTCCACACCACACTAGGCCTCCAGCCCACTGTGTGCTGGGTCACAGCAGCCCCGCACTGATCCAGGTCTCCAGCCCACTTTGTTCTGCCTCATAGTTGCTCTGCACTGATCCAGGCCTCTGGCTCACTCTGTCCTTCCTCATAACTGCTCCACACTAATCCAGGCCTCCAGCCTACTCTGTTCTGCCTCTCAGCGTCACCACACCACACTAGGCCTCCAGCCCACTGTGTGCTGGCTCACAGCTGCCCTGCACTGATCCAGGTCTCCAGCCCACTTTGTTCTGCTGCACAGCTGCTTCGCAGTAATCCAGGTATCCTAATTTAATCTTGTCCCATTTGTCAGCACTTGGCCCTTATCCCTCTGAACCCTTCCTATTCAGATGCCTTTCGCATGTTGTAATTGTACCAACCTCCATCATTGCGTCCACGCAGCACCCCTCTGTGTGAAATAGTTGCCCCCTAGATCCCTTTGAAATCTTTCCCTTCTCACCCGAAACCTATGCCCTCTAAATTTGGAATCCTTTGCCCCAGGGAAAGCAGCAGGTAAATCAGACATTTTAATCACAGGCCAGTTTATTTTACACAGAGGGTGGTGAGTGCTCGGAATGTGCAGCCAGACGAGGCGGTGGTCTCAGTTTCGTGTCTCATCCAACATAATGTTGAGAAATATGTTTCCCTGGCACCCTTAATCTTGCATGTGATTTCAAACTGAAGTCACTAATCTGATTGAAGAGAGATTTGCAAAGCTGCAGCTAAACATTGTAGAAAGTCGAGGTAAATTGGTTTTAAAAACTGCTTCCAGTTTCACAATCAAAGATTGGAAGTTGCTTTTATTCGCGTTGACATCAAATTCGGACGAGTGTTTGAAAAGAAAGTTGGAACTTTCCCTCCTCTTTTTCCGCGAATCAGGAGGCAGCCTGAAGGAAACAGGGGCGGGGCGCGTCCTTTGAAGGGATACATGCAGATAAGCAGTGCAGGCGCAGCCGTGGGTGGTATTTGAGTAAAACGGGAGTCCTGGAGACATTCGGTGATCCATTTGAAGAATGAAGCTGATCGACAGGCAGGGCAGGTTGAGTAAGTGAATGTCCGATGTTGCAAAAGTGAGTGAGTGTGAGAGTGAGAGGGAGCGGCTGTTGTGGGGTGTGAGCGAGTGTGAGCGCTGAGTATACTTACCTGGCAGGGGAGCTGACATGATCAGTGAGGTGGCGCTCCCAGGATGAGGCTATCCCATTGCACTTTGGGTGTGCTGACGCCTGCGATGTCCCCAAATGCGGGATACTCGACTGCAAAATTTGTGGTAGTGGGGGACTGCGTTCGCGCTCTCCCCTGATTTACAAACTAACGACAGAACGTGAATTGCAATTTTTCTGTAGGCAGTGGTGTTATACTGCAACTTGCCTTCTCACGGCTCTGTTTACGCCCAAGTTTGCCCGGGCAGTCTTTGGTATACCTTTCTTCCCACTCCAAGCAAGAGCCGTCCTAACTTTAAAACCGTAAAGTCTACCAAACTTCTGCTGCATATGTGACCATTTCCGTCTATTTCCTCACGATATCTCTCGACATGCTGCTTAAACACCTTCCCTCTTAACTGCTCTCAGTCACCATCTGCTCCATGTCTTACCACCGTTTGCTTCTTCTCCAACCTATCAAGCAAGGGCACCAACACCCTGAGCTACAAAGTGCAAAATCCAGCCCACCTCAGGCCTGGGGGGAGCAATGCCTCATCTTCCGCCTTCGGACCCTCCAACCACACAGCATCAATGTTGACTTCAACCGTTTCCTCATCTTCCAAACCCCATCTCATTTCAGACCCGACCCTCCACTTGACTTGTCCCACCTGTCCATTTTCTTTCCACCAATCCACTCCCCATCAATGCTCCTCAACCCCCACCCACTTGCATGTACCTCTCACCTTCACAGCAAGCTTTCCCCAGCTCCACAACCACCTCCAGTCCAATTACCGCTTTCGCTCTGCTCCAAGTCTCCAGTCTGCTCCAATTCAGCTCTCAGCCATTCTGTCCTGATACAGGCCTCTAATCCGCCCCCCAACCCCCCCATCCAGCTGTCACCCATTCTGTAGTGATCCAGGCCTGAAATCCGCTCCAATCCAGCTCTCAGCCATCCTGTACTGATCCAGCCCTCTAATCTGCTCCAATCCAGCTCTCAGTCATCCTGTGCTAATCCGGGCCTCGAATCAGCTCCAATCCAGCTCTCAGCCATTCGAGACTGTTGCATCTCTCCATCGGCACCTCCTCAGCTCTCAGCTGCTCCGCACTGATCCAGGCCTCTGGCTCACTGTGTTCTGCCTCACATCTGCTCCATACTGATCCAGGCCTCCAGCCCACTCTGATCTGCCTCTCAGCCTCTCCACACCACACTAGGCCTCCAGCCCACTGTGTGCTGGGTCACAGCAGCCCCGCACTGATCCAGGTCTCCAGCCCACTTTGTTCTGCCTCATAGTTGCTCTGCACTGATCCAGGCCTCTGGCTCACTCTGTCCTTCCTCATAACTGCTCCACACTAATCCAGGCCTCCAGCCTACTCTGTTCTGCCTCTCAGCGTCACCACACCACACTAGGCCTCCAGCCCACTGTGTGCTGGCTCACAGCTGCCCTGCACTGATCCAGGTCTCCAGCCCACTTTGTTCTGCTGCACAGCTGCTTCGCAGTAATCCAGGTATCCTAATTTAATCTTGTCCCATTTGTCAGCACTTGGCCCTTATCCCTCTGAACCCTTCCTATTCAGATGCCTTTCGCATGTTGTAATTGTACCAACCTCCATCATTGCGTCCACGCAGCACCCCTCTGTGTGAAATAGTTGCCCCCTAGATCCCTTTGAAATCTTTCCCTTCTCACCCGAAACCTATGCCCTCTAAATTTGGAATCCTTTGCCCCAGGGAAAGCAGCAGGTAAATCAGACATTTTAATCACAGGCCAGTTTATTTTACACAGAGGGTGGTGAGTGCTCGGAATGTGCAGCCAGACGAGGCGGTGGTCTCAGTTTCGTGTCTCATCCAACATAATGTTGAGAAATATGTTTCCCTGGCACCCTTAATCTTGCATGTGATTTCAAACTGAAGTCACTAATCTGATTGAAGAGAGATTTGCAAAGCTGCAGCTAAACATTGTAGAAAGTCGAGGTAAATTGGTTTTAAAAACTGCTTCCAGTTTCACAATCAAAGATTGGAAGTTGCTTTTATTCGCGTTGACATCAAATTCGGACGAGTGTTTGAAAAGAAAGTTGGAACTTTCCCTCCTCTTTTTCCGCGAATCAGGAGGCAGCCTGAAGGAAACAGGGGCGGGGCGCGTCCTTTGAAGGGATACATGCAGATAAGCAGTGCAGGCGCAGCCGTGGGTGGTATTTGAGTAAAACGGGAGTCCTGGAGACATTCGGTGATCCATTTGAAGAATGAAGCTGATCGACAGGCAGGGCAGGTTGAGTAAGTGAATGTCCGATGTTGCAAAAGTGAGTGAGTGTGAGAGTGAGAGGGAGCGGCTGTTGTGGGGTGTGAGCGAGTGTGAGCGCTGAGTATACTTACCTGGCAGGGGAGCTGACATGATCAGTGAGGTGGCGCTCCCAGGATGAGGCTATCCCATTGCACTTTGGGTGTGCTGACGCCTGCGATGTCCCCAAATGCGGGATACTCGACTGCAAAATTTGTGGTAGTGGGGGACTGCGTTCGCGCTCTCCCCTGATTTACAAACTAACGACAGAACGTGAATTGCAATTTTTCTGTAGGCAGTGGTGTTATACTGCAACTTGCCTTCTCACGGCTCTGTTTACGCCCAAGTTTGCCCGGGCAGTCTTTGGTATACCTTTCTTCCCACTCCAAGCAAGAGCCGTCCTAACTTTAAAACCGTAAAGTCTACCAAACTTCTGCTGCATATGTGACCATTTCCGTCTATTTCCTCACGATATCTCTCGACATGCTGCTTAAACACCTTCCCTCTTAACTGCTCTCAGTCACCATCTGCTCCATGTCTTACCACCGTTTGCTTCTTCTCCAACCTATCAAGCAAGGGCACCAACACCCTGAGCTACAAAGTGCAAAATCCAGCCCACCTCAGGCCTGGGGGGAGCAATGCCTCATCTTCCGCCTTCGGACCCTCCAACCACACAGCATCAATGTTGACTTCAACCGTTTCCTCATCTTCCAAACCCCATCTCATTTCAGACCCGACCCTCCACTTGACTTGTCCCACCTGTCCATTTTCTTTCCACCAATCCACTCCCCATCAATGCTCCTCAACCCCCACCCACTTGCATGTACCTCTCACCTTCACAGCAAGCTTTCCCCAGCTCCACAACCACCTCCAGTCCAATTACCGCTTTCGCTCTGCTCCAAGTCTCCAGTCTGCTCCAATTCAGCTCTCAGCCATTCTGTCCTGATACAGGCCTCTAATCCGCCCCCCAACCCCCCCATCCAGCTGTCACCCATTCTGTAGTGATCCAGGCCTGAAATCCGCTCCAATCCAGCTCTCAGCCATCCTGTACTGATCCAGCCCTCTAATCTGCTCCAATCCAGCTCTCAGTCATCCTGTGCTAATCCGGGCCTCGAATCAGCTCCAATCCAGCTCTCAGCCATTCGAGACTGTTGCATCTCTCCATCGGCACCTCCTCAGCTCTCAGCTGCTCCGCACTGATCCAGGCCTCTGGCTCACTGTGTTCTGCCTCACATCTGCTCCATACTGATCCAGGCCTCCAGCCCACTCTGATCTGCCTCTCAGCCTCTCCACACCACACTAGGCCTCCAGCCCACTGTGTGCTGGGTCACAGCAGCCCCGCACTGATCCAGGTCTCCAGCCCACTTTGTTCTGCCTCATAGTTGCTCTGCACTGATCCAGGCCTCTGGCTCACTCTGTCCTTCCTCATAACTGCTCCACACTAATCCAGGCCTCCAGCCTACTCTGTTCTGCCTCTCAGCGTCACCACACCACACTAGGCCTCCAGCCCACTGTGTGCTGGCTCACAGCTGCCCTGCACTGATCCAGGTCTCCAGCCCACTTTGTTCTGCTGCACAGCTGCTTCGCAGTAATCCAGGTATCCTAATTTAATCTTGTCCCATTTGTCAGCACTTGGCCCTTATCCCTCTGAACCCTTCCTATTCAGATGCCTTTCGCATGTTGTAATTGTACCAACCTCCATCATTGCGTCCACGCAGCACCCCTCTGTGTGAAATAGTTGCCCCCTAGATCCCTTTGAAATCTTTCCCTTCTCACCCGAAACCTATGCCCTCTAAATTTGGAATCCTTTGCCCCAGGGAAAGCAGCAGGTAAATCAGACATTTTAATCACAGGCCAGTTTATTTTACACAGAGGGTGGTGAGTGCTCGGAATGTGCAGCCAGACGAGGCGGTGGTCTCAGTTTCGTGTCTCATCCAACATAATGTTGAGAAATATGTTTCCCTGGCACCCTTAATCTTGCATGTGATTTCAAACTGAAGTCACTAATCTGATTGAAGAGAGATTTGCAAAGCTGCAGCTAAACATTGTAGAAAGTCGAGGTAAATTGGTTTTAAAAACTGCTTCCAGTTTCACAATCAAAGATTGGAAGTTGCTTTTATTCGCGTTGACATCAAATTCGGACGAGTGTTTGAAAAGAAAGTTGGAACTTTCCCTCCTCTTTTTCCGCGAATCAGGAGGCAGCCTGAAGGAAACAGGGGCGGGGCGCGTCCTTTGAAGGGATACATGCAGATAAGCAGTGCAGGCGCAGCCGTGGGTGGTATTTGAGTAAAACGGGAGTCCTGGAGACATTCGGTGATCCATTTGAAGAATGAAGCTGATCGACAGGCAGGGCAGGTTGAGTAAGTGAATGTCCGATGTTGCAAAAGTGAGTGAGTGTGAGAGTGAGAGGGAGCGGCTGTTGTGGGGTGTGAGCGAGTGTGAGCGCTGAGTATACTTACCTGGCAGGGGAGCTGACATGATCAGTGAGGTGGCGCTCCCAGGATGAGGCTATCCCATTGCACTTTGGGTGTGCTGACGCCTGCGATGTCCCCAAATGCGGGATACTCGACTGCAAAATTTGTGGTAGTGGGGGACTGCGTTCGCGCTCTCCCCTGATTTACAAACTAACGACAGAACGTGAATTGCAATTTTTCTGTAGGCAGTGGTGTTATACTGCAACTTGCCTTCTCACGGCTCTGTTTACGCCCAAGTTTGCCCGGGCAGTCTTTGGTATACCTTTCTTCCCACTCCAAGCAAGAGCCGTCCTAACTTTAAAACCGTAAAGTCTACCAAACTTCTGCTGCATATGTGACCATTTCCGTCTATTTCCTCACGATATCTCTCGACATGCTGCTTAAACACCTTCCCTCTTAACTGCTCTCAGTCACCATCTGCTCCATGTCTTACCACCGTTTGCTTCTTCTCCAACCTATCAAGCAAGGGCACCAACACCCTGAGCTACAAAGTGCAAAATCCAGCCCACCTCAGGCCTGGGGGGAGCAATGCCTCATCTTCCGCCTTCGGACCCTCCAACCACACAGCATCAATGTTGACTTCAACCGTTTCCTCATCTTCCAAACCCCATCTCATTTCAGACCCGACCCTCCACTTGACTTGTCCCACCTGTCCATTTTCTTTCCACCAATCCACTCCCCATCAATGCTCCTCAACCCCCACCCACTTGCATGTACCTCTCACCTTCACAGCAAGCTTTCCCCAGCTCCACAACCACCTCCAGTCCAATTACCGCTTTCGCTCTGCTCCAAGTCTCCAGTCTGCTCCAATTCAGCTCTCAGCCATTCTGTCCTGATACAGGCCTCTAATCCGCCCCCCAACCCCCCCATCCAGCTGTCACCCATTCTGTAGTGATCCAGGCCTGAAATCCGCTCCAATCCAGCTCTCAGCCATCCTGTACTGATCCAGCCCTCTAATCTGCTCCAATCCAGCTCTCAGTCATCCTGTGCTAATCCGGGCCTCGAATCAGCTCCAATCCAGCTCTCAGCCATTCGAGACTGTTGCATCTCTCCATCGGCACCTCCTCAGCTCTCAGCTGCTCCGCACTGATCCAGGCCTCTGGCTCACTGTGTTCTGCCTCACATCTGCTCCATACTGATCCAGGCCTCCAGCCCACTCTGATCTGCCTCTCAGCCTCTCCACACCACACTAGGCCTCCAGCCCACTGTGTGCTGGGTCACAGCAGCCCCGTACTGATCCAGGTCTCCAGCCCACTTTGTTCTGCCTCATAGTTGCTCTGCACTGATCCAGGCCTCTGGCTCACTCTGTCCTTCCTCATAACTGCTCCACACTAATCCAGGCCTCCAGCCTACTCTGTTCTGCCTCTCAGCGTCACCACACCACACTAGGCCTCCAGCCCACTGTGTGCTGGCTCACAGCTGCCCTGCACTGATCCAGGTCTCCAGCCCACTTTGTTCTGCTGCACAGCTGCTTCGCAGTAATCCAGGTATCCTAATTTAATCTTGTCCCATTTGTCAGCACTTGGCCCTTATCCCTCTGAACCCTTCCTATTCAGATGCCTTTCGCATGTTGTAATTGTACCAACCTCCATCATTGCGTCCACGCAGCACCCCTCTGTGTGAAATAGTTGCCCCCTAGATCCCTTTGAAATCTTTCCCTTCTCACCCGAAACCTATGCCCTCTAAATTTGGAATCCTTTGCCCCAGGGAAAGCAGCAGGTAAATCAGACATTTTAATCACAGGCCAGTTTATTTTACACAGAGGGTGGTGAGTGCTCGGAATGTGCAGCCAGACGAGGCGGTGGTCTCAGTTTCGTGTCTCATCCAACATAATGTTGAGAAATATGTTTCCCTGGCACCCTTAATCTTGCATGTGATTTCAAACTGAAGTCACTAATCTGATTGAAGAGAGATTTGCAAAGCTGCAGCTAAACATTGTAGAAAGTCGAGGTAAATTGGTTTTAAAAACTGCTTCCAGTTTCACAATCAAAGATTGGAAGTTGCTTTTATTCGCGTTGACATCAAATTCGGACGAGTGTTTGAAAAGAAAGTTGGAACTTTCCCTCCTCTTTTTCCGCGAATCAGGAGGCAGCCTGAAGGAAACAGGGGCGGGGCGCGTCCTTTGAAGGGATACATGCAGATAAGCAGTGCAGGCGCAGCCGTGGGTGGTATTTGAGTAAAACGGGAGTCCTGGAGACATTCGGTGATCCATTTGAAGAATGAAGCTGATCGACAGGCAGGGCAGGTTGAGTAAGTGAATGTCCGATGTTGCAAAAGTGAGTGAGTGTGAGAGTGAGAGGGAGCGGCTGTTGTGGGGTGTGAGCGAGTGTGAGCGCTGAGTATACTTACCTGGCAGGGGAGCTGACATGATCAGTGAGGTGGCGCTCCCAGGATGAGGCTATCCCATTGCACTTTGGGTGTGCTGACGCCTGCGATGTCCCCAAATGCGGGATACTCGACTGCAAAATTTGTGGTAGTGGGGGACTGCGTTCGCGCTCTCCCCTGATTTACAAACTAACGACAGAACGTGAATTGCAATTTTTCTGTAGGCAGTGGTGTTATACTGCAACTTGCCTTCTCACGGCTCTGTTTACGCCCAAGTTTGCCCGGGCAGTCTTTGGTACACCTTTCTTCCCACTCCAAGCAAGAGCCGTCCTAACTTTAAAACCGTTAAGTCTACCAAACTTCTGCTGCATATGTGACCATTTCCGTCTATTTCCTCACGATATCTCTCGACATGCTGCTTAAACACCTTCCCTCTTAACTGCTCTCAGTCACCATCTGCTCCATGTCATATCACCGTTTGCTTCTTCTCCAACCTATCAAGCAAGGGCACCAACACCCTGAGCTACAAAGTGCAAAATCCAGCCCACCTCACGCCTGGGGGGAGCAATGCCTCATCTTCCGCCTTCGGACCCTCCAACCACACAGCATCAATGTTGACTTCAACCGTTTCCTCATCTTCCAAACCCCATCTCATTTCAGACCCGACCCTCCACTTGACTTGTCCCACCTGTCCATTTTCTTTCCACCAATCCACTCCCCATCAATGCTCCTCAACCCCCACCCACTTGCATGTACCTCTCACCTTCACAGCAAGCTTTCCCCAGCTCCACAACCACCTCCAGTCCAATTACCGCTTTCGCTCTGCTCCAAGTCTCCAGTCTGCTCCAATTCAGCTCTCAGCCATTCTGTCCTGATACAGGCCTCTAATCCGCCCCCCAACCCCCCCATCCAGCTGTCACCCATTCTGTAGTGATCCAGGCCTGAAATCCGCTCCAATCCAGCTCTCAGCCATCCTGTACTGATCCAGCCCTCTAATCTGCTCCAATCCAGCTCTCAGTCATCCTGTGCTAATCCGGGCCTCGAATCAGCTCCAATCCAGCTCTCAGCCATTCGAGACTGTTGCATCTCTCCATCGGCACCTCCTCAGCTCTCAGCTGCTCCGCACTGATCCAGGCCTCTGGCTCACTGTGTTCTGCCTCACATCTGCTCCATACTGATCCAGGCCTCCAGCCCACTCTGATCTGCCTCTCAGCCTCTCCACACCACACTAGGCCTCCAGCCCACTGTGTGCTGGGTCACAGCAGCCCCGCACTGATCCAGGTCTCCAGCCCACTTTGTTCTGCCTCATAGTTGCTCTGCACTGATCCAGGCCTCTGGCTCACTCTGTCCTTCCTCATAACTGCTCCACACTAATCCAGGCCTCCAGCCTACTCTGTTCTGCCTCTCAGCGTCACCACACCACACTAGGCCTCCAGCCCACTGTGTGCTGGCTCACAGCTGCCCTGCACTGATCCAGGTCTCCAGCCCACTTTGTTCTGCTGCACAGCTGCTTCGCAGTAATCCAGGTATCCTAATTTAATCTTGTCCCATTTGTCAGCACTTGGCCCTTATCCCTCTGAACCCTTCCTATTCAGATGCCTTTCGCATGTTGTAATTGTACCAACCTCCATCATTGCGTCCACGCAGCACCCCTCTGTGTGAAATAGTTGCCCCCTAGATCCCTTTGAAATCTTTCCCTTCTCACCCGAAACCTATGCCCTCTAAATTTGGAATCCTTTGCCCCAGGGAAAGCAGCAGGTAAATCAGACATTTTAATCACAGGCCAGTTTATTTTACACAGAGGGTGGTGAGTGCTCGGAATGTGCAGCCAGACGAGGCGGTGGTCTCAGTTTCGTGTCTCATCCAACATAATGTTGAGAAATATGTTTCCCTGGCACCCTTAATCTTGCATGTGATTTCAAACTGAAGTCACTAATCTGATTGAAGAGAGATTTGCAAAGCTGCAGCTAAACATTGTAGAAAGTCGAGGTAAATTGGTTTTAAAAACTGCTTCCAGTTTCACAATCAAAGATTGGAAGTTGCTTTTATTCGCGTTGACATCAAATTCGGACGAGTGTTTGAAAAGAAAGTTGGAACTTTCCCTCCTCTTTTTCCGCGAATCAGGAGGCAGCCTGAAGGAAACAGGGGCGGGGCGCGTCCTTTGAAGGGATACATGCAGATAAGCAGTGCAGGCGCAGCCGTGGGTGGTATTTGAGTAAAACGGGAGTCCTGGAGACATTCGGTGATCCATTTGAAGAATGAAGCTGATCGACAGGCAGGGCAGGTTGAGTAAGTGAATGTCCGATGTTGCAAAAGTGAGTGAGTGTGAGAGTGAGAGGGAGCGGCTGTTGTGGGGTGTGAGCGAGTGTGAGCGCTGAGTATACTTACCTGGCAGGGGAGCTGACATGATCAGTGAGGTGGCGCTCCCAGGATGAGGCTATCCCATTGCACTTTGGGTGTGCTGACGCCTGCGATGTCCCCAAATGCGGGATACTCGACTGCAAAATTTGTGGTAGTGGGGGACTGCGTTCGCGCTCTCCCCTGATTTACAAACTAACGACAGAACGTGAATTGCAATTTTTCTGTAGGCAGTGGTGTTATACTGCAACTTGCCTTCTCACGGCTCTGTTTACGCCCAAGTTTGCCCGGGCAGTCTTTGGTATACCTTTCTTCCCACTCCAAGCAAGAGCCGTCCTAACTTTAAAACCGTAAAGTCTACCAAACTTCTGCTGCATATGTGACCATTTCCGTCTATTTCCTCACGATATCTCTCGACATGCTGCTTAAACACCTTCCCTCTTAACTGCTCTCAGTCACCATCTGCTCCATGTCTTACCACCGTTTGCTTCTTCTCCAACCTATCAAGCAAGGGCACCAACACCCTGAGCTACAAAGTGCAAAATCCAGCCCACCTCAGGCCTGGGGGGAGCAATGCCTCATCTTCCGCCTTCGGACCCTCCAACCACACAGCATCAATGTTGACTTCAACCGTTTCCTCATCTTCCAAACCCCATCTCATTTCAGACCCGACCCTCCACTTGACTTGTCCCACCTGTCCATTTTCTTTCCACCAATCCACTCCCCATCAATGCTCCTCAACCCCCACCCACTTGCATGTACCTCTCACCTTCACAGCAAGCTTTCCCCAGCTCCACAACCACCTCCAGTCCAATTACCGCTTTCGCTCTGCTCCAAGTCTCCAGTCTGCTCCAATTCAGCTCTCAGCCATTCTGTCCTGATACAGGCCTCTAATCCGCCCCCCAACCCCCCCATCCAGCTGTCACCCATTCTGTAGTGATCCAGGCCTGAAATCCGCTCCAATCCAGCTCTCAGCCATCCTGTACTGATCCAGCCCTCTAATCTGCTCCAATCCAGCTCTCAGTCATCCTGTGCTAATCCGGGCCTCGAATCAGCTCCAATCCAGCTCTCAGCCATTCGAGACTGTTGCATCTCTCCATCGGCACCTCCTCAGCTCTCAGCTGCTCCGCACTGATCCAGGCCTCTGGCTCACTGTGTTCTGCCTCACATCTGCTCCACACTGATCCAGGTCTCCAGCCTACCCTGTTGTGCCTCCCAGCCTCTCCACACCACACTAGGCCTCCAGCCCACTGTGTGCTGGGTCACAGCAGCCCCGCACTGATCCAGGTCTCCAGCCCACTTTGTTCTGCCTCATAGTTGCTCTGCACTGATCCAGGCCTCTGGCTCACTCTGTCCTTCCTCATAACTGCTCCACACTAATCCAGGCCTCCAGCCTACTCTGTTCTGCCTCTCAGCGTCACCACACCACACTAGGCCTCCAGCCCACTGTGTGCTGGCTCACAGCTGCCCTGCACTGATCCAGGTCTCCAGCCCACTTTGTTCTGCTGCACAGCTGCTTCGCAGTAATCCAGGTATCCTAATTTAATCTTGTCCCATTTGTCAGCACTTGGCCCTTATCCCTCTGAACCCTTCCTATTCAGATGCCTTTCGCATGTTGTAATTGTACCAACCTCCATCATTGCGTCCACGCAGCACCCCTCTGTGTGAAATAGTTGCCCCCTAGATCCCTTTGAAATCTTTCCCTTCTCACCCGAAACCTATGCCCTCTAAATTTGGAATCCTTTGCCCCAGGGAAAGTAGCAGGTAAATCAGACATTTTAATCACAGGCCAGTTTATTTTACACAGAGGGTGGTGAGTGCTCGGAATGTGCAGCCAGACGAGGCGGTGGTCTCAGTTTCGTGTCTCATCCAACATAATGTTGAGAAATATGTTTCCCTGGCACCCTTAATCTTGCATGTGATTTCAAACTGAAGTCACTAATCTGATTGAAGAGAGATTTGCAAAGCTGCAGCTAAACATTGTAGAAAGTCGAGGTAAATTGGTTTTAAAAACTGCTTCCAGTTTCACAATCAAAGATTGGAAGTTGCTTTTATTCGCGTTGACATCAAATTCGGACGAGTGTTTGAAAAGAAAGTTGGAACTTTCCCTCCTCTTTTTCCGCGAATCAGGAGGCAGCCTGAAGGAAACAGGGGCGGGGCGCGTCCTTTGAAGGGATACATGCAGATAAGCAGTGCAGGCGCAGCCGTGGGTGGTATTTGAGTAAAACGGGAGTCCTGGAGACATTCGGTGATCCATTTGAAGAATGAAGCTGATCGACAGGCAGGGCAGGTTGAGTAAGTGAATGTCCGATGTTGCAAAAGTGAGTGAGTGTGAGAGTGAGAGGGAGCGGCTGTTGTGGGGTGTGAGCGAGTGTGAGCGCTGAGTATACTTACCTGGCAGGGGAGCTGACATGATCAGTGAGGTGGCGCTCCCAGGATGAGGCTATCCCATTGCACTTTGGGTGTGCTGACGCCTGCGATGTCCCCAAATGCGGGATACTCGACTGCAAAATTTGTGGTAGTGGGGGACTGCGTTCGCGCTCTCCCCTGATTTACAAACTAACGACAGAACGTGAATTGCAATTTTTCTGTAGGCAGTGGTGTTATACTGCAACTTGCCTTCTCACGGCTCTGTTTACGCCCAAGTTTGCCCGGGCAGTCTTTGGTATACCTTTCTTCCCACTCCAAGCAAGAGCCGTCCTAACTTTAAAACCGTAAAGTCTACCAAACTTCTGCTGCATATGTGACCATTTCCGTCTATTTCCTCACGATATCTCTCGACATGCTGCTTAAACACCTTCCCTCTTAACTGCTCTCAGTCACCATCTGCTCCATGTCTTACCACCGTTTGCTTCTTCTCCAACCTATCAAGCAAGGGCACCAACACCCTGAGCTACAAAGTGCAAAATCCAGCCCACCTCAGGCCTGGGGGGAGCAATGCCTCATCTTCCGCCTTCGGACCCTCCAACCACACAGCATCAATGTTGACTTCAACCGTTTCCTCATCTTCCAAACCCCATCTCATTTCAGACCCGACCCTCCACTTGACTTGTCCCACCTGTCCATTTTCTTTCCACCAATCCACTCCCCATCAATGCTCCTCAACCCCCACCCACTTGCATGTACCTCTCACCTTCACAGCAAGCTTTCCCCAGCTCCACAACCACCTCCAGTCCAATTACCGCTTTCGCTCTGCTCCAAGTCTCCAGTCTGCTCCAATTCAGCTCTCAGCCATTCTGTCCTGATACAGGCCTCTAATCCGCCCCCCAACCCCCCCATCCAGCTGTCACCCATTCTGTAGTGATCCAGGCCTGAAATCCGCTCCAATCCAGCTCTCAGCCATCCTGTACTGATCCAGCCCTCTAATCTGCTCCAATCCAGCTCTCAGTCATCCTGTGCTAATCCGGGCCTCGAATCAGCTCCAATCCAGCTCTCAGCCATTCGAGACTGTTGCATCTCTCCATCGGCACCTCCTCAGCTCTCAGCTGCTCCGCACTGATCCAGGCCTCTGGCTCACTGTGTTCTGCCTCACATCTGCTCCATACTGATCCAGGCCTCCAGCCCACTCTGATCTGCCTCTCAGCCTCTCCACACCACACTAGGCCTCCAGCCCACTGTGTGCTGGGTCACAGCAGCCCCGCACTGATCCAGGTCTCCAGCCCACTTTGTTCTGCCTCATAGTTGCTCTGCACTGATCCAGGCCTCTGGCTCACTCTGTCCTTCCTCATAACTGCTCCACACTAATCCAGGCCTCCAGCCTACTCTGTTCTGCCTCTCAGCGTCACCACACCACACTAGGCCTCCAGCCCACTGTGTGCTGGCTCACAGCTGCCCTGCACTGATCCAGGTCTCCAGCCCACTTTGTTCTGCTGCACAGCTGCTTCGCAGTAATCCAGGTATCCTAATTTAATCTTGTCCCATTTGTCAGCACTTGGCCCTTATCCCTCTGAACCCTTCCTATTCAGATGCCTTTCGCATGTTGTAATTGTACCAACCTCCATCATTGCGTCCACGCAGCACCCCTCTGTGTGAAATAGTTGCCCCCTAGATCCCTTTGAAATCTTTCCCTTCTCACCCGAAACCTATGCCCTCTAAATTTGGAATCCTTTGCCCCAGGGAAAGCAGCAGGTAAATCAGACATTTTAATCACAGGCCAGTTTATTTTACACAGAGGGTGGTGAGTGCTCGGAATGTGCAGCCAGACGAGGCGGTGGTCTCAGTTTCGTGTCTCATCCAACATAATGTTGAGAAATATGTTTCCCTGGCACCCTTAATCTTGCATGTGATTTCAAACTGAAGTCACTAATCTGATTGAAGAGAGATTTGCAAAGCTGCAGCTAAACATTGTAGAAAGTCGAGGTAAATTGGTTTTAAAAACTGCTTCCAGTTTCACAATCAAAGATTGGAAGTTGCTTTTATTCGCGTTGACATCAAATTCGGACGAGTGTTTGAAAAGAAAGTTGGAACTTTCCCTCCTCTTTTTCCGCGAATCAGGAGGCAGCCTGAAGGAAACAGGGGCGGGGCGCGTCCTTTGAAGGGATACATGCAGATAAGCAGTGCAGGCGCAGCCGTGGGTGGTATTTGAGTAAAACGGGAGTCCTGGAGACATTCGGTGATCCATTTGAAGAATGAAGCTGATCGACAGGCAGGGCAGGTTGAGTAAGTGAATGTCCGATGTTGCAAAAGTGAGTGAGTGTGAGAGTGAGAGGGAGCGGCTGTTGTGGGGTGTGAGCGAGTGTGAGCGCTGAGTATACTTACCTGGCAGGGGAGCTGACATGATCAGTGAGGTGGCGCTCCCAGGATGAGGCTATCCCATTGCACTTTGGGTGTGCTGACGCCTGCGATGTCCCCAAATGCGGGATACTCGACTGCAAAATTTGTGGTAGTGGGGGACTGCGTTCGCGCTCTCCCCTGATTTACAAACTAACGACAGAACGTGAATTGCAATTTTTCTGTAGGCAGTGGTGTTATACTGCAACTTGCCTTCTCACGGCTCTGTTTACGCCCAAGTTTGCCCGGGCAGTCTTTGGTATACCTTTCTTCCCACTCCAAGCAAGAGCCGTCCTAACTTTAAAACCGTAAAGTCTACCAAACTTCTGCTGCATATGTGACCATTTCCGTCTATTTCCTCACGATATCTCTCGACATGCTGCTTAAACACCTTCCCTCTTAACTGCTCTCAGTCACCATCTGCTCCATGTCTTACCACCGTTTGCTTCTTCTCCAACCTATCAAGCAAGGGCACCAACACCCTGAGCTACAAAGTGCAAAATCCAGCCCACCTCAGGCCTGGGGGGAGCAATGCCTCATCTTCCGCCTTCGGACCCTCCAACCACACAGCATCAATGTTGACTTCAACCGTTTCCTCATCTTCCAAACCCCATCTCATTTCAGACCCGACCCTCCACTTGACTTGTCCCACCTGTCCATTTTCTTTCCACCAATCCACTCCCCATCAATGCTCCTCAACCCCCACCCACTTGCATGTACCTCTCACCTTCACAGCAAGCTTTCCCCAGCTCCACAACCACCTCCAGTCCAATTACCGCTTTCGCTCTGCTCCAAGTCTCCAGTCTGCTCCAATTCAGCTCTCAGCCATTCTGTCCTGATACAGGCCTCTAATCCGCCCCCCAACCCCCCCATCCAGCTGTCACCCATTCTGTAGTGATCCAGGCCTGAAATCCGCTCCAATCCAGCTCTCAGCCATCCTGTACTGATCCAGCCCTCTAATCTGCTCCAATCCAGCTCTCAGTCATCCTGTGCTAATCCGGGCCTCGAATCAGCTCCAATCCAGCTCTCAGCCATTCGAGACTGTTGCATCTCTCCATCGGCACCTCCTCAGCTCTCAGCTGCTCCGCACTGATCCAGGCCTCTGGCTCACTGTGTTCTGCCTCACATCTGCTCCATACTGATCCAGGCCTCCAGCCCACTCTGATCTGCCTCTCAGCCTCTCCACACCACACTAGGCCTCCAGCCCACTGTGTGCTGGGTCACAGCAGCCCCGCACTGATCCAGGTCTCCAGCCCACTTTGTTCTGCCTCATAGTTGCTCTGCACTGATCCAGGCCTCTGGCTCACTCTGTCCTTCCTCATAACTGCTCCACACTAATCCAGGCCTCCAGCCTACTCTGTTCTGCCTCTCAGCGTCACCACACCACACTAGGCCTCCAGCCCACTGTGTGCTGGCTCACAGCTGCCCTGCACTGATCCAGGTCTCCAGCCCACTTTGTTCTGCTGCACAGCTGCTTCGCAGTAATCCAGGTATCCTAATTTAATCTTGTCCCATTTGTCAGCACTTGGCCCTTATCCCTCTGAACCCTTCCTATTCAGATGCCTTTCGCATGTTGTAATTGTACCAACCTCCATCATTGCGTCCACGCAGCACCCCTCTGTGTGAAATAGTTGCCCCCTAGATCCCTTTGAAATCTTTCCCTTCTCACCCGAAACCTATGCCCTCTAAATTTGGAATCCTTTGCCCCAGGGAAAGCAGCAGGTAAATCAGACATTTTAATCACAGGCCAGTTTATTTTACACAGAGGGTGGTGAGTGCTCGGAATGTGCAGCCAGACGAGGCGGTGGTCTCAGTTTCGTGTCTCATCCAACATAATGTTGAGAAATATGTTTCCCTGGCACCCTTAATCTTGCATGTGATTTCAAACTGAAGTCACTAATCTGATTGAAGAGAGATTTGCAAAGCTGCAGCTAAACATTGTAGAAAGTCGAGGTAAATTGGTTTTAAAAACTGCTTCCAGTTTCACAATCAAAGATTGGAAGTTGCTTTTATTCGCGTTGACATCAAATTCGGACGAGTGTTTGAAAAGAAAGTTGGAACTTTCCCTCCTCTTTTTCCGCGAATCAGGAGGCAGCCTGAAGGAAACAGGGGCGGGGCGCGTCCTTTGAAGGGATACATGCAGATAAGCAGTGCAGGCGCAGCCGTGGGTGGTATTTGAGTAAAACGGGAGTCCTGGAGACATTCGGTGATCCATTTGAAGAATGAAGCTGATCGACAGGCAGGGCAGGTTGAGTAAGTGAATGTCCGATGTTGCAAAAGTGAGTGAGTGTGAGAGTGAGAGGGAGCGGCTGTTGTGGGGTGTGAGCGAGTGTGAGCGCTGAGTATACTTACCTGGCAGGGGAGCTGACATGATCAGTGAGGTGGCGCTCCCAGGATGAGGCTATCCCATTGCACTTTGGGTGTGCTGACGCCTGCGATGTCCCCAAATGCGGGATACTCGACTGCAAAATTTGTGGTAGGGGGGGACTGCGTTCGCGCTCTCCCCTGATTTACAAACTAACGACAGAACGTGAATTGCAATTTTTCTGTAGGCAGTGGTGTTATACTGCAACTTGCCTTCTCACGGCTCTGTTTACGCCCAAGTTTGCCCGGGCAGTCTTTGGTATACCTTTCTTCCCACTCCAAGCAAGAGCCGTCCTAACTTTAAAACCGTAAAGTCTACCAAACTTCTGCTGCATATGTGACCATTTCCGTCTATTTCCTCACGATATCTCTCGACATGCTGCTTAAACACCTTCCCTCTTAACTGCTCTCAGTCACCATCTGCTCCATGTCTTACCACCGTTTGCTTCTTCTCCAACCTATCAAGCAAGGGCACCAACACCCTGAGCTACAAAGTGCAAAATCCAGCCCACCTCAGGCCTGGGGGGAGCAATGCCTCATCTTCCGCCTTCGGACCCTCCAACCACACAGCATCAATGTTGACTTCAACCGTTTCCTCATCTTCCAAACCCCATCTCATTTCAGACCCGACCCTCCACTTGACTTGTCCCACCTGTCCATTTTCTTTCCACCAATCCACTCCCCATCAATGCTCCTCAACCCCCACCCACTTGCATGTACCTCTCACCTTCACAGCAAGCTTTCCCCAGCTCCACAACCACCTCCAGTCCAATTACCGCTTTCGCTCTGCTCCAA
The DNA here is from genome assembly GCF_047496795.1 of Chiloscyllium punctatum. Taxonomy (NCBI): domain Eukaryota; kingdom Metazoa; phylum Chordata; class Chondrichthyes; order Orectolobiformes; family Hemiscylliidae; genus Chiloscyllium; species Chiloscyllium punctatum. Next base: position 43,969,663 of record NC_092768.1, on the reverse strand, counting down.
GTCTCCAGTCTGCTCCAATTCAGCTCTCAGCCATTCTGTCCTGATACAGGCCTCTAATCCGCCCCCCAACCCCCCCATCCAGCTGTCACCCATTCTGTAGTGATCCAGGCCTGAAATCCGCTCCAATCCAGCTCTCAGCCATCCTGTACTGATCCAGCCCTCTAATCTGCTCCAATCCAGCTCTCAGTCATCCTGTGCTAATCCGGGCCTCGAATCAGCTCCAATCCAGCTCTCAGCCATTCGAGACTGTTGCATCTCTCCATCGGCACCTCCTCAGCTCTCAGCTGCTCCGCACTGATCCAGGCCTCTGGCTCACTGTGTTCTGCCTCACATCTGCTCCATACTGATCCAGGCCTCCAGCCCACTCTGATCTGCCTCTCAGCCTCTCCACACCACACTAGGCCTCCAGCCCACTGTGTGCTGGGTCACAGCAGCCCCGCACTGATCCAGGTCTCCAGCCCACTTTGTTCTGCCTCATAGTTGCTCTGCACTGATCCAGGCCTCTGGCTCACTCTGTCCTTCCTCATAACTGCTCCACACTAATCCAGGCCTCCAGCCTACTCTGTTCTGCCTCTCAGCGTCACCACACCACACTAGGCCTCCAGCCCACTGTGTGCTGGCTCACAGCTGCCCTGCACTGATCCAGGTCTCCAGCCCACTTTGTTCTGCTGCACAGCTGCTTCGCAGTAATCCAGGTATCCTAATTTAATCTTGTCCCATTTGTCAGCACTTGGCCCTTATCCCTCTGAACCCTTCCTATTCAGATGCCTTTCGCATGTTGTAATTGTACCAACCTCCATCATTGCGTCCACGCAGCACCCCTCTGTGTGAAATAGTTGCCCCCTAGATCCCTTTGAAATCTTTCCCTTCTCACCCGAAACCTATGCCCTCTAAATTTGGAATCCTTTGCCCCAGGGAAAGCAGCAGGTAAATCAGACATTTTAATCACAGGCCAGTTTATTTTACACAGAGGGTGGTGAGTGCTCGGAATGTGCAGCCAGACGAGGCGGTGGTCTCAGTTTCGTGTCTCATCCAACATAATGTTGAGAAATATGTTTCCCTGGCACCCTTAATCTTGCATGTGATTTCAAACTGAAGTCACTAATCTGATTGAAGAGAGATTTGCAAAGCTGCAGCTAAACATTGTAGAAAGTCGAGGTAAATTGGTTTTAAAAACTGCTTCCAGTTTCACAATCAAAGATTGGAAGTTGCTTTTATTCGCGTTGACATCAAATTCGGACGAGTGTTTGAAAAGAAAGTTGGAACTTTCCCTCCTCTTTTTCCGCGAATCAGGAGGCAGCCTGAAGGAAACAGGGGCGGGGCGCGTCCTTTGAAGGGATACATGCAGATAAGCAGTGCAGGCGCAGCCGTGGGTGGTATTTGAGTAAAACGGGAGTCCTGGAGACATTCGGTGATCCATTTGAAGAATGAAGCTGATCGACAGGCAGGGCAGGTTGAGTAAGTGAATGTCCGATGTTGCAAAAGTGAGTGAGTGTGAGAGTGAGAGGGAGCGGCTGTTGTGGGGTGTGAGCGAGTGTGAGCGCTGAGTATACTTACCTGGCAGGGGAGCTGACATGATCAGTGAGGTGGCGCTCCCAGGATGAGGCTATCCCATTGCACTTTGGGTGTGCTGACGCCTGCGATGTCCCCAAATGCGGGATACTCGACTGCAAAATTTGTGGTAGTGGGGGACTGCGTTCGCGCTCTCCCCTGATTTACAAACTAACGACAGAACGTGAATTGCAATTTTTCTGTAGGCAGTGGTGTTATACTGCAACTTGCCTTCTCACGGCTCTGTTTACGCCCAAGTTTGCCCGGGCAGTCTTTGGTATACCTTTCTTCCCACTCCAAGCAAGAGCCGTCCTAACTTTAAAACCGTAAAGTCTACCAAACTTCTGCTGCATATGTGACCATTTCCGTCTATTTCCTCACGATATCTCTCGACATGCTGCTTAAACACCTTCCCTCTTAACTGCTCTCAGTCACCATCTGCTCCATGTCTTACCACCGTTTGCTTCTTCTCCAACCTATCAAGCAAGGGCACCAACACCCTGAGCTACAAAGTGCAAAATCCAGCCCACCTCAGGCCTGGGGGGAGCAATGCCTCATCTTCCGCCTTCGGACCCTCCAACCACACAGCATCAATGTTGACTTCAACCGTTTCCTCATCTTCCAAACCCCATCTCATTTCAGACCCGACCCTCCACTTGACTTGTCCCACCTGTCCATTTTCTTTCCACCAATCCACTCCCCATCAATGCTCCTCAACCCCCACCCACTTGCATGTACCTCTCACCTTCACAGCAAGCTTTCCCCAGCTCCACAACCACCTCCAGTCCAATTACCGCTTTCGCTCTGCTCCAAGTCTCCAGTCTGCTCCAATTCAGCTCTCAGCCATTCTGTCCTGATACAGGCCTCTAATCCGCCCCCCAACCCCCCCATCCAGCTGTCACCCATTCTGTAGTGATCCAGGCCTGAAATCCGCTCCAATCCAGCTCTCAGCCATCCTGTACTGATCCAGCCCTCTAATCTGCTCCAATCCAGCTCTCAGTCATCCTGTGCTAATCCGGGCCTCGAATCAGCTCCAATCCAGCTCTCAGCCATTCGAGACTGTTGCATCTCTCCATCGGCACCTCCTCAGCTCTCAGCTGCTCCGCACTGATCCAGGCCTCTGGCTCACTGTGTTCTGCCTCACATCTGCTCCATACTGATCCAGGCCTCCAGCCCACTCTGATCTGCCTCTCAGCCTCTCCACACCACACTAGGCCTCCAGCCCACTGTGTGCTGGGTCACAGCAGCCCCGCACTGATCCAGGTCTCCAGCCCACTTTGTTCTGCCTCATAGTTGCTCTGCACTGATCCAGGCCTCTGGCTCACTCTGTCCTTCCTCATAACTGCTCCACACTAATCCAGGCCTCCAGCCTACTCTGTTCTGCCTCTCAGCGTCACCACACCACACTAGGCCTCCAGCCCACTGTGTGCTGGCTCACAGCTGCCCTGCACTGATCCAGGTCTCCAGCCCACTTTGTTCTGCTGCACAGCTGCTTCGCAGTAATCCAGGTATCCTAATTTAATCTTGTCCCATTTGTCAGCACTTGGCCCTTATCCCTCTGAACCCTTCCTATTCAGATGCCTTTCGCATGTTGTAATTGTACCAACCTCCATCATTGCGTCCACGCAGCACCCCTCTGTGTGAAATAGTTGCCCCCTAGATCCCTTTGAAATCTTTCCCTTCTCACCCGAAACCTATGCCCTCTAAATTTGGAATCCTTTGCCCCAGGGAAAGCAGCAGGTAAATCAGACATTTTAATCACAGGCCAGTTTATTTTACACAGAGGGTGGTGAGTGCTCGGAATGTGCAGCCAGACGAGGCGGTGGTCTCAGTTTCGTGTCTCATCCAACATAATGTTGAGAAATATGTTTCCCTGGCACCCTTAATCTTGCATGTGATTTCAAACTGAAGTCACTAATCTGATTGAAGAGAGATTTGCAAAGCTGCAGCTAAACATTGTAGAAAGTCGAGGTAAATTGGTTTTAAAAACTGCTTCCAGTTTCACAATCAAAGATTGGAAGTTGCTTTTATTCGCGTTGACATCAAATTCGGACGAGTGTTTGAAAAGAAAGTTGGAACTTTCCCTCCTCTTTTTCCGCGAATCAGGAGGCAGCCTGAAGGAAACAGGGGCGGGGCGCGTCCTTTGAAGGGATACATGCAGATAAGCAGTGCAGGCGCAGCCGTGGGTGGTATTTGAGTAAAACGGGAGTCCTGGAGACATTCGGTGATCCATTTGAAGAATGAAGCTGATCGACAGGCAGGGCAGGTTGAGTAAGTGAATGTCCGATGTTGCAAAAGTGAGTGAGTGTGAGAGTGAGAGGGAGCGGCTGTTGTGGGGTGTGAGCGAGTGTGAGCGCTGAGTATACTTACCTGGCAGGGGAGCTGACATGATCAGTGAGGTGGCGCTCCCAGGATGAGGCTATCCCATTGCACTTTGGGTGTGCTGACGCCTGCGATGTCCCCAAATGCGGGATACTCGACTGCAAAATTTGTGGTAGTGGGGGACTGCGTTCGCGCTCTCCCCTGATTTACAAACTAACGACAGAACGTGAATTGCAATTTTTCTGTAGGCAGTGGTGTTATACTGCAACTTGCCTTCTCACGGCTCTGTTTACGCCCAAGTTTGCCCGGGCAGTCTTTGGTATACCTTTCTTCCCACTCCAAGCAAGAGCCGTCCTAACTTTAAAACCGTAAAGTCTACCAAACTTCTGCTGCATATGTGACCATTTCCGTCTATTTCCTCACGATATCTCTCGACATGCTGCTTAAACACCTTCCCTCTTAACTGCTCTCAGTCACCATCTGCTCCATGTCTTACCACCGTTTGCTTCTTCTCCAACCTATCAAGCAAGGGCACCAACACCCTGAGCTACAAAGTGCAAAATCCAGCCCACCTCAGGCCTGGGGGGAGCAATGCCTCATCTTCCGCCTTCGGACCCTCCAACCACACAGCATCAATGTTGACTTCAACCGTTTCCTCATCTTCCAAACCCCATCTCATTTCAGACCCGACCCTCCACTTGACTTGTCCCACCTGTCCATTTTCTTTCCACCAATCCACTCCCCATCAATGCTCCTCAACCCCCACCCACTTGCATGTACCTCTCACCTTCACAGCAAGCTTTCCCCAGCTCCACAACCACCTCCAGTCCAATTACCGCTTTCGCTCTGCTCCAAGTCTCCAGTCTGCTCCAATTCAGCTCTCAGCCATTCTGTCCTGATACAGGCCTCTAATCCGCCCCCCAACCCCCCCATCCAGCTGTCACCCATTCTGTAGTGATCCAGGCCTGAAATCCGCTCCAATCCAGCTCTCAGCCATCCTGTACTGATCCAGCCCTCTAATCTGCTCCAATCCAGCTCTCAGTCATCCTGTGCTAATCCGGGCCTCGAATCAGCTCCAATCCAGCTCTCAGCCATTCGAGACTGTTGCATCTCTCCATCGGCACCTCCTCAGCTCTCAGCTGCTCCGCACTGATCCAGGCCTCTGGCTCACTGTGTTCTGCCTCACATCTGCTCCATACTGATCCAGGCCTCCAGCCCACTCTGATCTGCCTCTCAGCCTCTCCACACCACACTAGGCCTCCAGCCCACTGTGTGCTGGGTCACAGCAGCCCCGCACTGATCCAGGTCTCCAGCCCACTTTGTTCTGCCTCATAGTTGCTCTGCACTGATCCAGGCCTCTGGCTCACTCTGTCCTTCCTCATAACTGCTCCACACTAATCCAGGCCTCCAGCCTACTCTGTTCTGCCTCTCAGCGTCACCACACCACACTAGGCCTCCAGCCCACTGTGTGCTGGCTCACAGCTGCCCTGCACTGATCCAGGTCTCCAGCCCACTTTGTTCTGCTGCACAGCTGCTTCGCAGTAATCCAGGTATCCTAATTTAATCTTGTCCCATTTGTCAGCACTTGGCCCTTATCCCTCTGAACCCTTCCTATTCAGATGCCTTTCGCATGTTGTAATTGTACCAACCTCCATCATTGCGTCCACGCAGCACCCCTCTGTGTGAAATAGTTGCCCCCTAGATCCCTTTGAAATCTTTCCCTTCTCACCCGAAACCTATGCCCTCTAAATTTGGAATCCTTTGCCCCAGGGAAAGCAGCAGGTAAATCAGACATTTTAATCACAGGCCAGTTTATTTTACACAGAGGGTGGTGAGTGCTCGGAATGTGCAGCCAGACGAGGCGGTGGTCTCAGTTTCGTGTCTCATCCAACATAATGTTGAGAAATATGTTTCCCTGGCACCCTTAATCTTGCATGTGATTTCAAACTGAAGTCACTAATCTGATTGAAGAGAGATTTGCAAAGCTGCAGCTAAACATTGTAGAAAGTCGAGGTAAATTGGTTTTAAAAACTGCTTCCAGTTTCACAATCAAAGATTGGAAGTTGCTTTTATTCGCGTTGACATCAAATTCGGACGAGTGTTTGAAAAGAAAGTTGGAACTTTCCCTCCTCTTTTTCCGCGAATCAGGAGGCAGCCTGAAGGAAACAGGGGCGGGGCGCGTCCTTTGAAGGGATACATGCAGATAAGCAGTGCAGGCGCAGCCGTGGGTGGTATTTGAGTAAAACGGGAGTCCTGGAGACATTCGGTGATCCATTTGAAGAATGAAGCTGATCGACAGGCAGGGCAGGTTGAGTAAGTGAATGTCCGATGTTGCAAAAGTGAGTGAGTGTGAGAGTGAGAGGGAGCGGCTGTTGTGGGGTGTGAGCGAGTGTGAGCGCTGAGTATACTTACCTGGCAGGGGAGCTGACATGATCAGTGAGGTGGCGCTCCCAGGATGAGGCTATCCCATTGCACTTTGGGTGTGCTGACGCCTGCGATGTCCCCAAATGCGGGATACTCGACTGCAAAATTTGTGGTAGTGGGGGACTGCGTTCGCGCTCTCCCCTGATTTACAAACTAACGACAGAACGTGAATTGCAATTTTTCTGTAGGCAGTGGTGTTATACTGCAACTTGCCTTCTCACGGCTCTGTTCACGCCCAAGTTTGCCCGGGCAGTCTTTGGTATACCTTTCTTCCCACTCCAAGCAAGAGCCGTCCTAACTTTAAAACCGTTAAGTCTACCAAACTTCTGCTGCATATGTGACCATTTCCGTCTATTTCCTCACGATATCTCTCGACATGCTGCTTAAACACCTTCCCTCTTAACTGCTCTCAGTCACCATCTGCTCCATGTCATACCACCGTTTGCTTCTTCTCCAACCTATCAAGCAAGGGCACCAACACCCTGAGCTACAAAGTGCAAAATCCAGCCCACCTCACGCCTGGGGGGAGCAATGCCTCATCTTCCGCCTTCGGACCCTCCAACCACACAGCATCAATGTTGACTTCAACCGTTTCCTCATCTTCCAAACCCCATCTCATTTCAGACCCGACCCTCCACTTGACTTGTCCCACCTGTCCATTTTCTTTCCACCAATCCACTCCCCATCAATGCTCCTCAACCCCCACCCACTTGCATGTACCTCTCACCTTCACAGCAAGCTTTCCCCAGCTCCACAACCACCTCCAGTCCAATTACCGCTTTCGCTCTGCTCCAAGTCTCCAGTCTGCTCCAATTCAGCTCTCAGCCATTCTGTCCTGATACAGGCCTCTAATCCGCCCCCCAACCCCCCCATCCAGCTGTCACCCATTCTGTAGTGATCCAGGCCTGAAATCCGCTCCAATCCAGCTCTCAGCCATCCTGTACTGATCCAGCCCTCTAATCTGCTCCAATCCAGCTCTCAGTCATCCTGTGCTAATCCGGGCCTCGAATCAGCTCCAATCCAGCTCTCAGCCATTCGAGACTGTTGCATCTCTCCATCGGCACCTCCTCAGCTCTCAGCTGCTCCGCACTGATCCAGGCCTCTGGCTCACTGTGTTCTGCCTCACATCTGCTCCACACTGATCCAGGTCTCCAGCCTACCCTGTTGTGCCTCCCAGCCTCTCCACACCACACTAGGCCTCCAGCCCACTGTGTGCTGGGTCACAGCAGCCCCGCACTGATCCAGGTCTCCAGCCCACTTTGTTCTGCCTCATAGTTGCTCTGCACTGATCCAGGCCTCTGGCTCACTCTGTCCTTCCTCATAACTGCTCCACACTAATCCAGGCCTCCAGCCTACTCTGTTCTGCCTCTCAGCGTCACCACACCACACTAGGCCTCCAGCCCACTGTGTGCTGGCTCACAGCTGCCCTGCACTGATCCAGGTCTCCAGCCCACTTTGTTCTGCTGCACAGCTGCTTCGCAGTAATCCAGGTATCCTAATTTAATCTTGTCCCATTTGTCAGCACTTGGCCCTTATCCCTCTGAACCCTTCCTATTCAGATGCCTTTCGCATGTTGTAATTGTACCAACCTCCATCATTGCGTCCACGCAGCACCCCTCTGTGTGAAATAGTTGCCCCCTAGATCCCTTTGAAATCTTTCCCTTCTCACCCGAAACCTATGCCCTCTAAATTTGGAATCCTTTGCCCCAGGGAAAGTAGCAGGTAAATCAGACATTTTAATCACAGGCCAGTTTATTTTACACAGAGGGTGGTGAGTGCTCGGAATGTGCAGCCAGACGAGGCGGTGGTCTCAGTTTCGTGTCTCATCCAACATAATGTTGAGAAATATGTTTCCCTGGCACCCTTAATCTTGCATGTGATTTCAAACTGAAGTCACTAATCTGATTGAAGAGAGATTTGCAAAGCTGCAGCTAAACATTGTAGAAAGTCGAGGTAAATTGGTTTTAAAAACTGCTTCCAGTTTCACAATCAAAGATTGGAAGTTGCTTTTATTCGCGTTGACATCAAATTCGGACGAGTGTTTGAAAAGAAAGTTGGAACTTTCCCTCCTCTTTTTCCGCGAATCAGGAGGCAGCCTGAAGGAAACAGGGGCGGGGCGCGTCCTTTGAAGGGATACATGCAGATAAGCAGTGCAGGCGCAGCCGTGGGTGGTATTTGAGTAAAACGGGAGTCCTGGAGACATTCGGTGATCCATTTGAAGAATGAAGCTGATCGACAGGCAGGGCAGGTTGAGTAAGTGAATGTCCGATGTTGCAAAAGTGAGTGAGTGTGAGAGTGAGAGGGAGCGGCTGTTGTGGGGTGTGAGCGAGTGTGAGCGCTGAGTATACTTACCTGGCAGGGGAGCTGACATGATCAGTGAGGTGGCGCTCCCAGGATGAGGCTATCCCATTGCACTTTGGGTGTGCTGACGCCTGCGATGTCCCCAAATGCGGGATACTCGACTGCAAAATTTGTGGTAGTGGGGGACTGCGTTCGCGCTCTCCCCTGATTTACAAACTAACGACAGAACGTGAATTGCAATTTTTCTGTAGGCAGTGGTGTTATACTGCAACTTGCCTTCTCACGGCTCTGTTTACGCCCAAGTTTGCCCGGGCAGTCTTTGGTATACCTTTCTTCCCACTCCAAGCAAGAGCCGTCCTAACTTTAAAACCGTAAAGTCTACCAAACTTCTGCTGCATATGTGACCATTTCCGTCTATTTCCTCACGATATCTCTCGACATGCTGCTTAAACACCTTCCCTCTTAACTGCTCTCAGTCACCATCTGCTCCATGTCTTACCACCGTTTGCTTCTTCTCCAACCTATCAAGCAAGGGCACCAACACCCTGAGCTACAAAGTGCAAAATCCAGCCCACCTCAGGCCTGGGGGGAGCAATGCCTCATCTTCCGCCTTCGGACCCTCCAACCACACAGCATCAATGTTGACTTCAACCGTTTCCTCATCTTCCAAACCCCATCTCATTTCAGACCCGACCCTCCACTTGACTTGTCCCACCTGTCCATTTTCTTTCCACCAATCCACTCCCCATCAATGCTCCTCAACCCCCACCCACTTGCATGTACCTCTCACCTTCACAGCAAGCTTTCCCCAGCTCCACAACCACCTCCAGTCCAATTACCGCTTTCGCTCTGCTCCAAGTCTCCAGTCTGCTCCAATTCAGCTCTCAGCCATTCTGTCCTGATACAGGCCTCTAATCCGCCCCCCAACCCCCCCATCCAGCTGTCACCCATTCTGTAGTGATCCAGGCCTGAAATCCGCTCCAATCCAGCTCTCAGCCATCCTGTACTGATCCAGCCCTCTAATCTGCTCCAATCCAGCTCTCAGTCATCCTGTGCTAATCCGGGCCTCGAATCAGCTCCAATCCAGCTCTCAGCCATTCGAGACTGTTGCATCTCTCCATCGGCACCTCCTCAGCTCTCAGCTGCTCCGCACTGATCCAGGCCTCTGGCTCACTGTGTTCTGCCTCACATCTGCTCCATACTGATCCAGGCCTCCAGCCCACTCTGATCTGCCTCTCAGCCTCTCCACACCACACTAGGCCTCCAGCCCACTGTGTGCTGGGTCACAGCAGCCCCGCACTGATCCAGGTCTCCAGCCCACTTTGTTCTGCCTCATAGTTGCTCTGCACTGATCCAGGCCTCTGGCTCACTCTGTCCTTCCTCATAACTGCTCCACACTAATCCAGGCCTCCAGCCTACTCTGTTCTGCCTCTCAGCGTCACCACACCACACTAGGCCTCCAGTCCACTGTGTGCTGGCTCACAGCTGCCCTGCACTGATCCAGGTCTCCAGCCCACTTTGTTCTGCTGCACAGCTGCTTCGCAGTAATCCAGGTATCCTAATTTAATCTTGTCCCATTTGTCAGCACTTGGCCCTTATCCCTCTGAACCCTTCCTATTCAGATGCCTTTCGCATGTTGTAATTGTACCAACCTCCATCATTGCGTCCACGCAGCACCCCTCTGTGTGAAATAGTTGCCCCCTAGATCCCTTTGAAATCTTTCCCTTCTCACCCGAAACCTATGCCCTCTAAATTTGGAATCCTTTGCCCCAGGGAAAGCAGCAGGTAAATCAGACATTTTAATCACAGGCCAGTTTATTTTACACAGAGGGTGGTGAGTGCTCGGAATGTGCAGCCAGACGAGGCGGTGGTCTCAGTTTCGTGTCTCATCCAACATAATGTTGAGAAATATGTTTCCCTGGCACCCTTAATCTTGCATGTGATTTCAAACTGAAGTCACTAATCTGATTGAAGAGAGATTTGCAAAGCTGCAGCTAAACATTGTAGAAAGTCGAGGTAAATTGGTTTTAAAAACTGCTTCCAGTTTCACAATCAAAGATTGGAAGTTGCTTTTATTCGCGTTGACATCAAATTCGGACGAGTGTTTGAAAAGAAAGTTGGAACTTTCCCTCCTCTTTTTCCGCGAATCAGGAGGCAGCCTGAAGGAAACAGGGGCGGGGCGCGTCCTTTGAAGGGATACATGCAGATAAGCAGTGCAGGCGCAGCCGTGGGTGGTATTTGAGTAAAACGGGAGTCCTGGAGACATTCGGTGATCCATTTGAAGAATGAAGCTGATCGACAGGCAGGGCAGGTTGAGTAAGTGAATGTCCGATGTTGCAAAAGTGAGTGAGTGTGAGAGTGAGAGGGAGCGGCTGTTGTGGGGTGTGAGCGAGTGTGAGCGCTGAGTATACTTACCTGGCAGGGGAGCTGACATGATCAGTGAGGTGGCGCTCCCAGGATGAGGCTATCCCATTGCACTTTGGGTGTGCTGACGCCTGCGATGTCCCCAAATGCGGGATACTCGACTGCAAAATTTGTGGTAGTGGGGGACTGCGTTCGCGCTCTCCCCTGATTTACAAACTAACGACAGAACGTGAATTGCAATTTTTCTGTAGGCAGTGGTGTTATACTGCAACTTGCCTTCTCACGGCTCTGTTTACGCCCAAGTTTGCCCGGGCAGTCTTTGGTACACCTTTCTTCCCACTCCAAGCAAGAGCCGTCCTAACTTTAAAACCGTTAAGTCTACCAAACTTCTGCTGCATATGTGACCATTTCCGTCTATTTCCTCACGATATCTCTCGACATGCTGCTTAAACACCTTCCCTCTTAACTGCTCTCAGTCACCATCTGCTCCATGTCATATCACCGTTTGCTTCTTCTCCAACCTATCAAGCAAGGGCACCAACACCCTGAGCTACAAAGTGCAAAATCCAGCCCACCTCACGCCTGGGGGGAGCAATGCCTCATCTTCCGCCTTCGGACCCTCCAACCACACAGCATCAATGTTGACTTCAACCGTTTCCTCATCTTCCAAACCCCATCTCATTTCAGACCCGACCCTCCACTTGACTTGTCCCACCTGTCCATTTTCTTTCCACCAATCCACTCCCCATCAATGCTCCTCAACCCCCACCCACTTGCATGTACCTCTCACCTTCACAGCAAGCTTTCCCCAGCTCCACAACCACCTCCAGTCCAATTACCGCTTTCGCTCTGCTCCAAGTCTCCAGTCTGCTCCAATTCAGCTCTCAGCCATTCTGTCCTGATACAGGCCTCTAATCCGCCCCCCAACCCCCCCATCCAGCTGTCACCCATTCTGTAGTGATCCAGGCCTGAAATCCGCTCCAATCCAGCTCTCAGCCATCCTGTACTGATCCAGCCCTCTAATCTGCTCCAATCCAGCTCTCAGTCATCCTGTGCTAATCCGGGCCTCGAATCAGCTCCAATCCAGCTCTCAGCCATTCGAGACTGTTGCATCTCTCCATCGGCACCTCCTCAGCTCTCAGCTGCTCCGCACTGATCCAGGCCTCTGGCTCACTGTGTTCTGCCTCACATCTGCTCCATACTGATCCAGGCCTCCAGCCCACTCTGATCTGCCTCTCAGCCTCTCCACACCACACTAGGCCTCCAGCCCACTGTGTGCTGGGTCACAGCAGCCCCGCACTGATCCAGGTCTCCAGCCCACTTTGTTCTGCCTCATAGTTGCTCTGCACTGATCCAGGCCTCTGGCTCACTCTGTCCTTCCTCATAACTGCTCCACACTAATCCAGGCCTCCAGCCTACTCTGTTCTGCCTCTCAGCGTCACCACACCACACTAGGCCTCCAGCCCACTGTGTGCTGGCTCACAGCTGCCCTGCACTGATCCAGGTCTCCAGCCCACTTTGTTCTGCTGCACAGCTGCTTCGCAGTAATCCAGGTATCCTAATTTAATCTTGTCCCATTTGTCAGCACTTGGCCCTTATCCCTCTGAACCCTTCCTATTCAGATGCCTTTCGCATGTTGTAATTGTACCAACCTCCATCATTGCGTCCACGCAGCACCCCTCTGTGTGAAATAGTTGCCCCCTAGATCCCTTTGAAATCTTTCCCTTCTCACCCGAAACCTATGCCCTCTAAATTTGGAATCCTTTGCCCCAGGGAAAGCAGCAGGTAAATCAGACATTTTAATCACAGGCCAGTTTATTTTACACAGAGGGTGGTGAGTGCTCGGAATGTGCAGCCAGACGAGGCGGTGGTCTCAGTTTCGTGTCTCATCCAACATAATGTTGAGAAATATGTTTCCCTGGCACCCTTAATCTTGCATGTGATTTCAAACTGAAGTCACTAATCTGATTGAAGAGAGATTTGCAAAGCTGCAGCTAAACATTGTAGAAAGTCGAGGTAAATTGGTTTTAAAAACTGCTTCCAGTTTCACAATCAAAGATTGGAAGTTGCTTTTATTCGCGTTGACATCAAATTCGGACGAGTGTTTGAAAAGAAAGTTGGAACTTTCCCTCCTCTTTTTCCGCGAATCAGGAGGCAGCCTGAAGGAAACAGGGGCGGGGCGCGTCCTTTGAAGGGATACATGCAGATAAGCAGTGCAGGCGCAGCCGTGGGTGGTATTTGAGTAAAACGGGAGTCCTGGAGACATTCGGTGATCCATTTGAAGAATGAAGCTGATCGACAGGCAGGGCAGGTTGAGTAAGTGAATGTCCGATGTTGCAAAAGTGAGTGAGTGTGAGAGTGAGAGGGAGCGGCTGTTGTGGGGTGTGAGCGAGTGTGAGCGCTGAGTATACTTACCTGGCAGGGGAGCTGACATGATCAGTGAGGTGGCGCTCCCAGGATGAGGCTATCCCATTGCACTTTGGGTGTGCTGACGCCTGCGATGTCCCCAAATGCGGGATACTCGACTGCAAAATTTGTGGTAGTGGGGGACTGCGTTCGCGCTCTCCCCTGATTTACAAACTAACGACAGAACGTGAATTGCAATTTTTCTGTAGGCAGTGGTGTTATACTGCAACTTGCCTTCTCACGGCTCTGTTTACGCCCAAGTTTGCCCGGGCAGTCTTTGGTACACCTTTCTTCCCACTCCAAGCAAGAGCCGTCCTAACTTTAAAACCGTTAAGTCTACCAAACTTCTGCTGCATATGTGACCATTTCCGTCTATTTCCTCACGATATCTCTCGACATGCTGCTTAAACACCTTCCCTCTTAACTGCTCTCAGTCACCATCTGCTCCATGTCATACCACCGTTTGCTTCTTCTCCAACCTATCAAGCAAGGGCACCAACACCCTGAGCTACAAAGTGCAAAATCCAGCCCACCTCACGCCTGGGGGGAGCAATGCCTCATCTTCCGCCTTCGGACCCTCCAACCACACAGCATCAATGTTGACTTCAACCGTTTCCTCATCTTCCAAACCCCATCTCATTTCAGACCCGACCCTCCACTTGACTTGTCCCACCTGTCCATTTTCTTTCCACCAATCCACTCCCCATCAATGCTCCTCAACCCCCACCCACTTGCATGTACCTCTCACCTTCACAGCAAGCTTTCCCCAGCTCCACAACCACCTCCAGTCCAATTACCGCTTTCGCTCTGCTCCAAGTCTCCAGTCTGCTCCAATTCAGCTCTCAGCCATTCTGTCCTGATACAGGCCTCTAATCCGCCCCCCAACCCCCCCCATCCAGCTGTCACCCATTCTGTAGTGATCCAGGCCTGAAATCCGCTCCAATCCAGCTCTCAGCCATCCTGTACTGATCCAGCCCTCTAATCTGCTCCAATCCAGCTCTCAGTCATCCTGTGCTAATCCGGGCCTCGAATCAGCTCCAATCCAGCTCTCAGCCATTCGAGACTGTTGCATCTCTCCATCGGCACCTCCTCAGCTCTCAGCTGCTCCGCACTGATCCAGGCCTCTGGCTCACTGTGTTCTGCCTCACATCTGCTCCATACTGATCCAGGCCTCCAGCCCACTCTGATCTGCCTCTCAGCCTCTCCACACCACACTAGGCCTCCAGCCAACTGTGTGCTGGGTCACAGCAGCCCCGCACTGATCCAGGTCTCCAGCCCACTTTGTTCTGCCTCATAGTTGCTCTGCACTGATCCAGGCCTCTGGCTCACTCTGTCCTTCCTCATAACTGCTCCACACTAATCCAGGCCTCCAGCCTACTCTGTTCTGCCTCTCAGCGTCACCACACCACACTAGGCCTCCAGTCCACTGTGTGCTGGCTCACAGCTGCCCTGCACTGATCCAGGTCTCCAGCCCACTTTGTTCTGCTGCACAGCTGCTTCGCAGTAATCCAGGTATCCTAATTTAATCTTGTCCCATTTGTCAGCACTTGGCCCTTATCCCTCTGAACCCTTCCTATTCAGATGCCTTTCGCATGTTGTAATTGTACCAACCTCCATCATTGCGTCCACGCAGCACCCCTCTGTGTGAAATAGTTGCCCCCTAGATCCCTTTGAAATCTTTCCCTTCTCACCCGAAACCTATGCCCTCTAAATTTGGAATCCTTTGCCCCAGGGAAAGCAGCAGGTAAATCAGACATTTTAATCACAGGCCAGTTTATTTTACACAGAGGGTGGTGAGTGCTCGGAATGTGCAGCCAGACGAGGCGGTGGTCTCAGTTTCGTGTCTCATCCAACATAATGTTGAGAAATATGTTTCCCTGGCACCCTTAATCTTGCATGTGATTTCAAACTGAAGTCACTAATCTGATTGAAGAGAGATTTGCAAAGCTGCAGCTAAACATTGTAGAAAGTCGAGGTAAATTGGTTTTAAAAACTGCTTCCAGTTTCACAATCAAAGATTGGAAGTTGCTTTTATTCGCGTTGACATCAAATTCGGACGAGTGTTTGAAAAGAAAGTTGGAACTTTCCCTCCTCTTTTTCCGCGAATCAGGAGGCAGCCTGAAGGAAACAGGGGCGGGGCGCGTCCTTTGAAGGGATACATGCAGATAAGCAGTGCAGGCGCAGCCGTGGGTGGTATTTGAGTAAAACGGGAGTCCTGGAGACATTCGGTGATCCATTTGAAGAATGAAGCTGATCGACAGGCAGGGCAGGTTGAGTAAGTGAATGTCCGATGTTGCAAAAGTGAGTGAGTGTGAGAGTGAGAGGGAGCGGCTGTTGTGGGGTGTGAGCGAGTGTGAGCGCTGAGTATACTTACCTGGCAGGGGAGCTGACATGATCAGTGAGGTGGCGCTCCCAGGATGAGGCTATCCCATTGCACTTTGGGTGTGCTGACGCCTGCGATGTCCCCAAATGCGGGATACTCGACTGCAAAATTTGTGGTAGTGGGGGACTGCGTTCGCGCTCTCCCCTGATTTACAAACTAACGACAGAACGTAAATTGCATTTTTTCTGTAGGCAGTGGTGTTATACTGCAACTTGCCTTCTCACGGCTCTGTTCACGCCCAAGTTTGCCCGGGCAGTCTTTGGTATACCTTTCTTCCCACTCCAAGCAAGAGCCGTCCTAACTTTAAAACCGTTAAGTCTACCAAACTTCTGCTGCATATGTGACCATTTCCGTCTATTTCCTCACGATATCTCTCGACATGCTGCTTAAACACCTTCCCTCTTAACTGCTCTCAGTCACCATCTGCTCCATGTCATACCACCGTTTGCTTCTTCTCCAACCTATCAAGCAAGGGCACCAACACCCTGAGCTACAAAGTGCAAAATCCAGCCCACCTCACGCCTGGGGGGAGCAATGCCTCATCTTCCGCCTTCGGACCCTCCAACCACACAGCATCAATGTTAACTTCAACCGTTTCCTCATCTTCCAAACCCCATCTCATTTCAGACCCGACCCTCCACTTGACTTGTCCCACCTGTCCATTTTCTTTCCACCAATCCACTCCCCATCAATGCTCCTCAACCCCCACCCACTTGCATGTACCTCTCACCTTCACAGCAAGCTTTCCCCAGCTCCACAACCACCTCCAGTCCAATTACCGCTTTCGCTCTGCTCCAAGTCTCCAGTCTGCTCCAATTCAGCTCTCAGCCATTCTGTCCTGATACAGGCCTCTAATCCGCCCCCCAACCCCCCCATCCAGCTGTCACCCATTCTGTAGTGATCCAGGCCTGAAATCCGCTCCAATCCAGCTCTCAGCCATCCTGTACTGATCCAGCCCTCTAATCTGCTCCAATCCAGCTCTCAGTCATCCTGTGCTAATCCGGGCCTCGAATCAGCTCCAATCCAGCTCTCAGCCATTCGAGACTGTTGCATCTCTCCATCGGCACCTCCTCAGCTCTCAGCTGCTCCGCACTGATCCAGGCCTCTGGCTCACTGTGTTCTGCCTCACATCTGCTCCACACTGATCCAGGTCTCCAGCCTACCCTGTTGTGCCTCCCAGCCTCTCCACACCACACTAGGCCTCCAGCCCACTGTGTGCTGGGTCACAGCAGCCCCGCACTGATCCAGGTCTCCAGCCCACTTTGTTCTGCCTCATAGTTGCTCTGCACTGATCCAGGCCTCTGGCTCACTCTGTCCTTCCTCATAACTGCTCCACACTAATCCAGGCCTCCAGCCTACTCTGTTCTGCCTCTCAGCGTCACCACACCACACTAGGCCTCCAGTCCACTGTGTGCTGGCTCACAGCTGCCCTGCACTGATCCAGGTCTCCAGCCCACTTTGTTCTGCTGCACAACTGCTTCGCAGTAATCCAGGTATCCTAATTTAATCTTGTCCCATTTGTCAGCACTTGGCCCTTATCCCTCTGAACCCTTCCTATTCAGATGCCTTTCGCATGTTGTAATTGTACCAACCTCCATCATTGCGTCCACGCAGCACCCCTCTGTGTGAAATAGTTGCCCCCTAGATCCCTTTGAAATCTTTCCCTTCTCACCCGAAACCTATGCCCTCTAAATTTGGAATCCTTTGCCCCAGGGAAAGCAGCAGGTAAATCAGACATTTTAATCACAGGCCAGTTTATTTTACACAGAGGGTGGTGAGTGCTCGGAATGTGCAGCCAGACGAGGCGGTGGTCTCAGTTTCGTGTCTCATCCAACATAATGTTGAGAAATATGTTTCCCTGGCACCCTTAATCTTGCATGTGATTTCAAACTGAAGTCACTAATCTGATTGAAGAGAGATTTGCAAAGCTGCAGCTAAACATTGTAGAAAGTCGAGGTAAATTGGTTTTAAAAACTGCTTCCAGTTTCACAATCAAAGATTGGAAGTTGCTTTTATTCGCGTTGACATCAAATTCGGACGAGTGTTTGAAAAGAAAGTTGGAACTTTCCCTCCTCTTTTTCCGCGAATCAGGAGGCAGCCTGACGGAAACAGGGGCGGGGCGCGTCCTTTGAAGGGATACATGCAGATAAGTAGTGCAGGCGCAGCCGTGGGTGGTATTTGAGTAAAACGGGAGTCCTGGAGACATTCGGTGATCCATTTGAAGAATGAAGCTGATCGACAGGCAGGGCAGGTTGAGTAAGTGAATGTCCGATGTTGCAAAAGTGAGTGAGTGTGAGAGTGAGAGGGAGCGGCTGTTGTGGGGTGTGAGCGAGTGTGAGCGCTGAGTATACTTACCTGGCAGGGGAGCTGACATGATCAGTGAGGTGGCGCTCCCAGGATGAGGCTATCCCATTGCACTTTGGGTGTGCTGACGCCTGCGATGTCCCCAAATGCGGGATACTCGACTGCAAAATTTGTGGTAGTGGGGGACTGCGTTCGCGCTCTCCCCTGATTTACAAACTAACGACAGAACGTGAATTGCAATTTTTCTGTAGGCAGTGGTGTTATACTGCAACTTGCCTTCTCACGGCTCTGTTTACGCCCAAGTTTGCCCGGGCAGTCTTTGGTACACCTTTCTTCCCACTCCAAGCAAGAGCCGTCCTAACTTTAAAACCGTTAAGTCTACCAAACTTCTGCTGCATATGTGACCATTTCCGTCTATTTCCTCACGATATCTCTCGACATGCTGCTTAAACACCTTCCCTCTTAACTGCTCTCAGTCACCATCTGCTCCATGTCATACCACCGTTTGCTTCTTCTCCAACCTATCAAGCAAGGGCACCAACACCCTGAGCTACAAAGTGCAAAATCCAGCCCACCTCACGCCTGGGGGGAGCAATGCCTCATCTTCCGCCTTCGGACCCTCCAACCACACAGCATCAATGTTGACTTCAACCGTTTCCTCATCTTCCAAACCCCATCTCATTTCAGACCCGACCCTCCACTTGACTTGTCCCACCTGTCCATTTTCTTTCCACCAATCCACTCCCCATCAATGCTCCTCAACCCCCACCCACTTGCATGTACCTCTCACCTTCACAGCAAGCTTTCCCCAGCTCCACAACCACCTCCAGTCCAATTACCGCTTTCGCTCTGCTCCAAGTCTCCAGTCTGCTCCAATTCAGCTCTCAGCCATTCTGTCCTGATACAGGCCTCTAATCCGCCCCCCAACCCCCCCATCCAGCTGTCACCCATTCTGTAGTGATCCAGGCCTGAAATCCGCTCCAATCCAGCTCTCAGCCATCCTGTACTGATCCAGCCCTCTAATCTGCTCCAATCCAGCTCTCAGTCATCCTGTGCTAATCCGGGCCTCGAATCAGCTCCAATCCAGCTCTCAGCCATTCGAGACTGTTGCATCTCTCCATCGGCACCTCCTCAGCTCTCAGCTGCTCCGCACTGATCCAGGCCTCTGGCTCACTGTGTTCTGCCTCACATCTGCTCCACACTGATCCAGGTCTCCAGCCTACCCTGTTGTGCCTCCCAGCCTCTCCACACCACACTAGGCCTCCAGCCCACTGTGTGCTGGGTCACAGCAGCCCCGCACTGATCCAGGTCTCCAGCCCACTTTGTTCTGCCTCATAGTTGCTCTGCACTGATCCAGGCCTCTGGCTCACTCTGTCCTTCCTCATAACTGCTCCACACTAATCCAGGCCTCCAGCCTACTCTGTTCTGCCTCTCAGCGTCACCACACCACACTAGGCCTCCAGCCCACTGTGTGCTGGCTCACAGCTGCCCTGCACTGATCCAGGTCTCCAGCCCACTTTGTTCTGCTGCACAGCTGCTCCGCAGTAATCCAGGTATCCTAATTTAATCTTGTCCCATTTGTCAGCACTTGGCCCTTATCCCTCTGAACCCTTCCTATTCAGATGCCTTTCGCATGTTGTAATTGTACCAACCTCCATCATTGCGTCCACGCAGCACCCCTCTGTGTGAAATAGTTGCCCCCTAGATCCCTTTGAAATCTTTCCCTTCTCACCCGAAACCTATGCCCTCTAAATTTGGAATCCTTTGCCCCAGGGAAAGCAGCAGGTAAATCAGACATTTTAATCACAGGCCAGTTTATTTTACACAGAGGGTGGTGAGTGCTCGGAATGTGCAGCCAGACGAGGCGGTGGTCTCAGTTTCGTGTCTCATCCAACATAATGTTGAGAAATATGTTTCCCTGGCACCCTTAATCTTGCATGTGATTTCAAACTGAAGTCACTAATCTGATTGAAGAGAGATTTGCAAAGCTGCAGCTAAACATTGTAGAAAGTCGAGGTAAATTGGTTTTAAAAACTGCTTCCAGTTTCACAATCAAAGATTGGAAGTTGCTTTTATTCGCGTTGACATCAAATTCGGACGAGTGTTTGAAAAGAAAGTTGGAACTTTCCCTCCTCTTTTTCCGCGAATCAGGAGGCAGCCTGAAGGAAACAGGGGCGGGGCGCGTCCTTTGAAGGGATACATGCAGATAAGCAGTGCAGGCGCAGCCGTGGGTGGTATTTGAGTAAAACGGGAGTCCTGGAGACATTCGGTGATCCATTTGAAGAATGAAGCTGATCGACAGGCAGGGCAGGTTGAGTAAGTGAATGTCCGATGTTGCAAAAGTGAGTGAGTGTGAGAGTGAGAGGGAGCGGCTGTTGTGGGGTGTGAGCGAGTGTGAGCGCTGAGTATACTTACCTGGCAGGGGAGCTGACATGATCAGTGAGGTGGCGCTCCCAGGATGAGGCTATCCCATTGCACTTTGGGTGTGCTGACGCCTGCGATGTCCCCAAATGCGGGATACTCGACTGCAAAATTTGTGGTAGTGGGGGACTGCGTTCGCGCTCTCCCCTGATTTACAAACTAACGACAGAACGTGAATTGCAATTTTTCTGTAGGCAGTGGTGTTATACTGCAACTTGCCTTCTCACGGCTCTGTTTACGCCCAAGTTTGCCCGGGCAGTCTTTGGTACACCTTTCTTCCCACTCCAAGCAAGAGCCGTCCTAACTTTAAAACCGTTAAGTCTACCAAACTTCTGCTGCATATGTGACCATTTCCGTCTATTTCCTCACGATATCTCTCGACATGCTGCTTAAACACCTTCCCTCTTAACTGCTCTCAGTCACCATCTGCTCCATGTCATACCACCGTTTGCTTCTTCTCCAACCTATCCACCCTGAGCTACAAAGTGCAAAATCCAGCCCACCTCACGCCTGGGGGGAGCAATGCCTCATCTTCCGCCTTCGGACCCTCCAACCACACAGCATCAATGTTGACTTCAACCGTTTCCTCATCTTCCAAACCCCATCTCATTTCAGACCCGACCCTCCACTTGACTTGTCCCACCTGTCCATTTTCTTTCCACCAATCCACTCCCCATCAATGCTCCTCAACCCCCACCCACTTGCATGTACCTCTCACCTTCACAGCAAGCTTTCCCCAGCTCCACAACCACCTCCAGTCCAATTACCGCTTTCGCTCTGCTCCAAGTCTCCAGTCTGCTCCAATTCAGCTCTCAGCCATTCTGTCCTGATACAGGCCTCTAATCCGCCCCCCAACCCCCCCATCCAGCTGTCACCCATTCTGTAGTGATCCAGGCCTGAAATCCGCTCCAATCCAGCTCTCAGCCATCCTGTACTGATCCAGCCCTCTAATCTGCTCCAATCCAGCTCTCAGTCATCCTGTGCTAATCCGGGCCTCGAATCAGCTCCAATCCAGCTCTCAGCCATTCGAGACTGTTGCATCTCTCCATCGGCACCTCCTCAGCTCTCAGCTGCTCCGCACTGATCCAGGCCTCTGGCTCACTGTGTTCTGCCTCACATCTGCTCCACACTGATCCAGGTCTCCAGCCTACCCTGTTGTGCCTCCCAGCCTCTCCACACCACACTAGGCCTCCAGCCCACTGTGTGCTGGGTCACAGCAGCCCCGCACTGATCCAGGTCTCCAGCCCACTTTGTTCTGCCTCATAGTTGCTCTGCACTGATCCAGGCCTCTGGCTCACTCTGTCCTTCCTCATAACTGCTCCACACTAATCCAGGCCTCCAGCCTACTCTGTTCTGCCTCTCAGCGTCACCACACCACACTAGGCCTCCAGCCCACTGTGTGCTGGCTCACAGCTGCCCTGCACTGATCCAGGTCTCCAGCCCACTTTGTTCTGCTGCACAGCTGCTCCGCAGTAATCCAGGTATCCTAATTTAATCTTGTCCCATTTGTCAGCACTTGGCCCTTATCCCTCTGAACCCTTCCTATTCAGATGCCTTTCGCATGTTGTAATTGTACCAACCTCCATCATTGCGTCCACGCAGCACCCCTCTGTGTGAAATAGTTGCCCCCTAGATCCCTTTGAAATCTTTCCCTTCTCACCCGAAACCTATGCCCTCTAAATTTGGAATCCTTTGCCCCAGGGAAAGCAGCAGGTAAATCAGACATTTTAATCACAGGCCAGTTTATTTTACACAGAGGGTGGTGAGTGCTCGGAATGTGCAGCCAGACGAGGCGGTGGTCTCAGTTTCGTGTCTCATCCAACATAATGTTGAGAAATATGTTTCCCTGGCACCCTTAATCTTGCATGTGATTTCAAACTGAAGTCACTAATCTGATTGAAGAGAGATTTGCAAAGCTGCAGCTAAACATTGTAGAAAGTCGAGGTAAATTGGTTTTAAAAACTGCTTCCAGTTTCACAATCAAAGATTGGAAGTTGCTTTTATTCGCGTTGACATCAAATTCGGACGAGTGTTTGAAAAGAAAGTTGGAACTTTCCCTCCTCTTTTTCCGCGAATCAGGAGGCAGCCTGAAGGAAACAGGGGCGGGGCGCGTCCTTTGAAGGGATACATGCAGATAAGCAGTGCAGGCGCAGCCGTGGGTGGTATTTGAGTAAAACGGGAGTCCTGGAGACATTCGGTGATCCATTTGAAGAATGAAGCTGATCGACAGGCAGGGCAGGTTGAGTAAGTGAATGTCCGATGTTGCAAAAGTGAGTGAGTGTGAGAGTGAGAGGGAGCGGCTGTTGTGGGGTGTGAGCGAGTGTGAGCGCTGAGTATACTTACCTGGCAGGGGAGCTGACATGATCAGTGAGGTGGCGCTCCCAGGATGAGGCTATCCCATTGCACTTTGGGTGTGCTGACGCCTGCGATGTCCCCAAATGCGGGATACTCGACTGCAAAATTTGTGGTAGTGGGCGACTGCGTTCGCGCTCTCCCTTGATTTACAAACTAACGACAGAACGTGAATTGCAATTTTTCTGTAGGCAGTGGTGTTATACTGCAACTTGCCTTCTCACGGCTCTGTTTACGCCCAAGTTTGCCCGGGCAGTCTTTGGTACACCTTTCTTCCCACTCCAAGCAAGAGCCGTCCTAACTTTAAAACCGTTAAGTCTACCAAACTTCTGCTGCATATGTGACCATTTCCGTCTATTTCCTCACGATATCTCTCGACATGCTGCTTAAACACCTTCCCTCTTAACTGCTCTCAGTCACCATCTGCTCCATGTCTTACCACCGTTTGCTTCTTCTCCAACCTACCAAGCAAGGGCACCAACACCCTGAGCTACAAAGTGCAAAATCCAGCCCACCTCACGCCTGGGGGGAGCAATGCCTCATCTTCCGCCTTCGGACCCTCCAACCACACAGCATCAATGTTGACTTCAACCGTTTCCTCATCTTCCAAACCCCATCTCATTTCAGACCCGACCCTCCACTTGACTTGTCCCACCTGTCCATTTTCTTTCCACCAATCCACTCCCCATCAATGCTCCTCAACCCCCACCCACTTGCATGTACCTCTCACCTTCACAGCAAGCTTTCCCCAGCTCCACAACCACCTCCAGTCCAATTACCGCTTTCGCTCTGCTCCAAGTCTCCAGTCTGCTCCAATTCAGCTCTCAGCCATTCTGTCCTGATACAGGCCTCTAATCCGCCCCCCAACCCCCCCATCCAGCTGTCACCCATTCTGTAGTGATCCAGGCCTGAAATCCGCTCCAATCCAGCTCTCAGCCATCCTGTACTGATCCAGCCCTCTAATCTGCTCCAATCCAGCTCTCAGTCATCCTGTGCTAATCCGGGCCTCGAATCAGCTCCAATCCAGCTCTCAGCCATTCGAGACTGTTGCATCTCTCCATCGGCACCTCCTCAGCTCTCAGCTGCTCCGCACTGATCCAGGCCTCTGGCTCACTGTGTTCTGCCTCACATCTGCTCCACACTGATCCAGGTCTCCAGCCTACCCTGTTGTGCCTCCCAGCCTCTCCACACCACACTAGGCCTCCAGCCCACTGTGTGCTGGGTCACAGCAGCCCCGCACTGATCCAGGTCTCCAGCCCACTTTGTTCTGCCTCATAGTTGCTCTGCACTGATCCAGGCCTCTGGCTCACTCTGTCCTTCCTCATAACTGCTCCACACTAATCCAGGCCTCCAGCCTACTCTGTTCTGCCTCTCAGCGTCACCACACCACACTAGGCCTCCAGCCCACTGTGTGCTGGCTCACAGCTGCCCTGCACTGATCCAGGTCTCCAGCCCACTTTGTTCTGCTGCACAGCTGCTTCGCAGTAATCCAGGTATCCTAATTTAATCTTGTCCCATTTGTCAGCACTTGGCCCTTATCCCTCTGAACCCTTCCTATTCAGATGCCTTTCGCATGTTGTAATTGTACCAACCTCCATCATTGCGTCCACGCAGCACCCCTCTGTGTGAAATAGTTGCCCCCTAGATCCCTTTGAAATCTTTCCCTTCTCACCCGAAACCTATGCCCTCTAAATTTGGAATCCTTTGCCCCAGGGAAAGCAGCAGGTAAATCAGACATTTTAATCACAGGCCAGTTTATTTTACACAGAGGGTGGTGAGTGCTCGGAATGTGCAGCCAGACGAGGCGGTGGTCTCAGTTTCGTGTCTCATCCAACATAATGTTGAGAAATATGTTTCCCTGGCACCCTTAATCTTGCATGTGATTTCAAACTGAAGTCACTAATCTGATTGAAGAGAGATTTGCAAAGCTGCAGCTAAACATTGTAGAAAGTCGAGGTAAATTGGTTTTAAAAACTGCTTCCAGTTTCACAATCAAAGATTGGAAGTTGCTTTTATTCGCGTTGACATCAAATTCGGACGAGTGTTTGAAAAGAAAGTTGGAACTTTCCCTCCTCTTTTTCCGCGAATCAGGAGGCAGCCTGAAGGAAACAGGGGCGGGGCGCGTCCTTTGAAGGGATACATGCAGATAAGCAGTGCAGGCGCAGCCGTGGGTGGTATTTGAGTAAAACGGGAGTCCTGGAGACATTCGGTGATCCATTTGAAGAATGAAGCTGATCGACAGGCAGGGCAGGTTGAGTAAGTGAATGTCCGATGTTGCAAAAGTGAGTGAGTGTGAGAGTGAGAGGGAGCGGCTGTTGTGGGGTGTGAGCGAGTGTGAGCGCTGAGTATACTTACCTGGCAGGGGAGCTGACATGATCAGTGAGGTGGCGCTCCCAGGATGAGGCTATCCCATTGCACTTTGGGTGTGCTGACGCCTGCGATGTCCCCAAATGCGGGATACTCGACTGCAAAATTTGTGGTAGTGGGGGACTGCGTTCGCGCTCTCCCCTGATTTACAAACTAACGACAGAACGTGAATTGCAATTTTTCTGTAGGCAGTGGTGTTATACTGCAACTTGCCTTCTCACGGCTCTGTTTACGCCCAAGTTTGCCCGGGCAGTCTTTGGTACACCTTTCTTCCCACTCCAAGCAAGAGCCGTCCTAACTTTAAAACCGTTAAGTCTACCAAACTTCTGCTGCATATGTGACCATTTCCGTCTATTTCCTCACGATATCTCTCGACATGCTGCTTAAACACCTTCCCTCTTAACTGCTCTCAGTCACCATCTGCTCCATGTCATACCACCGTTTGCTTCTTCTCCAACCTATCCACCCTGAGCTACAAAGTGCAAAATCCAGCCCACCTCACGCCTGGGGGGAGCAATGCCTCATCTTCCGCCTTCGGACCCTCCAACCACACAGCATCAATGTTGACTTCAACCGTTTCCTCATCTTCCAAACCCCATCTCATTTCAGACCCGACCCTCCACTTGACTTGTCCCACCTGTCCATTTTCTTTCCACCAATCCACTCCCCATCAATGCTCCTCAACCCCCACCCACTTGCATGTACCTCTCACCTTCACAGCAAGCTTTCCCCAGCTCCACAACCACCTCCAGTCCAATTACCGCTTTCGCTCTGCTCCAAGTCTCCAGTCTGCTCCAATTCAGCTCTCAGCCATTCTGTCCTGATACAGGCCTCTAATCCGCCCCCCAACCCCCCCATCCAGCTGTCACCCATTCTGTAGTGATCCAGGCCTGAAATCCGCTCCAATCCAGCTCTCAGCCATCCTGTACTGATCCAGCCCTCTAATCTGCTCCAATCCAGCTCTCAGTCATCCTGTGCTAATCCGGGCCTCGAATCAGCTCCAATCCAGCTCTCAGCCATTCGAGACTGTTGCATCTCTCCATCGGCACCTCCTCAGCTCTCAGCTGCTCCGCACTGATCCAGGCCTCTGGCTCACTGTGTTCTGCCTCACATCTGCTCCACACTGATCCAGGTCTCCAGCCTACCCTGTTGTGCCTCCCAGCCTCTCCACACCACACTAGGCCTCCAGCCCACTGTGTGCTGGGTCACAGCAGCCCCGCACTGATCCAGGTCTCCAGCCCACTTTGTTCTGCCTCATAGTTGCTCTGCACTGATCCAGGCCTCTGGCTCACTCTGTCCTTCCTCATAACTGCTCCACACTAATCCAGGCCTCCAGCCTACTCTGTTCTGCCTCTCAGCGTCACCACACCACACTAGGCCTCCAGCCCACTGTGTGCTGGCTCACAGCTGCCCTGCACTGATCCAGGTCTCCAGCCCACTTTGTTCTGCTGCACAGCTGCTCCGCAGTAATCCAGGTATCCTAATTTAATCTTGTCCCATTTGTCAGCACTTGGCCCTTATCCCTCTGAACCCTTCCTATTCAGATGCCTTTCGCATGTTGTAATTGTACCAACCTCCATCATTGCGTCCACGCAGCACCCCTCTGTGTGAAATAGTTGCCCCCTAGATCCCTTTGAAATCTTTCCCTTCTCACCCGAAACCTATGCCCTCTAAATTTGGAATCCTTTGCCCCAGGGAAAGCAGCAGGTAAATCAGACATTTTAATCACAGGCCAGTTTATTTTACACAGAGGGTGGTGAGTGCTCGGAATGTGCAGCCAGACGAGGCGGTGGTCTCAGTTTCGTGTCTCATCCAACATAATGTTGAGAAATATGTTTCCCTGGCACCCTTAATCTTGCATGTGATTTCAAACTGAAGTCACTAATCTGATTGAAGAGAGATTTGCAAAGCTGCAGCTAAACATTGTAGAAAGTCGAGGTAAATTGGTTTTAAAAACTGCTTCCAGTTTCACAATCAAAGATTGGAAGTTGCTTTTATTCGCGTTGACATCAAATTCGGACGAGTGTTTGAAAAGAAAGTTGGAACTTTCCCTCCTCTTTTTCCGCGAATCAGGAGGCAGCCTGAAGGAAACAGGGGCGGGGCGCGTCCTTTGAAGGGATACATGCAGATAAGCAGTGCAGGCGCAGCCGTGGGTGGTATTTGAGTAAAACGGGAGTCCTGGAGACATTCGGTGATCCATTTGAAGAATGAAGCTGATCGACAGGCAGGGCAGGTTGAGTAAGTGAATGTCCGATGTTGCAAAAGTGAGTGAGTGTGAGAGTGAGAGGGAGCGGCTGTTGTGGGGTGTGAGCGAGTGTGAGCGCTGAGTATACTTACCTGGCAGGGGAGCTGACATGATCAGTGAGGTGGCGCTCCCAGGATGAGGCTATCCCATTGCACTTTGGGTGTGCTGACGCCTGCGATGTCCCCAAATGCGGGATACTCGACTGCAAAATTTGTGGTAGTGGGCGACTGCGTTCGCGCTCTCCCTTGATTTACAAACTAACGACAGAACGTGAATTGCAATTTTTCTGTAGGCAGTGGTGTTATACTGCAACTTGCCTTCTCACGGCTCTGTTTACGCCCAAGTTTGCCCGGGCAGTCTTTGGTACACCTTTCTTCCCACTCCAAGCAAGAGCCGTCCTAACTTTAAAACCGTTAAGTCTACCAAACTTCTGCTGCATATGTGACCATTTCCGTCTATTTCCTCACGATATCTCTCGACATGCTGCTTAAACACCTTCCCTCTTAACTGCTCTCAGTCACCATCTGCTCCATGTCTTACCACCGTTTGCTTCTTCTCCAACCTACCAAGCAAGGGCACCAACACCCTGAGCTACAAAGTGCAAAATCCAGCCCACCTCACGCCTGGGGGGAGCAATGCCTCATCTTCCGCCTTCGGACCCTCCAACCACACAGCATCAATGTTGACTTCAACCGTTTCCTCATCTTCCAAACCCCATCTCATTTCAGACCCGACCCTCCACTTGACTTGTCCCACCTGTCCATTTTCTTTCCACCAATCCACTCCCCATCAATGCTCCTCAACCCCCACCCACTTGCATGTACCTCTCACCTTCACAGCAAGCTTTCCCCAGCTCCACAACCACCTCCAGTCCAATTACCGCTTTCGCTCTGCTCCAAGTCTCCAGTCTGCTCCAATTCAGCTCTCAGCCATTCTGTCCTGATACAGGCCTCTAATCCGCCCCCCAACCCCCCCATCCAGCTGTCACCCATTCTGTAGTGATCCAGGCCTGAAATCCGCTCCAATCCAGCTCTCAGCCATCCTGTACTGATCCAGCCCTCTAATCTGCTCCAATCCAGCTCTCAGTCATCCTGTGCTAATCCGGGCCTCGAATCAGCTCCAATCCAGCTCTCAGCCATTCGAGACTGTTGCATCTCTCCATCGGCACCTCCTCAGCTCTCAGCTGCTCCGCACTGATCCAGGCCTCTGGCTCACTGTGTTCTGCCTCACATCTGCTCCACACTGATCCAGGTCTCCAGCCTACCCTGTTGTGCCTCCCAGCCTCTCCACACCACACTAGGCCTCCAGCCCACTGTGTGCTGGGTCACAGCAGCCCCGCACTGATCCAGGTCTCCAGCCCACTTTGTTCTGCCTCATAGTTGCTCTGCACTGATCCAGGCCTCTGGCTCACTCTGTCCTTCCTCATAACTGCTCCACACTAATCCAGGCCTCCAGCCTACTCTGTTCTGCCTCTCAGCGTCACCACACCACACTAGGCCTCCAGCCCACTGTGTGCTGGCTCACAGCTGCCCTGCACTGATCCAGGTCTCCAGCCCACTTTGTTCTGCTGCACAGCTGCTTCGCAGTAATCCAGGTATCCTAATTTAATCTTGTCCCATTTGTCAGCACTTGGCCCTTATCCCTCTGAACCCTTCCTATTCAGATGCCTTTCGCATGTTGTAATTGTACCAACCTCCATCATTGCGTCCACGCAGCACCCCTCTGTGTGAAATAGTTGCCCCCTAGATCCCTTTGAAATCTTTCCCTTCTCACCCGAAACCTATGCCCTCTAAATTTGGAATCCTTTGCCCCAGGGAAAGCAGCAGGTAAATCAGACATTTTAATCACAGGCCAGTTTATTTTACACAGAGGGTGGTGAGTGCTCGGAATGTGCAGCCAGACGAGGCGGTGGTCTCAGTTTCGTGTCTCATCCAACATAATGTTGAGAAATATGTTTCCCTGGCACCCTTAATCTTGCATGTGATTTCAAACTGAAGTCACTAATCTGATTGAAGAGAGATTTGCAAAGCTGCAGCTAAACATTGTAGAAAGTCGAGGTAAATTGGTTTTAAAAACTGCTTCCAGTTTCACAATCAAAGATTGGAAGTTGCTTTTATTCGCGTTGACATCAAATTCGGACGAGTGTTTGAAAAGAAAGTTGGAACTTTCCCTCCTCTTTTTCCGCGAATCAGGAGGCAGCCTGAAGGAAACAGGGGCGGGGCGCGTCCTTTGAAGGGATACATGCAGATAAGCAGTGCAGGCGCAGCCGTGGGTGGTATTTGAGTAAAACGGGAGTCCTGGAGACATTCGGTGATCCATTTGAAGAATGAAGCTGATCGACAGGCAGGGCAGGTTGAGTAAGTGAATGTCCGATGTTGCAAAAGTGAGTGAGTGTGAGAGTGAGAGGGAGCGGCTGTTGTGGGGTGTGAGCGAGTGTGAGCGCTGAGTATACTTACCTGGCAGGGGAGCTGACATGATCAGTGAGGTGGCGCTCCCAGGATGAGGCTATCCCATTGCACTTTGGGTGTGCTGACGCCTGCGATGTCCCCAAATGCGGGATACTCGACTGCAAAATTTGTGGTAGTGGGGGACTGCGTTCGCGCTCTCCCCTGATTTACAAACTAACGACAGAACGTGAATTGCAATTTTTCTGTAGGCAGTGGTGTTATACTGCAACTTGCCTTCTCACGGCTCTGTTTACGCCCAAGTTTGCCCGGGCAGTCTTTGGTACACCTTTCTTCCCACTCCAAGCAAGAGCCGTCCTAACTTTAAAACCGTTAAGTCTACCAAACTTCTGCTGCATATGTGACCATTTCCGTCTATTTCCTCACGATATCTCTCGACATGCTGCTTAAACACCTTCCCTCTTAACTGCTCTCAGTCACCATCTGCTCCATGTCTTACCACCGTTTGCTTCTTCTCCAACCTACCAAGCAAGGGCACCAACACCCTGAGCTACAAAGTGCAAAATCCAGCCCACCTCACGCCTGGGGGGAGCAATGCCTCATCTTCCGCCTTCGGACCCTCCAACCACACAGCATCAATGTTGACTTCAACCGTTTCCTCATCTTCCAAACTCCATCTCATTTCAGACCCGACCCTCCACTTGACTTGTCCCACCTGTCCATTTTCTTTCCACCAATCCACTCCCCATCAATGCTCCTCAACCCCCACCCACTTGCATGTACCTCTCACCTTCACAGCAAGCTTTCCCCAGCTCCACAACCACCTCCAGTCCAATTACCGCTTTCGCTCTGCTCCAAGTCTCCAGTCTGCTCCAATTCAGCTCTCAGCCATTCTGTCCTGATACAGGCCTCTAATCCGCCCCCCAACCCCCCCATCCAGCTGTCACCCATTCTGTAGTGATCCAGGCCTGAAATCCGCTCCAATCCAGCTCTCAGCCATCCTGTACTGATCCAGCCCTCTAATCTGCTCCAATCCAGCTCTCAGTCATCCTGTGCTAATCCGGGCCTCGAATCAGCTCCAATCCAGCTCTCAGCCATTCGAGACTGTTGCATCTCTCCATCGGCACCTCCTCAGCTCTCAGCTGCTCCGCACTGATCCAGGCCTCTGGCTCACTGTGTTCTGCCTCACATCTGCTCCACACTGATCCAGGTCTCCAGCCTACCCTGTTGTGCCTCCCAGCCTCTCCACACCACACTAGGCCTCCAGCCCACTGTGTGCTGGGTCACAGCAGCCCCGCACTGATCCAGGTCTCCAGCCCACTTTGTTCTGCCTCATAGTTGCTCTGCACTGATCCAGGCCTCTGGCTCACTCTGTCCTTCCTCATAACTGCTCCACACTAATCCAGGCCTCCAGCCTACTCTGTTCTGCCTCTCAGCGTCACCACACCACACTAGGCCTCCAGCCCACTGTGTGCTGGCTCACAGCTGCCCTGCACTGATCCAGGTCTCCAGCCCACTTTGTTCTGCTGCACAGCTGCTTCGCAGTAATCCAGGTATCCTAATTTAATCTTGTCCCATTTGTCAGCACTTGGCCCTTATCCCTCTGAACCCTTCCTATTCAGATGCCTTTCGCATGTTGTAATTGTACCAACCTCCATCATTGCGTCCACGCAGCACCCCTCTGTGTGAAATAGTTGCCCCCTAGATCCCTTTGAAATCTTTCCCTTCTCACCCGAAACCTATGCCCTCTAAATTTGGAATCCTTTGCCCCAGGGAAAGCAGCAGGTAAATCAGACATTTTAATCACAGGCCAGTTTATTTTACACAGAGGGTGGTGAGTGCTCGGAATGTGCAGCCAGACGAGGCGGTGGTCTCAGTTTCGTGTCTCATCCAACATAATGTTGAGAAATATGTTTCCCTGGCACCCTTAATCTTGCATGTGATTTCAAACTGAAATCACTAATCTGATTGAAGAGAGATTTGCAAAGCTGCAGCTAAACATTGTAGAAAGTCGAGGTAAATTGGTTTTAAAAACTGCTTCCAGTTTCACAATCAAAGATTGGAAGTTGCTTTTATTCGCGTTGACATCAAATTCGGACGAGTGTTTGAAAAGAAAGTTGGAACTTTCCCTCCTCTTTTTCCGCGAATCAGGAGGCAGCCTGAAGGAAACAGGGGCGGGGCGCGTCCTTTGAAGGGATACATGCAGATAAGCAGTGCAGGCGCAGCCGTGGGTGGTATTTGAGTAAAACGGGAGTCCTGGAGACATTCGGTGATCCATTTGAAGAATGAAGCTGATCGACAGGCAGGGCAGGTTGAGTAAGTGAATGTCCGATGTTGCAAAAGTGAGTGAGTGTGAGAGTGAGAGGGAGCGGCTGTTGTGGGGTGTGAGCGAGTGTGAGCGCTGAGTATACTTACCTGGCAGGGGAGCTGACATGATCAGTGAGGTGGCGCTCCCAGGATGAGGCTATCCCATTGCACTTTGGGTGTGCTGACGCCTGCGATGTCCCCAAATGCGGGATACTCGACTGCAAAATTTGTGGTAGTGGGCGACTGCGTTCGCGCTCTCCCTTGATTTACAAACTAACGACAGAACGTGAATTGCAATTTTTCTGTAGGCAGTGGTGTTATACTGCAACTTGCCTTCTCACGGCTCTGTTTACGCCCAAGTTTGCCCGGGCAGTCTTTGGTACACCTTTCTTCCCACTCCAAGCAAGAGCCGTCCTAACTTTAAAACCGTTAAGTCTACCAAACTTCTGCTGCATATGTGACCATTTCCGTCTATTTCCTCACGATATCTCTCGACATGCTGCTTAAACACCTTCCCTCTTAACTGCTCTCAGTCACCATCTGCTCCATGTCTTACCACCGTTTGCTTCTTCTCCAACCTACCAAGCAAGGGCACCAACACCCTGAGCTACAAAGTGCAAAATCCAGCCCACCTCACGCCTGGGGGGAGCAATGCCTCATCTTCCGCCTTCGGACCCTCCAACCACACAGCATCAATGTTGACTTCAACCGTTTCCTCATCTTCCAAACCCCATCTCATTTCAGACCCGACCCTCCACTTGACTTGTCCCACCTGTCCATTTTCTTTCCACCAATCCACTCCCCATCAATGCTCCTCAACCCCCACCCACTTGCATGTACCTCTCACCTTCACAGCAAGCTTTCCCCAGCTCCACAACCACCTCCAGTCCAATTACCGCTTTCGCTCTGCTCCAAGTCTCCAGTCTGCTCCAATTCAGCTCTCAGCCATTCTGTCCTGATACAGGCCTCTAATCCGCCCCCCAACCCCCCCATCCAGCTGTCACCCATTCTGTAGTGATCCAGGCCTGAAATCCGCTCCAATCCAGCTCTCAGCCATCCTGTACTGATCCAGCCCTCTAATCTGCTCCAATCCAGCTCTCAGTCATCCTGTGCTAATCCGGGCCTCGAATCAGCTCCAATCCAGCTCTCAGCCATTCGAGACTGTTGCATCTCTCCATCGGCACCTCCTCAGCTCTCAGCTGCTCCGCACTGATCCAGGCCTCTGGCTCACTGTGTTCTGCCTCACATCTGCTCCACACTGATCCAGGTCTCCAGCCTACCCTGTTGTGCCTCCCAGCCTCTCCACACCACACTAGGCCTCCAGCCCACTGTGTGCTGGGTCACAGCAGCCCCGCACTGATCCAGGTCTCCAGCCCACTTTGTTCTGCCTCATAGTTGCTCTGCACTGATCCAGGCCTCTGGCTCACTCTGTCCTTCCTCATAACTGCTCCACACTAATCCAGGCCTCCAGCCTACTCTGTTCTGCCTCTCAGCGTCACCACACCACACTAGGCCTCCAGCCCACTGTGTGCTGGCTCACAGCTGCCCTGCACTGATCCAGGTCTCCAGCCCACTTTGTTCTGCTGCACAGCTGCTTCGCAGTAATCCAGGTATCCTAATTTAATCTTGTCCCATTTGTCAGCACTTGGCCCTTATCCCTCTGAACCCTTCCTATTCAGATGCCTTTCGCATGTTGTAATTGTACCAACCTCCATCATTGCGTCCACGCAGCACCCCTCTGTGTGAAATAGTTGCCCCCTAGATCCCTTTGAAATCTTTCCCTTCTCACCCGAAACCTATGCCCTCTAAATTTGGAATCCTTTGCCCCAGGGAAAGCAGCAGGTAAATCAGACATTTTAATCACAGGCCAGTTTATTTTACACAGAGGGTGGTGAGTGCTCGGAATGTGCAGCCAGACGAGGCGGTGGTCTCAGTTTCGTGTCTCATCCAACATAATGTTGAGAAATATGTTTCCCTGGCACCCTTAATCTTGCATGTGATTTCAAACTGAAGTCACTAATCTGATTGAAGAGAGATTTGCAAAGCTGCAGCTAAACATTGTAGAAAGTCGAGGTAAATTGGTTTTAAAAACTGCTTCCAGTTTCACAATCAAAGATTGGAAGTTGCTTTTATTCGCGTTGACATCAAATTCGGACGAGTGTTTGAAAAGAAAGTTGGAACTTTCCCTCCTCTTTTTCCGCGAATCAGGAGGCAGCCTGAAGGAAACAGGGGCGGGGCGCGTCCTTTGAAGGGATACATGCAGATAAGCAGTGCAGGCGCAGCCGTGGGTGGTATTTGAGTAAAACGGGAGTCCTGGAGACATTCGGTGATCCATTTGAAGAATGAAGCTGATCGACAGGCAGGGCAGGTTGAGTAAGTGAATGTCCGATGTTGCAAAAGTGAGTGAGTGTGAGAGTGAGAGGGAGCGGCTGTTGTGGGGTGTGAGCGAGTGTGAGCGCTGAGTATACTTACCTGGCAGGGGAGCTGACATGATCAGTGAGGTGGCGCTCCCAGGATGAGGCTATCCCATTGCACTTTGGGTGTGCTGACGCCTGCGATGTCCCCAAATGCGGGATACTCGACTGCAAAATTTGTGGTAGTGGGGGACTGCGTTCGCG
Organism: Chiloscyllium punctatum; assembly: GCF_047496795.1. Taxonomy (NCBI): domain Eukaryota; kingdom Metazoa; phylum Chordata; class Chondrichthyes; order Orectolobiformes; family Hemiscylliidae; genus Chiloscyllium; species Chiloscyllium punctatum. Next base: position 43,934,893 of record NC_092768.1, on the reverse strand, counting down.
CTCTCCCCTGATTTACAAACTAACGACAGAACGTGAATTGCAATTTTTCTGTAGGCAGTGGTGTTATACTGCAACTTGCCTTCTCACGGCTCTGTTTACGCCCAAGTTTGCCCGGGCAGTCTTTGGTACACCTTTCTTCCCACTCCAAGCAAGAGCCGTCCTAACTTTAAAACCGTTAAGTCTACCAAACTTCTGCTGCATATGTGACCATTTCCGTCTATTTCCTCACGATATCTCTCGACATGCTGCTTAAACACCTTCCCTCTTAACTGCTCTCAGTCACCATCTGCTCCATGTCTTACCACCGTTTGCTTCTTCTCCAACCTACCAAGCAAGGGCACCAACACCCTGAGCTACAAAGTGCAAAATTCAGCCCACCTCACGCCTGGGGGGAGCAATGCCTCATCTTCCGCCTTCGGACCCTCCAACCACACAGCATCAATGTTGACTTCAACCGTTTCCTCATCTTCCAAACTCCATCTCATTTCAGACCCGACCCTCCACTTGACTTGTCCCACCTGTCCATTTTCTTTCCACCAATCCACTCCCCATCAATGCTCCTCAACCCCCACCCACTTGCATGTACCTCTCACCTTCACAGCAAGCTTTCCCCAGCTCCACAACCACCTCCAGTCCAATTACCGCTTTCGCTCTGCTCCAAGTCTCCAGTCTGCTCCAATTCAGCTCTCAGCCATTCTGTCCTGATACAGGCCTCTAATCCGCCCCCCAACCCCCCCATCCAGCTGTCACCCATTCTGTAGTGATCCAGGCCTGAAATCCGCTCCAATCCAGCTCTCAGCCATCCTGTACTGATCCAGCCCTCTAATCTGCTCCAATCCAGCTCTCAGTCATCCTGTGCTAATCCGGGCCTCGAATCAGCTCCAATCCAGCTCTCAGCCATTCGAGACTGTTGCATCTCTCCATCGGCACCTCCTCAGCTCTCAGCTGCTCCGCACTGATCCAGGCCTCTGGCTCACTGTGTTCTGCCTCACATCTGCTCCACACTGATCCAGGCCTCCAGCCTACCCTGTTGTGCCTCCCAGCCTCTCCACACCACACTAGGCCTCCAGCCCACTGTGTGCTGGGTCACAGCAGCCCCGCACTGATCCAGGTCTCCAGCCCACTTTGTTCTGCCTCATAGTTGCTCTGCACTGATCCAGGCCTCTGGCTCACTCTGTCCTTCCTCATAACTGCTCCACACTAATCCAGGCCTCCAGCCTACTCTGTTCTGCCTCTCAGCGTCACCACACCACACTAGGCCTCCAGCCCACTGTGTGCTGGCTCACAGCTGCCCTGCACTGATCCAGGTCTCCAGCCCACTTTGTTCTGCTGCACAGCTGCTTCGCAGTAATCCAGGTATCCTAATTTAATCTTGTCCCATTTGTCAGCACTTGGCCCTTATCCCTCTGAACCCTTCCTATTCAGATGCCTTTCGCATGTTGTAATTGTACCAACCTCCATCATTGCGTCCACGCAGCACCCCTCTGTGTGAAATAGTTGCCCCCTAGATCCCTTTGAAATCTTTCCCTTCTCACCCGAAACCTATGCCCTCTAAATTTGGAATCCTTTGCCCCAGGGAAAGCAGCAGGTAAATCAGACATTTTAATCACAGGCCAGTTTATTTTACACAGAGGGTGGTGAGTGCTCGGAATGTGCAGCCAGACGAGGCGGTGGTCTCAGTTTCGTGTCTCATCCAACATAATGTTGAGAAATATGTTTCCCTGGCACCCTTAATCTTGCATGTGATTTCAAACTGAAGTCACTAATCTGATTGAAGAGAGATTTGCAAAGCTGCAGCTAAACATTGTAGAAAGTCGAGGTAAATTGGTTTTAAAAACTGCTTCCAGTTTCACAATCAAAGATTGGAAGTTGCTTTTATTCGCGTTGACATCAAATTCGGACGAGTGTTTGAAAAGAAAGTTGGAACTTTCCCTCCTCTTTTTCCGCGAATCAGGAGGCAGCCTGAAGGAAACAGGGGCGGGGCGCGTCCTTTGAAGGGATACATGCAGATAAGCAGTGCAGGCGCAGCCGTGGGTGGTATTTGAGTAAAACGGGAGTCCTGGAGACATTCGGTGATCCATTTGAAGAATGAAGCTGATCGACAGGCAGGGCAGGTTGAGTAAGTGAATGTCCGATGTTGCAAAAGTGAGTGAGTGTGAGAGTGAGAGGGAGCGGCTGTTGTGGGGTGTGAGCGAGTGTGAGCGCTGAGTATACTTACCTGGCAGGGGAGATGACATGATCAGTGAGGTGGCGCTCCCAGGATGAGGCTATCCCATTGCACTTTGGGTGTGCTGACGCCTGCGATGTCCCCAAATGCGGGATACTCGACTGCAAAATTTGTGGTAGTGGGGGACTGCGTTCGCGCTCTCCCCTGATTTACAAACTAACGACAGAACGTGAATTGCAATTTTTCTGTAGGCAGTGGTGTTATACTGCAACTTGCCTTCTCACGGCTCTGTTTACGCCCAAGTTTGCCCGGGCAGTCTTTGGTATACCTTTCTTCCCACTCCAAGCAAGAGCCGTCCTAACTTTAAAACCGTAAAGTCTACCAAACTTCTGCTGCATATGTGACCATTTCCGTCTATTTCCTCACGATATCTCTCGACATGCTGCTTAAACACCTTCCCTCTTAACTGCTCTCAGTCACCATCTGCTCCATGTCTTACCACCGTTTGCTTCTTCTCCAACCTATCAAGCAAGGGCACCAACACCCTGAGCTACAAAGTGCAAAATCCAGCCCACCTCAGGCCTGGGGGGAGCAATGCCTCATCTTCCGCCTTCGGACCCTCCAACCACACAGCATCAATGTTGACTTCAACCGTTTCCTCATCTTCCAAACCCCATCTCATTTCAGACCCGACCCTCCACTTGACTTGTCCCACCTGTCCATTTTCTTTCCACCAATCCACTCCCCATCAATGCTCCTCAACCCCCACCCACTTGCATGTACCTCTCACCTTCACAGCAAGCTTTCCCCAGCTCCACAACCACCTCCAGTCCAATTACCGCTTTCGCTCTGCTCCAAGTCTCCAGTCTGCTCCAATTCAGCTCTCAGCCATTCTGTCCTGATACAGGCCTCTAATCCGCCCCCCAACCCCCCCATCCAGCTGTCACCCATTCTGTAGTGATCCAGGCCTGAAATCCGCTCCAATCCAGCTCTCAGCCATCCTGTACTGATCCAGCCCTCTAATCTGCTCCAATCCAGCTCTCAGTCATCCTGTGCTAATCCGGGCCTCGAATCAGCTCCAATCCAGCTCTCAGCCATTCGAGACTGTTGCATCTCTCCATCGGCACCTCCTCAGCTCTCAGCTGCTCCGCACTGATCCAGGCCTCTGGCTCACTGTGTTCTGCCTCACATCTGCTCCATACTGATCCAGGCCTCCAGCCCACTCTGATCTGCCTCTCAGCCTCTCCACACCACACTAGGCCTCCAGCCCACTGTGTGCTGGGTCACAGCAGCCCCGCACTGATCCAGGTCTCCAGCCCACTTTGTTCTGCCTCATAGTTGCTCTGCACTGATCCAGGCCTCTGGCTCACTCTGTCCTTCCTCATAACTGCTCCACACTAATCCAGGCCTCCAGCCTACTCTGTTCTGCCTCTCAGCGTCACCACACCACACTAGGCCTCCAGCCCACTGTGTGCTGGCTCACAGCTGCCCTGCACTGATCCAGGTCTCCAGCCCACTTTGTTCTGCTGCACAGCTGCTTCGCAGTAATCCAGGTATCCTAATTTAATCTTGTCCCATTTGTCAGCACTTGGCCCTTATCCCTCTGAACCCTTCCTATTCAGATGCCTTTCGCATGTTGTAATTGTACCAACCTCCATCATTGCGTCCACGCAGCACCCCTCTGTGTGAAATAGTTGCCCCCTAGATCCCTTTGAAATCTTTCCCTTCTCACCCGAAACCTATGCCCTCTAAATTTGGAATCCTTTGCCCCAGGGAAAGCAGCAGGTAAATCAGACATTTTAATCACAGGCCAGTTTATTTTACACAGAGGGTGGTGAGTGCTCGGAATGTGCAGCCAGACGAGGCGGTGGTCTCAGTTTCGTGTCTCATCCAACATAATGTTGAGAAATATGTTTCCCTGGCACCCTTAATCTTGCATGTGATTTCAAACTGAAGTCACTAATCTGATTGAAGAGAGATTTGCAAAGCTGCAGCTAAACATTGTAGAAAGTCGAGGTAAATTGGTTTTAAAAACTGCTTCCAGTTTCACAATCAAAGATTGGAAGTTGCTTTTATTCGCGTTGACATCAAATTCGGACGAGTGTTTGAAAAGAAAGTTGGAACTTTCCCTCCTCTTTTTCCGCGAATCAGGAGGCAGCCTGAAGGAAACAGGGGCGGGGCGCGTCCTTTGAAGGGATACATGCAGATAAGCAGTGCAGGCGCAGCCGTGGGTGGTATTTGAGTAAAACGGGAGTCCTGGAGACATTCGGTGATCCATTTGAAGAATGAAGCTGATCGACAGGCAGGGCAGGTTGAGTAAGTGAATGTCCGATGTTGCAAAAGTGAGTGAGTGTGAGAGTGAGAGGGAGCGGCTGTTGTGGGGTGTGAGCGAGTGTGAGCGCTGAGTATACTTACCTGGCAGGGGAGCTGACATGATCAGTGAGGTGGCGCTCCCAGGATGAGGCTATCCCATTGCACTTTGGGTGTGCTGACGCCTGCGATGTCCCCAAATGCGGGATACTCGACTGCAAAATTTGTGGTAGTGGGGGACTGCGTTCGCGCTCTCCCCTGATTTACAAACTAACGACAGAACGTGAATTGCAATTTTTCTGTAGGCAGTGGTGTTATACTGCAACTTGCCTTCTCACGGCTCTGTTTACGCCCAAGTTTGCCCGGGCAGTCTTTGGTATACCTTTCTTCCCACTCCAAGCAAGAGCCGTCCTAACTTTAAAACCGTAAAGTCTACCAAACTTCTGCTGCATATGTGACCATTTCCGTCTATTTCCTCACGATATCTCTCGACATGCTGCTTAAACACCTTCCCTCTTAACTGCTCTCAGTCACCATCTGCTCCATGTCTTACCACCGTTTGCTTCTTCTCCAACCTATCAAGCAAGGGCACCAACACCCTGAGCTACAAAGTGCAAAATCCAGCCCACCTCAGGCCTGGGGGGAGCAATGCCTCATCTTCCGCCTTCGGACCCTCCAACCACACAGCATCAATGTTGACTTCAACCGTTTCCTCATCTTCCAAACCCCATCTCATTTCAGACCCGACCCTCCACTTGACTTGTCCCACCTGTCCATTTTCTTTCCACCAATCCACTCCCCATCAATGCTCCTCAACCCCCACCCACTTGCATGTACCTCTCACCTTCACAGCAAGCTTTCCCCAGCTCCACAACCACCTCCAGTCCAATTACCGCTTTCGCTCTGCTCCAAGTCTCCAGTCTGCTCCAATTCAGCTCTCAGCCATTCTGTCCTGATACAGGCCTCTAATCCGCCCCCCAACCCCCCCATCCAGCTGTCACCCATTCTGTAGTGATCCAGGCCTGAAATCCGCTCCAATCCAGCTCTCAGCCATCCTGTACTGATCCAGCCCTCTAATCTGCTCCAATCCAGCTCTCAGTCATCCTGTGCTAATCCGGGCCTCGAATCAGCTCCAATCCAGCTCTCAGCCATTCGAGACTGTTGCATCTCTCCATCGGCACCTCCTCAGCTCTCAGCTGCTCCGCACTGATCCAGGCCTCTGGCTCACTGTGTTCTGCCTCACATCTGCTCCATACTGATCCAGGCCTCCAGCCCACTCTGATCTGCCTCTCAGCCTCTCCACACCACACTAGGCCTCCAGCCCACTGTGTGCTGGGTCACAGCAGCCCCGCACTGATCCAGGTCTCCAGCCCACTTTGTTCTGCCTCATAGTTGCTCTGCACTGATCCAGGCCTCTGGCTCACTCTGTCCTTCCTCATAACTGCTCCACACTAATCCAGGCCTCCAGCCTACTCTGTTCTGCCTCTCAGCGTCACCACACCACACTAGGCCTCCAGCCCACTGTGTGCTGGCTCACAGCTGCCCTGCACTGATCCAGGTCTCCAGCCCACTTTGTTCTGCTGCACAGCTGCTTCGCAGTAATCCAGGTATCCTAATTTAATCTTGTCCCATTTGTCAGCACTTGGCCCTTATCCCTCTGAACCCTTCCTATTCAGATGCCTTTCGCATGTTGTAATTGTACCAACCTCCATCATTGCGTCCACGCAGCACCCCTCTGTGTGAAATAGTTGCCCCCTAGATCCCTTTGAAATCTTTCCCTTCTCACCCGAAACCTATGCCCTCTAAATTTGGAATCCTTTGCCCCAGGGAAAGCAGCAGGTAAATCAGACATTTTAATCACAGGCCAGTTTATTTTACACAGAGGGTGGTGAGTGCTCGGAATGTGCAGCCAGACGAGGCGGTGGTCTCAGTTTCGTGTCTCATCCAACATAATGTTGAGAAATATGTTTCCCTGGCACCCTTAATCTTGCATGTGATTTCAAACTGAAGTCACTAATCTGATTGAAGAGAGATTTGCAAAGCTGCAGCTAAACATTGTAGAAAGTCGAGGTAAATTGGTTTTAAAAACTGCTTCCAGTTTCACAATCAAAGATTGGAAGTTGCTTTTATTCGCGTTGACATCAAATTCGGACGAGTGTTTGAAAAGAAAGTTGGAACTTTCCCTCCTCTTTTTCCGCGAATCAGGAGGCAGCCTGAAGGAAACAGGGGCGGGGCGCGTCCTTTGAAGGGATACATGCAGATAAGCAGTGCAGGCGCAGCCGTGGGTGGTATTTGAGTAAAACGGGAGTCCTGGAGACATTCGGTGATCCATTTGAAGAATGAAGCTGATCGACAGGCAGGGCAGGTTGAGTAAGTGAATGTCCGATGTTGCAAAAGTGAGTGAGTGTGAGAGTGAGAGGGAGCGGCTGTTGTGGGGTGTGAGCGAGTGTGAGCGCTGAGTATACTTACCTGGCAGGGGAGATGACATGATCAGTGAGGTGGCGCTCCCAGGATGAGGCTATCCCATTGCACTTTGGGTGTGCTGACGCCTGCGATGTCCCCAAATGCGGGATACTCGACTGCAAAATTTGTGGTAGGGGGGGACTGCGTTCGCGCTCTCCCCTGATTTACAAACTAACGACAGAACGTGAATTGCCATTTTTCTGTAGGCAGTGGTGTTATACTGCAACTTGCCTTCTCACGACTCTGTTCACGCCCAAGTTTGCCCGGGCAGTCTTTGGTATACCTTTCTTCCCACTCCAAGCAAGAGCCGTCCTAACTTTAAAACCGTTAAGCCTACCAAACTTCTGCTGCATATGTGACCATTTCCCTCTATTTTCTCACGATATCTCTCAACACCTTCCCTCTTAACTGCTCTCAGTCACCATCTGCTCCATGTCTTACCACCACTTGCTGCTTGTCAACCTTCATGCTTTTTAAATAAAGGCCCCCAACTCCACCTCTTGTTTAATGTTGAAATGCCCGGAGTACCAATATACCTGTCCCTAAACTCCCCACCCACCATCCCCTTCTGCTTTGTGAATACTGGTGCAAAGTATTCGCCACCAGCTCCACACAGATTTTTTTCTACTGTGTCACGTGTACTCAAGTACAGGAGTACGGTGGATAGTATATAATGTCGCCACACACAGGGTCACCTTCCAAATAAACTGTAGTACTAACTATTAAAAGTTTAAACGAAAAACACCACCCAACACCAGGTTATAGTCCAACAGGGTTTATTTGGAAACACAAGCTTTCGGAGCAGAGATAGAGGACACAGAATTTGTACCAAAAACACCGGCGTCTCCAAATCATCACCGAACATAGTTCGAGGCTGGGGATCAGGCCTTGATCGCGGATGGAGATAAGTCCTTGATCGCGGATGGAGATAAGTCCTTGATCGCGGATGGAGATCAGCCGTTGATTGGAGAGTTGAGTCTTTCACACCCAGAGCTAGATACCAGGCAGGGATCAGCAAACAATCTGGCGCCTTCGGTGACCTGTGGGGAAAGGAAACAAAGTGGTTAAGGTTTCAACTTGTATCTGGACAGCATTATCACGGCCGCACTGCTCGAGTAACTAACGTAACTAACTCAGTCATAACAGAAAAGTCAACCTTCCCCCAGCACCGCCTCCATCAGACACACTTGGGAAAGGGACAGCACCTGGTTAAGGAAAAGGAAAGTAAAAGGAAACATCCATTAATCTCGAATTGAAGTCAAAGTTGTAGTGACTCTGAAATAACCAAATAAGATAGCTTACCTCGAACTCTGTCCCCACCAACCACGAGTAGCCAGACCTGTGGAAAACATTCGGCCCCTCGCTGAGCTCCAACATGTCCTGCTGGAACGAAGAACTGCAGCCGCTGGAAACCTGAAACAGAAAAGACTGGAGAAGGGAAAAAGTGTAGTTCAGTTGGAGACTCCCAACTCGAAACCGGTTACTTTCTGAGCTAACCTTTCAAAAAAAAAGAGGAAGTAAGATGGAAGAGAATGGCAGAAGATAGGGTAGAAGTAGAGGGAAAGAATGAAGGTAATCCATACAGGCTGGATCCCAGCTGAGACTAGCAGAGGAGGGATTTCGGTTGGAAAGCCACAGCAAATCCTCCTGAGCTGAGTCTCCAGCTGCAGATGCAGATATTGACGTGTTGAGCAGCTGGATTTCGTCCAAGTGAAGTGAAGAGAGCGCTGAGCTTGGGTAAAGCCTTTGCTTGATGCAGCCGCCCGAGTGGTTGGTGTCCTCGAAGAGTCCCAGCAGGCAAAGTCTGGCTGGCTTCTTGCAGGACCATGAGGGCCGAGCTCTGGAAGCGCAGGTGGGTCTTGAAGCCCTGGGCGATGTCCCGTCGCAGGCGCTGGAAGGGCAGCTTGCGGATCAGCAGCTCGGTGGGGTTCTGGTAGCGGCGGATCTCTGGCAGTCCCACGGTCCTTTCCCCTCCCAGTGAACTTCAGCGCCGTCTGCTTCGTCCTCGCCACACACTCTCTCCCATCCCCACCCAGTCTCTCTCAACCCCTCCCACTCTCTCCCAACACCCCCCCCCAACTCTCTCCCAACCCCCCCCCACTCTCTCCCATCCCCCCCCCCACTCTCTCCCATCCCCTCCCACTCTCTGTCGTTTTCCCGCCCAGTCGCTCTCGTTTTCCCGCTGAGTCTCTCCCATCCCCTCCCAGTCGCTCCCGTTTTCCCGCTGAGTCTCTTCCATCCCCTCCCAGTCGCTCCGGTTTTCCCGCCGAGTCTCTCCTCTTCCCGCTCAGTGTCTCACTCACACCGCCCCTCCTTTTATATTAGGCTGAGCCGCTGGCGGCTGGCGCCCGGCGTTTTGTGATTGGTCCAGTAAAGCCCGCGTCTGATTGGCGCATAAAGCACCCCCGCTGATCTCATTGATTTGTGATTGGACGGTTTGACAATCCGGGAACAATCACCCCCATATTTGGGAAACTCTGTGTTGCTGGACAGAATTGCATCAGGCTGCCTTATTAGGTTATGATGCTCGTGTTCAGCACAGGGTGCTGTTGTTTTGAGCGCAAAACTTTGTTTCTATTTTGTATACTTTGTTCATACAAATCTTTGTGAGATTCACAGCTGATGGTGCCATTCACATTCAGAGAACAGGTTCAGTCGTGGATATCACTGGATTAAATGCCCATCCTCTTGGCTTCAGGTTGGGTCACTCAGCACATCGTCCTGGACCTTGGAATGTGCCAGTCTGCAACACTCAGTCAGGGACTGGGAGATTTGTCAGAACCAAAGCAGTTATTTTGTCACATACTAAAAGCCTGGAAACCATTTTGAATCTTATGTTAGTGTCTGTCTGTCATACACTGTTCCCTGGCTCAGTGAGGTGGTTGAACTTGCAGCTGCACAAATACCTAACAGTGAAGTCTTTCCCAGCTCTTCCTTTACAAGAACCTCTTGTGTACAGACACTTGCTTATCAGCAACTAACCAACACTGTCCAGACACTATGTGACTGAGGCTAGTGACTGGGCAAAGTGCCTGAACTCGCCTTATCCTGCAATTAACAGTTGATGCTGCTAGATTAGCAGGACGCATGATGTGGTGGGGGAGGTCTTGGGCTGGGATGAACAAAGTTAAATATCACACAACATCAGGTTCTGCTGCAAGAGGTTTACTTAGATCACTAGCTTTCAGAGTGCTGCTCCATCATCAGGTTGCTGTGGAGAGTAGGACCAAGACACATAATTTATCGTGAAAGATTACAGTGTCATGCAACTGAAATGATATATTGAACAAACCTGGATTGTTGTTAAGTCTTTCATCATTTAGAATATTTTGATTCATTAATATGTAAATCCCAGAACTTCTTTTAAGTCACCTTTTCAAGATAACTTAAGGTTTCATAACAAATGGTGACAACTCAACTCAGACAATGCATTCAAGGTGTGAGGTTAGAGTCTGTCTGTATCCCAACCTTTCCTGAAGAAAGGCTTATGCCCGAAATGTCGATTCTCCTGCTCCTCGGATGCTGCCTGACTTGCTGTGCTTTTTCAGCACCACACTCTCGACTCTGATCTCCAGCATCTGCAGTCCTCACTTTCTCCCACATTTCCTAATTTTGAGTCAGACTGGTTCTATTTCCAAAGTGGAATTTACAAAATGTTACATATATTGACTGCCTACAGATTATGCATTTTGTGAGCAAAATAGAATGTGAGAGGGTGTGAATATGGGAGGTGTATGTTTGTGTGTATGTATGAGAGAGAGCTTGTGTATAAGAGAGGATCTGCATGACTGTGTGAGTATGTAAGAGTGTTTGTGTAAATGTGAGAGAGTGTGTATCGTGTAGTGGGGTCACCTGTGGTCCAGGTTGAAGCCATTCCCATGGGTACCGAACTTAGTTATCAGCCTCTGCGAGGCCACTCTGAGTTGTTGTATATCCCAAAGTCCTCCTTGGAGGATGTTCACCCGATGATCTGAGGCCAAATTTCCCTGACTGCTGAAGTGTTCCCCAATTGGGAGCGAACACCCCTGCCTGGTGATTGCTGTGTGGTGTCATCTGTTGTTGTAGTGTCTGCTTGGTCTCACCAATGAACCATACCTCGGGGCATCCTTGCCTGCAGTGTATGAGGTAGACAGCGCTGGTCGAGACAAAGATTGGGATACAGCCAGACCTGCTGCGTACACGATGCATGATGTCCCCACGTATAATGGTGGTATCTGACATGTCTTGCAGGGTTGCCATGAAAGGGCTGTACAGTATTGTGGTCGATGTTATCCTGCATGCTGGGCAGTTTGCTGTGAATAATGGTCTGTTTAAGGTTTGGCAGTTGTCTAAAGGTGAGAAGTGGAGGCGTAGGGAAGGTCTTGGCGATAACGTGTTGCTTTTACCAGCCTGAAAAAGAAGTCCTTAACTCCACTCCTTGTTTCTTGCCCAATAGTCAATTCTGTAGCCAGGTCAAAATGCGTCAATGTGCACATCCTAACCAAACCCAACCCCTACCTACCCTATAACCCTGCATTTCCCGAGGGTGGAACCGAACCTGGATTCCTGGCGCTGTGAGGCTGCAGTGCTAACCACTGAGCCACTGTACCACCCATGTTTCCATATCATTGATTCAGGTTAAGGAGCTGCCACAGACAGGAAATGATGTCAAGCTCGGAGTTTTTAACAAATGGGCATCTTTAAATTTGGGAGGAACTGGGCGTACAGAAACCATTCCTGTTTTTCGGATAACTCCAGAGGAAACCCTGACAATTATTGCTTGGGAAAGAGCATGGAACTTTGGAGGATTTGTTTCCATGTCGTGTTGCAGGTAGGGAATTCCCCACAGAATGGAGCGTTTGAAGCAGTCTCCATCCATCATTTTGACAGAAAGTTTGATCCATTCGTGGCATAAAAGGGAAAAAGAGCGTGGCTTTTTGGGGAGGCGATGGGATATTGGGACTAACCACAGCTCAGGAGATGTTCTGAGGCGGAGGTTCCAATCCCCTTGTGACAGATGCTGGAATTTGAATCCTCAAAAAAAAATCAGGAATTAGATGTCCTTAAAGGTTAGATTTTGAAGTATCACTGGTAAAAGGGATTATGGTGGTAGTGCGAGTAAATGGGAACTGTTCAATCAGCCATGGCTACGTTAAATGGCGGGATAAATGGTCTGCTATCCCTGTGTTCCTGGGGATGGGAGGTGGTAATCAAAACAGGAGCAGGTTTGTGAGGTGTACTGATAATAACATAGGAGAATGTGAGGACTGCAGATGCTGAAGAGTCAGAGTTGAAGAGTGTGGTGCTGGAAAAGTACAGCCGGTCAGGCAGCATCCGAGGGGCAGGAGAGTGGACGTTTCAGGCATAAGCCCTTCATGAGGAAGGGCTTTTCACTTGTTTTGGGGCTGGAACTTCAACTGGCCCTAATGTGCAGTGCAGGGGCTACTCCAGCAGAGGGAGGCAGTGGTCCATCTGCTGCGGTCTGTGGAGCTGACTGTGTCTGGAGCTGACCGTTTTCCAGCGTTAAGGAAGATATTCACCCCAGCTGCCTGCACAGTTACAATGCTCCCCTCACAAGATAGCAACAGGAGTAGAATGGCATTAAGAAAGATGAATCCATGAGATGGGCACAAGGTTTAAACTGCTTGTCAGTGTGAGGGGACGGGGGGGAGGGGGGTGGGTGGTTAATATGGATAACTAGCAAGTGCTGACAAATAATGGAGAGGCTGAGGCAGACACCAGGAGGCAGTGGATCGACTGGCAAATTCTGGAGACTCCCAACTGGCTGAGGCCTTGACCTGCTGGATTTCCCGGGAGGTTTGTGCATCACGTTTCCCGAACCAACGTTCGAGCTCTGGCGAGGTGTGCCCCGTTCCCCCTTCCCCCTTCCCCCAAACCCGTTACAGTTTCACGTGGCACAGTTTGAGGGGCTCGGAGTTCCTGGCGTTTAACCAGGGGTTGAAGAAGGGGAATAGTTTGCCGTTGAAGGTGTCGGTGAAAGTGTAGAGGTGGGTCATGCTGTCGGCATCGTAAAAGGAGATTTGCCCTCCCTCGTAATCCAGGTAGACCCCTACCTTCTTGGGCTTGGCGCCCAGTTTGAGGAGGGTGGAGGGAGCAGTCAGGGTCCTGTAGATGTGCTCTCGCCTCTGACATATGGTCCAATAGCCAACCGAGGGCATCAGTGTGATCTGGCCCTTCCTTTGGGCATTCTCCCGGGCCAAGCCCAAGTCCCAGTCGGTCTTGTTGGCCCAGTAGTGCCGGCCGGAGCTGAAGCCCTGGCTGCTCAGCACGCAGGTGCAGGGCTCGAACCTCTCCCTGTTGTTCGGTAGGTTTCTCCTCTCATCGCCAGCGTGGACCGTGGTCAGGTCCTCGGACAGCAGGAGCCTGGCCTGCGCTGTGCTGGGATCCAGGGTGAGCGGCGCCGGCACTTTGTGAGAATAACAAGAAGGTTAGAAACGCACGACACGGGAACAATCAAAACCAGACACCATCAAGAGAAGAGCTGTCAACTGTTGTGGTGACAGGGTGGCTCAGTGATCAGCACTGCTGCCTCACAGCCCCAGGGACCCGGGTTCAATTCCCACCTCGGGCAACTGTCTGTGTGGCGTTTGCACATTCTCCCCGAGTCTGTGTGGGTTTCTACCGGGTGCTCTGGTTTCTTCCCACAGGCTAAACATGCGCGGGTTCAGTGAACTGGCCATGCTAAATTGTCCCATAGTGTTCAGGAATGTGTAGGCTAGGTACATTAGTCAGGGTAAGTATAGGGGAATGGACAATGGGTTTGGGTGGGATACTCTTCAGAGGGTCAGTGTGGACTTGTTGGGCCAAAGGGCCTGTTTCCACACTGTAGGGATTATTTAAAATCCAGGGAAATCAACTGGTTGGCAAGTTTAGATTTCATGGAATACACAGGGGAACTAGCCAGAACTGGCTTAAAGGTAGAAGACAGAGGGTGGTGGTGGAGGGTTGTTTTTCAGACTGGAGGCCTGTGACCAGTGGAGTGTCACAAGGATCAGTGCTGGGTCCTCTACTTTTCGTCATATTTATAAATGATTTGGATGCAAGCATAAGAGGTACAGTTTGTAAGTTTGCAGATGACACCAAAATTGGAGGTGTAGTGGACAGCGAAGAGGGTTACCTCAGATTACAACAGGATCTTGACCAGATGGGCCAATGGGCTGAGAAGTGGCAGATGGAGTTTAATTCAGATAAATGCGAGATGCTGCATTTTTGGGAAACAAATCTTAGCAGGACTTATACACTTAATGGTAAGGTCCTAGGGAGTGTTGCTGAACAAAGAGACCTTGGAGTGCAGGTTCATAGCTCCTTGAAAGTGGAGTCGCAGGTAGATAGGATAGTGAAGAAGGCGTTTGGTATGCTTTCCTTTATTGGTCAGAGTATTGAGGACAGGAGTTGGGAGGTCATGTTGTGGCTGTACAGGACATTGGTTAGGCCACTATTGGAATATTGCGTGCAATTCTGGTCTCCTTCCTATCGGAAAGATGATGTGAAACTTGAAAGGGTTCAGAAAAGATTTACAAGGATGTTGCCAGGGTTGGAGGATCTGAGCTATAGGGAGAGACTGACAGGCTGGGACTGGAGCATCGGAGGCTGAGGGGTGATGTTATAGAGGTTTACAAATTTATGAGGGGCATGGATAGGGTAGAGAGGCAAAGTCTTTTCACGGGGGTGGGGGAGTCCAGAACGAGAGGTTTTGGGTGAGAGGGGAAAGATATAAAAGAGAACTAAGGGGCAACATTGTGGGCGTCACGGTGGCACAGTGGTTAGCACAGCGCCTGAGACCCGGGTTCAATTCCCGCCTCAGGCGACTCTCTGTGTGGAGTTTGCACGTTCTCCCTGTGTCTGCATGGGTTTCCTCCGGGTGCTCCGGTTTCCTCCCACAATCCAAAAATGTGCAGGTTAGGTGAATTGGCCATAGTGTTAGGTGAATGGGTAAATGTAGGCGAATGGGTCTGGGTGGGTTACGGGTCGGTGTGGACTTATTGGGCCGAAGGGCCTGTATCCACACTGTAATTAATCTAAATCTAAGCTCATTTTCATGCAGACGTGGTACCTGAATGGAATGAGCTGCCAGAGGAAGTGGCGTCAGGGAGTCCAGAACTAGATGTCATAGGTTTGGGGTGAGAGGGGACAGGTATAAAATACACCTAAGGGCAACGTTTTCACACAGAGGGTGGTACGTGTATGGAATGAGCTGCCAGAGGATGTGGTGGAGGCTGGTACAATTGCAACATTTAAGAGGAATTTGGATGGGTATATGAATAGGAAGGGTTTGGAGGGATATGGGCCGGGTGCTGGCAGGTGGGACTAGATTGGGTTGGGATACCTGGTTCGCATGGACGGGTTGGACCGAAGGGTCAGTTTCCATGCTGTACATCTCTATGACTCTATAATAGAAACATCTTTTGAATAGAATCCCTACAGTGTGGAAACAGGCCCTTTGGCCCAACAAATCCACATCGAACCTCCAAAGAGTATCCGACCCAAATCCATTCCTCTACCCCTGACTAATGCACCTAACCTGCACATCCCTGAACACTATGGGGCAATTTCGCATGGCGTATACACCCTAACCCGCACATCTTTGGGCTGTGGGAGGTAGCCAGAACAAACCCACGCAGAGACGGAGAGAATGTGCAAACCCCAGTCGCCCGAGGCTGGAATCGAACCCAGGTTCCTGGCGCTGCGAGACTGCAGTGCTAACCACTGAGCCACCGTACAGGAGAGGACAAAACATGCAGCTTGCTGCCATAGGGAGTGTTTGGAGTAGAGAGTGTGCGCATTTCAGGGGAAGCTGGATAAGTGAATGAGGAAACATCAATAGAGGGTCACAGCGGGAGGGGGTAGGCTGTAGTGGAGTGTAAAACTTCATGGAGTTGGGCAGGAAGCTCAGACGGGTACTGTGTGAGTTACATGACTCTAAGGTCCGAGGTTTGGTCCCCAAACTGGTTAAGCCTGTTGGCTTCACGCCAGGAATGCAATAATCCACGTGTTTATCTGAACCATGTCTTTGTGCCGATGTTAGATATCTGGAATGTGGCCCAGTGTTCCGAGGTGCTAGGTTACAACCTCTCAGGGGGCGTTAGTTCAAATCCCAATGCTACCTGAGTTTCAGTGTAGTGGTAGTGTCCCTACCTTTGGAAGCAGTGGTGTAATGGTAGTGTCACTGAGTTAGTAATGCAGCATCTCAAGCTAACATTCTGTTCAAACCCCCCAATGGCAGATGTTGACATCTTACTTGAAAAAAAAAATGTGATGAAAAGCTGACCTAATGGCGACCATGTCACAACTGGAAAAAACCTCATGCGGTTTATTAACGTCCTTGACATAAGCATTGCCCCTTTCGGGCTTTGCTTATCACTGGTTCCCAGCCACATTGAAGTTTTTCCTGATGAAAGAGTATTGAATACAATTATTTCTGCGATTGGTATCTTTGCTGAGTCCCTGCATAACATGGGTGATGTGAGGAAAAATAAGCACTATTGCGGGGGAGAAGAAAGATAAAAAAAAGAAAAATATAACCAGGAGATCTGGAATCTCCTCAGTTCAGGGGGACTGACTCTGAGCTTGCTGGCCACCGCCAGTGAACTGTGAGGGCAGTTCCTGTGATGGTGACTCTCTTGGCTGTGAAAGAAAAACACAGCGTGGACTGACATAAACTTTGAGACAGAGGGGGAGATTTGTTACAAGTGTCTGAGATTATGTCAGGTTCAGACATTACGGACACGGAAAGGAAATCTCCTCATCAGCTCATGGCTCAAGCACTGGAGGGACACAGGAACACGTTTTATTCATTCATGGGGGACGTGGGTATCTCTGGGTACGCCAGCATTCATTACCCATCACTGTGGCTGTGGAGTCACATCTCAGCCAGGTAAGGATGGTAGTTTCTTTCCTTAGGAAACATTCATGAACGAATGTTGCTTTTACCAATCATCAAAATTGGCTTCATGGTCATCATTTGGTTCATAAGCTCAAATATTTTTTCATTGAATTCAAATTCCACCATCTGCCATTCCCCAGAACGTTATCTGGGTGTCTGGTTAACAGTCCAGGGATAATAGCACTAGGTCACTGTCTCCCCCATTTGGTGTTTATATGTTAGTCCATAAGGTGGTTTATATTCCACTACAGCCCATTCCTAATTCTTCCCAGTGTGGCTCTCCATTCCTTCCCCACTTCCGAATAGAAACACTAAAATTCAGTTCTACAGGGTGTGCAGGAACAGAGGAACCTGGCAGTGCATGTGTACAGCTCTTTGTTGTTGGCAGGACATGTAACGATACCATTGGGAGCAGCAGTCGGGCCATTCAGCCCCTCTAGGCTGCTCCACCATTCAGTCAGGTCAGGTCAGGTCAGGTCAGGCTGATCTGACGACTCTACATTCCTGCCTACTCCCATGCCCAACCCACCTTGTTCGTCAACAATCTATCTGTCTCTGCCTTAAAAAGATTCAAGAGCTGCTTCCTCTGCCTTTCAAGGGAAAGGTCTCCAAAGACACACAGTTTCTTCATCCCTCCCTTAAATAGGACACACTGAGAGAGAACCAGCGGCTACAAAGCTTGGGAGATGTCGGTGTTTTCCTGGACCTTGGTCAAGCTCTGATTAGGCCTCAGGTCCAGGTTACCCCACTTTAGAAAAGATGTCCTTTAGAGGGGGCAAGCCAAGGTTTCCGAGAATAGATCCAGCCAAAAGGCTGGGGTGGAAAAGCTAAATCTGTTCTCTATGCAGCACAAGTACTCGTGGGCATTTTTAAAAATTATTTGGTCAGAGTATTGAGTACAGGAGTTGGTAGGTCATGTCGCAGCTGTTCAGGACATTGGTTCAGCCACTGTTGGAATTTTGCATGCAATTCTGGTCTCCTTCCTATTGGAAAGATGTTGTGAAACTTGAAAGAGTTCAGAAAAGATTTACAAGGATGTTGCCAGGGTTGGAGATTTTGAGCTATAGGGAGAGGCTGAACAGGCTGTTTTCCCTGGAGTGTCAGAGGTTGAGGGATGACCTTATAGGGATTTACAAAATTATGAGGGGCATGGATAGGGTAAAAAGAAAAAGTATTTTCCTTGGGGTCGGGGAGTCCAGAGCTCGAGGGCATAGGTTTAGGGTGAGAGGGAAAGATATAAAAGTGACCTAAGGGGCAATCTTTTCATGCAGAGGGTGGTACTTATATGGAATGAGCTGCCGGAGGAAGTGGTGGAGGCTGGTACAATTACAACATTTAAAAGGCATTTGGATGGATATATGAATAGGAAGGGTTTGGAGGGATATGGGCTGGGTGCTGGAAGGTGGGACTAGATTGGGTTGGGATATCTGGTTGGCAGGAACAGGTTGGACCAAAGCGTCTGTTCCATACTGTACATCTCTATGACTCTATCACATACATCAGCTTCCAGGGGAAAGCAAGTTTCAAGTTTGATATCACTGTGGGAGAGTTCTGAATGAGAGTCATGTTGGATTTCAAATGAACATTTGAAGCAACAGATGCTCAAAGACCCGTTGAATATCTCCAACATGTTCTGGTTTTTGCAGTATCTGCAGTGACTCACTTTTATTCTGGTACAGGTCTCCCCCCACTATCTGAAAGTGGAGCGTTCCTGTGAAATCTTTCATAAGCTGAAATGGCGTAAAGCGAAGAAGCATTAATTTATATGGGAAAAATTTCATCTTTCTTCGTAAAAGCGAAATCCCTCCAGATTTCTTTCAGTTAGCAAAAACAGGGGCTAATGTTGAAGCAAATGTGCACAAAGCAAACTTTAAAAAAAATGGGGAATGCCTGTATTTGCTGTCCTTAATCAGCATAATACTGCTTGACACCCATTCATTCAATTTGTCATTTGTCAAACATCAGTCACATCCCGAACTACAACTCTACTTGCTAAAACAAAGCTCAAATATCCAGAAAAGTTGTTTGTGTCAGGAATGCGACACAATGAAGGTACAGGACACTTGTAAAAGGTGGCTCCAGATCATCAACAACAGAGTGTTATTTAAATGGAGAAGGGCTGCAGAGTGCTGCAACACGAAGGGATTTGTGCAGGAAACACAAAATGTGAGGACACGGGTACAGCAGATAATCAGGAATGTTGTGGAAGGTTGGCCCTTATTTGAAGGGGTTGGAGGATAACAGTAGGGAAGTCCTAATGCAACTGTGCAAGGTGCCGGTGAGACCACATGTGGAATACTGCGGACAGTTTTGGTCCACCTATTTAAGGAACGACATTATTTCATGGGTACTGTTCAGACAAGGTTCACCAGGATGATCGCTGGTATGGAGGGACTGTCTTATGAGGAAAGGCTCAACAGGTTGGGACTCTACTCACTGGAGTTTAGGAGAATGGGAGGCGATCTCTTTGAAACAGATAGGATTCTTAAGGGGCTTGGCAGGGTAAAGGATGTTTCCTCTCATGAGGCAGTCTCAAACCAGACAGCATAGTCTCAAAATAAAGGGGGGGCCAATTTAAGACTGAGAAGAGGTGGGATTTCTTGTCTCAGTGGGTTGAGAGTCTTTAAACAACTTGTCACAGAAAGCTGTGGGAGCAAGATCCTTGTGTATATTGAAGGCGGAGATAGATAGATTCTTGATCAGTAAGCAAATCAAGAGTTAGAGGGAAAGATATACAGAATGTTGGATCAGCCATGATCCTATTAATGGAGAACCAGGCTCGAGCAGCTGAATGGCCAACTCCGATTTCATAGGATCTTGTGGCCCTAACAATTATTTATATACACACAGAACACCTTCCAGGGAATGGAACATCCCAATGTTCACTTTGGCATCACAAAACACAGTGTGACACTGAGCCACACAGGAGATATTAGGTCACAAGAACAAAAGCTTTGACAACAGGTATGTTTTAATATCTTAGGGCAGAAGGAAAAGAGTGAAGGAATGACACAGAGGGGTTTAGGAAGGAAATTTGAGTGTTTGAGGCCTAGGCGACTGGGAATTTTGTTAAACGGATAGTTTGGCAAGGTTGGGACTGTTCTCCTTGGAGAGAAGCAGGCTAAATGGAGAACACATTGAAGACATGAGGGGCAACTCTTTTAAACAGCGACTGTTTCATGTGTGGAATGAACTCCAACAGAAAGTGGTGGATGTGGGTACAGTTACAACGTTTAAAAGAGATTTGGATAAGTACACGAATAGGAAAGGTTTGGATGGCAGTGGGCCAAGCGCAGGCAGGTGGGACTAGTTTAGTTTGAGATTATAGTAGGCATGGGCCATTTGGGCCGAAGGGTCAGCTTTCGTGCTCTATGTCTCTCCGTAAGTATTCAAAGTCATGAGAGGTATGGACAGAGGGAGAAATTGTTCCCAATTCAGAAAAGGATTGAGAACAAGAGGGCAGAGATTTCAAGTGATTTGCAAAATTGGTGTGAGAAAATACAGAGTGGTACATGTCTATAATGCATTGCATTGTTGAAGATTGATTCACAAGGACATTTGATGATTAGTTTGAAACAATGAGCAATGGTATGGGAGGAGAGAAAAACAAGAAATTGGCAGTAAGTGAGTTGTCATTTGGAGAGCCAGTACAGACTCGAGAGGCCAAATGGCCTCCATCTGTGTGGTAACACTTCAGTGATTCTGCAAACTGATGGCACCATCTCCAGTGGTGGAGCTGGAGAATCAGAGCTCAAGAGGCCAGAATTAGAAGAGTACAGATCCCTCAGAGAGTCGAGAGGTCGGGGTAGATTGCAGAGTCAGGGAAGGGGCAAGGATAAGGATCTTCCATCACAACCAGTGAGAAATGGAGCAAATGGTTCCAATTCTCCAGAATTTTCATCCATCTCCCCACCTGAAGGACAGAATAAATATCACTCACGGTTAGACTCAGTGGTTAGCACTGCTGCTTCACAGAGCCAGGGACCCGGGTTCGATACCAGCGTCAGGCGACTGTCTATGTGGAGTTTGCACTTTCTCCCCTGTGTCTGTGTGAATTTCCTCCCACCATCCAAAGATGTGCAGGTTAGGTGAATTGGCCATGCTAGATTGCCCATAGTGTTAATGGATGTGTAGGTTAGGGGCATTAGTTAGGGGTAAATATAGATTAATAGGGTAGGGGAATGGGTCTGGGTGGGTTACTCTGGGTCAGTGAGGACTTGTTGGGCCAAAGGGCCTACAGGTTTTCACACTGTAGGATTTCTATGGTTGATAACGGTGGACCAGCCATGGGACGAAATGGGTAAGAAATGGACTAATGCCAGGTTAAGATCTTGTTAAATTCCAGGCTGTTTTTCTTCATATTTACAGTGTATTGGGAGCCCTGTACACACCTTGAGAAACTGGCAGTCAGCTTGCTGAGTGATTCTGGCTCGGAGCTGGGAAAGATCATGCTCTGTGACTGACCAGACCGTCTCAATCACAGTCAGATTCTCCTCCATCGTTTGCAGGTACTGCTCCTTCTCTCGCTCAAGCTCTTCATTTAAATGCTGCTCCTTCTCCATGAGGAATTGGTGCATCTTCGAGAATTCCGAGGAGAGGTGATGCAAGAGCTCCCCAGAGGTTTCCTGTGGAAGAGATACAGGATCATTCTTCCCTCAGCCCTAGCTCCTGGTCAAAGCCACACAGCATGGCTGAACATACAGTACATTCAGTGACAGTCCAAAGGAAACAATGAGTCAGGGAATGAAATATGGAAAAGATTGGAAATGTGATTGTGAATGAAATATCCATCTGAATTTTGCAATGGAAAACTGAATGCATTATTCCAAATTTAAGTGTACTGTAAATGGGAATTTTATTCCTTTAATGATAAGAACAAAGAACAAAGAAAATTTACAGCCCAGGAACAGGCCCTTCAGCCCTCCAAGCCTGAGCCAATCCAAATGTACTGTCTAAACCTGTCGGTCAATTCCTCAGCATCTGGATCCCTCTACTCCCCACCTCCTCATGTATCTGTCTAGACGCATCTTAAATGAATCTACCGTGCCTGCCTCTACCACCTCTGCTGGCAACGCATTCCAAGTGCCCACCACCCACTGTGTGAAGTACTTGTCACATGTATCCCCCTTAAACATTCCACCTCTCACCTTGAAAGCGTGACCTCTCGTTATTGAATCCTTCACCCTGGGAAAAAGCTTGTGTCTATCCACCCTGTCTATACCCTTCATGATTTTATAAACCTCAATCAGGTCCCCCCTCAATCTCCTTTTTTCTATTGAAAAGAAACCTAACCTACTCAACCTTTCTTCATAGCTCGCACCTTCCATACCAGGCAACATCCTCGTAAACCTTTTCTGCACCCTCTCCAAAGCGTCCACATCCTTTTGGTAATGTGGCGACCAGAACTGTACACAGTATTCTAAATGTAGCCGAACCAATGCCTTGTACAATGTTAACATGACTTGCCAGCTCTAATACCCCATCCAATGAAGACAAGCATACTGTGTGCCTTCTTGACCACTGTATCCACCTGTGCAGCAACCTTCAGGGTACAATAGGCCTGCACTCCCAGATCTCTCTCTGCCCATAAACATTTCTCGAGGCTCTTCCGTTCATTGTGTAATTCGCTCTAGAATTAGACTGGCCTAAGTGCATCACCTCACATTTGTCTGGATTGAAATCCATCTGCCACTTTTCCACCCAACTCTCCAGTCTATCTATATCCTCCTGTATTCTCTGATAGTCCCTTATGCTTTCTGCTACTCCACTAATCTTTGCATCATCTGCAAACTTGCTGATCATACCAACAGTGCCCTCTTCCAGATCATTTATGTATATTACAAACAACAGTGACCCCAACACTGACCCCTGTGGAACATCACTGATCACCTTTCTCCATTTCGAGAAACTCCCTCCAACTACTACTCTCTGTCTCCTGTTGCTCAACCAGTTCTTTATACACCTAGTTAAAACACCCTGCACACCATGTGACTTCACCTTCTCCATTAGTCTACCATGGGGAACCTTATCAAACGCCTTACTAAAGTCCATGTATATGACATCAACAGCCCTTCCTTCATCTCTCAACTTAGTCACTTCCTGGTAAGGCATGATCTCCCCCGTACAAAACCATGTTGCCTATCACTGATACGCCCATTCTTTTCTAAGTATAAATAGATCCTATTCCTCAGTACCTTCTCCAGCAACTTTCCCACCACTGTCAGGCTCACTGGTCTGTAGTTACCCTGAATATCCCTACTACCCTTCTTGTACAGGGGGACAACATGAGCAACCTTCCAGTCCTCCAGCACCTCATCTGTATTTAAGGATGCCACAAAGATTTCTGTCAGCTATTTCCTCCCTCGCCTCCCTCCGCAACCTGGGATGGATCCCATCTGGTCCTGGGGATTTGTCCACCTTAATAACCTCTAGCCTACCCAACACATCTTCCCAACATGATCCAGACTAATCAAACTTCTGTCTCTAATCTCAACATTCATCATGTTCACTGAGGAGAGGAACACCAATGCAGAGTAATCATTCAGAATCTCACCCATGCTCTCAGGTCCGGCACACAGTCTTCCTTCGTTATCTTTTAGTGGACCAATCTTTTCTCTAGTTACCCGCTTGCTTCTTATATAAAAATAAAATGCTTTGGGATTCTCCTTAATTCTGCTTGCGAAAGCTATTTCATGACCCCTTTTAGCCCGCTTGATTCCTCGTTTAAGACTTGTCCTACTCTTCCGATATTCTTCAGGGCCCAGTCTGTTTCTTAGCTGCCAAGACTTTATGTATGCTTCCCTTTTCCTCTTGGCTAGTCGTACAATTTCTCCTGTCATCCACAGTTCATGAACCTTACCCTTCCAATCCTTTGCCTTCAAAAGGACATGCCTATCCTGCACTATCTTTGAAAACCTCCCACTTCTGAAATGTGAACTTCTCTTCAAATAGCTGTGTCCAATCCACATTAGGCTCCTGCCTAATTTTGATATAATTGGCCTTGGCCCAGTTTAGTACTCTTCCCTTAGGACCACTCTCTTCTTTATCTATGAGTATTCTAAGACTTACAGAGTTGTGATCACTGTTCCCAAAGAAATCCCCCACCGCAACTTCTACCACCTGTCCTGGCTCGTTCCCCAATACTAGGTCCAATATGGCCCCTCCCCTCATCGGACTATTAACATACTGCTCTAGAAAACTCTTCTGGACACTTCTTACAAATTCTACCCCATCCAGACCTCTGACGTTAAGTGTATCCCAGTCAATGTTGGGAAAATGAAAATCTCCCATCACCACTACCCTATTGCCTCTACATCTTTCCATAATAATTTCCATAGGTTAGGTGAATTGGCCATGCTAAATTGCCCGTAGTGTTAGGTGAAGGGGTAAATGTAGGGGAATGGGTCTGAGCGGGTTGTTGTTCGGAGGGACGGTGTGGACTTGTTGGGCTGAACGGCCTGTTTCCACACTAAGTAATCTAATCTAATCTGTTTACCTATTTGTTCTTCTACCTCACGCTCACTGTTGGGAGGCCTGTAATACAGCCCCAACATTAACAACACTAAAAGTGGTCACTGGTTAGGCTACTTTTGGAACACTATTCAATCTGGTATCGCTGCGATAGGAAGGATGTTACTAGACATGAAAGGATGAATGCAGAAAAGATTTACAAGGACGTTGCTGGGGTTGGAAGGTTTGAGCTGCAGGGAGGTGCTGAATAGGCTGGGGCTGTTTTCCCTGGAACATTGAAGGCTGAGGGGTGACCTTACAGAGGTTTAAAAAATCATGAGGGCCATAGATAGTGTAAAAGGCAAGGTGTCTTTCTCCCAGAGTCCAGAACTAGAAGGCATGGTTTTAAAGTGAGAGGGGAAAGATAGAAACAGGACCTAAGTGGTGACTTTTTCACACAGAGGGTGATGTGTGTACTGAATGAGCTGCCAGAGGAAGTGCTGGAGGCTGGTAAAAATACAACATTTATAAGGCACCTGGATGAATAGAAAGGGTTCAGAGGCATATGGACCAAATACTGGCAAATGGGACAAGATTAACTTAGGATATCTGGTCGGCAATGATGAGTTGGACCAAAGGGTCTATTTTCATACTGTACAATTCTCTGACTTTAATTAATATAGTAACTTCCATTTAATGAGTAACCCAATGCACTTCACAGGGACATTATAAACAAAGTATGATAACAAACCACAGAAGGCAATGTTTGATTATACGATCAGAAGCTTGATCAGAGAGTTTTAAGAAATGCTTTAAAGGAGGAAAATGAGGTATAGATGTGGAGAGGTGTTGTAAGGGAACTACTAGCTGTGGTGCTTCGGCAAGTGAAGGTATAGACATCAATAGAATAAGGTTGGCAGAGCACAGGAGGCCAGCATTCAAGATGTGCAGATATCGCTGGAGGTAATTACTGAGATAGTAAGGGCTTTTTAAAAAATGAATTTTATAATGAAGATAGACCCCTGACTGGAAGATGAACTACATCAATGGGAGGAGTAAGCAATCGGAACATTGTGAGCATTAAAACATGGACTGGAAAGTTTGAGATGACTCTACTGAGGATAGGATAAGGGTGAGCAGTCAGGAAGATATTGAGGAGGTGTGCATGAAGATTGTTAATGTAATGGACAGTACAAAAACCACTGTCCTGATGGAAATAAAGATTTGGAAATATCAGCAGCAAAGGAAAATGGAATTGCAGAGGCATTGACTACAATTTATGCTCCACCCGGAGGGAAGTGTTTAAATTGATTTTAAATTGAGATATTATAGGAGCGGCTCAGAGGATATTCGTGCAAGGTCAAAGAAGAGGGAACACAATGAGCTGAAGTAAGAAATAAGACACATTTTATCAAAGCTTTTCATCTTGCATTGAACAGGACCAATTAAAAGGGAAAGCAGTATTTATGCTGTGTGGAATCTGCCTGGGTTTAAAATTTAAACAACATCCGACTGAAAACTGTCAATCAGCATTAATTATTGCATTTTTCATGGCAATGTTGTTACCAATCGGGATATCAATCAATCAGCATTCTCCTTTCAAGTGGAATAAATGATAAACCCACCTGGAATTGGTATTCTTGCACATTGTCCTAATGAGTCCAAGATGAAAATTTTCACAAAATGTTTTTTTTTAGCAAGATTACCAGATTTCTATGTTTACTATTAGGAGTAAGAAGATGAAACCAGGATGAATTTGAGTTGTTAAATAACCATGGTTTTCTGGATACGAAACCAGGAATGAGTTCTCTAGCCCCATGAGCAGGATGTACAGTATAATGGATATCTGTGCCTGTTCCATTATCGCCTGTTATCCACTCCCCCAGCAGGAGTTAGAACTCCCCTCTTGCCCAAGAAGGTGACACAGTGGAGCTGAACATACCTCCAGCTCAGCAATCTTCTCCTGTTGCTGGGTGATGAGGAGACTCCTCTTCCTCTGTTTCCGTTCTTCCACTGCGAGAAGCTCATTGAACTCATTCTGAAGAAGGTCAAAACACACAGTTAAACAATCTCCATATACACTGAAGGTCAAAATACAGTATGGCCCCAAAGATTATCCGAATGTGAGGGTTAAGGCAGTCAATGTTAGAGAGCTGCGGGCGCAGATTTACCTTCATTCTATTTCATTCCTCAGCACTGACTGTTTCACTCTTAAACACTTAATCTGGTTCACTCACATTCTTTCAGCGATGACCACATGTGACTGCAGAGCCACGCCAAAGTGAATAACTGTTAGCTGCCTTCTCGCACGACCAGAGAGCTAACTGGTAATCCCGAGGATTAGTTTTACAGAAAAGGATCCAGAGGGGGAGAATCGTGTTTAAAAAGAACAGAAATATTTCAGACTAAGTGTACTGGTCATGCTGGAACTTCATTTGGAGGAGGTACATGCTATCGGTCACCAGTTGTACTGTATTTTCTCCTCAGTTGTAACATTTGCTCCTATCCCTCTCTTGCCCCATCAAGGAGGTGCTTGCCCTCATTGGTCAGTGCACTAAGCAATGGAGTTGGGAAATCATGTTACAGCTGCACAATGGTAACATTGGTTAGGCCATCTTTGGAATACTGCACAAAATTCTGGTCACCCTTCTATAGGAAAGATGCTATGAAACTAGAAAAGGTACAGAAAAGATTTATAAGGATGTTACTGGGACTGGAGGGTTTGAGTTATATACAGTTACAACATTTAAAATCCATTTGGACAAGGACATGAATAGCAAAGGTTTAGGTGCTCTATGACCTTAAGGCAGGTTGGAAAGCCGAAACCTTTTGTCCCTGGAGCACTGGATGCTGAGGGGTGATCTTGTAGAGGCTATAAAATCATGGGAGCCAGAGATCAGGTGAATAGCTTTTTTCAAGGATGATGGAGTCCAAAACTAGAGGGCATAGGTTTAAGGTGAGAGGGGAAAGATTCGAAAGTGAGGTCAACTTTTTCACACAGAGGTTGTGTGTATGGAGAGAACTGCCAGAGGAAGTGATCAAGGTGGGTACATTTACAATGTTGAAAAGACATTTGGACATAAACAGGAAAGGTTTAGAGGGATATGCAGGCAAATGAGACTAGCTCAGTTTGGGTTACATGTTGGGCCGAAGGGTCTGTTCCTGTACTGTATGATTTTCTGACTCCATATCAATCTCATTAAAAAAAACCAATGTTAATTGAAAAGCCAGCCCACCCCACTATTACATTATTAATATTCTGACCCACCTCTGGAACAGGTGTCCAGGTCTCCTGGTTCAGAGACAGAGACATTGCCCTTGTACAACAAAAGTCCCTCAATTCCACCAATGGGATTTGAACCTATGTTCTGAGGATATGAGCCTGGGTCCCTGCACTCCTGGTCTAGTAACATCACCACGATACCAGTATCTGCCATAAGCACATCACATTGTAAATATCTTCAATATGTATCAATCTGTTCACAGATGTTAACACACACCTCTGAGGCAGGTGGGAATTGAACCCTGGTCCCTTGGCTGAAAGGTAGGGATATTACCCCTGCACCAAGAGCGCCCCTTAACAAAAGCCTCAGACTGGCACTTTCACTGCAAAGTGGGCAGACCCTTGAAAACTGCCCAGTGTTTCGGTCAGCTGCCAGCTTTTGCAAACTCAGTGGCGCCAGAGATCTTTAGTGGCCATCACTGGGACTGCAGGCGGTCACTCAGCGATGAGAGCAATGCATTCAAGGGGTTGGGGGTAAATAAATGACAAAGGGTCAAATTAGCATGGCAGAGCGTCAGCTGGCCTTGATATTATGGCCCAGGCCATAAGACCAGTACTACAAGCAAACAGAGTGGAGTAGAAATGTCTTTTGTCAAGAAAATTATTTAATTTCCACAAGGAAGGAGAGGGATGCCATTTGTCAGGGATAATATTCCATCCCCTTCGAAGAACTTGCTCTGTAAAAACTCTCAATGCTCCCCTCCCCCTTCCCTGAACAAGTGTCCAAACCAACCATCGTCCCTTTGATCACAGATCCGAGGGAGTATCCAATACCAAGAGTTTGGCATCGCCGGTATAGCTGGCACTGATGGCACGAGTCCCCATCTGGCCTTGTCAGCAATGCCTGTAACTTGTTATGGTAACACCACCCCCACCCACTTTCCTGTTTAATCACAACATTTGGTGATAGGACAGTCTGCCCACTCTGTTCGGCCTTCTCCTGCTAACCATATTGCAGCAGCAGAGGCAGGAATCCATCCTTAATCATGCCATAGTTGGGCAGTTAAGGCCTACAAAGAAGCCATTAGGCCGGGCTGGCTAGTGGGCACCTTGTCCATGCACCATTCAAATGTTATAGATCATGGGAAAGATCTGCATGCACCCAGACCCATTCCACGACCCTATTACCCTCTATTTACCCTCTAATGACTAATGCACCTTACCAGAAAACGATGTGGCAATGTGAGGCAGCAGTGCTAACCACCGAGTCACTGTGCCACCTCAAACTAGTTCTGTCATGATTAAAACCCAGAGAGCTGGCCTTTCATCAAACAAAGTTGTTCCAAATTGTAAAATGAACAAGAATGCGAACACATAGATTTAAAATGACGTGCAAAAAGGGTGAGAAAACTTTGCGCTCAGTCAGTAATTGGGGTACGAATGTACTGCCTGGAACCGTAATGGAGGCAGGGTCAAATCAGGCACTCAAGACAGCATTGGAAGATTACATGGATAGAAATAACGTAGGGACATTAGGAACAGGCAGGAATATGGCACTAGTTAATAAAATCAGTAAACATAAGGGGCCAAATGTCCTTATTCTATGCCATAGCAATTCTGTGTTCTTTTTGCTGAGGAATGGGTTGGGGGAGGGCAACCACACATCCTATTTTACGTGGACTTCCCCACACCCACCCCGAGCAAAAATGTCCCAGTGAGGGTGGTGCCAAAAATCCATCCCTCAGAAATCCGTCAGGATAATTAACCATGCTTGGCTTGCCGGCAACACCCAAGTCAGGCAACGAAAGTAATGTGTCATAGAGCATGGGAACAGGCCCTTCGGCCCAACTTGTCCATGGTTCTCACAATTTTAACTAGTTCCATTTGCCTGCATTTGGCCCATATCCCTCCATATCTAGCCCATCCATGTACCTGTCCAAACATTTCTGAAATGATGAAATTGTACTTACCACCACTACTGCCTGGGCAGCCCGTTCCAGACATTCACCACCCTCTATGTGAAAAAGCTTGCCCCTTTGGACCCTTTTGTATCACTCCCCTTTCACCTTAAACCTATGCCCTCTAGTCTTAGACTCCCCTACCCTGGGGAAAAGCTGTCACCCCTCACTCTCTTATGCTCCAGGGAAAGAAGCCCCCTCCACTAGCACACTCCCCTCCCCCAGCCTATTGAATCTCTCCTTATAACTCAAACTGTCCAGTCCAGGCAGCATCCTTGTAAATCTTTTCTGCAATCTTTTAATAATATCTTTTCTATAGTTGGGTGACCCAAACGTGCAGTTGATTGTGTATTCATTTTTATTCATGCCCCTGTTTCTTCCCTTCCCGCTGACCTGCAACTCTACTCAAACCATCATTCCTGAGTTGGCCCAGTGGTTAGCCCTGCTGCCCCACGGTGCCAGGGACCCAGGTTTGATTCTAGCCTCAGTGACTGTCAGTGTGGAGTTTGCACATTGTCTGCATGGTTTCCTCCCACTGTCCAAAGATGTGCAGATTAGGTGAATTGGCCATGCTAAATTGCCCCTCGTGTTCAGCGACATGTAGGTTAGATGCATTAGTCTGAGGAAATGTAAAGTAATAAGGGAATGAGTCTGGGTGGATACTCTTCGAAGGGTCAGTATGGACTTCTGGGGCCAAATTCTCTATTTTCACACTTTATGGACTCTATGAGTTCTTGGCCAGGCCTCCTCCCTTCCCCAAGTGTTTGTTGCCTAGTCCCACAACAGCAGCAAATTTGATTTGAAGGCAAGGGGTGGGATAGGAGTGACTAAGGACAATGTCAGAGCTCAACCAAATCACTGTACAACTTACAGTGGGGGGAATAGCAGCCAGGGACCCACAGGAACCAAGGCAGAGGATTCAGGTGAGTCAGGCCAAACAGGGAATGCCTCCAGGATAAAGTTTTCCAGTCCTGAAGCACAGTGAGCATTTAGCCAAGAACAAATTTCAACTGTTAATGACTAGTGAAGTGATGGTAGGGGTTTCCTATCACTCTGACTATGTCTTTGGAGAGATAGTTAGGGGTAGGATCCCTTTAAATGTTCATCAAATCGTGTGATGCTGAGAGAGGTTCCTTTAACTGTTCCCAGTCTCAATAGTGCTGGTGATGTTGGGCTCCCTTTAAATGTTCCAGACCCCTGCAGCACTGATCAGGGAGAGATCCCCTCAATGTCCCTTTAAATGTTCCAGATCCCTGTAGCACTGATCAAGGAGAGATTCCTTCAGTGTACCTTTAAATATTCCAGACCCCTGCAGCACTGATCAGGCAGACATCCCCTCAGTGTACCTTTAAATGTTCCAGACCCCTGCAGCACTGATCAGGGAGAGATTCCTTCAGTGTACCTTTAAATATTCCAGATCCCTGCAGCACTGATCAGGCAGACATCCCCTCAGTGTACCTTTAAATGTTCCAGACCCCTGCAGTACTGATCAGGGAGAGATCCCTTCAGTGCCCCTTTAAATATTCCAGATCCCTGCAGCACTGATCGGGCAGAGGTCTCCTCAGTGTCCCCTTAAATATTCCAGACCCCGGCAACACTGATCGGGCAGAGATCCCCTCAGTGTCCCTTTAAATGTTCCAGACCCCTGCAGCACTGATCAGGGAGAGATTCCTTCAGTGTCCCTTTAAATGTTCCAGACCTCTGCAGCACTGATCAGGGAGAGATCCCCTCAGTGTCCCTTTAAATGTTCCAGATCCCTGCAGTACTGATCAGGGAGAGATCCCCTCAATGTCCCTTTAAATATTCCAGACCCCTGCAGTACTGATCAGGGAGAGATCCCCTCAATGTCCCTTTAAATATTCCAGATCCCTGCAGCACTGATCAGGGAGAGGTCCCCTCAGTGTCCCCTTAATTATTCCAGACCCCTGCAGCACTGATCAGGGAGAGATTCCTTCAGTGTCCCTTTAAATATTCCAGACCCCTGCAGCATTGATCAGGGAGAGATCCCCTCAGTGTCCCTTTAAATGTTCCAGACCCCTGCAGTACTGATCAGGGAGAGATCCCCTCAGTGTCCCTTTAAATGTTCCAGACCCCTGCAGCACTGATCGGGCAGAGATCCCCTCAGTGTTGCTGGCCCCCTGGAGTAAAGGTGACTGCCTGAATGATTTTAACCCGTGACTGCACGGGTTAAAGTGCAGCCTGACCGCTTGCTGACATGGGTTCCTGCCTGTACCACTGCACACGTGGCAAGACTTTACACAGCACGTTTTAAACCTGCAATATTTTACATTCCACAAGATCTTATACCTGCAAAATGTCACACATTTTTACACCGCACATGAGTTTGCACACCACACCATTGGAGAATCCCTCCTGTGTGGAAACGGGCTGTTCAAATCCTAACTGACCCTTCAAAAAGGAGCCCAGTCTCCTGCCTCTAACCCTGCATTTCCCATGGCTAATCCACTTAACATGCACATCGTGAGACACTATGGGCCATTTAGCATGGCCAATCCACCCTAGCCTGCACATCTTTGGACCGTGGGAGAAACAGGAGCACCCCGAGGAAACCCACACAGACACAGGGAGAACTTGCAAACTCCACACAGTCGAACCTGAGTCCCTGGCGCTGTTAGGCAGCAGTGCTCACCACTGAGCCCAACATGCTGCCCACAATCTTTCATCCGACAAAAATAATACACAACACACAATTTACACCTCACAATCTTTACACCCCACAGTATTTTGCACCCATACTATTTCACACACATAATCTTACACCCAATGATTGAACACACACCAAACTTAACACAATCTTATACCCTAGGAATTTTACAACCACAGAACTGTACACCCCACATTATAGGGAGGCTGTAATTATACTCGATAGGATGCAGGGCAGATTTACCAGACTGTTAATGTGGCACTAGACAAGCACATCAGGTCAGGCAGCATCCAAGAGGCAGGAGAATTGACGTTTCGAGCATAAGCCCTTCATCAGGAATGAGGCTTGTGGGCCAGGGGGCTGAGAGATAAATGGGGGGGTTAGGTGCAAGGTAGCTGAGAATGTGATAGGAAGATGAAAGTGGGGGAGAAGGTGATAGGTCAAAGAGGAGGGTGGAGTGGATAGATGGGAAAGGCGATGAACAGGTCAAGATGGTGGTGCCGGGTTGGAGGCTTGGGACTGGAATAACGTGAGGGGGAGGCCAAATGATGAAACTGGTGAAATCCACATTAATCCCATATGGTTTCAGGGTCCCAAGACAGTAGATGAGGCATTCTGCCTCCAGGCGTTGGATGGTTAGGGTTTGGCAATGTATGGAGGAGGCCCAGGACCTGCATGTCCTTGGTGGGAGTGGATGGGGGAGTTGAAGTAGGCAGAAGTGGGCACTGCAGATGCTGGAGATTCGAATCAAGATGAGAGTGGTGCTGGAAAAGCACAGCACGTCAGGCAGTATCCGAGGAGCAGGAAAATTGACGTTTCAGGGGGAGTCAAAGTGTTCACCCACAGGGCAGTGGGGTTGGTGCGGGTGACCCAGAAAGTTCTCTGAAACGATCCGCAAGTTGGCATCCTGTCTCCCCAATATACAGGAGACCTCATCGGGTGCAACGGATACAGTGGATGACATTTGTGTCAGATGTGGAAGGCTCCTTTGGGGCCTTGGATTGAAGTTGGTGGGGGGGGGGGGGGGGGAGAGGTGTTGCCGCAGGTCTTGCACTTCCTGCTGTGGTAGAGGAAGGTGTTGGGAGTGGATGGTTGAGAGGGTCTCTCCTGAATGCTGGTGGGGGTGGGGAGGGAAACTGGAAGGATTCAGCTGTGAAGGAGAAGGAGGGAGACTGACGTTGTCTTCCTTGGACCAGAGATGACTGTGGGGAAGGCGCGGTGCGGGGGTGAGGGAAAATGTTGTCCTTCATTTCCACATATACAACTCTGAAGGGCATAGATAGCAATCCTGAAACCATATGAGATTAATGTGGGTTTCACCAGTTTCAACAGGGACAGGAAGATCAGGCAGGTCAGCTCCACTGCTAGGCTCTGCACCTCAAGACTGGATGTCATGGCTGTCCCGGAGCTTCTCCCCGCCTTGGATGCAGATCAATGGACAGAATTCCCTTCAAATAAAATATCCCGCCAACAATCGCTTTCACTTCTGCAAGTTGTCCCAAATTTTAACCCTGAAGGGTTTGAAATATACAACTTGTCTTTGTTCAGAGATGTTATTTCTCTAGAGCAGGTGGGACTTGAACCTGGGCTCGGAACTGTGTCTCAAAATGTCCCTTTAAACCCTTCCTTGTTTTCATGTGAATGGAAATGGCTGAAGATGCTAGAGGCCACTGGACTAGGCCGCATCCACCATCAGGCATGGCAGGATTTGAACCAGGGTCCCCTGAACATTGCCTGGTGCCCCAGGTTAACAGACCAGTGATAATGCCACTAAACTATTGCCTCCCCTTCATGGTGCTGGTGATGTTTGGGACATAGTCTGTAAAGTGTGATTCCATGAGCATGACTGTGTTTAGGCTTTTGTTTGACTGGTCTGTGAGAGAGCTCTCCCAATTTTGGCACTAGCCCCTAGATGTACAGAAGGAGCAGTTTGCAGGGTCAACAGGGCTGTTTATTGCCATTGTCTTTCTCGGTGCCGAGGTCAATGTCAGGTGGTCCATCCAGTTTCATTTCTTTGTTGAGCTTTTGTTGTTATTGATACAACTGACCAGCTTGCTAGGCCATTTCAGAGGGCAGGTGAGAGTCAACCACATTGTTGTGGGGTCTAGAGTCACATGTAGACCAGACTAGGTGAGGATGGCAGAATTCCTTCCCTGAAATGCGTTAGGGAACCAATTGGATTTTTCTAAACAATCCACAATGGTCCGATGCTCATCAGAAGATTCTTAATTCCAGTTTTTTTTATTGAATTCAGATTCCTCCAACTGCTGTGGCAGGATTCAGATCTGAGTCCCAAAACATCACCAGAGTTTCTGGGTTAATAGCCTAGTGATGGCACTACTAGGCAATGGTCCCACCTGCATTTCCACTCGAGTCTAATTTCTCAAGGTCTCATCTGATCTCTGCCCCTCACCCCATTGAATTCAAGCTGGTCAAAATGACTTAAGTCAATTTTAGAAAAAGTGATTGAAATCAATGCAAGCTAGTATATCAGTGTCTCTAAAAACAGCTTAAATGGAACTGTGGAATCTTTGGCTTTATTAGTCAAGATATTGAATACAAGAATAAGGAAGTGTTGAAGGAGTAGTATACAACATTAGCGAGTTCACAGCTGGGGTATTGCGTACAGTTTTAATGACCACACTATAGGAAGGATCATAGAATCCCTACAGTGTGGAAACAGGCCATTTAGCCCAACATGTTCACACGAACCATCTGAAGAGTAATCCACCCACACCCATCCCCCTACCCTATTGTCCACACATTTGCCCCTGACTAATGCACCTAACCTACATATTCCTGAACACTGCCTGAATTGGCAATTTAGCATGACCAATTCACTTGGCCTGTGGGAGGAAACTGGAGCACCTGGAGGAAACCCACACAGACAGTCATCCGAGGCTAGAATCAAACCCAGGACCCTGGCGCTGTGGGGCTGCAGTGCTAACCACTGAGTCACCCGTGCCATGAGAGAGGTTGCAAAGGATGTTCACCTGAAGGTTGCCTTGCCTGGATAGTTTCAGCTACTAAGAAAGACTGGAGCATCTGGGGTTGCTTTCCCTCGAGCAGAGAAATTTAAGAGGGGAGTCCAATTGCGATGTACCATATTTTGACAGGGTATGATTGGAAGAAATGTTTCCCCTTAATGGAGGGATGAATCATCAGCTTTTAAGATAAGGAGCAGGAGCTTTAGAGGTTTGTTTTTAAGATTAGATTAGATTCCCTACAGTGTGAAAACAGGCCCTTCGGCCCAACCAGTCCACACCCAACCCTCCGAAGAGTAACCCATAGAGAGCCATTTCCCTCTGACTAATGCACCTAACACTGTGGGCAATTTAGCATGGCCAATTCACCTGACCCACACATCTTTGGATTGTGGGAAGAAACCTACCCAGACACGGGGAGAATGTGCAAACTCCACACAGACAGTCACCCAAGGCTAGATGTGAACCTGGGACTCTGGTGCTGTGAGGCAGCAGTGCTAACCACTAAGCCACTCTGCCACCCCAATTTGAGGTGATTTGAGGAAATAAATATTCACTCAGAGAGTTGTGGGCATCTGAAACTTTATCCTGAAAGTGTAGCGGAAGCAAGAATCCTCAAGATATTTATGAATGATTTAGATAAGCACTTGAAATGTCATAACATCGAAGGCTGTGGGCTAAGTGCTGCGGAATAGAATAGATGGATGAAAATCAGTTCTGAGTCTTACCAGATTCAAAGCATGATATCATTCAGTCACAGTGGTTTATAGCATGGAAACAGGCCCTTCAGCCCAACTTGTCCATGCCATCCCATTTTCACAGATAGTCACAATTTTCACAACTCTATTTTTCTCCACAGTTGCTGACAGAATTGCTGCGTTTCTCCAGTATTCTCTGTGTTCGTTTTAGAATATAATGGTGGATAACATGGCAACACTGCTGCCTCACAGACCCAGGGTCCCTCACCCTCCGTTGGGTGACTGTCTTTGTGGAGTTTGCATCTGTGTGGGTTTCTGCAGGACACTCCAGTTTCCTCCCACAGCCCAAAGTCCAATGCAGGTTAGGTTGTGCTAAATTGCCCCACAGTGTCCAATGGTATGCAGGCTAGGTGGATTAACTATGGTAAAGTTGGGGTTACAGGGATAGGTTGGGGGTCTGGGTGGGATGCTTTTGGGAGGGTGAGGGTAGACTCGATGGGTTAAATGGCCTCTTTCTGCACTCTGTAATTTGATGATTAGTGTGGATTCATGAGATCTAAGGGCCTCTTTCGGCACTATAAACACTCCACGACTCTTTCATGGGGTCTGCCAGCACTGACAAGGTCAACAGTTGTTGCCCGTAAGCTGAGTAGCTCACAAGATCATTTCAGAGGGCCGTTAAGGGTTGACCACACTGTGTTGGGTCTGGAGTTACTTGTAGACCAGGTTAAGGTTAATTCCTGATGAAGGGCTCCTCAGATGCTGCCGGACCTGCTGTGCTTTTCCAGCATCTACACTCACTCTCATTAGTGAGCCACATGGGTTTTATAACAATTGGTGTCAATAGTTGTTGCTCACTTTTATTTTCCAAATGAATTAATTGAAATTCGATTCCACCAACTGTACTCGTGGGGCTGGTGCATTGATCGCCCAGTGTCTAAACCAGAGTTTCGGGTTCACTGATGTTGCTAATGCACCATCCTTATTGGTGAAGTGTTTCATCAATGCTGATCTCATGGGATGAACCTAACCTAACATTGGATCAAAATCAAACAGAAATAAAACAAAGAAACAAAAACAAAGAAATTGTTGGAGAAACTCAGGTCTGGCAGCATCTTTGGGGAAAGAAAAAGCCAAGTTAATGTTTTGGGTCCTGTGACTCTTTATCAGAACACTGAACCTAAATCTGTCAGTTCACTGAGTTTAAACCTGTTTGACAATATTGCTTGCAATCTTTCAAGGTAGCATGGTGGATCAGTGGTTAGCACTGCTGCCGCATCGTCCCAGGAGCCCTAGTTCGATTCCAGCCTCAGGTAACTGTGGAGTTTGCACATTCTCCCCGTGTCTGTGTGGATTTCCTCTGGGTGCTCTGGTTTCTTCCCACTGTCCAACAATATGCAGGTTAGGGTGGATTGCCCATGCTACATTGCTCATAGTGTCCAGGGATGCGCAGGATTAGCCATGGTAAATGCAGGGTTACAAGGATGGGGTGGGTCTGTGTGGGATACTCTTTGGAGGGTCAGTGTGGATTCAATGGGCTGAATGGTCTGCTTCCATACAATAGGGATTCTATGACTCCAGTTGAATGGAGGTGTATACCAGCCTGGCCCCTGAACCTGATGGTCTCCCACACTAGCTGGTTTCTGTTAGAATTGTCACTGGTGAGTTTGGGTAAATTGGCATGGGGATGAGGGCATCGTTGGTAGCAGACACAAGGGGCTCTGGTTCTCCATCCAGAGATCGGAGTGCAGGAATATCTGCTGTTTAATCCAGTAAGTACTGAGGGAGTGCTGCACTGTCAGAGTTTGCACCTTTTAACATCAATGAGACGTTAAGCTGACAGGAGAAAGTGAGGACTGCAGATGCTGGAGATCAGAGCTGAAAAATGTGTTGCTGGAAAAACGCATCAGGTCAGGCAGCGTCCAAAGATCAGGAGAATCGACGTTTCGGGCATGAGCCCTTCTTCTAGAATGAGGAAAGTTTGCCAAGCAGGCTAAGATAAAAGGTAGGGAGGAGGTGTTTGGGGGAGGGGCGTTGGAAATGTAATAGGTGGAAGGAGGTTAAGGTGAGGGTGATAGGCCGGAGAGGGGGTGGGGGCGGAGAGGTCAGGAAGACGATTGCAGGTCAAGAAAGTGGTGCTGAGTTCAAGGGTTGGGACTGAGATAAGGTGGGGGGAGGGGAAATGAGGAAGCTGGAGAAATCTGAGTTCATCCCTTGTGGTTGGAAGGTTTGTAGGCGGAAGATGAGGCGCTCTTCCTCCAGGCGTCGTGTTGCCATGGTCTGGCGATGGAGGAGTCCATGTCCTTGATGGAGTGGGAGGGGGAGTTGAAGTGTTGAACTACGGGGCGGTTGGGTTGGTTGGTGCGGGTGTCCCAGAGGTGTTCTCTGAAACGTTCCACAAGTTGGCTGACACCCCATCTGCCTATCTGGGTACATGTGGAAGTTCCCAGGGCACTATTTCAAAGAGGGGGCTTTTCTGGTCACATTTCGCTGCCACGTTTCCTACTTTATAACAATGGCTCTGTCTCAAAGTTGACCAATGAGAGCTGAGGTTGTGAAAGGCCTTACTTCAATGCATTTTGTTATTTTCTGTGTTTTCCCCTGACTCCCCCCCATGATGTGGAAATGACTTGACCCTCGGCCAACAAACAGTTGCTATTTCCCATCAACGAAACCACAGCTTGTATCATCCCTCAGACATTCAATACAGCTGCCAAGGTCAAGCTGCATTTCAACCTGCAGGGTCTCTGTGTGGCAGGATGGATCTGCCATTCTGTTTGAACATGAAAAGCACATTAATTATTGGCAGATGGCTCAAGGAGCAGTGAAAGGCTTGCAGGTCTTGGTTTATAGAATCGGGACAGTTTTGTTCACTTCATGTTGGATCGTTATAATGATGTGAGCATTCCAGGGAGAGGATTACCATGATATTTCTCAAACTCTCCAGGCAGGGAAAAGCAACTGTTGTCCATCAAAACGCTGGGGCACCTCTATCTGCCGAGTTACATCTCAATTTAAATAAGCAACTTACCCACTGATACTGCATTTTGTCTCCACAGAAAGTCAACCAACAGCAAACCACACCCACAGCCTTGATAACTAAGTGGTCATGAACTACTGTCA
Source organism: Chiloscyllium punctatum (assembly GCF_047496795.1). Classification (NCBI taxonomy): domain Eukaryota; kingdom Metazoa; phylum Chordata; class Chondrichthyes; order Orectolobiformes; family Hemiscylliidae; genus Chiloscyllium; species Chiloscyllium punctatum. The sequence goes on along the minus strand of NC_092768.1, from coordinate 43,895,970 downwards.
CCAGAGGTCACAGCAGGGTCATGACAGCATTAACGGTGCTTCATTCAACAGGCAGCTAGAGCTCTGAAACAATATAAAAATACAGGAGGTCAGTCAGCGTGAAATGGTCCCTCATCGATCAGTGCAATTAACTGTGAAAGATATTTTAAAAGAAAGCAAAATTCTTGCATTGATCTAGCACCTTTCAGGATGCTGTGATCTCTCACAGTGGTCACTGTGGAGTATGGTCACTGTTGTGGTATAGGGAAAGCAGGAACCATCATGTGTACAGCACGATCCCATAGGCTGCCATGCAATGGGTGAGCAGTGAATTTGTTGGAAAATGCAAACATCTTCTGCCACGACCTTCTGCAAGGCGTAAGTCAGATGGGATTCTCCCCCACGTGCCTGGATGTGTGCAGCTCCAACAACACTGAAGAAGGTCAGAAGTCACACGACACCAGGTTATAGTCCACCAGGTTTATTTGAAATCACAAGCTTTCTGAGCGCTGCATCTTCGTCAGGCAATGGAGCAGTGCTGTGAAAGCTTGTGATTTCAAATAAACCTGTTGAACTATGACCTTGTGTCGTATCCACTCCAGTCCGACACTAGCACCTCCACATCACTATTGAAGAAACTTGACAAAGCTGGGTGGCACGGTGGCTCAGTGGTTAGCATAGCGCTGGAGACCTGGGTTCAATTCCTGCCTTGGGGGAGTTTGCACATTCTCCCTGTGTCTGTTTCCTCCCACAATCTAACAATGTGCAGGTCAAGTGACTTGGCCATGTTAAATTGCCCATACTGTTAGCTGCATTAGTTGAGGTAAATATTAGATGGGGGAATGGGTCTGGGTGAGTTGCTCTCCTTTGGAGGGTCAGTGTGGACTTGTTCGGCTGAAGGGTCTGTTTTCATACTATATAATCTAAAGGAGCCCACGAGATCCACTAAATTCAGTTACTCTACCAATGATGCTCAGTACCGTTAGTGTATACAGTACTATCTACAAGATGCACTGCAGAAATTCACCAAGGCACCTCATGTAACACCTTCTAAGCCCATGAGCAGTACCATCTACTTCTTGTTTATATTATCTGATTGAAAGTTTAGGAAAACGTCACTAAGAGATTGTGGAGTCATGCCTCGGGTTAAAAAGTTGAAAGTATCACTCCGCCATTAATAACCAGTGAGGCTCAGAAACCAGATAACAAAAGAATTGCTGGAATCACAGTGATTGTGAAGTGATCGAACAGTCAATGTGGATCTATGAAGGGAAGGATGTGCCTGGCTTATTAGGCCAAAGTGTTTTATGTTCCCCTGGATAAGATCGCATCGGTCCCTATCTCTGCATTGCAGCAGTTACAACAATGATGTTTCTACTCAGTGGCTCTACACACACAGTTGACAGGGAGTATCTCACCATAATCGGTTGTGGTTTTGGGCCTCACCTCTCGAGTGAAAACCCCTTTGAGGGTTTTGAGCACACTATTTTTACTTTGGAGAAGTTGGTGCTAAGCCATTTCCCTGAGCTGCTACAGTCACTTGAGATTACAGAGTTTCAGGATTTTGACCCAGCGATACTGAAGGCAGAGCGATACAGTTCCAAGTCAGGATGGTGAACTAACTTGAGGGGAACCTGCAGGGCTCAGTGTTCTCATGCATCTGCTGCCCTTGTCCTCCTAGATGGTAGAGGGCATGGGTTTGGAAGGCACTGCCAAAGGAGTACTGGCAAGTTGCTGTGTTGCATCTTGTGACCAACACACACTGTGTATCAATATGGAGGGAGTGAATGCTTACATCAGATGCTGATTGAGTGGGCTGTTTTGTTACAGCTGGTGTTAGACTTGGAGAATGTTGAAGCTGCAATCCAGGCAAGTGGAGAGTATTCCATTACACTCTGACCTTGTAGATGGGAGACAGGGGAGTCAGGAGGTGAGTTGGGGAAGATAAAGTGGCTTAGTGGTTAGCACTGCCGTCACACTGCTCTAGGGACCCAGATTTGATTCCAGCTCCAATCGACTGTATGGAGTTTGCACATTTTGCCATGCCTGCATGGGTTTCCTCTGGGTGCTCCAATTTCCTCCCAAAGTCAGGACAGCATGGTGGCTCAGTGGTTAGCACTGCTGCCTCACAGCACCAGGGACCTAGGTTCAATTTCAGCCTCGGGGGACTGTCTGTGTGGAGTTTGCACATTTTCCTCGTGTCTGCATGAGTTTCCCACAATCTATAGTATTCAGGTATGTGTAGGTTAGGTGCGTTAGTCAGGGGTAAATGTAGAGTAATAGGGTAGGGGAATGGGTCTGGGTGGGTTATTGTTCGGAGGGTCAGTGTGGATTGTTGGAACAGAAGGCCTGTTTCCACACTATGGGGATTATATGATATGATTGGATTAGATTCCCTCCAGGGCGGAAACAGGCCCTTCGGCCCATCCAGACCCATCTCCCTCATGCACCTAGAACTATGGGCAATTTAGCATGGCCAAGACACTTAACCTGCACATCTTTGGACTGTATGAAGAAACCGGAGCACTCGGAGGAAACCCACACAGACACAGGCAGAATGTGCAAACTCCACAGACAGTCGTCCAGGCTGGAATTGAACCTGGGACCCTGTTGCTGTGAGGCAACAGTGCTAACTGCTGAGACATCGTACCGCCTTATGAGTCGTAAGTTGTGCAGGCCAGGTGAATTGGCCGTGCTAAATTGCCCATAGTGTTAGGTGCATTAGTCAGAAGGAGATAGGTCTGGGTGGGTTACTCTTCGAAGGGTCGGTGTGGACTTGTTGGGCCGAAGGGCCTGTTTCCACACTGTAGGGAATCTAATCTAATCTAAATTGTAGTACCCAAGGATGTGCAGGCTGGGTGGGTTAGCCATGGTTAATGTGGGGTTTTTGGGATAGGGTGAGATCTTGGGTCTTGGTGAGATGGGATGCTCTCCAGCGGGTTTGCGCTGAATCAATGGGCCGAATGACCTCTGTCTGCCTTGGAGGGATTCTGTGATTCAATACCCGCGGCAGGATTCCTGACCTCTGATCTGCTCTGTAGCTATTGTAATAATATGGCGACAGCGTTCAGGATTCACACTCAACAACAATCACAAATATTCCCTCCCTGCATCGCTGCTCCTCAATCGCAGCAGAGTCTACCATCTACAAGATGCACTGCAGAAATTCACCAAAGGTCCTCAGACAGCACTTTCCAAACACACAATCACTCCTATCTGGAAGGAGGAGGGTAGCAGATACATGCGAACACCTCCACCAACCTGCAAGCTCCCCTTTAAGCCTCTCGCCATCCTGACTCGGAAATGTATTTTCAGTTGCTCACCTCATTTACAAGCGGAAGGGGGAGAGGGAGGAACTCAGAAATTGGGGACCAATCTCACTTTTGCATGTGGATTACAAAATTCTGTCAAAGGTAATCGCCAACCGGGTCAGGTCTGCTCTGGGGTGGGTTATTCACCCTGACCAAACCTGTGCTGTACCAGGCAGGAAGATCGCTGAGAGTCTCGCACTCCTCAGGGATACAATCGCCTACGTGCAGGACAGAGGGTTGGATACCTGCCTGATCAGCCTGGACCAGGAGAAAGCCTTTGACAGGATATCACACAAGTATATGAGAGATGTTCTCTCCAAAATGGGCTTTGGGGAGGAAATCTGCTATTGGATCAGACTGCTCTACACCAACATTGTCAGTGCAGTCTCAATCAATGGGTGGGAATCAGATAGCTTCCCAGTCAGATCTGGAGTCAGGCAGGGCTGCCCTCTCTCTCCTGCCTTGTTTGTGTGTTGCATAGAGCCATTTGCCGAGTCCATCAGGAAGGATGCGAGCCTGAGAGGGGTGACAATTCCTGGTAGAAGGGGCCTGCAGGTTAAGGCCTCCCTGTACATGGATGACGTCGCTGTTTTCTGCTCGGATCCGCTGTCCGTGCACAGACTCGTGTGCATCTGTGACCAGTTCGAACGGGCCTCGGGGGCCAAGGTAAACTGAGGCAAGAGCGAGGCCATGCTCTTCGGGAACTGGGCCGACCAATCCTCTATCCCCTTCACTGTCAGGACCGACCACCTGAAGGTGCTGGGTTTTTGGTTCGGGGGGGCTGGGGCGTGCGCCAAGTCTTGGGAGGAGCGTATCAGCAAAGTGAGGCAGAAACTGGGCAGATGGAAGCTACGGTCGCTCTCCATCGCGGGAAAAAACCTGGTCATCAGGTGTGAGGCACTGTCATTGCTATTGTACGTGGCACAGGTCTGGCCTATTCCCAGAACCTGTGCCGCTGCAGTCACCCGGGCCATCTTCCAGTTTATATGGAGGTCAAAGATGGACCGGGTCCGAAGGGACTCGCTGTACAAAGATCTGGGCAACGGGGGAAAAATATACACCTCATGCCACCCTCACCCTGATGGCCACCTTTGTGTGTGGCTGCATCAAGCTGTGCGTGGATTCCCGGTATGCAAACACCAAGTGTCACTACGTACTGAGGTTCAACCTGTCCCCGGTGTTGCGAAGGACGGGCCTGGCCTCGCTGCCGCGGAAAACTCCGAGTAGTTGGACCGTTTCGTATCACCTGTCCTTCGTGGAGAAGTTTATGAAGAAAAACACCTTTGATCACAAGTCCATCAGGAAGTGGTCAGCACGTAGCGTCCTTGAGACCCTTCGGGAAAAGGAGAGGGCGGATCCTATCGAGCTGTTCCCTGAGCAGACTGTCAAAGCCATTTGGCAGAATGCCTCATCGCCAGAACTTTCCAACAAGCACCAAGACGTGGCTTGGCTGGTGGTGAGAAGGGCTCTGCCTGTGAGATCCTTTATGCACGCCCGGACTCTCAGCCGCACCGCACGCTGCCCTCGAAGTGGCTGTGGGGGGGACGAGACTGTCACACACCTCCTTCTGGAATGTGCCTATGCAGATGAGGTCTGGAGAGGAATGCAGTGGTGTTTGTTGAGTTTTGTCCCGAGCAGCTCCGTGACGCAGGACTCCGTGCTCTATGGCCTGTTCCCCGGGACGCACACCGAGACGAACACCAACTGTGCCTGGAGGATCATCAACTCGGTGAAGGACGCTCTCTGGACGGTCCGAAACCTGTTGATCTTCCAGCTGAAGGAGTTGACCCCGACCGAGTGTTGCAGACTGGCACATTCCAAGGTCCAGGACTATGTGTTGAGGGACGCGCTGAAGCTTGGGGCAGCTGCCGCCAAGGCGCGGTGGGGAAAGACCACCGTGTAACATCTGCCTGCCTAAAGAAGAACAGGGGGCCCACGCAGTCATTTGGGCTCTGCTGATGCCTCAGCTAAAAATGTAATCGTACAGACCTGTAAATAGGAATGATTACTCTGGTTTCGGTATGCAAACAAATGGAATGTTTACATATGCATGGCATGTCCAGTTGGACAGATCATCAAAAAAATTTATGAATAAAGTATATTTTTGAAATAAAAAAAGGATGTGTACTACCTGCAGGATTTCCCTGGGGCAGGCTACTTTGATGTGACCTTCAGAAGCGTGAAGCAGTGCGAACAGCTCCTGAAGGTCTTCAAGGAGAAGGAAGGGGAGCCTCTGTTCTCCATCTTGTCGGCGACCCCATTGTGTGTGCTTCCTGCACAGAGGAATCGGGTTGTTACAATCCATATGTACAACCCCTATGTTCCAGCGGCTGATGTCCTGACCTTCCTGGGAAGGTACGTCCAAGTTGAGGGAGAAGCCACTGATGTGATCGACCCCTTTGGGATCTGGACCAGTAAGAGGCAGGTCAAGGTAACTCTGAGGGCCGATGATAGTGGGAACATCCTCCACCCACCCTCGAGCTTCGCAATCGGAGGGAGCAGAGGCTACCTGACATATGCAGGGCAGCCGAAAGTGTGCCGAACCTGCGGGAAGTCGGGACACGTGGCAGCGGATTGCAACGTGACCATCTGCAGGAACTGCAAACAGGAGGGTCACTTGACTAAGGACTGTCAGGAAGCAAAGAGCTGCAACCTGTGCGGAGAGGCGGGCCACATGTACAAGGCCTGCCCAAGACGGGGGGGGGGGCCCACTTACGCACAGATGGCGGGAGGTGGCAATGTGAGCCGTGGACCCCCAAAGACCAGTAAGGTCCACCCGAACAGCAGGGAAACGGAGTCTGGTGGCACCCAGAAAGAAGAACAGGCTGGAGTGGAGGAGGCGGCAGCCAGCGGAGAGACACAGCAGCTGATCCTAGCTCTAGCCGGGCAGATGGAAGAAATGGAGGAGGAGGTAATCAAGCAGGCAGAGGAGTGGATACCTGTTAAAAACAGGAAGAGGAAATCCTGCCAGGCCCCCAAAGCCTCCCAGCAAAAGGGGGAAAAGACAGCTGCACGAGGGAGGGATGGCCAGCTCTTCGGAGGGGGAAGACGGGTGCAAAGAAGGTCATCACCACCAGAAGAAGAGACAGAGCGCCGTCGGTAAAGAGGAGGGCATTTCCTCCCAACCAGGAAACAACAGACCCCCCGAAGTCCACCCTCCACCCAGTGAGAACCAGGGGGTACCCACTGCCCCACAACTACAGACAACTGGGAGCTGTGATCCTCTGACAGTCCCATTGTCAGACACAGAACTGGACGGTGCGGACCCTTGCCTTGGCTCAATGACACCAGAGCGGGTAAATGACCCCAGTGAGGAGCTGGATAGCTACCTCAGCCCAGCGAAGGTCCAGCAGTTCGTGCTTACCTTGGGGATGTAGACAGCCACCCCAGAGACAGGACAGTCAAATGGACAATGGTAACCCCATAAACTGGGGGTTAAAGAAGGTTCATTTGCTTTCATATAACAGGGCACCCACTCAGTAGGTGGGTTCCGCTGAAGCCACAGCTAAATACTAAGAGACTGGATAGTTAATAAAGGTAACTGTAAATAGGATAACTATAAATTCGATTAGTTCAATCTGTTCTTTGTAATGTTAAGACTTGCAATGTATATATCTATGAACGACATGGCAAATTGTACAGGTACCAAAGATTTATTTCTATGAATAAAGTATATTTTGAAATTTTTAAAAAGTCCTGAATTAGACTCAGTCCCAGGAAGAACACTAGTGTCCATGGGATTCCCAGCCAGCCCAGGGTTAGCAGTGACTGATACTGACCTGTGACCCATGACCCAGGGTGGCACCATGCCTCAGTGGTTAGCACTTCTGCCTCACAGCACCAGGGACCTGAGTTTGATTCCAGCCTTGGGTGACTGTCTGTGTGGAGTTTCCCTGAGTCTGCATGGAGTTCCTCTGGGTGCTCCAGTTTCCTGCCACAGTCGAACAGGTGCACCTTGGGTGGATTGGTCATGTTCAATTGCCCACATTGTAACATTTTCACATCCCTCCTGACCCTGTCCCATCCTCCCAGACACTGTTAATCCCTGTCAGACTAATCCCCATCCCCTCCTGACCCTGTCCCACCGGTCCCAGTGACGGGGAAGCTCCAGCACAGTCAGGCTGAGGTTCAGGCTCTGAGCCAGTAAGGCTGGGGCTGAGAAGAGGCCTCCCCCACCAGCTCAAAGAGCATCAGGACAGCACTAGGACCCTGGGATCACCCCCTCTCACAGTAAACATATGGCTCAGTCCTTCCAACTGGGGGAGGTGACAGTACATCGGGATAGTCCCTGGGGCATAGAGTCATAGAGATGTACAGCACAGAAACAGACCCTGCAGTCTAACTTCTCCATATATCTGACATTGTACCTATTACCCGTGTGTGTACATTTTTCTACAGACCTGAGTGAGCTGTGTATGGGTGCACACTGAACACTCTCTGTGTATCTGTCTATCTCCCTTCCCTTATCCCGGTTCTTCTCGGCCACTTTGTGTTATTCAACAAGGTAAAAACAATGACTGCAGATGCTGAAAATCAAATACTGGATTAGTGGTGCTGGAAGAGCACAGCAGTTCAGGCAGCATCCAACGAGCAGCGAAATCAACGTTTCGGGCAAGGGCTTTTGCCCGAAACGTCGATTTCGCTGCTCGTTGGATGCTGCCTGAACTGCTGTGCTCTTCCAGCACCACTAATCCACTTTGTGTAATTGCCTGTCCTGAAGTCTGCATTGGAGGATGGTCACCGGAAGATCTGAAGCTGAATGTCCCTGACCGCTGAAGTGTTCCCCAACTGGGAGGGAGCACACGCCTGCCTGGTGATTACTGCGCTGTTTCCCTGCGGGTAACTCAACCTGTATGAGTGTGATCCTCCTGGTAACTGGTGACAGAACTCTGTTCCTCTCTTTATTGGGTATTTTACTGAGACTGGGACCAATCATTGACTCTCTGCTTCTGCAGCTTGAAGTTCAGGAAATGATCTGCAGCTCAGCATTGACATGGAGTGGCTGGGGAGAAGGTGGTTTGTTCTTATAGACTCAGCAGTTGATCCCCTCCCCTCACCCCGAATATTTTATTCCCAATCCCTGATGGGAATAGGGAGAGTGGATTCCCAGAATGTTGCTGATCCTTCTCTCCATCTCCCTGTGTTTTTCCCGGGTCTCTCCCGGTAAGTACAGAATTCAGCTTTCCATTCTCTCTCTCTCTCTCTCTCTCCCTCTCTCTCTGTGTCTGGGGTGAATGTGAATCTCTTGGGGAGAGTTTGAAATGGGGGATGTTTGATCAGCCGCCTGTTAGACAGCCAGCCTGATCTTTTACACATTGAAGGCAGCACAGTCTGGAAGACTCTGATGGGATTTGTGTCCAGGTCTCCTGACAGCAGGATGTAGAAACCCCGAGATCAGAGAAGCTCCGAGCAAATGGGAAATGGTTCCAGTGGACAATTTTAATCTTCACATCGATTGGGAGAAGCCAAACAGCTTCATCATTCCTGGTCTAAAGTCTTGTAAACACTGCGGGGAAGAGAAGGAGACTCCACGTTTAACCAAGCCCAGGCTCAGCTGTGATGCCCTCATGGTTGAATAGGCCGGGTTATCTCAGTCACCAACATCCTACTGGCCGTGTATTAAGGGCTGATTAAAAAGCTCAGTGAAGGACAGTGAGGATCCTGCTCTGGATTGTTCATCCCCCTGTTTGACAAAGAGACTGTTCACATAGTGACTGTCCCCCATGGTCTCACACTTCATCCTCCCAAATATTCCTGTTTCTCTTCATTTCAATCTGGATTCACTCACCCCATATCTTTCCTGGTTCTGGATAAACCTGCCCTCGGATTATCCTGAATTCCTCATTCCAGATGGACCATGGGCAGGAAAGTCCCTTCAATATTTTTCTTCCATTTATGCCAGATTCCTGTTCCAGGTTAGTGATTTTCTGTTTAATATCCAATCACTGGATTGTGTCCCAGCCTCTCCCCTGTGTCCACACTGACTCCATCGAGTATCTGAGTGACCCTGATTCTGTGTTTACTCCCTGTTCTGAGAGGCTGCAGCAGCTAATTCTGACCCAGTTGAATCTGATTCTGTTGATTATATCAGACAGGATTCTGACAGTGTTATAATTTGGTGGGTTATTGGAGATTGTCACTGTGTGGATGGGCCTCACTTTGACCACCTGGAAGTGTATGTAATTGTTTTCAGCCTGACCTTTACAGATATAACATGTTGAAAGTGATTTTGAGGGCAGTCTCTCACACTAGCGATGTCCCTGATGTCTGTGATGTGATTCTGGTTTTGTAGCCCAGGTACATTAATATGATGTTTATTTTCGTGTTGAGTAACTTCCTGCTTTCATTATCTGTTTTACAGAGACTAATGTATACAGTGGAATGTATACAATTGTTTCTGGAATTAATGGTTTTCCTGAGGTTACAAGCACTGCAACAGTCAATGGAGTTATAACAGCTTCTCGTGACAGTAAAACCCAACGGTGCATCCCCAGACAGCAGTTCATGGCAGAATCCTTCAATGTGAATTTCTGGGATTATGTCACAGAAATAGTGAACAGACATGCAGACATGGCAAGGGAAACTATGAGTGCAGTCATGAAGAGGACAAACCAGACATCTGGTAAGATGTGGCTGATTGAATTTCCCTTTGGTTATTCCTTTTCATCATAAAACCTCATTCATTCCCCAACACTGACATTTTGGCCCCAGGACTGGGAGAGACATGATAGGCGTCGACGCTTCCCCTGTTTCTGTGAGCCTTTTCCACTCCTAGTGCACCACCAGTATTCACCCCATCTCTTCATATCTTTTGAGGGAAAATAGGGAAGTGTCGACACAGTGCGGTCAAAATGTTTTACATCGGTTAAACAAAACATCTTAGATTTTATACTCCATTCCTCTGTTTGCAAAGCCCATTGAAGTCTCAGATTTCAGTGTGACCCACCTTCCAACCATTGCTTTCTCAGATGTTAGACTTTATCTGTGAGAGTCTGAGTCACGGAGCAGATTCAGGTAACCTTTAATGTGACCAACAGCATCAGTTACAGCATTGCAAAAAGGCACATCAAAAGTTTCAGAATGTCTGAACTTATACAGTTTAAGCTTAGAGTATCCACCCCCTCCAACTTCCTCATCAAATATCAATGACTCAAATCTGTTCTCTGAATGTAAAGACTGTATGTGTCTGAATAGCATCATCACCTGTCCATGTCCCAAAGATTTCTTTGAGTAAAGTAGATTTTTGAAATTAAAAAATAAATTAACCATGGGCAGCCATCAGCCATTTTGTGCCACTCAGTCATGGGAGCCCTACCACCAGACAATGACACACAACTTGTTTCTTCAAACCTGGCCCTATGCAGTAACATCTTACAGGCACCCCGAAAGTAGAAATGTCACTGGAACATATCACAGGGTAGGAAAGTATTGCAGATGCTGGAAATCTGAAATTTAAACAGAAAATGCTGGAAATTCAAAGCTGGCCAGGCAGCATCCATTGAGAGAGAAAGAGAGTCGATCAAGGGTTGTGTAAAGATTTGAAGCTCAGTTTCTGCTGTAGTTCTTTAGCCAGTTTGTGATACTATGGGCAGAAACTGAAACACCTGATCAGCGGATCCAGACACTCTATACAATCAACACAGGAATTCTTGGACATCATCAGAAATATACACATATACAAGGAAGAAACCATGGTCTCATTCAATTTAAGGGCACTGTTCACCTCTATTAAAAAAACCTAGCCAGAGAAACGATAGCCAACCTGCTGGACATACAGAACAGACAACAGGACGTTGAACCTATCAACAAAGACTGCATACTCAAACTACTGGACCTGTGCCTCACAACACACTTCACATTCAACAACCAAATATATGAACAAATCAACGGCACACCCATGGGCTCACCCATCTCTGGACTCATAGCAGAAGCGGTAATGCAAAGGTTAGAACAAACAGTCTTACCGCAAATTCAACCCAAACTCTGGGTCAGATATGTGGATGACACCTTTGTAATCATTAAAAACACAGAAATAGAGAACACACACCGGATCATCAACGCCACACTCACAGGAATCCGATTCACTAGAGAGGAAGAAAAGGATAACCAATTCCCATTCCTAGATGTGATGGTACAGAGAACACCAAACGGAGAATTCACCACAAAGGTATACAGGAAAGCCACATACACAGACCAAGTCCTGAACTACAAAAGCAATCACCCCAACGCACACAAAAGAAGTTGCATCAGGACACTATTCAAAAGGGCCACAACACACTGCAGCACACCAGAACTGCAAAAAGAGGAAGAAGAACACCTTTACAATGTATTCGCCAAAAACGGATACCCGTGCAATTTCATCAACAGATGCCTAAGGGAACGACAACGGAATGAGGACATGCCGCAACCCAAAGGACTAGCCACGTTACCATACATCAAGAGCATTTCCAAACTGACAGCCAGACTACTGCGACCACTAGGACTCATAACAGCACACAAACCAACAGCCATTCTCAGACAACAACTCACCAGGACAAAGGACCCAATACCCAGCATGAGCAAAACCAATGTAGTGTACAAAATCCCATGCAAGGACTGCACAAAACACTACATAGGACAAACAGGAAGACAGCTAACGATCCGCATCCATGAATACCAACTAGCCACGAAACGACACGACCAGCTATCCTTAGTAGCCACACACGCAGATGACAAGCAACATGAATTCGACTGGGACAACACTACTATTATAGGACAAGCCAAACAGAGAACAGCCAGGGAATTCCTAGAGGCATGGCACTCATCCACAGATTCAATCAATAAGCACATCGATCTGGACCCAATATACCGACCAAAGCAGTGGACAGCTGGAACTGACAACCGGAAGTGGCAGATTCAAACCACGACAAATGCTGGAGGAAAGATCACAGAAGTGCTTCACAGGAGGCTCCCAAGCATTGAGGATGTCACCTAGACAGGGGATGAAACGTTTGCAACACAAATTCCCAGCTCGGCGAACAGAACCACAACAACGAGCACCCGAGCTACAAATCTTCTGACAAACTGTTCTCTTTCTGTGTGTCGCAAAAGAACTCCAACAAAAACTGAACCATCTTCTCAGTGGATCCAAGCACTCCATACAATCATCACAGGAATTCTGAGACAACATCAAGAACATAAACATAGATAAGGATGAAGCAATGGTCTCATTTGATGGAACAACACTGTTCACTTCAATTGACAAAACTCTAGCCAGAGAGACAATAGCCAACCTCCAGGACAAACAGAACAGGCGACACGACAGGGAACCTCTCAACAAGGTCTGCAGAGTCACACTACTAGACCTGTGCTTGAGGACACACTTTCCATTCAACAACCAAATACATGAACAGATCAATGGGACACCTATGGGCTCACCCATCTCCGGGCTCAGAGCACAAGCAGTGATGCAGAAACTGGAACAAACAGCCCTCCCATAAATCCAACCCAAACTCTAAATCAGATATGTGGACAACCTTTTTGTAGTTATTAAGAGAACAGATATAGAGAACACATACTATATTATTGACTCTGGTCAAAGGGATCAGATTTACGAGAGGGGAGGAAACCAACAGCCAACTCCCATTTCTGGATGTGATGGTAGAAAGAACACAGAGCGGTGAATGTACCACAACAGTGCACAGAAAAGCCACACACATGGACCAGGTCCTGAACTACAACAGCAACCACCCAAACACACACAAGAGAATCTGCATGAGGACCCTGTTCAAAAGGGCTGCAACACACTGCAGCTCTCCCGGCCAATGAAGGGAAGAAGAAGAACACCTCTACGGAGTCTTCACCAAGAACTGATACTCCCGCAACTTCATCTGCAGATGCCTAACAGGCAAACAACGCAACCAAGACAAGCCACAACCCAACACACAAACTGCTCTACCCTTATATAAAAATGTCTAAGACTGACAGGCAGATTTCTCCACCCACTGGGATCCATGACTGTCCATAAACTGACAGGCACGCTCAGTCATCACTCACCAGGACAAAGGACCCCATGCCCATCATGTGCTAGACTAACGTAATTTACAGGATTCCATATGAAGACTGTATGAAACACTATATGGGACAAAGGGAATTTCCTTCCAGCCTGGGTTTCCCTCCTCTCCGGGTCCAGTGTGTCCACAGGTTATTCCACGGGGTGTGTGTGTGTGTGTGTGTGTGTGTGTGTGTGTGTGTGTTATACTGTGTGGATCCAGTCTGGTCAAAAGAACAAAATAATTCTGAGTAAACCTTGCACAACATAAGCACTGATACCAAAAGCTCTTATAAACTGTATAAAAAGGAAGAGAATAGTGAAAGTAAATGTTGGTCCTTTACAGGACAGAAACGGTGAAGTAATAATGGGGTACTCAGGGATAGCAGGAATGTCTCTGTTGTCACAGTGTAAGGTAGCACTGTCTTCCCAAGAACTACAGTTACTCCCAAGGAACTTGGTGCAATTGCTGTAACTGGGGAAAAGGTATTACATAAACTGATGGGATGAAAGGCAGATAATTCGCCAGGGAATGATGGCCTGCACCCAGAGGTATAAAAGAATTTGTCAACAGAGATAGCGGATGCATTAGTTGAGATATTCCAAAATTGCCTGGATTCTGGAAAGGTACCAGTGAATTGGAAAAAATGCTAATGTGATACCCTTATTCAAATAGGAGATAGGCATAAAGTGGGAAACTGTAGACCAGTTAATTTGACCTTTGTCATGGGGAAGATGCTGAAGCCAATCAGAAGGAAGGAGATAACTGAACATTTAGATAAATGAAGCTCAATTCACCAGTGTCCAGTGGATGTGGTATATCTAGACTTCCAGAAGGCATTTGACAAGATGCCACATAAAAGACTGATCCTTATGGTCATATCCTCATAGTATTGGTTTGGATAAAGGATTGGCCAACTGACGGAAAACAGGGGATCAAGACAAATGGATCCTTCTCTGGGTGGTGAACTGTAACTAATCTTGTGCTGCATGGTTCAGTTCTCAGACTTCAATTAATTACAATCTGTATAAATGATCTGCAAGCAGGGACAGAGTGTATCATAGTTAAACTTGTGGATGATATTAATATTAGTGGGATACCAGGCTATGATAAAGGGATAATAAGTTTCCAGATGGATATTAGTGAGGAGAATGGGCCAGACTCTGACAGGTGGACTAGGCGAAAGTGAGGACTGCAGATGCTGGAGATTAGAGTCGAGAGTGTGGATCTGGAAAAGCACAGCAGGTTAGTTAGCATCCGAGGAGCAGGAGAATCGACATTTCAGCATTCCCGATGAAGGGCTGTTGCCCAAAACGTCGATTTTCCTGCGACTGTGACAGGTAGAGATTAATGTGGATAAGTGTGGTTGGTCCATATTGGCCAGAAAGTAAGTAGGCAAATTATTATTTCACTGGGAAGTAGATTCACAGTGTGTCAGTGCAGAAGGATCTGGGTGTTTTTGGGCATGAATTGCAGAAAGTGGATGTTCAGGTGCAGCATCTCATAAGAAAGGCAAATGGAATACTGGCAATTTTTGCAAAGAAGTGTTGTTACAATTATATAAGGCATTGGTGTGACCACACCTGGAGAATGATGTCCAGTTGTGGTCTCCTTACCTAAGGGAGGGTGTGGTGGCCTTGCAGGCAGTTCAGAGGAGGTTCACCAGGCTGGTTCCAGGGATGAAAGAGTTATTGTATGAGAAGCAATTGAATAGCTTGGGCCTGGACTCACTGGAGATCAGAGGAATGAAGGAACATCTGATTGAGGAATATAAAATGCTAAAGGGGATTGATAAGATTGATGACTAGCAGACGTTCCCCTTGTGGGACAGTCTCGAACAAGAGGTCATAGATATAGAGAGAGAAGGTCAGTTCAAAACTGAGATGAGAAGAACCTACCTCTTTCAGAGGGTTGTGAATCTGTGGAACTCACTGACCCAGAGTCGGGCAGAACCAATCAACAAATTCAGGAAAGAAATGGCTACGTTTCTGATGGAAAGCAGGATAAAGGGGGATGGGAGCAGGCAGGAAGGTGGAGTTGAGACCAGGATAAGATCAGCCATGATCATGTTAAATGGTAGAGTGGACTCAAAGGGCTGACTTGCCCACTCTCCCTCTGAATTCCCATGTTACTAGAATTAACTGGAAATGTGTTTGAAAGCAGCATATCAAGTGTAGCATTGGAATCTATTACTTGTTGTCTTGAAAACAGAAAAAAAAAGAATTGTAAAGTAAACAATGCTAGGAATGAAGAAATATATAACAAAATGAAGAAATTGATGGAAGGATCATTAACATTAATCTTGTTTAGTTCTTAGCCAATCAGCAAACAGTCAGGTAACGAATGAATTGAGGACCGGAGAGACATTAAAGAGAACATTTGACTGTCATGGTCCATTCATAATCTGGAATTATTTTTGAATCACGTGGTGCAGAGATATTGAGGCCCCTTTGGGGCAACTGGGACTTGGAACAGGGCATTCTCGGAAACTGCCTCAAAAGAGGCTAACTCATTCTGTTTAATTTATGAGGAATGGATTAAGCACGAGAACAAAATTAAAAACGCTGTAATAATTAGAGGAAATTGTACAGAAGGTAGATACATAGAGTTGTACTGCTCAGAACCAGACCCTTTAGTCCAACTCGTCCATGCAGACCAGAAATCCTAAACTATCTAAGTCCCATTTGCCAGCATTTAACCCATATCCTTCTAAACACTTTTTTTGCATAAACCCATCTCGATGCCAATTAAATGTTGATATTGTACCAGCCTCTATCAGTCCCCCTGACATCTCATTCCATAATTACACCACCGTCTGCATGTAAAAGTCGCCACTTATGTCCCTTTTACATCTTTTCCCTCTCACCTTAAACCTATGCTCTTTAGTTTCAGACTCACCTACCCTGGGAAAAGAATTTGGCTATTCACCTTATCCATGCCCCTCATGATTTTATAAACTTCTAAAGATGACCCTAAGCCTCCAACACTGAAGGGAAAATAGCCCCAACCTATTCAATTTCTCACTCTACTTCAAACTTTGTAAATCTCTTCTGAACTCTTTCCTATCACAGGAAGTCCAAAAATTAGCAGAGCTCTCAAAAAGTGGCTGAATCAATGGATAGCTGCAACATGATATCCCAACTCCTGGACTCAATCCACTGACCCATAAAGGCAAGTAGACCAAAGACCTTCTTCACTATCCTGTCAGTCTGTAACTCCACCTTCAGGAACTATGACTGTGCACCCCAAGGTCTGTTTGTTTGGCAACACTCCCCAGCACCCTACCATTAACTGTACAAGTGCAACTATGATTTACCCAAAATTTACCTAAATTAATGTCCATCTGCCACTCCTCAGCCCATCTGATCAAGGTCCCATTGTACTCTGAGATAACCTTCCTCACTACCCACTACATTTCCTGTTTTGGTGTCATCTGCAAACGAAACATTACTAACCATTCCCACCTATGTGCACATCCAAATCATTTATTAAAATGACAGAAAGCAGTGGACACAGGTAGTGAGTAACTTAAAGCGATTGATCCTCATGTCAATTCAGCCAGGCTCAGGGGAAGAGATTTCACAGCCCACGCAGGGAGAGGGTCCTTGTAAATAACACACAGAGTCCGATCGTGGGCCAGAGCCTGTGGGAGGCTGACAGAGTGGTCACGGACAGACATGGTCTACATCCCCCAGAATGCAGCCTGTGCTCGAAACAAATGACCAGAAGGACTGGGCCTGTCGTTCCAGGACAGTGGGAATGTGAGCACTGGAATTCTGACCTGGATCGGAGAGCATATTGCTTATTTGCTCCAGGTTGAGGTGTGAGACAGCAGTTGCAGAAAGGGGCAGCGTTCCTGACTCTGAAACCTTCTGAGAGCATAGGCCCTGGGGATTAGCCCCATGTGTAACCCTCTCTCCCTGGGCCTGATATAGGATCCCCATTCCCCTTAAATGGGATTGTTCCTCTGGTTATTAATTATTAATTATCTATGACTGATCACCGACAGGATTTCACATTTTTCAACGGATAGCTACTGTTGAGGTCAGTGATGACGGCAGCATTAAGACATCGATGAGATTTGGATTTGATGGAAAGGACTTTATCAGTTTAGACCCAGACAGAATGAAATGGATCGCACCCAATCCCATTGCAGTGATCACTAAAGAGAAATGGGATTCTGATGATTCCTGGAACAACTACTGGAAAATACACCTGGAAGAAGAAGATGTTGAACATTTAAAGAGATATTTGGAAGCTGGAAAGGAATATTTCACAAGGAAAGGTATATTTTCAGTTTTGCTCCATGTTCTGATCTAACCTCACTGATATATGAAACCATTCTCCTATTCCATTCCATTTATTCCATTGTTTGTGTTTTCACCCTTTCCCATCACAGTTCAGCCTGAAGTGTTCATCTCCAGGAGGGAGCCCAATGGTCAGGACAAGCCGCTCACTCTCTCCTGCCTGGTCACTGGGTTTTATCCTATAGACATCGAGGTGACCTGGCTAAGGAATGGAGAGGTCATGTCTGGGACACATTCCTCGGGGGTACGACCGAACCACAATGGGACCCATCAGATCCAGAAAGAGATTGAGATCAATGCTGGGGATGAGGATCAATACTCCTGTCAAATTGAACACAGCAGCCTGGCAGAGGCCCAGCTCTATCAGTGGGGTGAGGGACTGGAGTGTGTGTGTGTGTGCGCGCGCGTGTGTCCTGTCTTTTCCACCATTCACTGAGGTTGCTCTGATCTGTCCCTCATTCCCTTTATCCATTCCTGCTCCATGTCTTGTGCTGCTCTTCCCCAACAAAACTATCCTGACCTCAGGTTGGAAATATTCAATTGATCCTCAGTGCTCACAGCATTTTGGTTCGAAAACTCCAGATTTCTATTAGTGAATTTCTGAGGTAGTGCCTCTTGATTTCCCTCCTAAATGGTTTCATTCTAATTTGAAGGTGGTTCTCCCTTGTCCCAGATTCCAACACCAGATTATTCCTGTAGTGATTATACCAAGGTCAGCCAGCTGCAACGCGTCAATAGGAGGCCTCTGATTGGGCTGTTAACCTGATCCAATCAGGGAGTCCTGACTGACATTAAAAAAGGGTGAGTGTCAGAGGTATTGAGGGTCTGGCAGCTGACTCTGAATGAGGTACTACTAACATCAAGGACTGGTCATGTGTAAATAAAGGGTGGCTTGCTAGGTGAATACCAGCTTCTGTAGGGTTATTTCAGTGGCAATGGGGGTAAAGCACGATCCTGAAGAAACTTGCTCACAACAGGCACCTTTCAATCAGGGAAGCATTTGTTTGGGAAACTTGACTCGCCAATCCTGCGATCAAGGACTGGGCCCAGTTTGTGAAAATAATGCTGCACATTGTCTGGGCAAACGACATTGTGGCAGACAAAAAGCAACAAGTAATTCTCCTGACAGCCTGTGGAGCCGCAGCTTATTCTGTTATTAGGATCCTAGCTTTTCCTGAGGCACGAGATACTAAAACCTTTCAAGAATTAATGGAAATAATTCAGGAATATTATGAGCAAAAGCTTCCTGTAATTCTGAGACACAATTGTTTTTATTTGGCAATTCAAGAACCAGGGGTATCCACATCGGGATTCCTGTCTAGGTTCAGAAGACTGACAGAAGCACGTGAATTTGGCTTAACCTTTAATGAGATGCATAGAGAATTATATGTTGAATTACTGATGTAACTATGATGTTATTAATGATGTCACTATGTTGAAATTAATCATGTAACTATGCAAAAACACCTACTGGCTGAATCCCAATGGGAATTCAAGCAGGCTTTATCATTGGAAAATGCAGCAAAAGGAGCTCATGAGTTACAGGGTATTCCAATGGAAGTGGATCCTTCGACAATCCCACTGAACTTGGGAACACCGCCTGAGTGCAGGCAATTGTATAGCCTCACTCAGAACATTTCAATCAGAGGGATTCGAGGTTGGGTCACAGCAAAACCCCAAACCAAGCCCCGGCAAATGGTTAGAATTTTCTTCAAGATCCTGGCCAACAAGCCATTGTGGTTTCTGTTGGTACATGGAATTGAGACAGCAAAAGAACCCTTTTGGGCTTAAACTGAGTGAGATAACTTATAGGCCAGTATCCTGGAGGGTAACCTGAAAAATCCATCCATATCTGGTTTGGAACAGTTAAATTGTTTCTTGACATCAAAATCAGAACCAACCAATTTAAACGTCTGGTTACATGGTCATTCTGTTCTGACAGAGGTCGTATCAGTGACCACAGAACCAATCTTTAACAAGATTCCTCTGAACTCAATCTTTAACTTTGCACAAGATCTTGGCCAGACTGAGAACGTAAACTGAGGAAGCTTCAGAGAATAGGGGTACAACTTCAGTTCCGCTCTTTCACGGAAGGCAGCTGGTTCAGTTACCAGTGATTGTGCTAAAAGCTTCAAATCCAAGCTTCATGGGGAGAAATCAGTTGTGAGAGATTCGCCCCGAATGGCTCAGTATGTTTCAATTAGAAAATGGCTGCTTGAGTGAAATTCAATGTAATTACCTGGAGGTCATCCAGGAAGATCTAGGGGTTATCAGAGGAGCCAGACCACCTTGCATGTTGACCAGGAATCAATCCCATGATGCTGTAAGGCCTGTCCAGTGCCATTGGCCTTACAGGCAAAAGTCAAGGCAGAAATCAGAAGGCTGGAAAGTGAAGGAATTGTCAAACCAGTCCAGTTTGTGGAATAGGCAGCAGTGATTGGAATGGTACTGAAGCCCAGTGGGTCGGTTTGCCTTTGTGGGGATTTTAAACAAACAGAGTGTAAACTGCTTTTGACAGCAGAATAGATAGCCAGCCAGCTGGACATGAGCCACACTTACTTGCAATTGTGATTAGACCAGGTTCCCAGACGTATGCTACAATTAATATCCATCAGGGATTGTACCAAGATACAAGACTGCCATTTGAGGTATTGTCAGCCTGTTCGATCTTTCAGTTATCAATAGAGAACATCTTGCATGGTCGCCATTTACTCAGATGGTAAATGAGCCAATGACAGGGAAAACAAATAAGGAGCAGTCAGAGAACTGGATATAGTCCGAAAGTGGTTTTCCAAGGCAGGAATTTGCCGAAGAAGGAAAAATGTGTATCCCAAATGATCTACTTGGGATACAGATTTGACAACTCTGGGTTACACCTGTTGGAAGATAAAGTGAGGGAGATCAAAGGTGCTCTGGTTCCTACGTCTCTCCAGGAACCTACGTCATATCTTGGGCTGGTAAATTATTTTGGAAAGTTTGTACATAACCTGGCCTCCGTCCTGGCACCATTATATCAACTTGTGACAGAAAGGATCAGCCTGGGAAATGGTTGCAAACATAAGACCGAGCTTTCAATGAAGTAATGATACAAATGTCATCCTCTAAGGATTGGCACTCTATGATCCCAAGAAAGATCTAGTATTGACATGCGATGTTTTCCCGCACAGCTCATGGTGGCTCAGTGGAGAGGAACATCCAAGAGCATATACATCTAGGACTTTGGCCAATGCAGCATATAAGTACACCCAGATACAGAAGGAAGGATCGATGGTCATATCTGGAGTCAGGACATTCCACCAATACCTTTATGAATTAAAATTTGTGATAATCATGGACTACTTGGTGTGCTTAAAGAAGACAAGGCAGGGCCACCCTGTAATTTTGGGCCACCATCAATGGTGGGTTCTAATATGAAGTGCTTACAATTGCAAGCCAGAACACCGGCTGAGTAGTGAATGTGGATGCATTGAACTGCCTACCATTAGTAAATACACCACTGGGTAGCACCCCCAATGGAAAAGTCTATAATGGTATTAAACTTTCTGGACATGCTCCTAATCAGAGCTCTGTCCTCCTCTCTTGCCGCCCCCCCCCCCCCCAACTTTTCTATCCTTCCTGTAGCATCCATGCCTTGGAACATTGAGATACCAGTCCAGTCCATCCCTGAGCTATGTCTCTGTAATAGCGGTGATACCCTAGTCCCATGTTCTCAACCATGCCTTACCTGACAGACCTCTTACATTGAGGTAAATGCAGTTTATCATTCTGACCTTGGTCACTGCCAAGCTCTTGCCTGTTTTGACGATTTGAGCTGTTTCCCCTTACCTGCTGTACCAGCCTCAGCCCTTTCTCTTTCCTCACTGTTACTTTGATTTCAGTCATTCCCCTTACTAGTTTAAAGCCTCTGCAGTAGCACGATAAAGCCTCCCAGGTAGCACAAGTAACAGACCACAATTTACAAACCAGAAATTTTGTCATGTTTTTAAAATGGGATGAGGTTCTTCAGGTAAGGACAGCTTCATACCACCCAACATTGAATGGCCTGGCAGAAAAAAGCAGTCCAAACTTTAAAGGATGGCTTGAAAAACAGCCTACCCTCTTGATAGTTACCAAGGTATCATGGTTCTTATTTGATTATGGGATTAACCCACATGCAACAGCAGAGTTGGGACCAGCAGAGTTGCTAATGGGTAGAAGACTCTCCACCAGGTTGAATCTGCTCTTCCCGGACCTGTGGGGGTCGGGTGTAATGACCTCAGGAACACCAATACTGGACACAAGTCTCCATCAAACAAGAGAAACTGTTTGATGCAGGGAATTAAGGATCAGAGCAGACCCCTGCAAAATATTTTAAGAAGGCAGCCTGGAGCCTAACTTTATCTTATTTTAGAGGCACATGTAAAGTGCTGTGTTTCAGATGCAATTCGATTGGTCACACTACTCAGTTTTAGGCAAAACACACTTTATCGAAACACTAGAGCTGAAATATAACTGAAGAAAGAGGAATTTAGAATACCATAAATCTATCAGAAAAATTAACAAATCAATAGACACAGTACCGATTACTCATTAATGATTCAATGTAGTAACATCCCATAAACACACCCCTTGGCAAAGTTCAGAAAATAGATTTGTCTCACAGATAACTGTAGCAAGCCAGAAGGAAAAACTTCATGAGAAAACTTAGAGAGAGGAGCAGCAGGGAGACATTTACTGTAATTCCAAGCCTGTTGAGACTCCAACAGTAACTGATGCTGAATCACAAAGCTAAAAAACTACAAACTACAAGCTAGAAATCTAGGTCCAAGAGCTGGCCACACCCACCCAGGCTGCTTCTATTGTTCCTGCTTTAAAAAACCCAAGGCCTCATAAGCCAGTCACTTCACTGGCTTTCCAACCAGACAACTCGACACCTCTGCCTTACAACCTCTCTTTAAAAAGAAATAGGACAAAATAACCTCTCAAAGTCGCAGTATCATCACAGTAAGGGAAGGAGGTTTGGTGTAAGAATGATGGAAATGGACCTATATGGGAAAGAGGCATGCTCCATGTGAGATCAGGACCAGTGATGTGGAAAGGTCAGGCAGGTGCGATGGTCCTGAACCAGCACAAGGTCCATTTGAAAGTTGTAAATTTGTAAACAATGCAGGAGCAAAACGTACCCTGCCCCTCTGAGCAGTCAGAAAGGCTGCCAGAACCCATGGGTTCCCTCTCTCTGTCAAATATTGTTGAGAGTTTAGAATCGGAGATGGACATGATGGAGGAGCCAACTCGATGCCTTTGCCACTGGAAGAAGAAAATAAAATCCTGTCGAGGCACTCCTGGCACAAGAGGCGAGCTCCTGTGCATTCGATGCTGGTGTTATTATCTGCTGAACATGGAGGAAGCTGCCCCAGTGTTAAAACGCCCCAGGATGCTCTCCAAGGAAAATGGCTGGCCTATGTTCTCAGACTCAGAGGGGGAGGGAAGTTGTGATTGTAACGAGGCTAGCCAGCAGGACCTCAGAGAATATGAGTTCCCTGATTGATCCAGCTCCAATCAGGGAGCCCTGGCTGACAAATACTAAGGGGAGTGTCAGAGATGATGACACTCTGCTACCTGACTATTTGTATATGAATAGTCCTTGACTTTAGGACTGACTCTGAAAGAGTCAGTCCTAAAGTCAAGGACTATTCATATACAAATAAAGGGTGACTTGGTGAAGGATACCATCCTCTGTGCAGTTATTACATCGATCCCATCAATGAGATCTCGAGTGCAAAATTTATTGAACCAAGTCCATCAATTCCCAATGGGTGGGTTAAACTAAAACTGACCCCAACCAACACAGACCGAGAATGGATCCAGGAATAGAGATAATCCTGATATTATTCAATGTATTTCAGAAATCCCAGAAAACAGTGTGTTACGTTCCCATCTTATACTTTTGATTGGATTAATCGCTGCATTGGCTACAATATTCGGAATAATCATCTGGAAAAGGCCCTGGAGAGGTAAGATTCAGAGAGAGGGGAATGTGGAAGTGAGGGGACAGAGCGAGTGTGGGGGAATCTCCAGTACTGGGAGTCCAGGGCACTGTGGGGAATGGAACTGATTGAATTCCCACACAGATACACACGTATAAATACATCTTATTCCCTGTCTGATCATCCTTTGTGTGATTGGCCCCAACCAGGTCTAATATTGATCATTAAACCCATCATACACACTTACATCCTCACTGACTGAATATCAATGGGATGGGAGAGATCTCCAGAGTCTCCATAAGGTGTGAGGATGGAGGGGAGTGTGGGAATGAGGATTTCTGACACAATCTCCATTCCCTCACACTTGTTGTGTTCTCACTCTCTGAGAATGGATTATTCCTCATTCTAATGGACATTTATTTTGTTTCTGCAGGTTCACCAAGTGGGACCTACACAACAGCTCCCAGTAAGTGATTGAGGGGAGAGAGTATTGGGAATGATGGGAGAGGGATTGGAAGGTGTAGATGGGACATTCATCAGTTTCCTCATGGTTCAGTTCTTCATGACTCTCTTATCCTTCATGACTCTCTCGTCCTTCTCTTCCTCAACTCCATCCCCCCCAACCTCTCCTTCCAATCCTCCCCCCCTATTTTTCCATTCCCTACTCCCTCTCCCTCCACTCCTTCACCCTTAATTCCTTCTGCATTTTGCTGTGTGAATGTGGTTAGTCAGTGCTGAGGGTGATTGAATCCTGGGTCCAGTGAGTGAAAGAGAATATTTCAGAGTGTGTAGCTTTATATTTCATTCCATTTCAAACATTCTTTTTTATTTTCTCAGTTTTGGACGTCTGTATTCCAGCTTCTTCATAATTGAGTCAATGATATGTCAATTTCTGTCTGTCGACTTATTTGGAAATTCTTCACTCCCCTCCTGACCCTGTCCCACCCTCCCAGACACTGTTAAGCCCTGTCAGACTAATTCCCCTCTCCTCCTGAACCTGTCCCACCCTCCCAGACACTGTTAAACCCTGTCAGACTAATTCCCCTCCCCTCCTGTCCCTGTCCCACCCTCCCAGACACTGTTAAACCCTGTCAGACTAATTCCCCTCCCCTCCTGACCCTGTCCCACTGACGTTTAAAACTTGACAGACTAATTTCAGCCCTCTCCTGGCCCTGTCTCACTCTCCCAGATACCGTTACAACCTGCCAGTCCAATTTCACTCCCCTTCTGACTCACCCTCCCAGACACTGTTAAACCCTGTCAGACTTATTTCACTCCCATCGTGACCCTGTCTGACTGACCTTTAAAACTTGACATACTAATTTCAGCCCTCTCCTGGCCCTGTCTCACTCTCCAACATACTGTTAAACCCTGTCAGACTAATTCCCCTCCCCTCCTGACTCCCCCTCCCAGACACTGTTAAACCCTGTCAGACTAATTTCACTCCCCTCCCCATCCTGAAGAGATTGCCTTGTGTCTGTCCATTTCTGACCCTGTGGGTTTCCTGAGCACCACTACAGGTCATTCCCGGAGCTTCATTGTGGAATAATGGGATCCTCCTGTTCCAGTGTGAACATGGACATCAACGTCCACCCTTCCACATCACAGCAGACACACAGAATTACAGCTCATTGCTCACACCCAGTCGATTCAGGATTGAGATTGACTTTTCCTGAAAATGTGTTTCCACAGATTGAGCAGTGGATTCCAGATCCACATGTTTGGATCCTTATTCTGCAAGTGGGACCTTCTCAAGTCGTGTTTCCATCCCGCCTCAGAAATGTGAGCAGTGTCACGGTCAGAGGGATCTTCATGGATGCTTCCTCCCTCACACTTTCTCATCTTCACTGTCTTCAGTGGGTCAGTGATTGACCTGAAATGTAGCAATGTCCTGAACTCCCTCTGAGTGAGTTTTTGTATTGGAGGACATGAATCATTTCTGCACTTTATACAACGAAATTTTAACTTTTATGTTAAAGTCTCTATGAATTTTTTGTATTGATATCTCTCTCACTATTTAACTTCTCCTCTTCTATTTTTATCCTCATCTATTTTAAGCTGAACTGATCTGTTTTGCACTTTACATAAACAGCGTGATCAAATGTGAACGTTTATGTAAACTTCCTTGATTTTATTTGTTCACAATCATGTATTTATGGCAGCAAACATCTGTCATTATTTATCATCAACAATTAACTGCAGATACTGATCATTGCAGTTGCCAATCAATAAATTATTCTTGATCATTGATTTGTCTGAATTCTTCATTAATGATTTCACAGGAAAGGGTTAATTCATTCACTCTGCAGATTGTGGATCTTGGAATCAGCAGTGTCTGAGCTTCAGTTCAGTGTGAACTGGGAAGGGGGTTATGACCATGTAACTCCCCAGGAAGCCTTCCCCAAACCAAGCAGGATGCACACAGGAAAAACTCACAGAACTGTACATGCTGTAAATCAGAAACAACAATGGAAATGGCTGGAAAAGCTCAGCAGGTCTGGCAGCATCTGTGCAGAGAAATCAGAGTTACCGGTTCAGGTCTGGTGACCCTTCCTCAGAACTGGTCTGATTTCTTTGATTTCTCTTGACAGATGCTGCCAGACCTGCTGAGCTTTTCCAGCAATCTCTGTTTTTGTTCAGGATGCACAAAGTGATGTTTATTTAATATGTGTGTTTCAGAGTTGGATGGTTGATAATGTCTGGGAGTGTTCATTCCCCGGGGTGGGGGGTGATGTATCCTTTCGGAAGGATCTGAATGAGTGTGAAGAGAGGGCCAGGCAGCTGCTGGGAAGTAGGAATACTTCACTGATTGGTGACCCAGCAGCTATTGGAGGGAGGAAAGGATGGGCTCACCAGCTAAATGTTTCACCCAGGGCTGAGCACACAAGCTTCTGGGATGGGACAGATGGAGGGGAACCTTCATTGTCAATGTTTTCTTCTGACAGGTGCTGCCTTTGGACACACTGCCTGGAGGGGGAGGGGGGAGTCAGTGTCAGCAGCTGAGGCTCTGTCTCCCTCCCTTCTGTGACCTGGGGCTCAGTGCCCCCTCCAGGTCCCCTGTCCACTCCCTCAGCTGCTGTCACACCCACCACTACCCCACTAGACACACACACACACACACACAGACACACACACACAGACACATACATACAGAGACACATACTCAGCGACACAGACACACACACACAATCACATACATACAGACACACACACACACACACACACACAGACATATACTCAGCGACGCAGACACACATGCATACACCGAGAGACCGTGTATTCAATGCTAACATCTGTCAGAAAAAAACATTGACAACAAATACTCCCACCTCAGTGAGTGATGTTTGTGTCATGCAGTGGTTTTGAGTTTTATTGGCGAAACTCTAAGAAAAACATAAGTGGTCGTGTGATGATGGCAAGTCAGTGTTTACAAAATAAAAGTTGCATTTCACAAATGATATCTCTTTTTATTTAAAATACATTAAATGTGTCAACTCTCATTTGCAGTTAAAACTTAATTACTAGATACAGTTCACAGAACCAATTCCTCAACAAAACTGTTCCTTGCAGTCTGTCCCACTTTCCCCTGAAGCCTTCCCACCTGGTGTGGGCACAAGTTGGGGATCTTGGTTGTTTGAGTGAAAGCTGCTTCTTGTTCCTGCCCCATTACCACTGGCCCTCCTCAGGAGTGAGCTTGTACATTGGTTCACAGTCTCATGACAAATTAGACAAGAACTTTCCAGTGTGGTTTATGTGACCAACACAACACTGCACACTTCTCACATCTGTTCATCCCCATGTCTTTGTTACAGCTCTCACCTTGTCAGGATCAGGGTGAAATCCTCTCCCTATCGAACATTTCCCGTGCACTCGACTTCAGTTTCCTTCACCTTTTCCTTTTCAGCTTCCACTTCATCTGTCAGGACCCCTCCGCAGTCGCATTACATTTTAATCAGAGTCTGTGCAATGGCTTCTTTCACTGTCTTTCACATCTATATATGAGAAGCTAATCCACAATAATATCCACTGTCAGAAGATCCCTGATGTTCTCATGCTGTCTGCTTTGATGCTGTTCTGGAATAATCATTGAAATCCTTTGGATCTATGCAGACTCTCAGATTTCCAGGTGTTTTTTCCCCATGGCTGCGATGCTGCAAATGCATTCTGTAGGAGTTGTCCCTTTCTTGATAACTCCCTTTTTTTCCCCCAGCTCGACTATCTTTCCTTTCAGATCGGATAGGAGGGCAGCTGGATCTCTCCTCAGCAAGTGCTGCACTGGTCTCACACTCTCATCCTCTTTGAGATGATATGTGTTGCCAATCTAAGCTTTAGACTTGCTTCAGCTGGGATGGATGGATTGTAACTCAATGTCTACGATCTGGATCTGCTGGTCTTTATTGTGACAATCACATTGGTTTCTCAGCTTCATTTGTCCTCTTAGGAAGAGTGATGTATCATTAGATGGTCTCAAATTTACCTTTGATGGATTCATTTTCAGGTCATAAATAGAGCCACTTCACACTGTGTCTATCAAGATTATGATGTTACATGAATCACTGGTGTCTGTCTGACAGTTCACATTCACCTGATGCTCTCCTTCTGCAGTCATCATTCTAACAAGAACAAACCATTTGTTACCTTGAGACCCAGTGATGCTGAGAGGTTATATGGTTTAGAATGACCCGTTTAGAATCACCATCTGACATGTCTCCAGCAATAATCAGTTTGGGCCTGCTTTTCCTCTTTTGAGCTGAAAACTTGTGTTTAAAGTGAATCAGATTCTTGCGTGTAGACCACACATTTCCCAACACTTGATGTCCTTCCTTTTCTGGGTTGTCCTCTGCAACATTTACATCCTGTCCACTGGGCTTGATGTTTCTGCTGGCCCTTCAGCAAACGTTTCTTCTTGTTTTTCCCATTATGCTGTTCTTGTTTACCGGGACAGAGTCTCAGCATAATACAAAACCTTGTCTTTGTCCGTTAATCCTCTCCAGCTTTGATTGACAACCTCAGAGCTTCTGCACATGGCAATAGATTTCTCGAACAAGTTTTTCCTCTCTTAGAAGCTGCGCTGCCATGGTGGGACCTCTCATAAGACATTAACTTTCTATTATCCAGACTCTGAGATCCCAGCCAGATACCTCAATGCCATCACCGTACTGATCCATATTCTTTGTCTCCTTCAGGGATCTGATGTCCAGCACAGCTCCGTTCTGTGTAATCAGTAATGGAGTGCTCAAAGAATAGCTTCAAGGCTTTCAAAATGTCTCCAGCCTGATGTTTCTGTCCCCCGTGAGGTCTAGAATGTAGTCCAGCTTGTAGCTGTAGCTGGACCTGATGGGATGCATCCCAGTGTATTCAAGAAGTAGCCACAGAGATAGTTGATGCATTGAATCTTCTGGAAATTACTCGATTCTGGAAAAATTCCAGAAGATTAGAAAACTGCCACTTTTACTTAAAAAAGAAAGGAAACAAAAATGATAACTTTTGGCTAGTCAGCTCAATGCCTATTGTTGGGAAAATGAATCTAGAAATAAACAGCATGACCAAGCAGAATCAGCGTGGCATTGTGAAGGGGAAATCCTGCCTGAAAAATAAACAGAAATCTTTGAGGAAGGAACCAGCAAGATAAATACAGCAGAAGCAGTGGGTGAAATGTCTGGATTTTTGATAATGGCCCATATATGAGGCTACTTCATAAGATAAGAGCCCATAATGGTGGAGGTAGTATATTAGTATTGATGGAGGATTAGCAAAGGAATTAAAGAGAGAGAGTTCCAATAAAGGCAGTGTTTTCACAATAGCAGCCTGTAACTACTGCCACAGGGATCAGTGTTGGGGCAACAACTATTTACAAAAGATATTAATGACATGGAAGAGAAAAGTGAATGTAATACAGTCTGGTTTGAGAATGACACAAAAAGATGTGGGATGGCAAGTGATGAAGATGACATGAAGTGTCTGCAGAGGGATATAAAGAGATTGACTGAATGGGCCAATACTTGGCCGATGGAATGTCATGTGGGAAAATGTCGGTTTTGCACTTTGTCAGGACAAACTCAGGGACTGAATATCATTCAAATGGAGAAAGCCACAGGAAAGAGGGATTTCAGGGTCTTCACCCCCGATCACAAAAAGATGGTGTTCAGGTTCAGCCGGAAGGCAAATGGAATGTTGGCCTTGACTTCAAAAGGATGGAGTGTAAAAGTAAGGAGGTTTTGTAAAAACTATAGACGGCACTGGTCAGACCGAGTGGGAAGACGGTAAACAGGTTTGGGCCCTTTATCTAAGGAAGGATATCCTGGGAGTAAGGGCAGTCTGAAGAAGGTTCACTCGGCTGGTCCCAGATATGGAGGTTCAGTCTGATGGGGAAAGCTTGAGTAGATTAGCCTGCACTCATTGGAACATAGAAACATGAGAGGTGGCTGTTCCCCAGAGGAGGGGGAGTCCAAAACTAGAGGATAGAGGTATAAGAGGGGAAAGATTTAAAGGGACCTGAGGGGCCAGTTTTTCACACAAGGAGTTGTGGGGATATGGAACCAGCTGCCAGAGGATGTGGTAGAGATGAGTACAATTACAATATTCAAAAGGCATTCGGACAGGTACATGGACAGGAAAGGTTGGAGGGAGGACAGGACAAACACAGACAAATGGGATAAATCTAGTTTAGGGAACCTGGTGGGAATGGACATGTTGGGCTGAAGGGTCTGTTTCCATGCTGTATGTTTCTCCAACTCTCTCTGACTCTACGCCTGCTCCAGAAATAACTCTCAGACCATGGGCCCTTCAGGACCCCACTCTGGAGCTCAGGGACACCTGGTACTTGCCTTGCATCATCCAGGTCACTGTGTGCAGGGATAAACAGTATCTTCCATATCCTGACAGACTGACCTTAATACATGACGCTGGAGACATGGGGAAATGTACAAGTTTAAACGGATGCAAAGAGGGATGGATCCAGCCGGATAGAGATGAGAGTTCAGGGTCTCACATGACCAGCTTTTATCATTGGATAGGGATCACTGTCCTTTCTAATGAAGAGTGGGAGCGGGGCTGTCGGATGGAGAATGAGGATTTCCCTCCCAATTCAGCTGCAACACACGGTCTGTGCTTTTACCTCCTGGAGCGATCCCCGTTCCTGATGGGGGCAGCGTCTCCAACCTGCAGCTCTTGGTGTCAAACCCCTGTGTGTCTGCCTTTCAGTCTCCCGGGAACTGGTGACAGGCTCACGGTTTCACATTTAATTGGGTGTTTCTTTATTACGAACCAATCATTCCCCTCTCTGTTTGAGTTGGAGGAAGTGATCAAATTTCCATCGAACTTGGAGAATGGACTCACTACAGACGTTTTTCTTTGTCATTTCCAGTCCATTATCAGCAGCTTTTACCCCAATCCGTTTTTGATGGGAATAACGACAGTGGATTCCCAGAATGTTGCTGATCCTTTTCTCCATCTCCCTGTGTTTTTCTCGGGTCTCTCCCGGTAAGTACAGAATTCAGCTTTCCATTCTCTCTCTCTCTCTCTCTCTGTGTCTGGGGTGAATGTGAATCTCTTGGGGAGAGTTTGAATTGGGGGATGTTTGATCAGCCGCCTGTTATACAGCCAGCCTGATCTTTTACACATTGAAGGCAGCACAGTCTGGAAGACTCTGATGGGATTTGTGTCCAGGTCTCCTGACAGCAGGATGTAGAAACCCCGAGATCAGAGAAGCTCCGAACAAATGGGAAATGGTTCCAATGGACAGTTTTAATTTTCACATCGATTGGGAGAAGCCAAACAGCTTCATCATTCCTGGTCTAAAGTCTTGTAAACACTGTGGGGAGGAGAAGGATACTCCATGTTTAACCCAGCCCAGGCTCAGCTGTGATGCCCTCATGGTTGAATAGGCCAAGTTATTCCAGACACCAACATCTTAATGGTCTCCTCTACATTGGGGAGACTGGACGCCTCCTCGCAGAGCGCTTTAGGGAACATCTCCGAGACACCCGCACCAATCAACCACACTGCCCTGTGGCCCAACATTTGAACTCTCCCTCCCACTCTGCCGTGGACATGGAGGTCCTGGATCTCCTTCACCGCCGCTCCCTCACCACCAGACGCCTGGAGGAAGAATGCCTCATCTTCCGCCTTGGAACACTTCAACCCCAGGGCATCAATGTGGACTTCAACAGTTTCCTCATTTCCCCTTCCCCCCACCACACCCTAGTTCGAAACTTCCAGCTCAGCATTGTCCCCATGACTTGTCCTACCTGCCTATCTTCTTTTCCGCCTATCAACTCCACCCTCCTCCCCTGACCTATCACCTTC
Source organism: Chiloscyllium punctatum (assembly GCF_047496795.1). Classification (NCBI taxonomy): domain Eukaryota; kingdom Metazoa; phylum Chordata; class Chondrichthyes; order Orectolobiformes; family Hemiscylliidae; genus Chiloscyllium; species Chiloscyllium punctatum. The sequence goes on along the minus strand of NC_092768.1, from coordinate 43,864,069 downwards.
ATCCAGAGATTGATAGATTCTTGTTGTCTCGGGGAATTAAGGGCTACGGGGAGAATGCGGGTAAGTGGAGTTGAAGTGCCCAGCAGCCATGATTGAATGGCGGAGTGGACTCGATGGGCCGAATGGCCTTACTTCCACTCCTATGTCTTATGGTCTTCATCCCCTCCCCCACTCACCTATTGAACTCTATGCTACTTTCTCCCCACCCCCACCCTCCTCTCATTTACCTCTCCACCCTTCAGGCTCTCTGCTGTATTCCTGATGAAGGGCTTTTGCCCGAAACGTCGATTTTACTGCTCCTTGGATACTGCCTGAACTGCTGTGCTCTTCCAGCACCACTAATCCAGAATCTGGTTTCCAGCATCTGCAGTCATTGTTTTTACCAATATCTTAATGGCCATCCCCCTGTTTGACAGAGAGACTGTTCACACAGTGACTGTCCCTCATGGTCTCACACTTCATCCTCCCAATATTCCTGTTTCTCTTCATTTCAATTCGGATTCACTCACTCCACATCTTTCCTGGTTATAGCAATAAAGCACAAACCTGCCCTTGGGTTATCCTGAATTCCTCACACCAGATGCTCCGCAGTCAGGAAGGTTTCCTCAATGTCTTTCTTCACTTTATTCCAGGTCACTGTTCCAGGTTAAACAGGGAGCTCCAGGATTATGAAACAACAAAAGTAATCGAATAGTGATATCTTTCCAAATGATGGTGTGTGGCCTGGAGGGGAATTTCCAGGGGTTAGTGTACTCTTGCATCTGTTGCTGTTGTCCTCCTTGAAGATAGATGTCACAGGTTTGGAAGGTACTGTCAGGCACTTGGAGACAGTACACACTGCTGTGTGTCAGTACTGTAAGGAGTGAGTGTTGTGGATGGGCTAACAATTAAGCAGGACGTGAGTCAGCAGTTACTCACTGCAGAATTCCCAACACCTGACCTGCTCTTGCATACAGTATACATGTGGTTCATCCACTTCAGTTTCTGGACAATTCAGAGATTACAACACCATTGAATATCGAAGGGAGATAGTCACATTCTCACCGGTTTCAGTTGGTCAGTACATGAAGCCTGTGTGTGCTGCCAGTATAACTTGCCACTTACCAGCCGAAGCCTGAATATTGTCACAAGTGTGGCACTGGAAAAACACAGCAGGTCAGGGAGCATCCGAGGAGCAGAAGAGTTAATGTTTCGAGCGTAAGCTCTTCCTGAATATTGCCCAGGTGTTGCTGCATTTGGAAATGGATGGTTTCAGTACCTGAGGAATCACAAGCAATGCTGAACATGGTGCAATCATCAGTGAACATCCCTATTTCTGACCTTATACTGGAGAGAAGGTCCCTGAGGAGTTCTTGTAGTGATGTCCTGGAGCTGAGGTGCCTGACCTCCAACAACTACAACCATCTTCTTCTGTGCCCGGTATGACTCCAACTGGCAGAAAGTGTTCCCCCTGAGTCCCACTGATTCCAGTTTTGCCAGGACTCCTTGATGCCACACTTGGTCAAACATGGCCGAGATACCCAGGGCTGCCACTCTTGCCTCCCCTCTGGAATTCAGCTTTTTTGTCCATGTTTGAACTAAGTTTATAACGAGGTCAGGAACTCAGTGGCCCCAGGAGAAGTGAAACTGGGTGTCATTGAGCAGGTTATTGCTGCTTGATGGCACTTTCTAACAGTTAACTGATGATCGAGAGTAGGCTGATGGGGTGGTTAATTCACTGGGTTGGATTTGTCCTGCTTTTTTGTGTACAGGTCATGCCTGAGCAATTTTTCACATTGTCATGTTGAGGCTGGTGTTGGAGCTGTACTGGAACATCTTGGTTGGGTGTGTAGGGATTTCTGGGGCATATGTCTTCAGTACTGTGTAGATGTTTATTAACCCCTTCTTTAACTGATATTTGCAGACACCGACTCACTGACTGTGATCTACACGGCAGTCTCTGGCATTAAGGATTTTCCGGAGGTGACTAACATTGCGATAGTCAATGGAGTTCAACTCAATTATCATGACACTAATGTTCGTCGGATGGTCCCCAGACAGCAGTTCATGGTGGAATATTTTGATGCAGAATACTGGCAATATCTCACAGGTCTCGGGAATACACGATCAGACATGGCAAAGGAGAATCTGAATACAATGATGAAAAGTACAAACCAGACATCTGGTAAGATCGGTGATGGGGAATTTCTGAAGGGTAATGTTGACTGTGGTGTAGGTGGTGTCCCTCTGGGTTCTGCATCAGAAGGTTGTAGGTACAAAGCCCCAGCCCAGGGCATAAACACAGCAATTACACTGAACATGCCAGTTCAGGCTTTACAGAATGCTGTGCTGTTGAAGTTGCTGTCTGTCAGATGAGATGCTGAACAGAGTCTCCGTTGGCTTTATGTCAATGAACCTTTGAAGAAGAGCAGGGAAGTTATCCCCAAAACCCTGGTCAGTATCAAACTTCAATTATCATCATTTGAAAGTGTGTAGGAGCTTTTCTGTATGCAAATTATCTCCCACATTGCCTCCTTTTAAAACAATTACTAAAGGTAATGAATTACATCACACTTCAGCATTCCTAGAGATCAAGAAACTTGCTTTTTAAAAACAAGCTTAATTTTATTTGTTCTTTCCAATGAGTGACAGGCAGGTACTGAGCCTGAGTTATCCTGTTCGCTGTAACACTTGCACATTCCACGTGTGACACTGTGTGAGCCAGAGGTATGCAGAGTGATACTCTGTTCCTTCTGCCTATTCTGAGTGAGAAATTTATGAAGTTGTGTCATAATAATGAAGATCAGGAGATGGTTTATGATTGAGTGAGTGGGAATCTGGTGAAATGGGTGTGATCCTCCAGGAACAAGCAGCTTGTTGGAGAATTCCTGTCATCTCACTGGGTCTCAATGTCTGTTCATATATCAGGTGGGCGGGGGGCATTGATCTTCTCCTGTATTACGGAATGAACAATGTGAATCCAGCAGGCAGTGTGAGAGGACAATGAGAAGCTCTGTAGAAAATATCTGAGAGAGGTAAGGCAGTGAAGATGACCAAGTCCATTCTCCAGCACTCACCTCTTGTTCACTCCACTCAGTCCATCCCCCAGCACTGACCCCTGGGTCACTCCACTCAGTCCATCCACCAGTGCTGACCCCTGGGTCACTACACTCAGTCTATCCCCCAGCACTGACCCCTGGGTCACTCCACTCAGTCCATCCCCCAGCACTGACCCCTGGGTCACTCCACTCAGTCCATCCCCCAGCACTGACCCCTGCGTCACTTCACTCAGTCCATCACCCAGCACTGACCCCTGGGTCACTCAGTCCATCCCCCAGCACTGACCCCTGGGTCACTCCACTCAGTCCATCCCCCAGCACTGACCCCTGGGTCACTCCACTCAGTCCATCACCCAGCACTGACCCCTGGGTCACTCAGTCCATCTCCCAGCACTGACCCCTGGGTCACTCCACTCAGTCCATCCCCCAGCACTGACCCCTGGGTCACTCCACTCAGTCCATCCCCCAGCACTGACCCATGGGTCACTCCACTCAGTCCAACCCCCAGCACTGACCCCTGCGTCACTTCACTCAGTCCACCCCCAGCACTGACCCCTGGGTCACTCCACTCAGTCCATCCCCCAGCACTGACCCCTGGGTCACTCCACTCAGTCCATCCCCCAGCACTGACCCCTGGGTCACCCCACTCAGTCTATCTCCCAGCACTAACCCCCTGATATCATTCGTTACTGGACTATAATTTCCAATTCTATTTGATCCTAGATTACTCTCCCCTCAGATCAGACAGGTTGTCATTTATTTGCAAAAAATTGAATACTATTTCCTGTTTGGTCACCGATAGGAATTCACACATTTCAATGGATAACAATTGTTGAAATCACTGATGACGGCTCTATTAAGAGATCGATGCGAGTTGGATTTGATGGAAAGGATTACCTCAGCTTAGATCCAGATAGAATGAGATGGATCGCAACCAATCACAATGCAGTGAAGACTAAAGAGAAATGGAATACTGATGAATCCTGGAACAAATATTGGGAAACCCATCTAGAGCAAGGGTTTGTTCAGGATTTAAAGAGATATTTGCAAGCTGGAAAGCAGTATTTTGGAAGGAAAGGTATGTATTTCAGTTTTGCTCCATGTTCTGATCTAACCTCACTGATCTATGAAACCATTCTCCCATTCCATTCAGTGTCTGTCTGTTGTTTGTGTTTTCACCCTTTCCCATCACAGTTCAGCCTGAAGTGTTCATCTCCAGGAGGGAGCCCAATGGTCAGGACAAGCCACTCACTCTCTCCTGCCTGGTCACTGGGTTTTATCCTGTAGACATCGAGGTGATCTGGCTAAGGAATGGAGAGGTCATGTCTGAGACCCAATCCTCGGGGGTTCGACCGAACCACGATGGGACCCATCAGATCCAGAAAGAGATTGAGATCAATGCTGGGGATGAGGATCAATACTCCTGTCAAATTGAACACAGCAGCCTGGCAGAGGCCCAGCTGTATCAGTGGGGTAAGGGACTGGTGTGTGTGTCTGTGTGTGTGTATGTGTGTGTGTGTCTGTGTGTGTTTGTGTGTGTGTGTCCATTTTTTTTACAACACCTAAACTTTTAAAACTATGAACATACTTTGATAGCTCTCTCTGAGATTGACCTTAGATTTTCTTAGACTCACACTTTCCCAGACTGGGTAAAATGATGGTGGGTGGAATTCCCCCTTTTTGTGAGGAGGGGAGGTGATGACGTGGTGGTATTATCACCAGACTATTAATCCAGAGACCTGAGTAACATCCTGGTGACCTGAGTTTGTATTCCATTTGTTAGATGGTGGAAGTTGATTTGAATGAAAATCTGGAATGAAGAGTCTAATAATGACAATGAAACCATTGTTGTGTAAACTTGTTTGGTTCATGAATTCCCTTTTGGGTGGAAATCAGCCGTTCTCACCTCCATGTGACTCCAGACATACAGCAGTGTGGGTAACTCTCAACTGCCCTCTGACCAATTAGGATTGATTTATAAATGCTAGACCAGCCAGTAACACTGCTGTTTATGATTTATAGAAATTATATAAAGTTGACTGTTAGAGGGTTATTCAGTAAGTTCTCAGATGATATGAAATGAGTGAGGTGGGACAGAGTGAGGAGGATAGCCTTCGATTACAGGAAGATATAGATGTTCTGGTCAGGTGGGCTGGTCAGTGCCAAATGGAATTCACTCTGGATAAGGCAAAGGTGATGCACTGGGGCAGGACAACCAAGGCAAGGGAATCCATGATGGATCCTGGGAAGCACCGAGAATCAGAGGGACCTTGATGTGGCTGGTCACTGGTCCCTTAAGGTATGAGGACAGGTAGATAAAGTGGTTAAGAAGGCATGTGTTACACTTGCCTTTTATTAGCTGTGTCATAGATTTGAAGATAAAGGATGTTACACTGGACCTGTATCAAAACATGGTTATATCACAGCGAGATTATTGTGTACAGTTCTGGAATCCATATTACGGCACGGTGGCTCAGTGGTTAGCACTGCTGCCTCACAGCGTCAGGGACCCAGGTTCGATTCCCACCTCGGTGGACTGTCTGTGTGGAGTTTACACATTCTGCCCGTGTCTGTGTAGGTTTCCTCTGGGTGCTCCGGATTCCTGCCACAGTCCAAAGATGTGCAGGCTAGGTGAATTGGCCATGCTAATTTGCCCATAGTGTTAGGTGCATTAGTCAGAGGGAAATGTAGGGAAATGAACAAAGAACAAAGAATATTTACAACACAGGAACAGGCCCTTTGGCCCCCCAAGCCTGAGCCGATCCAAATCCACTGTCTAAAACTGTCGCTCAATTCTTAAGCATCTGTATCCCTCTGCTACCCTCTTACTCATGCATCTGTCCAGACGCACCTTAAATGAATCTATCGTGCCTGCCTCTACCACCTCTCCTGGCAACACGTTCCAGGCACCTACCACCCTCTGTGGGAAGTATTTGCCGTGTGTATCCTCCTTAAACTTTTCACCTCTCACCTTGAAGGTGTGATCTCTCGTTATTGAATCCTTCCCCCTGGGAAAAATTTTATTCCTATCCACCCTGTGTATACCCTTCATGATTTTGTAGACCTCAATCAGGTCCCCCCTAAATCTCCTTTTTTCTAATGAAAACAATCCTAACCTACTCAACCCCTCTTCATAGCTAGCACCTTCCATACCAGGCAACATCCTCGTAAACCTTCTCTGCACCCTCTCCAAAGCTGAAAATATGTTGCTGAAAAAGCGCAGCAGGTCAGGCAACATCCAAGGAGCAGGAGAATCGACGTTTCAGGCATGAACCCTTCTTCAGGAAGGCTCATGCCCGAAACATCGATTCTCCTGCTCCTTGGATGCTGCCTGACCTGCTGCGCTTTTCCAGCAACACATTTTCAGCTCTGATCTCCAGCATCTGTAGTCCTCACTTACACCCTCTCCAAAGCGTCCACATCCTTTTGGTAATGTGGCGACCAGAACTGTACACAGTATTCAAAATGCGGCTGAACCAATGTCGTGTACAATTTTAACATGACCTGCCAGCTCTTATACTCAATACCCCGTCCGATGAAGGCAAGCATACCATATGCCTTCTTGACCACTCTATCCACCTGTGCAGCCATCTTCAGGATACAATGGACCTACACACCCAGATCTCTCTGCCCATCAACATTTCCCAAGACTCTTCCGTTTACAGTATATTTCGCTCTAGAATTAGACTTCCCAAAATGAAACACCTCACATTTGTCTGGATTGAACTCCATCTGCCACTTCTCCGCCCAACTCTCCAGTCTATCCATATCCTCCTGTATTCTTTGACAGTCCCCTATGCTTTCTGCTACCTCAGCAATCTTCGTATCTTCTGCAAACTTACTGATCAGACCAACTCTGTCCTCTCCAGATCATTTATGTATATCACAAACAACAGTGACCCCAACACTGACCCCTGTGGAGCACCACTGGTCACCTTTCTCCATTTGGAGAAACTCCCTTCAACTACTACTCTCTGTCTCCTGTTGCTCAACTAGTTCTTTATCCACCTAGCTAGAACACCCTGCACACCATGTGACTTCACTTTCTCCATTAGTTTACTGCGGGGAACCCTATCAAATGCCTTACTAAAGTTCATGTATATGACATCTACAGCCTTTCCTTCATCTATCAACTTGGTCACTTCCTCAAAGAACTCTATTAAGTTGGTAAGGCACGATCTCCCCACACAAAACCATGTGGCCTATCACTGATAAGTGCATTCTTTCCTTAATATAAATCGATTTTATCCTTCAGTACCTTCTCCAGCAAGTTTCCCACCACTGACGTCAGGCTCACTGGTCTGTAGTTACCTGGAATATCCCTACTACCCTCCTTGTACAGGGGGACAACATGAGCAACCCTCCAGTCCTCTGGCAGCTCACCTGTGTTTAAGGACGCTACAAAGATATCTATCGGGGCCCAAGCTATTTCCTCTCTCACCTCCCTCAGCAACCTGGGTTAGATCCTATCCGGTCCTGGAGATTTGTCCACCTTAATATCCTTTAGCCTATCCAACACATCTTGCCTCTTTATGTCAAAGTGATCCAGAGTAAACAAACTTCTCTCTCTAATCTCATGTCCCTCTCCTCAGTGAACACTGATGCAAAGTAATCATTGAAAATCTCACCCACTTTCTCAGGTTTGACGCACAACCTTCCTTCCTTATCCTTTAGTGGACGAACCCTTTCTCTAGTTACCCTCTTGCTTCTTATATATGAATAAAAGGCTTTGGGATTCTCCTTATTTCATGAGCCCTTTTAGCCCACTTGATTCCACGTTTAAGATTGGTCCGACTCTCCCAATATTCCTCCAAGGCCCGTTCTGTTCTAAGCTGCCTGGACCTTATGTATGCTTCCCTTTTCCTCTTGGCTAGTTGCATGATTTCTCCGATCATCCACGGTTCACGAATCTTGCCTTTCCTATCCCTTGCCCTCAACGGGACATGCCTATCTGCACAATCTTCAACCTGTCTTTGAAAGCCTCCCACATCTCAAATGTGGACTTCCTTTCAAATAGCTGTGTCCAATCCACATTTCCCAGCTCCTGCCTAATTTTGATATAATTCGCCTTAGCCCAGTTTAGTACTCTTCCGTTAGGACCACTCTCATCTTTGTCCATGAGTATTCTAAAACTTACACAATTGTGGTCACTATTCCCAAAGAAAACCTCCCACTGCAACTTCTACCACCTGGCCCGATTCATTCCCCAACACCAGGTCCAATATGGCCGCTTCCCTTGTCAGGCTATTGACATACTGCTCCAGAAAACTTTCCTGGATGCTCCTTACAAAATCTGCCCCATCCAGACCTCTGACACTAAATGTATTCCAGTCAATGTTGGGAAAATTAAAATCTCCCATCATCACCATATCTTTCCATAATCTGTTCACCTATTTGTTCTTCTAAGTCACACTCACTGTAGGGAGGCCTGTAGTACAGCCCCAACAATGTAACTGAGCCCTTCTTATTTCTCCACCCCACCCATAATGCCTCACTACCCAATCCCCCGTAGTGTCCTCCTTTAGCACAGCCGTGATATCATCGCTCACCAGCAATGCAACTCCTCCCTCACTTTTACTTCCCTCCTTGTCCTGTCTGAAGCATCTATATCCTGGAACATTTAGTTGCCAATCATGCCCTTCCTTCAACCAAGTCTCTGTGATCTCAAAAACGCCATACTCCCAGACACCAATCCAAGCCCTAAGTCCATCTGCCTTACCTACTATACTTCATGCATTAAAGTATATGCACTTCAGGCTGCCAGTTCTTTTGCATTCATCTGCTGTCTGCCTACTCTTCCCCTCGGTAATGCTAACTTCATGATCCTTACAGTCTCAGTTTCCAACTCACTGTCTACTAGTTGTCTCTTCTGGTTCCCAGCCCCCTGTTGCATTAGTTTAAATCCTCCCCAACATCAGTAGCAAAAACTCCCCCAAGGACATTAGTTCCGTCTGGTTCAGATGTATACCGACAATTTGTAATTGTCCCGCCTTCCCCAGAACCGGTCCCAATGTCCCACAAATCTGAACCTCTCCCTCCTACCCCATCCCTCAAGCCACATGTTCATCCTGCCTATTCTTTTGTTTCTACCCTGGCTAGCATGTGGCACTGGTAGTAATCCCGACATCACTACCTTTGAGGTCCTCCACTTTAACTTCTCTCCTAGCTCCCTGAATTCTGCTTTCAGGACCTCATCTCTTTTTTTTACTTATATCGTTGGTGCCTATAAGCACCAAGAGAACTGACTGTTCACCTCCCCTTTTAGAATGCTCTGCAGCCAATCGGTGACATCCCTGACCCGAGCACCTGGGAGGCAAAATACAATCCAGGAGTCTCGTTTCCGGCCACAGAACGGCCTATCTACTCCCCTTACAATAGAATCCCCTCTGACTATGACACTGCAAGTCTTTTTCCCACCCATCTGAACAGCAGTGCCCGCCACGGTGCCATGATCCTGGCAACTGCTGCCCTCCCCTGGTGATCCATCTCCCCCAGCAGTATCCAAAGCGGTATACCTGTCTTGGAGGGAGATGACCGCAGGGGACACCTGCACTGCCTTCCTGTTCTTTTTCTGCCTTTTGGTCACCTATTCACTGTCTCCCTCAGCAGTTCTAACCTGCGGTGTGACCATATCACGAAACGTGCTATCCACGACCTCCTCAGCATCTTGGATGCCCCACAGTGAGTCCATCCGCAGTTCCAGAGCCGTCACACGGTCAAACAAGAGCTGCAGCTGGACACACTTCTTCCAAATGTAAGAGTCAGGGATGTCAGCCACATTCCTGAGCTCCTACGTCAAGCAAGAGGCACATGCCACGGGTCTGAATCCCCTGCCATTGTAAGCCTCAGTTTTATATCAACTAACTAAAACCAAACAATGCACTTAAATATATGAAGGAAACAAAAGTAAAAGAAAGCCTTACCTTACAGAGTCCTTTTCTTCTGGTTAGAGTTGGTGGGGGGGGGGTGGGGGTGTTGCGGGAGGGAGGTACTACACATGTAGTATCTCGGGTTTAACCGCTGCTCAAATTTATACTAAGTCCTTACTTTCCCGGCAACCTCCTCGTCTCCACCACTCCCTCTGCACTGTCTCCTGCTGCTCCCGGACAGGAAAAAGGCCTCAGGCTTCGAAGGTAAGAATTTTTACTGTTCTTTTACTTTCCCGGCAACCTCCTGGTGTCCAACATCACCTCCACTCTGTCTCCCACTGCTCCCAGACAGGAAGAAAAAGACAAAAAAATGGGTCTGGGTGGATACTCTTCGGAGGGTCGGTGTGGACCTCTTGGGCTGAAGGGCCTGTCTCCACACTATCGGGAATCTAATGTAATCAAGGAGAAATTACAGGCACAATGTGTCATCAAGATGGCGGTGGAGTATAGCTCCACGTCTCCTCTGAATGGTTTTCCATTTTTTTGGTCTTTCTGTTTGGACTCACCTCTTTTCCTGAGCTTGGACAGCATCAGCAGCAGCAAAGTATCCCAGTGTGGACTCGACTGGGCCTAGTGTGGACCTTGTGATGGTGGGAAGTGAGCCTTGCTTACTTACTTTACCAGGGCCGAGCATGGGGAGCTGGTATCGGAATTGGCAGCTGCTACCCAGTGGGGGCGATGTTGGTAGGGTAGGCTCAGCAGCGAAAGGTGGCACCTGAGGATCAGTAACTTCGTCATTGGTTGGACCCAGCTCTAGTGATGGAGATACATTGGTGGGAGGGCCTCATAGTGACATTGATGAGGTTGGCCAAATGGTGAGAGATGCGACTCTGATGTTGTTGGATACGGTGCAGGTGGCAGCAAGGCGGTGGCAGAGGAGAATTGGCCCAGATATACAAGATGGTGCCTGAAGAGTGGCAGTTTCAACGTTGGTTGGGTCCAGTGTAGAGAGTGGGCGAGGCAGTGGGAGAGGGATAGTGGTGCAGCATCATCGATGATTGGGACTCATGGACTCTCTTGAAGCCTTAACTCTCATTTTTTTGGTTTTTTAAAAATAGAATCCCAACAATGTCAAAACAGGTCCCATGGCCCAACAAGTTTACACTGATCCTCCAAGGAATATCCCACATGAACCCATTCCCCATTACTCTACATTTATCCCTGACTAATTCACCTGACCCACATTCCTGAACACAATAGGCAATTTAGCATAGCCACTTTACCTGACCTGCACATCTTTGAACTGGGGGAGGAAACCCACGCAGACCTGGGGAGTATGTGCAAACTCCACACAGACAGTAGCCCGAGGCTGGAATCGAACCTGGGTGCCGAGCACTGGGAGGCAGCAGTGCTAACCACTGAGCCACTGTGCCATCCCCTTGTTCTTAAAACTAATCAAAATGGTGTCAGATTGTGGTGACAGTGAAAAATCTTCTCACTGTATTTTACTGTTTTCTCACTGTAAAATACACATGACAATGAAATCATTCGTTCGTTCACGTGATAGGACTGTCGAGGGTGCAGAGGAGATTTACCAGGATATGCCTGGTCTGGAGAGTTTCCGTTATGAAGAGAGATGAGACAGACTGGGATTGTTTTACATACAGCAGAGGAGATCGAAGGGGGAGGGGACATGATTGTGATATATAAAATCATGGGGAGCACAGATAAGGCAGACAGAAGAAACATTTCCCCCTGTGGGGTGGAAAGATCAATGAACAGGGGGAATAGATTTTATATAAGTCTGAGAACATCCTCATTAATACTGAGAATGTTCCGAGGAGCTGTGAGGAAATGTGGGTAGTGGGAATCTGGAACTCACTGCCTGTTCGGATGTTGGGGCAGAAACCCTCATTAGCATTTAAGAAGTATTTAGATGTGCCCTTGTGATTCCAAGGCTGACAAGGCTATGGCCAAGTGCTTGAAAATGGGATTGGAACAGTTTGTTGGTTGTTGTTAACATGATGTGCTGAAGGGTGTCTCTCTGTGCTGCAGACATCTCTGTCTCTGTGACCCCCACATCCCAGGAGCAGATTAATGAGGTTAATGTGACCAGTGCTTATCATTCACTCTACTGAATCTCCACTATACCCCCCTCCAAGAACAGTCTGTCTGATGTGAGGTTTGATGTTCAGGACACAATGTCATTCTCTGGATAGAGTCTAACCGAAGATGCACTTTGCCACTTTGTATTGTAACCCCCTTGAGGAAACGGCCAACACTCTATTAACTTTCTGTGTTTTTTAATGAAACATGCATGAGATGTTTATGATGTTTCTACATGACCTTGCTAAATGCACTATATTTAACATCTTATAATCTCACAACAGCACGAAAGGGTTCAGATTTGTCTTCCTCAGATCTAAAGTGGATGAATGCACACTTCCCCAATTGGATAAAACGGAAGCAGATGGAATTCACTCATTTACTCTGTTACTGTACCTTCAGTCTGTCTCTTAACCTAGCGCCTTCCGTAAACATGGATATTATCCCCCTCGATTGGGACAACACGGTGTTTGCACCCCCTTCAATAAGATCTTTAGGGACTTCACTGGAGAGTGAAACTGGGTGACGGTCAAACCAATGTTAAACCAACCCCATCAAGTCCCAACGGACAAGTTCTTTTCAATTGTCTCGAATCGACACGAATTGGGAACGGATCCAGGAACAGAGACAATCCTGATGTTATTCAAATGTATTTCAGAAGTCCTGAAAAACAGTGCAGGATATGCTCATCTTGGAATTGTGATTGGATTAGTCGCTGCAATGGCTGCAATATTCGGAATAATCATCTGGAAAAAACCCTGGAGAGGTAAGAATCAGAGAGAGGGGAATGTGGAACTGAGGGGACAGAGTGAGTGTGGGGGAATCTCCTGTACTGGGAGCACAGGGCACTGTGTGGAATGGAACTGAATAAACCTCCACACACACATACACACGTATACACACGTCCTGTCCCTTGTCTGACTTTTGTTCAGGTGATCGGCCCAGTCCAGGTCTAATATTGATCATTAAACCCTTCACACACTCTCACCTTCTCACTGACTGAATATCAATGGAATGGTAGAGATCTCCAGCATCTCCAGAAAAGGTTAGGATGGAAAGGAATGTGGGATCTAGGATTTCTTACAGAACCTCAATTCCCTCACACTGTGTTGTCATCCTTTGAGAATGGATTATTCCCCATTCTAATGGACATTTATTTTGTTTCTGCAGATTCACCAAGTGGGACCTACACAACAGCTTCCAGTAAGTGACTGAGGGGACAGAGTGTTGGGAATGATGGAGAGGGATTTGCAAGTACAGAGTTACATTCCACTGAGTGTTACTCAGGCTGACACATATACCACCCTCCGCACTCTGAAGACCCTCCACCTCTTAACCCACTTCTTCCTCATTTCACATCTTCCCCACCCCCCATTCATCTCCATCCAATTCTTTGCTCTTTCATCCGTTATCCCCATCCATCACCATTCAGTTCCTGTTCCCTCAGACCCCAGTGTCCCACTGCCTCACCCTTCACTTCCCCATCCCCCACACTGCACTCCCTCAACCTCACCATCCACTCTCTCCCTCCAATCCCTCTTCCTCCACTCCCTTTGTGCTGTGCCCTCTGGGTCTGCTTTGTTAATGCTGAGGGGAATTGAATCCTGGGTCCTGTGACTGAGCGACAATAACTCAAAATGGTCAAGTTTATATTTTGTTCCATTTCTCACAATCCGTTTTTATTTTCTCAGCTTCTGACATCTCTGTTCCAGCTCCTTCATGATTCGGTGAGTGACATTTTAACGTAGCACCAGTGATGTATAACATTTTCACTCCCCTCCTGACCCTGTCCCACCCTCCCAGACACAGTTAAACCCTGTCAGACTAATTCCCCTCCCCTCCTGACCCTGTCCCACCCTTCCAGACACTGATAAACCCTGTCAGACTAATTCCCCTCTGCTCCTGACCCTATCCCACCCTCCCAGGCACTGTTAAACCCTGACTAATTTCCCTCCCCTCCTGACCCTGTCCCAGCCTCCCAGACACTGTTAAACCCTGTCAGACTAATTCCCCTCCCCTCCTGACCCTGTCCTATCCTCCCAGACACTGTTAAACCCTGTCAGACTAATTCCCCCTCCCCCCCGACCATGTCCCACCCTCCCAGACACTGCAAAACCCTGTCAGACTAATTCCCCTCTCTTCCTGACTCTGTCCTATCCTCCCAGACACTGTTGAACCCTGTCAGACGAATTCCCCTCCCCTCCTGACCCTGTCCCACCCTCCCAGTCACTGTTAAACCCTGTCAGACTAATCCCCTTCCACTCCTGACCCTGTCCCACCCTCCCAGACACAGTTAAACCCTGTCAGACTAATTCCCCTCCCCTCCTGACCCTGTCCCACCCTCCCAGACACTGATAAACCCTGTCAGACTAATTCCCCTCTGCTCTTGACCCTATCCCACCCTCCCAGACACTGTTAAACCCTGTCAGACTAATTCCCCTACCCGCCTGACCCTGTCGCACCCTCCCAGTCACTATTAAACCCTGTCAGACTAATTCCCCTCCCCTCCTGACCTTGTCCCACGTTCCCAGACACTGTTAAACCCTGACTAATTCCCCTCCCCTCCTGACCCTGTCCCATCCTATCAGTCACTGTTAAACCCTGTCAGACTAATTCCCCTCCCTTCCTGACCCTATCCTATCCTCCCAGACACTGTTAAACCCTGTCAGACTAATTCCCCTCCCTTCCTGACCCTATCCTATCCTCCCAGACACTGTTAAACCCTGTCAGACTAATTCCCCCTCCCCCCCAGACCATGTCCCACCCTCCCAGACACTGCAAAACCCTGTCAGACTAATTCCCCTCCCTTCCTGACCCTGTCCTATCCTCCCAGTCACTGTTAAACCCTGTCAGACTAATTCCCCTCCCCTCCTGACCCTGTCCCACCCTCCCAGACACTGTTAAACCCTGTCACACTAATTCCCCTCCGCTCCTGACCCTGTCCCACCCTCCCAGACACTATTAAACCCTGTCAGACTAATTCCCCTCCCCTCCTGACCCTGTCCACCCTCCCAAACACTGTTCAACCCTGACAGACTAATTTCACTCCCCTCCCCATTCTGAAGTGTTTGCTTCGTGTCTGTCATTCCTGACCTTCACTGCAGGACATTCCTGGAGCCTTATTGTGGAATAATGGGATCCTCCTGTTCCAGTGTGAACATGGACATCATTGTCCATCCTTCCATATCACAGCAGACACACAGAATTACAGCTCATTGCTCACATCTAGTTCTTTCAGGATTGAGATTGAGATTTCCTGGGAATATATTTCCACAGGTTGAACGGTGGATCCTGGATCTGCAGGTTTGGATCCTGATCCTTCAAATGAGACCTTCTCAAGTCGTGTGTCCATTCCGTCTCAGAAATGTGAGCAGTGTCACCGTCAGAGGGATCTTCAAGGATGGTTCCTCCCTCACACTTGCTCATCATCACTGTCTTCAGTGGGTCACTGATTGACCTGAAATGAAGCAACATCCCGAGGCAACTCAGAGGCACAGTATTTATTGGGGTGAAACTGATACATTGTTTTGCACATTACGTGCCAAATTTGAACAGCTCTGTAAATATCTGTATAAATATGTTGACAGAAATCTCTATTTATCTGTTACTGTTCTATTTTTATTCTAACTTAATTTAAGCTGAACTGACCAACTTCGCACTTTCTGTAACACTGTTATTTTATTTTATCACTATAATGTTTTATGATGGCAGCAATTTGATCCTACTTATTATCAATGTTTAGCTACAGATGCTGAGAATTGTGGTTTGTCATCAATAAACAGTTATTGGTGTTGAATGTGAGGAAAGGGCAGGCTCACCAGCTGAATGTTTCACCCAGGGCTGAGCACACGAGCGTCTGGGCTGGGACAGATGGGAAGGAACTTTCATTGTCAATGTTTCCTTCTGACAGGTGCTGCCTTTGGACACACTGCCTGGGGGGGGAAGCGGGGAGTCAGTGTCAGCAGCTCAGGGGGGTGAAAGGGGACCTGGAGAAGGCCCTGGGACAGTAACTGAGCTGGAGGGGGAAGGGGAGTGACATCCAGATGAACAGGAGGGGGAGCACCCTGGGCTGGGAGGGCAGGTGAAGTGGCACTCTCACTCCTGTCCCCATGTTGCACCTTCGGGTGTTAATGTGGGGGGTGTCCCAAGTCTGGGATGATAATCCGGTCCCCAGCTCTCCATCTCCGAGCCTCTCTTGGTCTGAGGAAGGCATTAGGGCAGCCATGAAGCTGATGGGGTGGGGTTAGTGGGAGGGTGGGTGATAAACCGATCTGATCTGTCAGGGCCTGAGGGACCTCCAACAGTTCAAGGACTTGCTCCATAGTCTTCAGTGACACAGGGACCACATCAGGCCCATGTTGGCACTCTGCTGGAAGAGGTGTTCATCACTGACCTGAACAATGGACTGGTGGCTCAACATGACAGGCACCTTGACTCTCTGCACTTGAGCAGCAGGAGATGGGGGAGGTTCAGACAAGGGCTTCTACAGCAGCTGGGCCTTTGGAGAAAAAGCATTCCTGATGCATTGCCTGGTCCAAAGCAGACCCATCTCAATCCTTCAGGTCACATGGAGGATCCTGCAAGGCCCCATAACCAGAGGCCAATACAAACCCAGCTGTTGGAGACAGCTGCTCGGGCAGGAATACAAAGCAGCCCAATAGAAGGCCTCCTGGCAGCTCCGAGTCCAGAAACAGGGCAGGCCCAAGGGAGAGCAGCTGGAGCTCTCATGGATGCAGCTCCTGGCCAGCAGCTCCCCAGGGAGGAGTTCTCAGCTGCTGGGCATGTCTCTGGGACAGGAGGGGGGTGCAGGATACGGGCACAGGGGGAGATACAGGAGGCATGAGGGTGGCAGCTCTAACAGGGGGATGTCTGTCTGCCCTCCCCACTCCTGCCCTGTGAGAGTGACCCTCAGGCACTGATGAGCGTGTGGCTTTTTAACGTTTCATTTTGAGGAAATCCCCTATTTAAAGAGAGTTCTATTTCTAAATTATAAATTGTTTCTCTTCTGTTGGAGTCCATTATTTTATTTACAGATTGACCTGGAGTCAGTTTAAATCACACAAAACAATTTTTATTGACATGTAACACTCAGACATTCCAACCAAACTGTTTGGGGATGCTACAGAAAATACAAATGACTAAACATGAGCCCAGACACACGAGTGGCTCTGAGTGTAGTGTACTTTTGTGGAGACCAGGTGTTGGAATAAAAGTTAATTCAATTCCTCCTCCCTCCGTGACCAACGGCTTGTCCTTACTTTCCACAAGCGAACATAACTGGTACAGCATGAGAGTTACAGATTCCCAGTATGAACATAACATCCTGTCACTGCCGTGAAGGAGCTACCTGGGCCAATGGCACTTTAAAGGCCTTCAGTGAATTCCCGGTCGTTTGGGAAGATCAATTGTGGATATGTCCCGAAATAACAGGAAGTGTGGAATATTTCTCCAATGACATTCCCCTTTTGGTCACCCTCCATGTCTCTCCTCTGGAGAGAGGAATGGGTCATTGTTTTGTTCCTATTTCGCAGGCTGACCCAGAACCTTTCAGGGTGTGATCTTCCTGGTAACTGGTGACAGTTCCCTCCCTGGCCCTTTAATTGGCTATTTTACTGAGACTAACCAATCATTCACCCTCTGCAGCCCGGAGATGGTTGAAGTCGGAAGTGAAACTGAAAAAGGAGCCTCGATCGACGGGGATTATTTTGATTTAATTCAAACCTGTGTTCAGATTCCAGTCCCTGATGGGAATAGGGAGAGTGGATTCCCAGAATGTTGCTGATCCTTTTCTCCATCTCCCTGTGTTTTTCCCGGGTCTCTCCCATTCAGCTTTCCATTCTCTCTCTCTGTGTCTCTGTCTCTCTGTGTCTGGGGTGAATGTGAATCTCTTGGGGAGAGTTTGAAATGGGGGATGTTTGATCAGCCGCCTGTTATACAGCCAGCCTGATCTTTTACACGTTGAAGTTAAAAATCACACAACACCACTTTCTAGTCAAACGGGTTTATCCGGAAATACAAGGTTTCGGAGCGCTGCTCCTTCATCGGGGGAGCTCACGGGGCAGGATCACAGGACACAGAATTCAGAGCAAAAGCTCAAAGTGTCATCCAACTATGGACCAACCGAGATTGGTGTTAAATCTTTAATAACTCAGGTTTCGATTTAGTAATATGTAAATCCCAGAAATTCTTTCAGGTCGCATTCTCGAGATAACTTCAGGTTTTATCTCAAATAATGTGACATTTCAGCTCAGACAAAAGGTGTAAGGTTAGAGTCTGTGTGTATTCCAACATTGAGTCAGACTGGTTCTATTTCCAAATAGGAATTTATAAAATGTCACATGGACTGACTGCCGACAGATTGTACGTGAGCGAGCATGTGAGAATGTGTGAATGTATGTGTGAATGTGTGTGTGCGTGTTTCATAGTGTGCGCGCGAATATGGCAGAGTATATACCTTTGAGAGGGTGAGCTTGTGAGTTCGTATGTATGAAGTGCGTGTGCAAGAGTGTGTGTGTGAGTGATCATGTCCAAGAGTGTGTGTATGTGTACCTGTGTGTGTGAGTGTGATCATGTCCAAGAGTGTGTGTGTATGTGTACCTGTCTGTGTGTATGTGTGCCTGTGTGTGTGATCGTGTCCAAGAGTGTGTGTGTATGTGTGCCTGTGTGTGTGAGTGTGATCATGTCCAACAGTGTGTGTATATGTGTACCTGTGCGTGTGTGTGTGTGTGAGTGATCATATCCAAGAGTGTGTGTGTATGTGTACCTGTGTGTGTGAGAGTATATAGTGTAGTGGGGTCACCTGGAGAGTGCCAGGAACCCAAGATCCCGGATGAGGCTGTCTTCATGGATACTGAACCTGTCTATCAGCCTCAGGACATGGTGTAGTTTCCCTGCTCCTGTGAAACACTGGACCACAAAGGGTACCATATCAGTCACATCCCGTGTCTGTCTCCTGAGGAGGTCAGTTCAGTTTCTCACTATGGCACATCGGAACTGGCGATCGATGAGCTGAGCGTCGTATCCTGTGCTTATGAGGATGTCCTTCAGGTCCTTCCATGCCTCAGGGAATCCTTCTCACATGAGTTCCTCCTCATCTGAGCAGATTCAGTGTATGTGTAGGGCTTGTCCATAGAGGATGACTATTTTAATTTGTTTAATTTTGAAGCTAGGGAAGTGTAACATCGTGAGGTTATCTGTACGTTTTCAGTAGAGTGAGGTACTGAGTTGTCTCACTCTACCGCACGTGTGTCCAAGAATGAGACAGATATTAAAAAGTGGTCCATGGTAAAGCTGATGGTGGATGAAACGTGTGGATATCACTGTGTAATTATTTCAGTGACTCCTCCCCATGGGTACAGATAAAGAAAACATCGTCAGTGTATCTGGTCTATAGTGTTGGTCTGAGGCCCTGTGCAGCAAAGGAATCTTGTTTGAACTTGTGCATGAAAATGTTGCCATATTTGGGATGCAGGTTTGGTCCCCATGGCTGTTCCGTGTGTCTTGATGAAGAACTGGTTGTCAAAGGTGAAAAAGTTGTGTTTGAGGATGAAGTGGATGAGCTGTAGGATGGTGCCTGGAGATGGGCAGTTGTTGGTATTGAGTACTGAGGCTGGTGCCCTGATACTGTCATTGTGGGGATGCTGGTGTAGAGTACTGAAACGTCAGTTGTGACAAGGAATGTTCCTGGCTTGCTTGGTCCATGACAACCAGTTCATCATCTGGACACAAGACCTCTTTGCTACACAGGACCTCCAACCAAACGCTATACACCAGATACATTGACAAGATTTTCTTCCTCTGAACCCATGGTGAGGAGTCACTGAAATAACCACACAGTCATGTTAATGAGTCTCATCCCACCATCATGGACTACGGTTTACTGTCTGTCTCATTCTTGGACACATGCATCTCCATCAAGGATGGGCACCTCAGTTCCTCACTCTACTGTAAACCCACTGTTAACCTCACAATGCTGCACTTCTCGAGCTTCTACCTGAAGCATATTAAAACAGCCATCCCCTCCGGACAAGCCTACACATACACAGGACCTGTTCAGACGAGGAGGAATGTGACGGACACCTGAGGGTGCTGAAGGATGCCCCTGATAAGAACAGGATACGATGCTCAGCTCATTGATTGTCAGTTCTGACATTCCACAGCAAGAAACTGGAATGACATCCCCTCAGGAGACAGACACGGGATGCCAAGTACTTCCCAGGAGTGAAGAAACCACGCCATGTTCTTCGCAGCCTGCAACAGATTGAGGATGAGCACCTCGCCAAGACCTTCCCTACACCTCCAATTCTTGCCTTCAAACAACCACCAAACCTTAGACAGACCACTGTTCAGAGCCTTCAGGGCAACATTGACCACAAAACCATACAACCCTGTCATGGCAACCACTGCATGACATGTCAGAAGGTTGACATGGATACTCCCAGTACCCGTGGGGCACCACCCACCACATACACAGCAGGTACCCATGTGACTCAGCCAACATTGTCTATCTCTTACGCTGCAGGCAAGGATTCCCTGAGGCATGGTAAAATGGAGAGACCATGCAGATGCTACGATAATAGACGAATGGACACCGCATAACAATCACCAGACAAGGACGTTCCCTCCGAGTTGGGGAACACTTCATTCGTCAAGGACATTCAGCCTCAGATCTTCAGGTGATATGCAACAATGAGGAGTGGCCAAGCAGAGCAGATAGCCAAGATGGTACCCATGGGGATGGCTTCATCCGGGACCTTGAGTTCATGTCACACTACAGGTGACACCACTACAAACATGCGCACACACATGCACGTATGGGTACAGTATCACACTCACACAGACACTGTCTCATACTCATGCTGTCACTCAGTCTCACACACACTCATGTGCACACCCTCCCATAGGTATATACTCCATTACGGTCACACACGCACACTATCAAACACACGTACACACACACAGACACACATTATCTCCCTCTCTCCTGCACATACACACACACACACTCCTGCACACACACACACTCTCCTGCACACACACATACTCTCACTGTAATTGTACCAGCCTCCACCGCTTCCTGTGGCAGCTTATTCCAAATATGCCCCATCCTCTGCGTGATAAAGCTGCACTCATCAGGAAAGTGGGGAGTATTCCATCAGCCTTGTGGCTACTGTCTAGTAGCTGTTGGAAAGGTTTTGGGGAGGAAGGAGGTGAATTATGTATCACAGTATTCCAGGATTCTGACCTGCTGTTGTAGTCCCTGTGTTTATATGATGACTCCATTTAATTACTGATTTTTTTTTTTATTTCAAAATATACTTTATTCATAAATGATTTGATGGTCTGTACATTGGATCATGCCATACATATGTCCATATTTACAAACACAGATTCGACTTTATTCTTGTCCTTTACAATCCTGTGCATTTT
This sequence comes from Chiloscyllium punctatum, assembly GCF_047496795.1. Lineage (NCBI taxonomy): Eukaryota > Metazoa > Chordata > Chondrichthyes > Orectolobiformes > Hemiscylliidae > Chiloscyllium > Chiloscyllium punctatum. The sequence continues at coordinate 43,842,627 of NC_092768.1, read as the reverse complement.
TTCAATCTTGTATATATACATATATTTGGCTGAGGCATCAGCAGAGCCCAAAAAAACGTCTGTATGGGCCCCCTGTTCTTCTTTCGGCAGGCCGATCTTACACAGTGGTCTTTCCCCACCGCGCCTTGGCGGCAGCTGCCCCAAGCTTCAGCGCGTCCCTCAACACGTAGTCTTGCCTGCTACGATGGAACGGTACTGTCGTACCCCGTTCCAGTTCCCACTAACCGTAAAGTACATGTAGGTCTACACATGTCACACATACTCGGGTAATAGTGGCATTTTTTGACTATTTTTTAAGGTTAAACTTATTGGGTCGACGATTACAGGAATACGACATCTGAGGGGCTGAAATTCATCCAATCACAATCTATACCGTATCGTTAGTAAAAGCCCAATTGATGGCGAAACGAAAAAGGCAAAAAACTCAACAATTACAGTAATTCTGAAAACCTGGAGCAGAGCATGATGGCTGGTGGACTGGAAGATCCAGAACGGAGCAGTACGGCCAGCAGACTGGAAAGCTGGAGTGGTGTGCAATGGCAGGCACACTGACTTATAAAGAAGAACTAGGGTCAACTTTTACATGAGATATATGGAAAATTCCAGACTTGTTGACCAAAAATAGGGGGTCGACTTTTACATGAAATCAGCTGACCCTCGAGTAGATGTGGGATTTGAGAGGGGTGATGGCCTGCCTCACAGCTTTGCTGAGGTCACTTCTGCACTTCTTTCAGCAGCAGAACCAGCTGCTTCTGGGAAGGCAAAGTCTGTAACAAGCAACACACTGGAGCTGTCCCTCTGGTGGTAGGTGAAGGTTTCTGTCACTATCTTGTTTATAGGGTCAGTAACTGCTTTGGAGTGTCTGAAACAAAATGTCATCGTGGTGGCAAAATGTTGCCCTGAAGCTGATCTCACCATTTACGATATTTCCCTTGTGTTGCAATTGATGCTGAAGGCTGTCAAGTCAGTTTTTAACAGTATCCTTGAGAGGAGGTTTTGGGTGCCTTGCTGGTCTCTTTGCACTGGCTTCTGCCCCCTATGGCATATCCTTGGGAATACAGCTGCCTCCTTCCATCCTGGACACAAGCCCAAGCCCATGAAGCCTCGTTTCCATGATTAACCTCCGTGCCTTTCTTTCCATGTTGTGCCATAGATGCAGGATAAATCCCAGAGATGGGAATTAGTCTCTGTAGCCTTTTATCCTGATAGATGTAAGTTGTCCAGGCTTTATTGTCGTAGAGAAATATGCCAAGGACACAGACAATGTCGGTAAGGTTCCTGGTTCTGCAGGTCAACTTATTGTTCCTCCCCCAGTTTGATGAGACGGCCGATGATGCTGTGGCTGTCCTTCCAATACATGTGCTCAGCTCTTTGCCAAGAAATAGCTTGTCTATCACCAGCTGAATTTCCTGACTGCTTCCAGTGGTGTGCTGTTGATCAACAGCAAGAGATACACAGCCTTTCCTGTATGTAATTTTGTCTTGAAACCAATGGTGAGGTAGAACGTGACACAGGCGTGGGGTATAAGATTCATGAAGCTTGGAGCTGTTCTTCTATCTAGACAATGAATGCAGCAACATTCATCAGCCTATCGACGTGTGCGATAAAGACATACTGCATTTTTTGTCTTGACTTTCAGGTTTGTTCATTTGAGGAGTTCCTAATCAGATTGTAAGGATTTAAAATCTTTTCATGTCAGCAGGGAAAGCAAGATCAACACGACAAAAAAAGGGATAGGAAACAAAATATGGGTTAGGACTCAGGCCAGTTCAGGCCAGGCCATTCTTATTCCATCTGTTACAGTTGAGAGATCCATTGAACTGATTGGTACTGTGCACATTCCCATGGAAGCACTGAATGACAGGGTGAAGCTCAGCAGGTCAGCTGATTCTCTCCAAAATCCAACAGAGCCTGGTCTCCTCATGGTGTCAAATACTTTCGTGGAATCTCCAAAAGCAAGGTAGAATTTATTCCTTTTTCAGTTGCAGTCTGCCTTCTCTTGAAGCTGAGATTGGGGTAATGTCATATTGACAGTATCTATCTGGTCTGAAGCCCAATTTTGTTCCTTGTATGCTGTTGGCTGGTTGATGAAGCCTTTGACTCGCGCTGGAAAAGAGCCCATTGCTTGTGAAATGCCATAATAGTTGTTTCAATTCCTTCAAGGGCCTTTATTCTTGTATAACTGGCTGAAGTTTAAATCGCACACACCCTGTGGAACAGAACTTTCTGTCTCTCTTATCGAAGTGATGGACAGAGAGGCATCAGAAGAAGTAGGGTTTTCCATACGTTCATAACCTCGACTGGTATTCCATCCTTCCAGATACTGTCATGGATACACAGGAGTCAATGGCTTTTTCAAGCAGCATTCCTGATGAAGAGCTTACGCTTGAAACATTGACTCTCCTGCTCCTTGGATGCTGCCTGACCCGCTGTGCTTTTCCAGCACCACACTTTTTGATTCTGATCTCCAGCATCTGCAGTCTTCACTTTCCCCTTTTCAAACAGCATGACAGGGAGCCACAGGAGATCATTAAACACCAGCAGAGAGAATATCTGGATCACGTATGGACAGTTAGAGTAGCCAGTCTGTCCAGTGAGTCATTCGCTTCTTCCTATCAGCAAGTACGTTCCTGTCTGTGGATCTCAAGAAGTAAGTTTGCTGGTGCTGTGCCTGAGTGTTCTTCTGATATTATCAGCATGAAGGTTACCATTGTCACAAGCAGCCGGATTTCTCCCCACGAATTCATGCAATACTTGGAGGGGCAGTACCTTACTGCATTCTGCACAACTGCCTTCTCCAGTGTCAGACGGGCTCATGCTTCAGTATTAAAAGACAGTTTATAAGCCAGGTGAGTTGTGCTGTTCACTTTGATGACGGGAGTCCCTTCTGTAAGGTTGGGTCTTGTTCATGTTCATGTTTCTTTGCCAGATATCGTCATTGCAGCTTTGTTGTTAACTGTCTGCAGAGCTCTACCACAGTGCTTTCTGTTGAGTCTTCATGTGGAAGGGACTGTCCAAAACTTCTGAGCATTTTTGATACTTGTCATCAGTTTTTATGTTGAACATGCTAATGGATAGTGTGTCACTGTATTTGGACATGTTTGTTTGTCATGTACTGGTGTGCACCTTGAAAAGTTGACGTTAGCAACATAATGTCCATGCTCTGTACAAAGTCCAATAAGCTGTCCATTTTGTCAATGTCAGAAAATAAGTCTGATCCAGTTCTTGCTTTAAAATTCCCAAGAGAAATTATTTGTCCTGGGGTGGCAAATGCCGTACAATATTGCCTGGAGTATCAGAAAGTGATCCTTTTCAGCATTGACACCCAAGATTGCTGTGCAAATACTCACCGTATTGTCAAAGCTTTAATCTGCTGGGAGACAATGGGAAATGAAGCTTTTAAATGAAGCTTTACAGGCAATTCCATTACATGTATCAATCTGTTAGTGACATCGAAACCTCATTTACAGTAGTCATCTATTACTTAGGTTGTGCCTGTAGAAAGTATACTTTGCCTCATTTATTAATTCAGTGTCAACCAATCTTGGGAATTTGAGAGCAGCAATCTCAACATTGTGTAGCTCACAAGAACATAAGAGCTCGGAACAGGAGTAGGCAATTCAGCCTCTCGAGCCTGCTCTGCCATTTGACGAGATCATGGCTGATCTCATCTCAGTTTCAACTTCACTTTCCCACCTGCTCTGCATAACCCTTCAACCCATCACGAATTAAAAATCTTTTATCTTCTCCTTAAATTTACTCTCAGTCCCAGCATCTCCCACACGCTGCAATAAAGAATTCATAGATTCTTTGAGAGATGTATTTCTCCTCATTACTGTTTAAAATCTGCTGCCCCTTATCCGAAACTATACTGTCTCATTCCAAGTTGTCCTACATTCGAAGACATCCTCTCTACGTTGACTTTGCCAATCCCCTTTCATACTTCTCCACAAGCCTGAATAAGTCAATCCCACAATCCAGCTGTCTTCCTTTTCTGTTGAATCACTCTCAAATGAATCCCATGTCCAAATCTTACCATATCCCTGAACAAATTTGAAATCGATCACATTGCTTCCATAACCAGATTTAAATCGCAACATATTCTGAAATTCACACTTTCTCCTCATAGCCCTGTAGGAATTGAAAGTAACCCTGTCCCCTCTGATCAGACTATTATCCTGAACTTTGTATTTTTATCTGGGGAAAGATGCTCTTTCACCTTTAATCAGAATGTGACTCGAAATCTTCTGCTTTTCCCTCGAACCAGACAGTGTGTGATGATCTATTAATTATTGATGATCAATCCCTGTTTTGTCATTGACAGGAATTCACACTCTCCAATGGATACGCACTCTTGAGGTCAGTGAAGATGGCTCAGTGAAGAGGTCAATGAGATTTGGATTTGATGGGAAGGACTTTATCAATTTAGAACCAGACAGAATGAAATAGATTGCATCCAATCACTTTGCAAGAATGACTAAAGTGAAATGGGATTCAGATGAATCCTGGAATAACTATTGGAAATGGCAATTGGAAACAGAACTATTCGACCTTTTAAATAAATACTTGCGAGTTGGAAAGGAATATTTTGGAAGGAAAGGTATGTATTTCTGTTTTGTTCCATGTTCTGATCTAACCTCACTGATCTATGAAACCGTTCTCCCATTCCATTCAGTGTCTGTCTATTGTTTGTGGTTTCACCCTTTCTCATCACAGTTCAGCCTGAAGTGTTCATCTCCAGGAGGGAGCCCAATGGTCAGGACAAGCCGCTCACTCTCTCCTGCCTGGTCACTGGGTTTGATCCTGTAGACATTGAGGTGACCTGGCTAAGGAATGGAGAGGTCATGTCTGAGACCCAATCCTCGGGGGTTCGACCAAACCACGATGGGACCCATCAGATCCAGAAAGAGATTGGGATCAATGCTGGGGATGAGGATCAATACGACTGTCGAGTTGCACACAGCAGCCTGGCAGAGGCCCAGCTCTATCAGTGGGGTAAGGATACAATGTTTGTGTGTGCGTGTGTGTGAGAGAGAGAGAGCCAGATTAGACAATTCAGAGGACACCGATTCACTATTCACCTGCAAGTACCCACCTTGCTCACGATGTTGATATCTTGTGTTGGTCTCACCGAGTTAAATATCCTAATTCTAAGTTTGAAAAGTTCTCTGGATCCTGAGCTTCCACAGCCATTTGGAAGAGAATCCCAGATTCCCAGGGCCCTGTTATTGGTGAAGTTCTCATCGATTTCACTCCGAAATAATCTCATCTGAAATACAAGAAGATTCTGTTGCATTCAAGGCTTCATAGAACATTCCAGCACAGTCCAGGCCCTTTGGCCCTCGATGTTGCACCGACCTGTGAAACCAATCTGAAGTCTATCTGACCTGTACTATGCCATTTTCATCCATATGTTTATCCAATGACCATTTAAATGCCCTCAATGTTGGCGCGTCTACTACTGTTGCTGGCAGGGCATTCCATGCCCTTACTACTCTCTGGGTAAAAAAACTACCTCTGACATCTGTCCTTTTATCCATCACCCCTCAATTTAAAGCTATGTCTCCTTGTGCTAGCCATCGCCATCTGAGGAAACAGGCTCTCACTGTCCACCCTCTGATTATCTGAAATGTCTCAACTAATTCACCTCTCAACTTGCTTCTCTCTAACGAAAATAGTCTCACGTCCCTCAGCCTTTCCCCATGAGTCCTTCCCTCCATACCGGGCAACACCCTAGTAAATCTCTGCACCCTTTCCAAAGCGTCCACATCCTTCCTGTGATGTGGTGAGCAGAACTGTACGCAGTAATCCAAGTGTGGCCGCACCAGAGTTTTGTTTCGCTGCAGCATGACCTCATGGTTTTCAGCTCAAACCCGCTACCAATAAAAGTTAACACAACATACGCCTTCTTAAAAACCCAATCTGAATGGCAACTTTCAGGGATTTGTGCCTGGACACCGAGATCCTCCTGCATATCGACACTACCAAGAATCTTACTGTTAGCCCAGTACACTACATTTCTGTTACTCCTTCTAAAGTGAATCACCTCACACTTTTCTGCATTAAACTCCACTTGCCAACTCTCAGCCCAGTTCTGCAGCTTATCTATGTCCCTCTCGAACCTGCAACTTCTTTCAGCACTATCCACAACACCACCAAACTTAGTGTCACCTACAAATTTACTAACCCATCCTTCTACACCCTCATCCAAGTCATTTATCAAGATGACAAACAGCAGTGGCCCCAAAACAGATCCTTGTGGTACATCATTAATAACTGAAGTCCAGGATGAACATTCCCCATCAACCACCACCCTTTGTCTTCTTTCCGATCCAAACCACCAAACCACCTTTAATCCCACGTCTCTGAATTTTCTGTAATAGCCTTATCAAACGCCTTACTGAAATCCATATACATCACATCAACGGCTTTCCCCCCATCCACCTATTTGGGCACCTTCTCAAAGAACTCAATAAGGTATGTGAGGCACGTCCTACCCTCACAAAACCATGTCGACTATCCCTAATCAAATTATTCCTCTCCCGATGATGATCAACCCACTCTTTTCTGATCCTTTCCAACACTTTACCCACAACAGACGTAAGGCTGATTGGTCTATAATTACCAGGGTTGTCTCTGTTCCTTTCTTGAACAAGGAGACATTTGCTCTCCTCCAGTCTTCTGGCACTCATCCTGTCGACAATGGCAACATTTAAATCAAAGCCAAAGGCTCTGCAGTCTCCTCCCTGGCTTCCCAGAGAATCCTAGGATAAATCTCATTCGGCCCAGGGGTCTTATCTATTTCCACACTTCCTAGAATTGCTAACACCTCCTCCTTGTGAACCTGAATCCTGCTGAGACTGGCTTCAGCACCAGACATAGGCCCAGATAGTTCAACAGCCAGACAGTCAGAGATTGGACAGATCCCAAGAGAGGAGGGTCTGGACCCCTCAGAATTCCTGACTCACTGAATGCGATTTGTCCAGGAAGATTCAACTTCCGATGGACAATTATGTAGCATCTGGAACCCTCTGGAAAGATCTCAGGTTCTGAGTTTGAGTTGGAGATTTTGAAGGGTTCTGACTCACTTCCGTACTCAGACAGGAAGCATGAAAGGGATTGGAAGCTTCTTTAACTCCTAGTGTGATGATGCTGCCATTTTAAAAGGTTGTTGGTGTCCTAGTTTTTGTTTTGAAGAGAGGTTGTAAGGCAGAGGCACCAAACATGCTGCTGGTGATGACTGAGGTAAACATGTTGTGAGGCCTTGGAGTTTTATTTTAAGCTGGAACAATAGAAGCAGTCTGAATGGGCGTGGCCAGCTCTCACAGATCCAGATTTCTCAGTTTGGTTTTTTTCAGTTACATCAGAAGCCTTTGGGGTCTCAAAAGAGTTGGCAGCTTCAGTGAGTGTCACCTGGCTACTAATCTCTGCATTTTTTTCTTGATATTGTTTCAGTACCCTTTGCAGTACCCAGTGTCTTCAACTGTTCCTTGATATCATATGGAGTGAATTGAATTAGCTGAAGACTGGTATCTGTAATGCTGGGGTCCACTGGAGGAGGCTGAGATGATACTTCTGACTGAAGATCGCTGTGAAACCACCAGGCCTACCTTTCACACTGGTGTAATGGGCTGTTTCATCAGTGAGAGTGGGAATATTTGTGGAGCCTCCAGTGAGTTGGCTGGATGTGGCAGGAGTGCAGAGCTTAGATCGGATCTGTTGGTTGTGGGATCACTTAGCTCTGTCTATCACTTACTGCTTATGTTATTTGACATGCAAGTCACCTGTTTGGTGGCTTCACCAGGTTGACACCTCATCTTCAGGTACGTCTGGTGCTGCTCCTGGCATGCCCTCCTGCACTCCCCATTGAACCAGGGTTGATCCCCTGACTTGGTGTTCATGGTTCAGTGGGGGCTATGCCAGACCATGAGGTTACAGATTGTGCTGGAGTATGGTTCTGCTGCTGTTGATGGCCCACAGTCCCTCATGGATACCCAGGCTTGAGCTGCTAGATCTGATCCAAGTCTGTTCCATTTAGCACAGTGATAGTACCACACAATACGCTGGAGGTTACTCCCAATGTGACAGTGGGACTTTGCCTCCACAAGGACAGTGCGATGGTCACTCTCACTGAGACTGTCATGGACATTTGCACCTGCAGCTGGTAGATTGGAAAGATGGAGTCAAGTATGTTTTTCCCTCTTGTTAGTTCCCTCACCACCTGCTGCAGACCCAGTCTAGCAGCTATGTCCTTTAGTACAAGTCTGATGTTGATCAAACCCATCACACACACTCACATCCTCAGGGAATATCAATGGAATGGAGGAGATGTCCAGAATCTCCATCAGGTTCTGACACAATCTCCATTCCCTCACACTGGTGTGTTCCCACTCTCTGGGAATGGACTTTCCCTGATTGTGTTGACGGGTATGGAGTTATCATCTGGGATTTGGATTTTACAACAGAGGCAGATGGATATGGTCTTAACTCCCCCAGTTCACATCGATTAGATTACATTACATTACTTATAGTGCGGAAACAGGATTTCGGCCCAACAAGTCGACACCGACTCACCACCCATCCAGACGCATTCCCCTACATTTACCCCTTCACCTAACACTACGGGCAATTTAGTATGGCCCATTTACCTAACCTGCACATTTTTGGACGGTGGGAGGAAACCCACGCAGACACAGGGAGAATGTGCAAACTGTGCACAGTCAGTCGCCTGAGGCAGGAATTGAACCCGGGTCTCTGGTGCTGTGAGGCATCAGTGCTAACCAGTGTGGCACCGTGCCACCCAAATTGAACTCAGCAACTGCCACAAGCTGCTGCTGTGTAAATGAATATAATTATTCTTGTGAAATCATTAATAAAAATATCAAAATCAATAATCAATAAATAACTTTTAATGATTACAAATGACACATATTGGTAATTGTAGTTAAACAATGGTGATAAGTAGTGATAGATTTTAGAATTCAACAATAACTCAGATTTAAAATATTTATATATTTATTTAAGAATTAGAATATGTAAAACTGATATTTATGTACAAAGATTTACATAGCATTTGAAATTTGTTAAGGTCAGATGCAAGATCGATTTCTTTCAATATAAAAACTGTCTCCGAGTTACCTCAGGATGTTGCTTCATTTCAGGTAAATCAGTGACCCACTGAAGACAGTGAAGATGAGAAAGTGTGAGGGAGGAACCATCTGTGAAGATCCCTCTGACCGTGACACTGCTCACATTTCTGAGACGGGATGGAAACACGACTTGAGAAGGTCTCACTTGAAGAATCAGGATCCAAACCTGGGGATCTGGGATCCACTGCTCAATCTGTGGAAACACATTCCCAGAAAAATTGATCTCAGTCCTGAAGGAATTGAGTGTGAACAATGGACTGTAATTCTGTGTGTCTGCTGTGATATGGAAGGATAGACGATGGTGTCCATGTTCACACTGGAACAGGAGCATTCCGTTATTCCGCAATGAGGCTCCGGGAATGTCCTGTGCTGGGGGCCAGGAAACCCACAAGGTCAGGAATGGAGAGACATTAGGCAACCACTTCAGGGTGGGGAGGGGAGGGGAGTTAGTCTGACAGGGTTTAACAGTGACTGGGAGGATGCGACAGGGTCAGGAGGGGAGAGGAATTAGTCTGACAGGGTTTAACAGTGTCTGGGAGGGTGGGACAGGGTCAGGAGGGGAGGGGAATTAGTCTGACAGAGTTTTACAGTGTCTGGGAGGGTGGGACAGGGTCAGGAGGGGAGGGGAATTAGTCTGACAGAGTATAACAGTGACTGGGAGGGTGGGACAGGGTCAGGAGGGGAGGGGAATTAGTCTGACAGGGTTTAACAGTTTTTGGGAGGGTGCAACAGGCTCAGAAGGGGAGGGGAATTAATCGGGAACAGGGTTTTACAGTGTCTGGGAAGGTGTGACAGTGTTAGGAGGAGAGGAGAATTAGTCTGACAGAGTGTAACAGTGACTGGGAGCATGGGACAGGGTCAGGAGGGGAGGGGAATTAGTCTGACAGGGTTTAACAGTGACTGGGACGGTGGGACAGGGTCAGGAAAGGAGGGGAATTAGTCTGACAGGGTATAACAGTGACTGGGAGGGTGGGACAGGGTCAGGAGGGGAGGGGAATTAGTCTGACAGGGTATAACAGTGACTGGGAGGGTGGGACAGGGTCAGGAGGGGATGGGAATTAGTCTGACAGGGTAGAACAGTGACTGGGAGGGTTGGACAGGATCAGGGGGATGTGAAAATGTTACAAATAAATCTAAATAATCTAAATCTAAATAAACCTAACTCAGAGAAAAGTCGACATGTCACTTACTGAATCATGAAGAAGCTGCACCAGAGATATCAGAAGTTGAGAAAATAAAAACAGAATGTGAGAAGTCATACTAAATATAAAATGAGACAGTGTGAGATATTCTCTTTCACTCACTGGACCCAGGATTTAATCGCCCTCAGCATTAATGAACCAGACTCTCCGAGCACCCCCCAGTGGGAATTAAGGGTGAGCGAGTGGAGGGAGGGGCAGTGGGGGAAGAGAATGGAGGGTGACAATTCGAAGGAGAGACACTGGAGACATGGAGTAGAGAAACCGGACGATAAGAGAGTGTTGGCTGAGAAACAGCATTGTGAGGAGACGGACCCATCACCCTGAGCAACACCCAGGCAAATATAACTCTACACTCGAATAGGGGCCGCATGGTGGCTCAGTGGTTAGCACTGTTGCCTCACAGCACCAGGGACCCGGGTACAATTCCCACCTCGGGTGACAGTGTGGAGTTTGCACATTCTCCCTGTGTCTGTGTGGGTTTCCTCCGGGTGCTCCGGTTTCTGCCCACAATCCAAAGGTGTGCAGGTCAGGTGAATGGGCCATGTTACATTGCCCATAGTGTTAGGTGTGTTAGTCAGGTGTAAATATAGGGTTGGGGATTGGGTCTGGGCGGGTTACTCTTCAGAGGGTTAGGCTGAAAGGCCTGTTTCCATACTGCAGGTGATCTGATCTACACCTCCCATTACCTTCTCCATCATTCCCAACACTCTGTCCTCTCAGTCACTTACTCGGAGCTGTTGTGTAGGTCCCCTTTGGGGAATCTGCAGAAACAAAATAAATGTCCATTAGGATGGGGAATAATCCATTCTCAGAGACTGTAAACAGATGTTCAAAGGCTTCAGGGACAACATTCAGGCAATAGTACTGAAGGCTTGTGCTCGAGAACTTGTCACTCCCGTATCCAAACTGTTCCAGTAAAGTTACAACACTGGCATCTACCCAACAATGTAGAAAATTGCCCAGATATATCTTACACACAAAAAGCAGGACAAATCCAATCTGCCCCATCAGTCTACTCTCGATCATCAGTAAAGTGATGGAAGGTGTCATTAACAGTGCGATCAAGCAGCACCTGCTCAGCAATAACCTGCTCAGTGACGCCCAGTTTGGGTTCTGCCAGGGTCACTCAGCTCCTGACCTCATTACAGCCTTGGTTCGAACATGGACAAAAGAGCTGAATTTCAGAGGGGAGGTGGGAGTGACAGCCCCTGACATCAAGGCTGCATTCGACCCGAGTGTGGCATCATGGAACTCGAGCAGAACTGGAATCAATGGGTACTGGGGGAAAACTCTCCAGTGGATAGAGTCATACCTGACACACAGGAAGGTGGTCTTGGTTGTTGGAGGTCAGTCATCTCAGCTCCAGGAAAGCTCTGCAGGAGTCCCTCAGGGTAATGTCCTAGGCCCAACCGTCTTCGGCTGCTTCATGAATGACCTTCCCTCCATCATAAGGTCAGAAATGGGAATGTTTCCCAATAATTGCACAATGTTCAGCACTATTTGTAACTCGTCAGACACTGAAGCAGTCCATGTTCAAATGCAACAAGGTCTGGACAATATCCAGGCTTGGGCTGACAAGTGGCAAGTAACATTTGCGCCACACAAATGCCAAGTTATAACCATCACCAACAAGAGACAATCTCACCACCATCCCTTGGCATTCAATGGTGTTGCCATCACTGAATCCCCCCAACTGTCAACAGCCTGTGAGTTATCATTGATCAGAAACTCAGTTGGACTCACCACATAAATGCAGTGTCTACAAGAGCAGGTCAGAGGCTAGAGATACTGCAGCGAGTAACTCGTCTCCTGATTTCCCAAAGCCTGTCCACCAACTGCAAGACACAAGTCAGGAGTGTGATGGAATACTCCCTGCTTGCCTGGATGAGTACAGCCATCTCAACACTGAAGAAACTTGATACTATCCAGGACCTAGCAACCCAACTGATTGGCACTGCATCCACCAACATCCAGTCCCTCCATCACTGACACTCAGTTACAGCAGTGTTTGCTATCGACAGAAAATCATCAAAGATCTTTAAACAGTGCCTTCCAAATCCACAACCACCTCCATCTGGAAGGTCAAGATCAGCAGATATATGGGAACACCACCACCTTCATGTTCCCCTCCAAGCCACTCACCATCCTCACTCGGAAATATATCACCATTCCTTCACTATTGCTGGTCAAAATCCTGGATTTCCCTCCCTCATGGCATTGTGGCTCAACCCACAGGAGGGAGACTGCAGCAGTTCAAGAAGGCAGATCACCACCACCTTCACAAGGGCAACTGGGGACGGGTAATAAATGCTGGCCAGTCAGAGACACCCACATCCCACAAAAACAGAATCAATACAAAAACTAGGGGGAGGTGTGATACATGGTTATTGTCTCTGGAGAAGGAATCCAGTGACCAAAGTATCATTCCAGAATGAGAAGCCTCTTTCTCCTCCAGGGAGTTGTTCAATGTTCACACCTGGATGTGACAGGACAGCAGAGCTTCGATCTTATCTATCGGTTGTGGAATCACTAAGTTCTGACTCTGCTCCCTCTGCTGTTTACTGCACAATCAGTCCTGATCTGTCACTTCACTGACCAACACCATCACTTACAAGTTCCCCTCCAAGCCACACACCATCCTGACTTGGAAGTATATTGCACTTGGTTCACTGTCACTAGGTCAAAATCCTGGAATTCCCTCCCACCACCACATGAGCTGCTGCTGTTCAGGAAGGTAGCTCACCCCAACCTTCTCAAGGACCATTAGGGATGGGAAATAAATTCCAGCAGCCAGTGATTCCCACATCCCTCCAGTGAATAAAAAAGACATCACTTTTCATCTCTCCCTGGTCCTGCTCCTGTGATCCCTCCCACATTCCTCATTGAACCGGGGTTGGTCCCCTGGCTTGGTGGTAATGAGAGACTGGGGGTTGGGTTGAGCCATGAGGTGACAGTTTGTATTGGATGGCAGTTCCGCTGGTGTTGATGACCCACAATACCTCATGGACACATAGTCTTCATCTGCTCAACCTGTTCACATTCTACAGAAGGGGAGGGAGGGGTGTGCCATGAGGTTTAACGGGGAAATGTGTTCTCACAAGATGGTTATTGGTAGGAGCAGGGTGCAGTGAACAGTCTGTTTCCACCCCACCCCCACCCGACACTGGGTTCTCTGTACTTGACTCTAACCATCAAACCCCCTCCCCCACCCCCCACACTGGGTTCCCTGTACTTGATTCTAAACATCAATTCCCCTCCCCCACCTCCACACTGGGTTCCCTGTACCTGACTCTCACCACCAATCCCCCCCTCCCCCCTAACACTGGGTTCTCTGTACCTGACCCTCACCATCAATCCCCCCGATACTGGGTTCTCCGTATCTGACTCTCATCATCAATCCCCCCTGACTCTCCGGGTTCTCTGTACCTGTACCAACCGGATTCACTGTAATTAAAAGTTTCAATCAATTCCGAAAAAAATCCTTTTCACAATAGCGCACAGGCCAACCTGACTCTCTGTAATTAATCCACTCCATGTTCCCTCACATTAAACTCTCTGTCAGGTTTAGCTCATTGATCACTGTCTGGGTAAAGAATCTCTCTCACTGTAACTGTGTCCTCCTGTTCTGAATCTCTCGGTTTAGTTTAAAACCAATCTCAGATTTCTCGTTTCCAGACTGTTTAATGTTTTATAAATCCCATCAGGTGCTTCCTTTCCTGGTAGAATAGCCCAATTCTCCTTGTCACATGACCCAGAACCTTGACCCTGGGGGTGAGCCTGGGTGTTTCTCTCTCTGCACTCCCCCCTTCCACACTTGCCCCTCCCAAGGTCTGTGTGTCTCCTCTCTGACTGTGTCATGAATTAGACTCAGTACCAGGAAGAACACCAGGGTCCATGGGATTCCCAGCCAGCCCAGGGTTAGCAGTGACTGATACTGACCTGTGACCCATGACCCAGGGTGGCACCATGCCTCAGTGGTTAGCACTTCTGCCTCACAGCACCAGGGACCTGAGTTTGATTCCAGCCTTGGGTGACTGTCTGTGTGGAGTTTCCCTGAGTCTGCATGGGGTTCCTCCGGGTGCTCCAGTTTTCTGCTGCAATCGAACAGGTGCACCCTGGGTGGATTGGTCATGCTCAATTGCCCACAGTGTCCAGGGTTTATTTTTTGGCTGATGTGTCCAGGGATGTGTATGTTGGGTGGATTAGCTGTAGGGATTCTATGATTCGTGAATGGCCTTTAATCTCCCAGTTCCCAGAGAGAGAATGGAAAGCTGAATTCTGTACTCATCGGGAGAGACTCAGGGAAAACACAGGGAGGGAAAGGAAAGGATCACAACATTCTGGGAATACACTGTCCCTGTTCCAATCAGGGACTGTGAATTAAACATTCTGAGGGGAAACAGCTTCAGTTTACAAACTGGAAAAACCAGTAATACAACAATCTTTGGAGACTGCACCCATTTGTTGAGAAATTTGATCCATTGTTTGATGTGAAGCTGCAGAAGCAGAAAAATGGAACAAGTGCAAAGTGATGACTCGGTCCCAGTGACGGGGAAGCTCCAGCACAGTCAGGCTGAGGTTCAGGCTCTGAGCCAGTAAGGCTGGGGCTGAGAAGAGGCCTCCCCCACCAGCTAATGGAGCATCAGGACAGCACTAGGACCCTGGGATCCCCCCTCTCACAGTAAACATATGGCTCAGTCCTTCCAACTGGGGGAGGTGACTGTACATCGGGATTGTCCCTGGGGCATAGAGTCATAGAGATGTACAGCACAGAAACAGACCCTGCAGTCTAACTTCTCCATGTATCTGACATTGTACCTATTACCTGTGTGTGTACATCTTTCTACAGTCCTGAGTGAGCTGTGTATGGGTGCACACTGAACACTCTATCTGTATCATCCACCGACATTTCCGCCACCTCCAAAAAGACCCCACCACCAGGGATATATTTCCCTCCCCACCCCTTTCCGCCTTCCGCAAAGACCATTCCCTCCGTGACTACCTGGTCAGGTCCACACCCCCCTACGACCCACCCTCCCATTCTGGCACTTTCCCCTGCCACCGCAGGAACTGTAAAACCTGTGCCCACACCTCCTCCCTCACCTCTATCCAAGGCCCTAAAGGAGCCTTCCACATCCATCAAAGTTTCACCTGCACATCCACCAATATCATTTATTGTATCCGTTGCTCCCGATGTGGTCTCCTCTATATTGGGGAGACTGGGCGCCTCCTAGCAGAGCGCTTTAGGGAACATCTCCGAGACACCCGCACCAATCAACCAAACTGCCCCGTGGCCCAACATTTCAACTCCCCCTCCCACTCTGCCGAGGACATGGAGGTCCTGGGCCTCCTTCACCGCCGCTCCCTCACCACCAGACGCCTGGAGGAAGAACGCCTCATCTTCCGCCTCGGAACACTTCAACCCCAGGGCATCAATGTGGACTTCAACAGCTTCCTCATTTCCCCTTCCCCCACCTCATCCTAGTTTCAAACTTCCAGCTCAGTTACTGACTCCTTGACTTGTCCTACCTGCCTATCTTCTTTTCCACCTATCCACTCCACCCTCTCCTCCTTGACCTATCACCTTCATCTCCTCCCCCACTCACCCATTGTACTCTATGCTACTCTCTCCCCACCCCCACCCTCCTCTAGCTTATCTCTCCATGCTGCAGGCTCACTGCCTTTATTCCTGATGAAGGGCTTTTGCCCGAAACGTGTTGAGGGACGCGCTGAAGCTTGGGGCAGCTGCCGCCAAGGCGCGGTGGGGAAAGACCCCCGTGTAAGATCGGCCTGCCTAAAGAAGAACAGGGGGCCCATGCGGACGTTTTTTTGGGCTCTGCTGATGCCTCAGCCAAATATATGTATATATACAAGATTGAAAAATGCACAGGATTGTAAAGGACAAGGATAAAGTCGAATCTGTGTTTGTAAATGTGTACATATGTATGGCATGATCCAATGTACAGACCATCAAATCATTTTATGAATAAAGTATATTTTTGAAATAAAAAAAGTTGATTTCGCTGCTCGTTGGATGCTGCCTGAACTGCTGTGCTCTTCCAGCACCAGTAATCCAGTATTTGATTTTCAGCATCTGCAGTCATTGTTTTTACCTACTCTATCTGTATCTGTCTATCTCCATTCCCTTATCCCGGTTCCGTAACTTCACTATCAGCCTCTTCTCGGCCACTTTGTGTTATTGCCTGTCCTGAAGTCTGCATTGGAGGATGGTCACCGGAAGATCTGAAGCTGAATGTCCCTGACCGCTGAAGTGTTCCCCAACTGGGAGGGAGCCCACGCCTGCCTGGTGATTACTGCGCTGTTTCCCTGCGGGTAACTCAACCTGTCTGAGTGTGACCATCCTGGTAACTGGTGACAGAACTCTGTTCCTCTCTTTATTGGGTATTTTACTGAGACTGGGACCAATCATTGACTCTCTGCTTCTGCAGCTTGAAGTTCAGGAAATGATCTGCAGCCCAGCATTGACATGGAGTGGCTGGGGAGAAGGTGGTTTGTTCTTCCAGACTCTAACAGCAGTTGATCCCGTTCCCTCACCCTGAGTATTTTATTCCCAATCCCTGATTCTCATCAGGACAGTGGATTCCCAGAATGTTGCTGATCCTTCTCTCCATCTCCCTGTGTTTTTCCCGGGTCTCTCCCGGTAAGTACAGAATTCAGCTTTCCATTCTCTCTCCCTCTCTCTCTGTGTCTGGGGTGAATGTGAATCTCTTGGGGAGAGTTTGAATTGGGGGATGTTTGACCAGCCGCCTGTTATACAGCCAGCCTGATCTTTTACACATTGAAGGCAGCACAGTCTGGGAGACTCTTGATGGGATTTGTGTCCAGGTCTCCTGACAGCAGGATGTAGAAACCCCGAGATCAGAGAAGCTCCGAGCAAATGGGAAATGGTTTTAGTGGGCAATTTTAATTTTCACATCGATTGAGAGAAGCCAAACAGCTTCATCATTCCTGGTCTAAAGTCTTGTAAACACTGCGGGGAGGAGAAGGAGACTCCATGTTTAACCCAGCCCAGGCTCAGGGATCCAAGATGGAGGTGACTCAGCAAGTCTGAGTCGAAAGTGCTCCACCACATCTCCTCCACTTCCCGCTCCTCCACCCTTGAGCCCCGCCCCTCCAACCGCCACCAGGACAGAACCCCTCTGGTCCTCACCTACCACCCCACCAACCTCCATATACATCGTATCATCCGTCGTCATTTCCGCCACCTCCAAACAGACCCCACCACCAAGGATATATTTCCCTCCCCTCCCCTATCAGCATTCCGAAAAGACCATTCCCTCCGTGACTCCCTCGTCAGGTCCACACCCCCCACCAATCCAACCTCCACTCCCGGCACCTTCCCCTGCAACCGCAAGAAATGCAAAACTTGCACCCACACCTCCCCCCTTACTTCCCTCTAAGGCCCCAAGGGATCCTTCCATATCCGCCACAAATTCACCTGCACCTCCATGCACATCATTTACTGCATCCACTGCACCTGATGTGGCCTCCGCTATATTGGGGAGACAGGCCGCCTACTTGCGGAATGTTTCAGAGAACACCTCTGGGACACCTGGACTAACCAACCCAACCACCCTGTGGCTCAACACTTCAACTCCCCCTCCCACTCCACCAAGGACATGCAGGTCCTTGGCCTCCTCCAGCGCCAGACCATAGCAACACGATGGTTGGAGGAAGAGCACCTCATCTTCCGCCTAGGAACCCTCCAACCACAAGGGATGAACTCAGATTTCTCCAGTTTCCTCATTTCCCCTTCCCCCACCTTGTCTCAGTTAAATCCCTCGAACTCAGCACCGCCTTCCTAACCTGCAATCTTCTTCCTGACCTCTCCGCCCCCACCCCCACACTGGCCTATCACCCTCACCTTGACCTCCTTCCACCTATCACATTTCTAACGCCCGTCCCCCAAGTCCCTCCTCCCTACCTTTTAGCTTAGCCTGCTGGACACACTTTCCTCATTCCTGAAGAAGGGCTCATGCCCGAAACATCGATTCTCCTGCTCCTTGGATGCTGCCTGACCTGCTGCGCTTTTCCAGCAACACATTTTCAGCTCTGATCTCCAGCATCTGCAGTCCTCACTTTCTCCTATATAGTGCTTCTCCCAAGACCGAGGCAAAGTGGGCCATCCTCCTCCACCACACTCACCAAATCAATTAAAAATAGTTTTTATTTAATGTGATTATGGCTTGGCTGGTGGTGAGAAGGCCTCTGCCTGTGAGATCCTTTATGCACGCCTGGACTCTCTGCCACACCGCACGCTGCCCTCGAAGCGGCTGCGGGGGGGGAGGAGACTGTCACACACCTCCTTCTGGAATGTGCCTATGCAGAGGAAGTCTGGAGAGGAATGCAGTGTTGTTTGTCAAGGTTCGTCCCGAGCAGCGCCGTGACGCGGGACTCCGTGCTCTACGGCCTGTTCCCCAGGACTCATATCGAGACGAACATCAACTGCGCCTGGAGAATCATCAACTCGGTGAAGGACGCTCTCTGGGCGGTCCGAAACCTGTTGATCTTCCAGCTGAAGGAGTTGACCCCGACTGAGTGTTGCAGACTGGCACATTCCAAGGTCCAGGACTACGTGTTGAAGGACGCGCTGAAGCTTGGGGCAGCTGCCACCAAGGCACGGTGGGGAAAGACCACCGTGTAACATCTGCCTGCCTGAAGAAGAACAGGGGGCCCGCACAGTCATTTGGGCTCTGCTGACCACCCTGCTAAATATATAGGTATATGATGGATAAATGTACAGACCTGTGTCTAAAAATGATAAATTCTGATCTGTGTATGTAAATGTTTACGTATGTATGGCATGACCAACTGTACAGACCATCAAATTATTTTATGAATAAAGTGTATTTTTGAAATAAAAAAAAGTAGTTAGTGGTTTAGTACTAAATTTATACAGTTTAGTCTCCTGTAAAAATGACTCGGGGAAAGGAGCCTCTCCCCAGCTGCAGCAGAGGCGTCCGCAGCTGCCCGGGGGACTTACCTACGGTGGCGAGCCTCGCGTAAATAATCTCCAAACCCGATGCGAAGATCGATGCTTTCATAGAAGAGTCCCGAAGTCAGTGGAATTCATTCTGGGCCGCGCTGTAAAAGCACGGCCGAGACATCAAAGAAATCGAGCGCCGAGTCGGAGGGGCATAGCTAAAGGCCGCGACCTCCGAGGCCATTGCAGAATTGGACGTGGATCGGGTCCGGACTCTCGAGCAGCGAGTCCGGACCTTAGAGAATCACATTGTCTCGAGGTCGTCGAAAAAATATTTGCTTGCTGGATCTTCCCGAACAGGCATAAGAAGGCCAGCTTATAAGGTTCCTTGAACAGTGGCTTCCGTAGTTATTGAATCTGGAGGCTGGATCAGGCCAGGTAAGGGTAGAATGGGCCTACCAGGTTGCAATACACGGGCCCGGCTCGAACCAGCGCCCCCACCCGGTCCTGTTCCGGCTGCAGAACTATAAGGTGAGGCAGATACTCTTGGAAGCCTCCAGAAATCTTGGGAAAGGTCCACAAGCCATGACTCATAAAGGATCCAAGATTATGTTATTTCAGGACTTTTCCCCAGCTTTGGTCCAAAAGAGGAAGGTGTTTGATGAAGCAAAGAAGTATTTAAGGGATTTAAACATTCAATACTCCTTGCGCTACCCAGCTATACTACGCTATAGCCATGAAGGGTCCGTGTTTAACTTCGGATCACCGGAGAAGGCCAAGGAACTTTTGGACTCTCTTAGACAAATCATAAGAGTTAATCGATGTTGTTTCGCCCTACCCCACCCCGGTTTATCCCCCACCTTTTTTTTCCTTTCATTATCTTACTGTTTATTATTATCTCCGCGGGGGTGGGAAGAAGGGCTTATTTATTCATCCTTTACTTAGCGATTTCCTTTCCCCTTTTTTTATATATGTATATTATATATATATAGGCCAGAGGGTCTAGTTAATGTAGATGGGGGAAATGGTGGCTACCCTATTTTATCTTTGTCCTTGGGAGTGGGATTGTTTTCCCCTGTTATTTTGTAATATATTTAATTATTATTTGCTGAGACTGTAATTTTATAGTCATATATGTTCATATATGGTATTAACATTACCAAATATATTCAGGTGTTGGTGTGGGTGGGGGGGGGCTGGTGAATAGGGTACTCACTGTTAGTTCTAGTTCAGTAGTATACTTGCATTTTCTTTATCCTATCGTGGGGTACCTGGGTCAAGGGTGGGGCACTGGTTGGGAGAGGTGATGATGGGTGTTTTGGAAAGGAAGTGATGCACCCTGGGAATAAGGGGGAAGATCTCCATTTAAATACGTTTTATACTTTTTTTTACAATTTAGAAATTTTTTTTATTATATTGATCTGAGTGTACTAAAGAGCTTTTATTTTTGTGAATTTTATATGTTCTATGCTCGTGATGTTTTGGATAAGTACAGGTTTTGTTGTGATCTGATGTTAACACACTCCGAGCAGGTATATCACTGCTCAATTTATGTGTTGTCCGTTGGATTTTTTTTTCTCTTGAATAATGTAAGAATTTTAATCATACACTCTGGTTAGTTGTAAGTTAGATGAGTAGTTAGTTGAGTTTTGTCTTTTTTTTTCTCTTGGTATTTCTTTTTTCTTGTCTGATAGATTTTGGTGATCATTTATTTAAGATTTAACTGTATATCAATGTCTATACTTGGGTCTTTTTTTTAGTTTTCTTTTGTAAACTTGTGAAAAAAAACCCAGCCCTGGCTCAGCTGTGATGCCCTCATGGTTGAATAGGCCGGGTTATCTCAGACACCAACATCCTACTGACCGTGTATAAAGGGCTGATTAAAAAGCTCAGTGAAGGACAGTGAGGATCCTGCTCTGGATTGTCCACCCCCCTGTTTGACAGAGAGACTGTTCACATAGTGACTGTCCCCCATGGTCTCACGCTTCATCCTCCCAAAATACTCCTGTTTCTCTTCATTTCAATCTGGATTCACTCACCCCATATCTTTCCTGGTTCTGGATAAACCTGCCCTCGGATTATCCTGAATTCCTCACTCCAGATGGACCATGGGCAGGAGAGTCCCTTCAATATTTTTTTTCCATTTATGCCAGATTCCTGTTCCAGGTTAGTGATTTTCTGTTTAATATCCAATCCCTGGATTGTGTCCCAGCCTCTCCCTGTGTCCACACTGACTCCATCGAGTATCTGAGTGACCCTGATTCTGTGTTCCCTGTTCTGAGAGGCTGCAGCAGCTAATTCTGACCCAGTTGAATCTGATTCTGTTGATTATATCAGACAGGAGTCTGACAGTGTTATAATTTGGTGAGTTATTGGAGATTGTCACTGTGTGGATGGGCCTCACTTTGACCACCTGGAAGTGTGTGTAATTGTTTTCAGCCTGACCTTTACAGATATAACATGTTGAAAGTGATTTTGAGGGCAGTCTCTCTCATTAGCGATGTCCCTGATGTCTGTGATGTGATTCTAGTTTTGTAGCCCAGGTATATTAATATGATGTTTATTTTCATGTTGAGTAATTTCCTGCTTTCATTGTTTGCTTTATAGAGACTAATGTAATCACTGTGATTTACACAGTTGTTTCTGGAATTAAGGATTTTCCTGAGATTATAAACAGTGCAACAGTCAATGGAGTTATAATAGCTTCTCGTGACAGTAAAACCCAACAGTGCATCCCCAGACAGCACTTCATGGCAGAATCCTTCAATGTGAATTTCTGGGATTATCTCACAGACCGGGCAAAAATACGTGCAAACATAGCAAAGGAAACGATGAGTACAATAATGAAGAGGACAAACCAGACATCTGGTAAGATGTGGCTGATTGAATTTCTCTATTGGTTGTCCCCTTTTAAAACCTCATTCATTCCCTAACACTGACATTTGGTCCCCAGGGAGAGACGTAATAGACCTTGATGCTTCCCTTATCTCTGTGAGCCTTTTCCACCCACAGTGCACCACCAACATTCACCCCACTTCTTCATATCTTTTGAGCGCCCGAAATAGGGAATTGTAGACACAGTGCAGTCAAAATGTTTTCCATGGGTTTAACAAATCGTCTTTAGATTTTGTACTCCATTCGTCTATTTGCAAAGCCTATTGAAATCTCAGCTTTCAGTGTGACCCACCTTCCAACCATTGCTTTCTCAGATGTTAGACTTTATCTGTGAGAGTCTGAGTCACGGAGCAGATTCAGATAACCTTTAATGTGATCGATAGCTTCAGTTACAGCATTGCAAAAAGGCACATCAAAAGCTTAGAGTGTGCAGGTCCCCCTCCCCCACCAATAACAATTGGTCAGTGATGTTGAGTTATCCCTCTGTAATTGGCTCTCTATACAGCATCTTACACAGTTCAAGTTTACCTCAATGTATTTCATCATATCACTGAACAACAAAGAGATGGACAGGTTATTGACCCACCCCTGGTCCTTCATGACGTTTTCTCAGACTTTCTTATCTTTCTTCTTGAGGTTTTTCACAATGGATACTGTATTCCAGTGACATCTCCCAGCTGCACCATGTTAACTGCCAATTTACTGGATACTTGCTTCAGGAATCTTTCACATTTCTCATCACAGGAAATACAAAAGAATATTGATTTTTAAATGGTCCCAACAAAGTTAGGTAGTTTCACCAAATGTTAGAATTCTTCAGCTAACAAACTGTGTCATAAAGTGTTCATTCAATCCACATTTCAAAATCTGCTGATCTCTGTTTTCATTCCTGTAGTAATGGGGAGGCGGGGTGGGGGGGGAGTGGGGATTGTGTTTACTGTCTGAAACTGGTTTGAATCTTTTCCTCCAGTACTTGTAGTGTTTTTTTTATATATATGTAGATTCACAACTACTTCAGAATCGATATCTATGATTATCTGAAGAATCATAAATGAAACCTACTCTTAATATTGTAACAGATTGATTAAATAATTCAAGAGAAACAACTAATTAGTGCGAAATGTTCTTACCTAAGGAAGCAACTGCAGCTGCACATTCTCTCTCAGTCAGTAACCTTGATTATACAGAGTTACTATTGTCCTACATGTGAAGGCTACGTGAAGCAAACATTGTCCCAGGTACTGTAACTACTGTCAGCCATGTCCTGCTGAATTAACCATGGGCAGCCAGCAGCCATTTTGTGCTGCTCAATCATGGGAGCCCGACCAACAGATAATGACACACAACTTGGTTCTTCCTGTTATGTGAACATCTCTGTTTCTTCAAACCTGGCCCTATGCAGTAACATCTTACAGGCACCCCGAAAGTAGAAATGTCACTGCAACATATCACAGGGTAGGAAAGTATCGCAGATGCTGGAAATCTGAAATTTAAACAGAAAATGCTGGAAATTCAAAGCTAGCCAGGCAACATCCAATCAAGAGTTGTGTAAAGATTTGTAGCTTGGGTGCTGGTTGCCACGGGAAGGGTATGGTCGCTGAACTAGAAAGTTGATTTGCAGACATTTCATCCCCTGTCTAAGTGACGTCTCCAGTGCTTCAGAGCCCCCTGTGAAGCGCTGCTGTACTGTGCGTTCTGGGATTTATTTGGCTCTGTTCCTTCTGATTCCAATTGTTCATTGTAGTGGCCGGTATATTGGGCCGAGGTAATGTGTTTGTTGATGGAGTCTGTAGATGACTGGCGTTCTTCTAGAAATTCTCTGGCTGTCCTCTGTTTAGCTTGTCCTATGATGGTTGTATTGATTCAGTCGAATTTGTGGTCCTTGGCTTCTGTATATTTGGCTATCAGGGACAGCTGGTCAGGTATTTCGTGGCTAGTTGGAGTTCATGGATGTGGATTGCTCATTGTCTGCCTGTTCTATGTAGTGTTTCATGCAGTCTTTGCATGGTATCTTTTAAATTACCTTAGTCTCGCACATGATGGGTAAAGGGGCTTTTGTTGAAGGTTAGATCCAAGGGAGTTAAAGGGAGAGTATTGGCTTGGATAAAGGATTGACTAACTGACACAAAACAGAGGATCAGGAAAAATAGGTCCTTCTCTGGATTGTGACCTGTAGCTACTGGATTAGTGGTGCTGGAAGAGCACAGCAGTTCAGGCAGCATCCAAGTAGCTTCGAAATCGACGTTTCGGGCAAAAGTCCTTCATCAGGAATCTTTTTGTTTCACGACATGGTTGAAGAGCTTCAGGGCAGAGGAAATGACCTGGGAGTTGCAGTGGGAGAGGGACTACCTGAGATTCTTGTAGAGAGAGGAGGAAAACTTCTTCAAGGCAGGCATCCTTGCAAGAGGATTCGCAGTAGGGTAAAATCAATGAGGTAAAAACAATGACTGCAGATGCTGGAAACCAGATTCTGGATTAGTGGTGCTGGAAGAGCACAGCAGTTCAGGCAGCATCCAAGTAGCTTCGAAATCGACGTTTCGGGCAAAAGCCCTTCATCAGGAATTTTTGACCTGTAGCTAGTCTTGTGCTGCACGGGTTAGTTGTCAGAATTCAAGTATTCACAAGCTGTATAAATGAACTGCAAGCAGGGTCAGAGGGTATCATAGTTAAACTCGTGGATGATACTGATATTGGTGGGAAACCAGGCTATGATGAGGAGATAATAAGTTTCCAGATGGATATTGGCTAGGAGAATGGGCCAAACTCTGACAGGTGGAGGTTAATGTGAATAATTGTGGGGTTGTTCATTTTGGTCAGAAAATAAGGAGACAAATTGTCATTTCATTGGGAAGCAGGTTCACAGTGTGTCAGTACAGAGGGATCTGTGTGTTTTTGACCATGAATTGCAGGAAGTGGATATGCAGGTGCAGCATATAACAAGAAAGGCAAATGGGATACTGGCATTTATTGCAAAGAACATATGACAGAGGAGGAGGTGCTGGATGTCTTGAAGTGGGTAAAGGTAGATAAATCCCAGGACCTGATCAGGTGTACCCTAGAACTCTGTGGGAAGCTAGAGAAGTGATTGCTGGGCCTCTTGATGAGATACTTGTATCATCGATAGTCACAGGTGAGGTGCCAGAAGACTGGAGGTTGGTTAATGTGGTGCCACTGTTTAAGAAGGGTGCTAAAACAAGCCAGGGAACTATAGACCGATGAGCCTGACCTCGGTGGTGGGCAAGTTGTTGGAGGGAATCCTGAGGGACAGGATGTGCATGTATTTGGAAAGGCAAGGACTGATTCGCTATAGTCAACATGATTTTGTGCGTGGGAAATCATGTCTCACAAACTTGATTGACTTTTTTGATGAAGTAACAAAGAGGATTGATGAGGGTAGAGCGGTAGATGTGATCTATATGGACTTTAGTCAGGCGTTCGACAAGGTTCCCCATGGGAGACGATTAGCAAGGTTAGATCTCATGGAGTACAGGGAGAACTAGCCGTTTGGATATAGAACTGGCTCAAAGGTAAAAGGCAGAGGGTGGTGGTGGATGGTTGTTTCTCAGACTGGAGGCCTCTGACCAGTGGAATGCCACAAGGATCGGTACTGGGTCCTCTACTTTTTATCATTTACATAAATGATTTGGATGCGAGCATAAGAGGTACAGTTAGTAAATTTGCAGATGACATCAAAATTGGAGGTGTAGTGGACAGTGAAGAGGGTTACCTCAGATTACAACAGGATCTTGACCAGATGGGCCATTGGGCTGACAAGTGGCAGATGGAGTTTAATTCAGATAAGTATGAGATGCTGCATTTTGGAAAAGCAAATCTTAGCAGGACGTATACACTTAATGGTAAGGTCCCAGGGAGTGTTGCTGAACAAAGAGACCTTGGAGTGCAGGTTTATAGCTCCTTGAAAGTGGAGTTGCACATAGTTAGGATATTGAAGAAGGCGTTTGGTATGCTCCCCTTTATTGGTCAGAGTATTGAGTACAGGAGTTGGGAGGTCATGTTGTGGCTGTACAGGACATTGGTTAGGCCACTGTTGGAATATTGCATGCAATTCTGGTCTCCTTCCTATCGGAAAGATGTTGTGAAACTTGAAAGGGTTCAGAAAAGATTTACAAGGATGTTGCCAGGGTTGGAGGATTTGAGTTATAGGGAGAGGCTGAACAGGCTGGGGCTGTTTTCCCTGGACCATCGGAGGCTGAGGGGTGACCTTATTGAGGTTTACAAAATTATGAGGGGCATGGATAGGGTAAACAGACAAAGTCTTTTCCCTGGGGTCAGGGAGTCCAGAACTAGAGGGCATTGATTTAGGGTGAGAGGGGAAAGATATATAAGAGACCTAAGGGGCAACTTTTTCACACAGAGGGTAGTACGTGTATGAAATGAGCTGTCAGAGGAAGTGGTGGAGGCTTGTACAATTGTAACATTTAAGAGGCTTTGGATGTGTATATGAATAGGAAGGGTTTGGAGGGATAGGGGCTGGGTGCTGACAGGTGGGACTCGATTGGGTTGGGATATCTGGTCTGCATGGACAGGTTGGACCGAAGGGTCTGTTTCCATGCTGTACATCTCTATGACTCTATGACTGTAAGTGTTGTTACAATAATATAAGGCATTGGTGAGTCCACACCTGGAGAATGATGTCCAGTTGTGGTCTCCTTACCTAAGGGTGAAATTGCAGGCAGTTCAGACGAGGTTCACCGGGCTGGTTCCAGGGATGAAAGGGTTATTGTATGAGAAGCAATTGAATAGCTTGGGCCTGAACTCACTGGAGATCAGAGGAATGAAGAGGGATCTGTCTGAGAAATATAAAATGCTCAAGGTGAATGGGAAGGTCGATGTCAAACAGATGTTCCTCTGTGGGACAGTCTCGAACAAGAGGTCATAGACATAGAGAGAGAGGAGATCGATTCAAAACTCATTTGAGAAGAAACTACCTTTTTCAGAGGGTTGTGAATCTGTGGAACTCACTGACCCAGAGTGGGGCAGAACCAATCAATAAATTCAAGAAAGAAATGGCTGCATTTCTGATGGAAAGCAGGATAAAGGGGGATGGGAGCAGGCAGGAAGGTGGAGTTGAGACCAGGATAAGATCAGCCATGATCATGTTAAATGGTGGAGTGGACTCAAAGGGCTGACTTGCCCACTCTCCCTCTGAATTCCCATGTTACTAGAATTAACTGGAAATGTGCTTGAAAGCAGCATATCAAGTGTAGCACTGGAATCTATTACTTGTTGTCTTGAAAACAGAAAAAAAAGAATTGTAAAGTAAACAATGCTAGGAATGAAGAAATATATAACAAAATGAAGAAATTGATGGAAGGATCATTAACATTAATCTTGTTTAGTTCTTAGCCAATCAGCAAACAGTCAGGTAACGAATGAATTGAGGACCGGAGATACATCAAAAAGAACATTTGACTGTCATGGTCCATTCATAATCTGGAGATATTTTTGAATCACGTTGTGCAGATATATTGTGACCCTTTTGGGGCAGCTGGAACCTGAAACAGGGCATTCTGGGAAACCACCACTGCCCCAAAAGAGGCCAACTCATTCTGTTTAATTTGTGATGAATAGATTAAACAATGAGAACAAAGTTTAAAAACACTGTAATAATTAGAGGAAATTGTACAGAAGGTAGATTCATAGGATCATACAGCACAGAGACAGACCTTACAGTCAATTCTTCCATGCAGACCAGATATCCTAAACTGATCTAAGTCCCATTTGTCAGCATTTTAGAGTCATAGAGATGTACAGCATAGAAACAGACCTTTCGGTCCAAGTCATCCATGCCGACCAGATATCCTAAATTAATCTGGTCCCATTTGCCAGCACTTGGCCCATAATCACTCTCAACCCTTCCTATTCATAAACCCATCCAGATGTCTTTTAAATGCTGCAATTGTACCAGCCTCCACCACTTCCTGTGGCACCTCATTCTATACATATACCACCCTCTGCATGAAAAGGTTGCCCCTTACGTCCTTTCCCCTCTCTCCCTGAACTTATGCCCTCGAGTTCTGGACTCCCCCACCCCAGGAAAAAGACCTTGTCTATTTATCCTATCCATGCCCTTATGATTTTATAAACCTCTATCAAGTCACCCCATAGTCTCCAACGCTCCAGGGAAAACAGCCCGAGCCTGTTCAGCCTTTCCCTTCAGCTCAAACCCTCAACCCTGACAAAATCCTTGAAAATCTTTTCTGGACCCTTCCAAGTTTCACAACATCCTTCCCATGGGAAGGAGACCAGAATTGCATGCAATATTCGAAAAGCAGCCTTACCAATGTTCTATATAGTCACAACATATCTCCCAACTCCTGTACTCAATACGCTGACCAATTAAGGAAGGCATACAAAATGCCTTCTTCATTATCCTATCTACCTGCAACTCTACTTTCAGGGAGCTATGAACCTGCACTCCAAGGTCTCTTTGTTCAGCAGCACTCCCTCGGACCATATCATTAAGTGTATATGTCATGCATATTTGCTTTTCCAAAATGCAGCACCTCACAGTTATCTAAACTAAACTCCATCTGCCACTCCTCAGCCTGTTGGCCCATCTGATCAAGATCCCATTGTAATCTGAGGTAACCTTCTTCAATGTCCACCACATCTCCAATTTTGGTGTCATCTGCAAACTTACTAACTATATCTCCAATGTTCACACCCAAATCATTTATATAAATGACAAAAAGCAGTAGAGCCATCACTGATCCTTGTGATATACCACTGGTCACAAGCCTCCAGTCTGAAAAGCAACCTTTCACCCCACCCTCTGTCTTCTACCTTTGAGCCAGTTCTATATTCAAATGGCTAGTTCCCCTGTATTCTTTGAGATCTAACCTTGCTAACCAGTCTTCCGTGTGGAACTTTGTTGAATGTCTTCCTGAAGTCCGTATAGGTCACATCTACCACTCTGCTCTCATCAATCCTCTTTGTTACTTCCTCAAAAAACTCAATCAAGTTTGTGAGACATGATTTCCCTCACACAAACCTATGTCGACTATCTCCAATCAGCTTTTGCCTTTCCAAATACATGTAAATCCTGTCCCTCAGGATTCCATCCAACAATGTGCCACCACCAATGTCAGGGTCACCGGTCTGTAGTTCCCTGGGTTTTCCTTACCACCCTTTTTAAATAGTGGCACCATGTTAGCCAATCCCCAGTCTTCTTGTGACTATCGATGATACAAATATCTCAGCAAGGGGCCCAGCAATCACTTCCCTAGCTTCCCACAAAGTTCTAGAGTATACCTGATCAGGTCCTGGGGATTTATCCACTTTTATGTGTTTCATGACATCCAGCACTTCCTCCTCTGTAATCTGGACATTTTTCAAGATGTCACCATCCATTTCCCTACATTCTATATCTTCCATGTCCTTCTCCATAGTAAACCCTGATGCAAAATACTCATTTAGCATCTCCCCCATCTCCTCTGGCTCCATACAAAGGCTGCCTCTCCCTACTTACCCTTCTGTCCTTATTTGTAAAAACCCTTTGGATTCTCCTTAATCCTATTTGGCAAAACTATCTCTTGTCCCCTTTTTGCCCTCCTGATTTCTGTCTTAAGTATACTCCTACTGCATTTATACTCTTCCAAGGATTCACTTGATCTATCCTGTCTATACTTGTCATATGCTTCCTTCTTATTCTTACCCAAACCCTGAATTTCTCTGGTCATCCAGCATGCCGATACCTACCAGCCTTTCTTTTCACCCTGACAGAAATATACTGCCTCTGGACTTCTATTGTCTCACTTTTGAAGGTTTCCCATTTTCCAACCATCCCTTTACCTGCGAACATCTGCCCCCAGTCAGCTTTTGAAAGTTCTTGCCGAATACCATCAAACTTAGCCTTCCTCCAGTTTAGAACTTCAACCTTTAGGTCAGGTCTATCTTTTTCCATCACTATTTTAAAACTAATAGAATTATGGTCGCTGGCCCCAAAGTGCTCCCCCACTGACACCTCAGTCACTTTTACCTTATTTCCCAAGACTCCGTCAAGTTTTCCTCCTCCTCTAGGTGGTACATCCACACACTGAATCATAAAATTTTCTTGTACACAAATTCCTTTCCATCTAAACCCTTAACACTATGGCAATCCCAGTCCATGTTTGGAAAGTTGAAATCCCCTTCCATAACCACCCTATTATTCTTACACGTAACTGAAATCTCCTTATAAACTTGTTTCTCATTTTTCCGCTAACTACTAAGGCATCTGCAATCCCAGAAAGGTGATCATCCCTTTCTTATTTCTCATTTCCACCCAAATAACTCACCTTGATGCACTCCCAGGAATATCCTGCTTCAGTTATACTATCCCTTATCAAAAATGCCGCTCCCCTTCCTCTCTTCCCCCCCCCACCGCCCCCCACCACTTGCAATCCTTCTCTCACATTTGTATCCTGGAACATTAAGCGACCAGGCCTGATCATCCCTGAGCCACATTTCTGTAATTGCTATGATATCCCAGTCCCATGTTCCTAGCCATGCCCTGAGTTCATTTGCCTTCTCTATTCGGCCTCTTGCATTGAAGTAAATGCAGTTTAATTTATCACTGCTATCTTGTTGCCTGCTATGTTCCTTCCTGCCTCAGCTGTTTGACTAACTCCCTTTCCCAACTGTACCAGCCTCAGCTTGATCACTTTTCTCAATATCTCCCTGGGTGCGCCCCCTCCCTCCACCTTACTCATTTAAATCCTCCTGAGCAGCTCTAGCAAATCTCCCTGCCAGTATATTAGTCCCCTTCCAATTTAGATGCAATCTATCCTTCTTGTACAGGTCACTTCTACCTCAGAAGAGATTCCAATGATCCAAAAATGTGAATCCCTCTCCCATATACCAGCTCCTCAGCCACGTATTCATCTGCTCTATCCTCCTATTTCTACCCTCACTAGCTCGCAGCACCAGGAGTAATCAAGATATTACTACCCTCGAGGACCTCTTTTTTAAATCTCTGCCTAACTCTCTATATTCTCCATTCTGAATCTCATCCTTTTCCCTTCTTATGTCGTTGGTTCTAACATGTACAATGACCTCCTGCTGGTCCCTCTCCCCTTTTGAGAACATTCTTCACTCTGTCTGAGATATCCTTGATCCTGAGACCAGGGAGTTAACACACCATTCCGATTTTTCACTGCTGGTCACAGAAACGTCATCTGTGCCTCTGAATAGAGAGTCCCCTGACACAATCGAGTGCTTGGAACCCGACGTACCCCTCATTACATGAGAGCTGGTCTTGATACCAGAAACTTGGCTGTTCCTGTTACATTCACCTGAGACTCCATCACCCCTTACATTTTCCAAAACAACATACTTGTTTGAAATGGGAATAGCCACAGGAGACTCCTGCACTTCGTGCCTAACTCTCCTCCCTTTCCTGGAGGTAACCCATCTACCTGACCGTATCTGCGGCTTTTCTGCCTTCCTGTAACTGCCATCCGTCACAACCCTTTGCTGTAGTAAATTCCTCAATGCCTCCAACTGTAGCTCCAACCGATCCATGCGACTCAATAGGATTCGCAACCAAACACATTTCCTGCAAACATAATCATCAGTGACATGAAAACTCTCCCTAACCTCCCACATCCGACAGGAAGAGCATACCATTTTACTAAAGGCCATCACTGCTCCTTCACAATCTACAGATCCAGAAAATATCACCGTCTTATTGCGTTGGAAAGCAGTGCTCCAGGCTAACTGGGAACGTTTGGTTTATATTTCTAAACTTTTAATCAAGAGACAGGTTTCAGTTAAACAAATAATCAAAAAAGAATTTACTCTATTCAGTTCTGCAGACTTCCAGCAAAGTTACTCATTAAAAATTATGATGGTATCTGTTCCTGTGCTGGTTCCTCCAAGGTCAGCTGTGAATTTCGCTGTTTGTTAATTTTCCAAGACACACTCTGATATCCACAGATACGTGAACTCTTTGTCTGCCTTTCCTCCTTTTAAAAGTGCTGTTGTTTTGACTTTTCTTTCTCTACAAAGTTCCAAAACAATGCAACAGCATATACAACAGTAATTGCTGCTCCTGGAATTTGAGAAAATCACCCAAACACCTAAAATACCTCAAAAGAAAAAGCAGCTCTTCCAGACACAATTTTTTTTCCTGTCCTCCATCTTGGATTACCCAGAACAGCCCAGATCCTTCTCAACTCTTCCTTTTTATAAACCTATCCTGATGCCTTTTAAATACTGTTATTATACCAGTCTCCATCACTCCCTCTGGCAGCTCATTCCATATTTGCACCATCCTCTGTGTGAAAAAGTTGCCTCTTAGATCGCTTTTATATCTTTTCCCTCTCACTTTCAACGTATTCCCTTTAGTTTCGGACTCCCCTATCGTGGGGAAAAAGAATTTGGCTATTCACCTTATCCATGCCCCTCATGATTTTATAAACTTCTATAAGGTCACCCTTCAGCCTCCAACGCTCCAGGGAAAATAGCCCCAGTCTATTCAGTCACTCACTACAGCTCCAAAACTTGTAAATCTTTTCTGAACCCTTTCACATTTCTTAAGCAGGAAGTCAAGAATTTTACATAGCATTCAAAAACTGGCTGAATCAATGTCCTGTACAGCTGCAACATGATATCCCAACTGCTGGACTCAATCCACTGACCAATAAAGGCAAGTAGACCAAACACCTTCTTCACTATCCTGTCAATCTGCAACTCCACCTTCAGGAACTATGACTCTACACCCCAAGGTCTGTTTGTTT
The DNA here is from genome assembly GCF_047496795.1 of Chiloscyllium punctatum. Lineage (NCBI taxonomy): Eukaryota > Metazoa > Chordata > Chondrichthyes > Orectolobiformes > Hemiscylliidae > Chiloscyllium > Chiloscyllium punctatum. The sequence goes on along the minus strand of NC_092768.1, from coordinate 43,809,695 downwards.
GGCAACACTCCCCAGCACCCTACTATTAACTGTACAAGTGCAACTATGATTGACCCAAAATGCAACAACTTTTATTTAAATTAAACTCCTCAGCCCTGTTTTGGTGGCATCTGCAAATGAACCATTACTAACCATTCCTCCGATCTGCATATCCAAATCATTTATAAAACTGACAGAAGATGGACACAGGTAGTGAGCAACTTAAAGAGATTGATCCTCATCTCCCTTCCACTATGCTCAGGGGAAGAGATTTCACAGCCCCACGCAGGGAGAGGGTCCTTGTAAATAACACACAGAGTCCGATCGTGGGTCAGAGCCTGTGGGAGGCTGACGGCGTGATCACGGACAGACATGGGCTACATCCCCGAGAATGCAGCCTGTGATTGAAACAAATGACCAGAAGGACTGGGCCTGTCGTTCCAGGACAGTGGGAATGTGAGCGCTGGAATTCTGACCTGGATCAGAGAGCACATTGCTTATTTGCTCCAGGTTGAGGTGTGAGACAGCAGTTGGAGGAAGGGGCAGTGCTGCCTGACTCTGGGACCCTCTGACAGCACAGGCCTTGGGGATTAGCCCCATGTGTAACTCCCTCACCCTGGGCCTGATACAGGATAATTTGATCGGATTGTTTCTCTGGTTAAATAATTTGTTAATTATCTATGTCTGTTTCATCACTGACAGGAATTCACACTTTTCAACAGATAACTACTGTTGAGATCAGTGATGACGGCAGCATTAAGAGATCGATGAGATTTGGATTTGACGGAAAGGATTTTATCAGTTTAGACCCAGACAGAATGAGATGGATCACGTCCAATCCCATTGCAGTGATGACTAAAGAGGAATGGGATTCTGATGAATTCTGGAACAACTACTGGAAAAGACTCCTGGAAGAACTCACTGTTGAATATTTAAACAGATATCTGGAAGCTGGAAAGGATTATTTCAAAAGGAAAAGTATGTATTTCTGTTTTGCTCCATGTTCTGATCTAACCTCACTGATCTATGAAACCGTTCTCCCATTCCATTCAGTGTCTGTCTATTGTTTGTGGTTTCACCCTTTCCCATCACAGTTCAGCCTGAAGTGTTCATCTCCAGGAGGGAGCCCAATGGTCAGGACAAGCCACTCACTCTCTCCTGCCTGGTCACTGGGTTTTATCCTGTAGACATCGAGGTGACCTGGCTAAGGAATGGAGAGGTCATGTCTGAGACCCAATCTTCGGGGATACGACCGAACCACAATGGGACCCATCAGATCCAGAAAGAGATTGAGATCAATGCTGGGGATGAGGATCAATACTCCTGTCAAATTGAACACAGCAGCCTGGCAGAGGCCCAGCTCTATCAGTGGGGTAAGTGACAGATGAAACCATTTAGAGGACACTTTTTCACTTCCTTGTTTGCAACTACCCACCTTCTTCTCTGTGTTGATATGTCATGTTGGTCTCACTGAGTTAAAGATTTCAATTGTAAGTTTGAAAGGATCTCCGAATCCCAAACTTCCAGAGCCTTTCGGGGATTCCAGATTCCCACAGCCCTGTGAAGTACTCGTTGATTTCACTCTGGAATAATCTCACCAGAATTATGAGCATATTCCCTTGTATTCCAGGCTTCAGCACCAGACATGGACCCAGATTGTCCAGCAGCCAAACACCCTGAGAGAGGAAGGTCTGGACCCCTCAGAATTCCTGACTCATGGAATGGGATTTGTCCGGGAAGTTTCAACTTCCAATGGACAATTACCTCGCATCCGGAACCCTCTGGAAAGATCTCAGGTTCTGAGGTTACGGATTAGAAGCTTCTTTAACTCCTAGTGTGATGATGCTGTCACTTTAAAAGGTTGTTGGTGGCCTAGTTTTTGTTTTGAAGAGAGGTTGTAAGGCAGAGACACCAAACGCACTGCTGGTGATGACTGAGGTAAACAAGTTGTGAGGCCTTGGGGTTTTATTTTAAGTTGGAACAATAGAAGCAGTCTGAATGGGTGTGGCCAGCTCTCACACATCCAGATTTCTCAGTTTGGTTTTGTTCAGTTACATCAGAAGCTTTTGGGATCTCAAAAGAGTTGGCAGCTTCAGTGAGTGTCACCTGGCTATTACTCTCTGCATATTTTTCTTGATATTGTTTCCTCCGGGATTGGAGAACTGCATGTAAGAATCTGTGACTGAATTTACCTTTTTGCCAAGGTGTTTATGGGATGTAACAATTGGAACAGTTAATTAATAATAGGTACTGTATTCGGTTACATTTTTCAATTGTTAAGTTATTCAAAATTCCTTTTTTTTTGTTTTTATTTTAATGACAGCATTTAAGTAAATTGTGTTTTGCTTAACATTGAGTTGTTTGAACACTTGCATTGTATCTGGAACACTGCATTTCCCATCTAGCTTTAAAATAAGAAACCGTTCAGATCTAGACTACCTTCTTCAAATATTTTGAGGGGGCCTGGTCTGGTCCCTAACACCAGAGAACTAGAAAACCGACCATCTCCAAACGTACTGCTGATCCCTCCATTCACACACTGACGAGGATATCTGGTCAGTGTGGGCAAGTTGGACTGAACACGCAAACTTGTTGTGTGACTCTTTAACTCTTTGACTCCATCCCCTCAAACCCATGACCTGATATTCTGCAACCAACACTTGACCTTTCCCCAGCACCAACACCAGCTCACAGCCTCGAGACGTCTGTCAGACTCGCAGTGCATCACCCTGGACAGACAACTGGGACACAACACAGAACTCCACAACTGGATACCTAACAAGGCCCCCTCACCAGCCCACTGTGGCACCCAAACACCATTCCATTGGTACTCAACATCCCCAACACTCAACAGTGAGTTCCCAAACTGCCCCTTGCCCAACCACTGAGGAAGTGCCTTTCTGGGGCACCTAACTACACCCCTCCAACCATTCACTCACTCCTTCACCTCACCCAAGGCCGATCTACCCCACCAGCACTAGTAAGGACAGGACACAGAGATATCGGGGAGAATGGGAACTGAACTGTCTGGGGAGGTAACCCCCAGGACAGGTACAACACGATGTTTAAACCCCTATCAATGGGATCCTTGGTGACTTCACTGGAGAGTGAAATCAGGGGAGGGTCAAACCGGCATTTCAACGAATCCCAACAATTCCCAACAGCTCGGAGGGTTATAATTGTTCCCAATCAACACAGGGTTAGAAATAAATCCAGGAACAGAGAGAATCCTGATATATTTCCAATGTGTTTCAGAAAATCTGGAAAGCAATTGGCTGCATTCCCAACTTGGAAGTATCATTGCATCAATGGTCATTCTATTGGTTGTTATTGTCGGGATAATTGGAATAATCATCTGGAAAAGGTCACGGAGAGGTAAGAATCAGAGAGAGGGGAATGTGGAACTGGGGGGACAGGGTGAGTGTGGGGGAATCTCCAGTACTGGGAGTACAGGGCGCTGTGGGGAATGGAAGTGACTGACTCCCCACACACAGCTACACACATATAAACACGTCTCGTTCCCAGTCTGATTTTCCTTTGTGTGATCAGCCCAGAACAGGACTAATATTGATCATTAAACCCACTGCACCCAATCAGATCCTCACTGACTGAATATTAATGGAATGGAAGGGATTTTCAGCATCTCCATAAAGTGTAAGGATGGAGGGGAGTATGGGAATGAGGATTTCTGACACAATCCCTGTAAAACCTTCCTTCCTGCCTTGTTTGGGTACCATCTCCTTGATACATTTTGAAGATCTCTCTCCCTTAATTAGTTTGTGCAGTTTTGGATGACTTATTACTTTGGTTTGACCCTCGGCGTGTGACTCTGATACCGATCATGTTATTCCAGGCACTTGGTTTGTCTCCAGTACCACAGTATTTTTAATGTTTTGGAATGATCTCTCTGCTTCATTTAATGGGATTCTGGATCATCCCTTCTCTTGTTATCCAGCTGTTGACACTTTCCTCCCACCATCTGACATTTGTGATCACCTGCAGAGACTCCACTCACCCCATTTGGATGATCTTTTGATCTCTCTGCCCATTGATCTCCCTGATGATAAATTTGGTGTCTGTGCGCTTCTCTCTCACTTCACCTGAGGAAGGGGCTACGCTCAGAAAGCTTGTGATTTCAAACAAACCTGTTGGACTGTAACTTGGGGCCGTGTGTGATTTCTGACTGTGTTCACACGAGTCCAATACCAACACCCCCCCATTGATCTCCATCCCCTCACACTTGTTGTGTTCTCACTCTCTGAGAATGGATTATTCCCCATCCTAATGGACATTTATTTTGTTTCTGCAGGTTCACCAAGCAGGACCTACACAACAGCTCCCAGTAAGTGACTGAGAGGACAGAGTGTTGGGAATGATGGAGAAGGTAATGGGAGGTGTAGAGTAGATTCCCTACAGTGTGGAAACAGCCTCTTCAGACCAACAAGTCCACACAACCTCCAAAGAGTAACCCGCCCAGACCCATTCCCCTACCCTATACTTACCCCTGACTAACACACCTAACACTATGGGCAATGTAACATGGCCCATTCACCTGACCTGCACACCTTTGGATTGTGGGCAGAAACCGGAGCACCCGGAGGAAACCCACACAAACACGGGGAGAACGTGCAAACTCCACACTGTCACCCGAGGTGGGAATTGTACCCGGGTCCCTGGTGCTGTGAGGCAACAGTGCTAACCACTGAGCCACCGTGCTGCCCCTATTCGAGTGTAGAGTTATATTTGCCTGGGTGTTGCTCAGGGTGATGGGTCTGTCTCCTCACAATGCTGTTTCTCAGCCAACACTCTCTTATCGTCCGGTTTCTCTACTCCATGTCCCCAGTGTCTCTCCTTCGAATTGTCACCCTCCATTCTCTTCCCCCACTGCCCCTCCCTCCACTCGCTCACCCTTAATCCCCACTGGGGGGTGCTCGGAGAGTCTGGTTCATTAATGCTGAGGGCGATTAAATCCTGGGTCCAGTGAGTGAAAGAGAATATCTCACACTGTCTCATTTTATATTTGATATAACTTCTCACATTCTGTTTTTATTTTCTCAGCTTCTGATGACTCTAGTGCAGCTTCTTCATGATTCAGTAAGTGACATGTCATCTTTTCTCTGACTGAAATTTATTTAGATTTAGATTCTCTAGCTTTATTTGTAACATTTTCACATCCCTCCTGACCCTGTACCACCGTCCGAGTCACTGCTAAACCCTGTCAGACTAATTCCCCTCCCCTCCTGACCCTGTCCCACCCTCCCAGTCACTGTTAAACCCTGTCAGACTCATTCCCCTCCCCTCCTGACCCTGTCCCACCCTCCCAGACACTGTTTAACCCTGTCAGACGAATTCCCCTCCCCTCCTGAACCTGTCCCACCCTCCCAGACACTGTTAAACCCTGTCAGACTCATTCCCCTCCCCTCCTGACCCTGTCCCACCCTCCCAGACACTGTTAAACCCTATCAGACTAACTCCCCTCCCCTCCTGACCCTGTCCCGCCCTCCCAGACACTGTTAAACCCTGTCAGACTCATTCCCCTCCCCTCCTGACCCTGTCCCACCCTCCCAGACACTGTTAAACCCTGTCAGACGAATTCCCTTCCCCTCCTGACCCTGTCCCGCCCTCCCAGACACTGTTAAACCCTGTCAGACTCATTCCCCTCCCCTCCTGACCCTGTCCCACCCTTCCAGACACTGTTAAATCCTGTCAGACTAATTCCCCTCCCCTCCCCACCCTGAAGTGATTGCCTTGTGTCTCTCCATTCCTGACCTTGTGGGTTTCCTGGGCCCCACTGCAGGATATTCCTGGAGCCTCATTGCGGAATAACGGAATGCTCCTGTTCCAGTATGATCATGGACATTATTGTCTATCCTTCCATGTCAGCAGCAGACACACTGAATTACAGTCCATTGTTCACACTCAATTCCTTCAGGATTGAGATCAATTTTTCTGGGAATGTGTTTCCACAGATTGAGCAGTGGATCCCAGATCCCCAGGTTTGGATCCTGGTTCTTCAAGTGAGACCTCCTCAAGTCATGTTTCCATCCCGTCTCAGAAATGTGAGCAGTGTCACAGTCAGAGGGATCTTCACAGATGGTTCCTCCCTCACACTTTCTCATCTTCACTGTCTTCAGTGGGTCAGTGATTGACCTGAAATGAAGCAACATCCTGAGGGACCTTGGAGACAGTTTTTATATTGAAAGAAATCGATTTTTCATCTGACCTTAACAAATTTCAAATTTCTGTACATAAATATCAGTTTTACATATTCTATTCTTAAATAAATATATAAATATTATAAATCTGAGTTATTGTTGATTACTAAAATCTATCGCTACCTCTCACCATTCTTTAACTACAATCACCAATATGTGTCATTTGTAATCATTAAAAGTTATTTACTGACTTGCTAATTGTGATATTTTTATCAATATTTCACAAGAATAATTATATTCATTTACACAGCAGCAGCTTGTGGCTGTTGGAATCAGCAGTTGCTGAGCTTCAATTCAATGTGAACTGGGGGAGTTAAGATCATATCCATCAACCTCTGTTGTAAAATCCAAATCCCAAATGATAACTCCATACCCATCAACACAATCAGGGAAAGTCCGTTCCCAGAGAGTGGAAACACACAAGTGTGAGGGAATGGAGATTGTGTCAGAACCTGATGGAGATTCTGGAGATCGTTTCCATTCCATCGATATTCCCTGAGGATGTGAGTGTGTCTGGTGGGTTTGATGATCAAAATCAGACTTGTACTAAAGGACCTAGCTGCTAGACTGGGTCTGCAGCAGGTGGTGAGGGAACGAACAAGAGGGAAAAACATACTTGATTCCATCTTTTCAATCTGCCAGCTGCAGGTGCAAATGTCCATGACAGTCTCAGTGAGAGAGACCATCGCACTGTCCTTGTGGAGACAAAGTCCCACTGTCACATTGGGAATAACCTCCATCATATTGTGTGGCACTATCACTGTGCTAAATGGAACAGACTTGGATCAGATCTAGCAGCTCAAGCCTGGATATACAGGAGGCACTGTGGGCCACCAACAGCAGCAGAACCATACTCCAGCACAATCTGTAACCTCATGGTCTGGCATAGCCCCCGCTGAACCATTAACACCAAGTGAGGGGATCAACCCTGGTTCAATGGGGAGTGAAGGAGGGCATGCCAGGAGCAGCACCAGACGTACCTGAAGATGAGGTGTCAACCTGGTGAAGCCACCAAACAGGATGACTTGCATGTCAAATAACATAAGCAACAAGTGATAGACACTCAGTTACAGCAGTGTTTGCTATCTACAGAAATTCATCAAAGATCCTTCAACAGTGCCTTCCAAATCCACAACCACCTCCATCTGGAAGGTCAAGGTCAACAGATATATGGGAACACCACCACCTTCATGTTCCCCTCCAAGCCACTCACCATCCTCACTCGGAAATATATCACCATTCCTTCACTATTGCTGGTCAAAATCCTGGATTTCCCTCCCTCATGGCATTGTGGCTCAACCCACAGGAGGGAGACTGCAGCAGTTCAAGAAGGCAGATCACCACCACCTTCTCAAGGGCAACTGGGGACGGGTAATAAATGCTGGCCAGTCAGAGACACCCACATCCCACAAAAACAGAATCAATACAAAAACTAGGGGGAGGTGTGATACATGGTTATTGTCTCTGGAGAAGGAATCCAGTGACCAAAGTATCATTCCAGAATGAGAAGCCTCTTTCTCCTCCAGGGAGTTGTTCAATGTTCACACCTGGATGTGACAGGACAGCAGAGCTTCGATCTTATCTATCGGTTGTGGAATCACTAAGTTCTGACTCTGCTCCCTCTGCTGTTTACTGCACAATCAGTCCTGATCTGTCACTTCACTGACCAACACCATCACTTACAAGTTCCCCTCCAAGCCACACACCATCCTTACTTGGAAGTATATTGCACTTGGTTCACTGTCACTTGGTCAAAATCCTGGAATTCCCTCCCTCCACCACATGAGCTGCTGCTGTTCAGGAAGGTAGCTCACCCCAGCCTTCTCAAGGACAGTTCAGGATGGGAAATAAATTCCAGCAGCCAGTGATTCCCACATCCCTCCAGTGAATAAAAAAGACATCACTTTTCATCTCTCCCTGGTCCTGCTCCTGTGATCCCTCCCACATTCCTCATTGAACTGGGTTGATCCCCTGGCTTGGTGGTAATGAGAGACTGGGGGTTGGGTTGAGCCATGAGGTGACAGTTTGTATTGGATGGCAGTTCCGCTGGTGTTGATGACCCACAGTACCTCATGGACACACAGTCTCCATCTGCTCGACCTGTTCACATCCTACAGAAGGGGAGGGAGGGGGTGTGCCATGAGGTTTAACGGGGAAATGTGTTCCCATATGATGGTTATTGGTAGGAGGAGAGTGCAGAGAATGGGCTGTAACCACCCCCCCCCTCACACTGGGTTCTCTGTACATGACTCTCACCATCAATCCCCCTTCCCCCGCCACACTGGGTTCTCTGTACCTGACTCTCACCATCAATCCCACCCCCACCCCTCACCCCCACAGTTTGCTCTCTTCAGCCGACTCTTCCCACCAAACCCCATACAGGTTTCTCTGTGATTATATGATGCAAATAAATCTGTAATAACTCCTTTCCACAATAGCCCACAGCCCAACCTGACTCTCTGTAAGTAATCCACTCCATGTTCCCTCACATTAAACTCTCTGTCAGGTTTAGCTCATTGATCACTGACTGGGTGAAGAATCTCTCTCACTGTAACTGTGTCCTCCTGTTCTGAATCTCTCGGTTTAGTTTAAAACCAATCTCAGATTTCTCGTTTCCAGACTGTTTAATGTTTTATAAATCCCATCAGGTGCTTCCTTTCCTGGTGGAATAGCCCAATTCACTTTGTCACATGACCCAGAACCTTGACCCTGGGTGTGAGCCTGGGTGTTTCTCTCTCTGCACTCCCCCCTTCCACACTCTCCCAACCCCCAGGGTCTGTGTGTCTCCTCTCTGACTGTGTCCTAAATTCGACTCAGTACCAGGAAGAACACCAGGGTCCATGGGATTCCCAGCGAGCCCAGGGTTAGCAGTGACTGATACTGACCTGTGACCCATGACCCAGGGTGACACCATGCCTCAGTGGTTAGCACTTCTGCCTCACAGCACCAGGGACCTGAGTTTGATTCCAGCCTTGGGTGACTGTCTGTGTGGAGTTTCCCTGAGTCTGCATGGGGTTCCTCCGGGTGCTCCAGTTTTCTGCCACAGTCGAACAGGTGCACCCTGGGTGGATTGGTCATGCTCAATTACCCACAATGTAACATTTTCACATCCCTCCTGACCCTGTCCCATCCTCCCAGACACTGTTAATCCCTGTCAGACTAATCCCCATCCCCTCCTGACCCTGTCCCACCGGTCCCAGTGACGGGGAAGCTCCAGCACAGTCAGGCTGAGGTTCAGGCTCTGAGTCAGTAAGGCTGGGGCTGAGAAGAGGCCTCCCCCACCAGCTCAAAGAGCATCAGGACAGCACTAGGACCCTGGGATCCCCCTCTCACAGTAAACATATGGCTCAGTCCTTCCAACTGGGGGAGGTGACTGTACATCGGGATAGTCCCTTTATATTTTACAATATACACATCACGTTAATCAGACCGCTCACTCAAGGGGTTTTATAAGGTCACCAATCTCTTCCTGTGGTGTGGTGGGAGGGCTGCAGACAAAGACCTTGCTTCATTCAGCATCTATGGGACTTGAAATCCCTTTCCATGAAATGCCCCACTCTGGGTCTCACGTATTATTGGTGAATGAGGGTTGGCTCTGAAAGGGTTAATGCTGAGGAGTACATTAAGCACTGCCCAATATGATGATGTCACATGGACTTGGGTGAAGGGATCAGATGTGGATGTTGAAGGGGTGAGACCCAGCATGAATATCTCCCTTATCGTCTTTAAACCAATGTCCCCCCCCCACCCCCCACGCCAGTGTATCCTGGACCGAGCTGTTACCATGAAGTAAACTCAGTCCTGTTTAAAACAAGAGCCTGTTCTCATTAGCTTCTCATGTGGTTTTCCTCAACTAACCACTTGACCAACCAGGTCCTGGAGATTCCAACCAGGAAAGAGGATGGTCATATTTAATCTCTCAGATGGAACTGGAGGAGCTATGGGGAAGATCCATCTTACCCTACGTGTCTGAAAGGTCAATGGTTCATGGTGTCAATCCCTTCAAACAGCCGTGTAAGTGTTCTTGAAGAGCTCTAGGTTAATGAGGTCTGGGTACCACTCTGTGGTAGACTGGAATTTTACCTTCCTAACATCTCAATCATTGCACAATGAAGGACCAACGCCATCCAGATAATGAACCATCACTGGATATCTTTATCTAACACTGTATCTATATCTGTGTGTGTATGTCCATCAGTATGTTGTGTGTGGGTGCAAACAGATGTCTCTGCCTTTGTACTTATCCCCATCCGTGTATATCTTTCTACACTCCTGAGTGAGCTGTGTATGACTGCACACTGACACATCTAACACTGACCTATATCTGTCTATCTCCCTTTCATTATCTGCCTTTTCTCTCTCACTCTGTGCAATCCACCTACTGACAGGATCCTGCTCTCTGTCTGTGAAATGTGGATCATGTATTCAGACCACATTATGATCTGGAATGACTTTCCCCTGAGCTACCTGACACTGCCAATGGAGATCAGGTGGTTCAACAAGATCCTGACACTGAAGTCCATCGAAAAGCTGAGCTGCCAGCTATCGATGCTCTGACCATGAATCACGGTGACAATGTTCAGCTCATGGGGTTCCAGTGTCTGAGGATCCAATCCTGAAGATGGTCTTCACTCTTTCAGTTAAAGTCACCTGCCAGTATCCTCTGAGTAGTTCAAGCTGTGAAATGTAAGTTGCTTGTCCCACCTTCTCAATGTAATCTTTCAATCCTGGCATGGGATATTACTCTATCGGAACAGTTAATTACTAATAGTTATTGCTTCAATTATTCTGTTATGTTTTTAATAGAGTTGTTATTTTGTTGTATTTTGACTACAGTGGGTGAATAAAGTGTGTTCTGCTTTAAATCCGGTAGTTTGACCAATCAAATTGCATCTGGAATGCAGCATCTCATGTTGAGCTTTAAAATAAGAAAAAGTCAGTGACCAGACTATCTTCTGAATATTTTGAGGGGATTTGGTCGGGTTTATAACACAATCCCCTGGATGGTCTTGACTGTATGCCCTCAAGACAGTGTTTAAATCCGGGTGTTCCCCAACAGGAAACCCTGGATGAATCAGGACATACAGAACCTGCTAAAAACCAGGTGTGAGGCCTTCACATCAGGAGACCCACTTAAATATAAGGAATCCAGGTGTGACCTTCCCAGAGCCATGAAGACAGTCAAGGACCAAAACTGATCCAAACTAGAGACCCAGACAGACACCCGGCAACTATGGCAAAGACTGAATGACATCACAGGTTTGAAAAAGAGACAGTGCAAGATAGCAGACAATGACACATCCCTCCCAGATCGTCTCAACACCTTCTGTGCTCGCTTTGGGCAGAATTTTGGCGGAGAGGTAACACCTATTCCAACAAGTCCTGATGACCCTTTCCGAACAGTCATTGCATCAGAGGTCAGATCAATTTTCCTTTGTGTGAATCCAAGGAAAGCGATGGGACCAGACGGAGTACCAGGCCGTGCACTCAGAGCATGCACAGAGCAACTGACAGAGGTCTTCTCGGACATCTACAACCTCTCCCTGGAGCAGGCCACTGTCCCCTGCCTGTTTCAAGAGGGGCCCAACATCATCCCTGTACCTGAGAAGGCTCATGCTGCCTGTCTCAATGATTACTGCCCAGTGGCCCTAACTTCGGTGGGCATGAAGTGCTTTGAAAGGCTGGTCATGGCATTAAGCAACTCCAGCCTCCCCACAATTCTCGACCCACTCCAATTTGCCTATCGGACCAACAGATCCACATCAGATGCCACGTCACTTGCCCTTCACTCCTCCCTAGACCATCTTGACACCAAGAGCTGCTACGTAAGAATCCTACTCGTTGACTACAGTTCAGGCTTCAACACTATCATCCCCTCGAGACTGATGACTAAACTTAGTGATCTCAGACTGAGCTCCACTCTCTGCACCTGGATCCTGACTGTCCTGACCCACAGGCCACAATCAGTGAAGATTGGGAACAATATTTCATCCTCATTAACACTCAACACTGGAGTCCCCCAGGGGTCTGCACTCAGTACCCTACTGTACTCACTGCATACCCATCACTGCGTCACCAAATACCAGACTAATTCCATTTACAAGTCCGCTGATGACACCACCACAGTCGGCCGAATCTCAGATGGCAATGAAACAGACTACAGATGGGGAAGTGGAAGACCTGGAAAATAGTGCACTGAGAACAACCGAGCTCTCAATGCTGGCAAACCAAGGAACTCATTATTGACTGTCGGTGGGATGTTACTCATGCCCCCCCCCCCAAATCCCCGACGCACATTAACAGCATAGAGGTGGAACGAGTGGAGAGTGCCAAGCTCCTGGTAGTGACCATCAACAACAAATGTTCTTGAACTCTTCATGTGGATACATTCATTACAAAAGCCCAACAACGTCTTTTCTTCCTCAGACAGCTGAGGAAATTCGGCATGATGCACGTCTTTTATAGGTGTACTATTCAAGAGTATTCTGTCTGGATGTATCACTACCTGGTATGGCAGCTGTACCATTCAAGATCGGAGACGGTTACAAAGAGTGGTGAACTCAGCCCGGACAATCACAAAGGCCAACCTCCCATCTACAGAATCCACCTACCAGGCCCACTGTCAAGGAAAGGCCACCAGCATTCTCAAAGATCCATCCCACCCTGGCAATGTTTTTCTACAACCTCCCCTACAACCCCCTACCATCGGGGAGAAGGTAGCGAAGCCTGCACACAGGGATCTGCTGGTTACTAAACAATTTCTACCCTATTGTTGTTTGAAATCTGAATGGACTCACAAACTCTTAACATTCGCCTGTCACTTTTTTTTGTTTTTGCCGCGGTTTACCTATTATTGACTTCTCTATGCTACTTAACTCTGTGGTCTGCCTGTATTGCTCACAAGACAAAGCCTTTTACTGTGCCTCGGAACATGTGACAATAAATTCAATTCAATTTAAAGTTTGATGTCATTGTTCTAATGCTCCCCCATTTCTGGATGGTACACAATTAATTTAAATTATTTGGACTTCTGAGCTCTTTATAATTTCCTTGAATAAGTTTGATGAAAAATTTGATCCTTTCCAATTGCATTCCTACGGGTTGTCTGTAACGATGGAAAAAAATTGAGTAATTCTTCTACACTCCTTTCAGCCATGCTATCTCATTATGGAATGGCCTCTGGAAATCTCAGAGACACATCCATTATGGTCAACAAATACCGATCCCCACATTTTGTTTTAGGGTTGGGTCTGATGCAATAATCAAAACTTCTGTAAAAGATTCATCAAATGCTGGAATAGGTATTAAAGGTGTTGGTTTTATTAATAAATGAGTTTTCCAATTGTCTGACATGTCTGACATGTCTGGCAAAATGCAATGACATCTTTCTGCAGTCCAGGTCAAGAAAAATAGACTTCTATTTTTGCTTGAGTTTTACTTATTCCCAAATGACCTCCTACTGGTAACTCTCATGGTGCTACCTACAACATCTCCTTTATATCACACACCAGTAATACAACTTGATGAGCTTCTGCCCATTTTTCACCCACTTGAACATGTGGTGGTCTCCATTTCCTCATCAATACTTCGTTTTTAAGATAGTGACTTGTGGGATATGCGCACATTTGCCTTTTTGGTTCAACTGTTTTATCTTTCCACCTTTCAATTGTAACTTAGCGAACTTCTCTGAAGTAGAAAATGCCCGCTTTGTTATTCAACTGTACTTGCTTTTTCTCAACAACTTGAACAAATATAGTTTCTGATAATTGAATTTTAACTTCCTTATCTTTTCTCTTTGATCTCTCCCTCTGTTCTACCTGTGGTTTTGTGACCTTGTTATCACACATTCAGGAAAGATCCCAGGATAAACTGTTCTGGAACCGAGAATTTCTCTTACTCCTCCCATCATTTTTCAGCCGACTCTCTAACTTAGTCTTACAAGGAAGAACACTCCGTTTCACACCATGAACTCCATCTATTCTAGCAATACTCTTTCTAATTACACATCTCCTTATCTCTCCCTAACAAAGATTGATGTGCTTTCATATCTCTGAGAATCTTAATTTTTTTCCCACTCCTCTTGGTAAACACGAGGAAACTTTCCTCACACAAGTGTTGCAAAGTTGAGGAAAATACTTGTGGATTGGAAGGCAGAAAGTTAGAATTTGGAGTTTGTAAAATGCTAGGGGTGGATGGGGGAATGCATTGCATGGTCCCTTTAAAAGATCGTGTGCTTTATCCATGCTTAGAGATTTAAAATGTATGTCCGTGAGCAGCAGCTTGAAAGTTTGCAAGTACACAGACAGCACTCAAACTAACACATTACATGGAAAGACCATGCAGTTAACAGGCTAACCGTCAGTTTTTTTTTCAATACAAAAGGCTTTTGAATTTAGCCAATTAATTTGAGCAGCAACTTAGATACCAAAAATCTATTAAATTTAAGGCTGATGATTTTAACAACAGAAGACCAATCCTATTGTGTGAAATATTGATATGTCATCAGGGGGGTAAAGGAAGGGGGCAGTTGGATAAAGACCCCAGAGCTAACTGCCCTCCAGCAGAGCCAACAGACCTCAGCTCTCAGGAGAGAATCGCTGGCTCTCACAGCCTCATCTACGTCTTAGAGAAACCACCATCAAAATAAAAATGGTACAGCTAGTTAATATTCCCGATTGAAGAATTGTCGGAGGAAGCACAGAACATTCCAGAAGACATGGCTGTAATTTTGAAAGACTAAATTTTTTTTATGTATAAGTGGGACTGGTCTTTATTGGAACAGCATATCATTAGAATCTTGCTGTAATTGGGCACAATTAGAAGTTAATCAGGATTTATTCTGCTTGTTAATACTTTAGTTAATTTACTCACTGTTCGAGTGAGATAAATAGATGGTGACGAGTTGATTTTAAAGTGAGTGTCAGGGATTTATTTTATTGAACCACTTGAAGTTGCTGAGAAGCAGGATACACCACTCTGCACACCCCCCTTTTACAGATTATGAGGTGAGGGGCTCCTCTTTGGGCATTTCGGTTTAGTTCACAGGGCGGGGGTCTCAACCTCCACTTTATAACAGAAGGAAATTCTTCGCAGTTTTAACTCTCTGCTCTTCATCATGAGTTACCAATACTTCACAAAGTGAATTGTTGAACTCCAACGAAGTCGTCTCTCCAAGACTGTGATATGTGTCTGATTTATTTTCATGGTCTTATCCACTTCGCAATGTTACTTTGATTTTTTCAAACTTGACCAAGTTCTTCCGTTAGATTTTGAAATTGTTTTCTGTCAGCTTCTGGTACAAGTTCATATGAACATGAGACGGCTGTTTTTAGAATCATCGATTCATCGACTCCCTACAGGATGGGGACAGGCCATTTGGCCCAACAAGTCCACCCTGACCCACCGAAGGGTATCCCACAAAGAGCCCACACCCTGTGTCCTGCCAACGGGAGAAAGGTCAGTTTTCCCTGTGTCTGTTTCACAGCGAGTAACTCAACCTGTCTGTGTCTGACCTCCCTGGGAACTGGTGACAGGAATCTGTTCATCTCTTTATTGTTTTTTTTACTGAGACTGGGACTGAGACTGGTTCGGCAGCTTCAAGTTCAGCAAATGATCAAATTACTTTGTTGATGGGGAAATGGCATCATGGGTAGGAAAGAATGTTTATTTTGTTAATTTTTCAGTTTGTGAACAGCAGATATTTTCCAATCACTCTTTTATTCCCAATCCCTGATTGGAATAGGGAGAGTGGATTCCCAGAATGTTGCTGATCCTTCTCCCAATCTCCCTGTGTTTTTCCTGTGTCTCTCCTGGTAAGTACAGTATTCAGCGTTCCATTCTCTCTCTCTGTGTCTGGGGTGAATGTGAATCTCTTGGGGAGAGTTTGAAATGGGGGATGTTTGATCAGCTGCCTGTTATACAGCCAGCCTGATCTTTTACACATTGAAGGCAGCACAGTCTGGGAGACTCTTGATGGGATTTGTGTCCAGGTCTCCTGACAGCAGGATGTAGAAACCCCGAGATCAGAGAAGCTCCGAGCAAATGGGAAATGGTTCCAATGGAGAATTTTAATTTTCACATCGATTGGGAGAAGCCAAACAGCTTCATCATTCCTGGTCTAAAGTCTTGTAAACACTGCGGGGAGGAGAAAGAGACTCCATGTTTAACCCAGCCCAGGCTTAGCTGTGATGCCTTCATGGTTGAATAGGCCGGGTTATTCCAGACACCAACATCCTACTGGCCGTGTCTAAAGGGCTGATTAAAAAGCTCAGTGAAGGACAGTGAGGTTCCTGCTCTGGATTGTTTGACAGAGAGACTGTTCACACAGTGACTGTCCCCCATGGTCTCACACTTCACCCTCCCAAATATTCCTGTTTCTCTTCATTTCAATCCAGATTCATTCACACCACATCGTTCCTGGTTATGGTGATAAATCTGCCCTTGAGTTATCATTAATTCCTCAGTCCAGATGGACCATGGCCAAAATCCTGCTTCAAGTTTTCCTGGGATATTGTTCCAGGTTAGTGATACACGAGGTGTGTCCCAGGTTCCTGTTCCAGGTTCATGATTTTCTGTTTAACATTCCAATCCTTGAGGACGAGGTGGAGCATCCCCAAGTTGTGGTCCACATAGGCACCAATGACATAGGTAGGGAGAGAGATGGGAATTTAAGGAAGAAAGGGAGTTAGGGTGCAGACCTGTTATCTCTGGTTAGTTGCCTGTGCCACGTACTAGTGAGGTGAGAAATAGGGAGAGAGAGAGGAGTTGAACACATGGCTACAAGGATGGTGCAGGAGGGAGGGTTTCCGACACCTGGATAATTGGGGTTCCTTCTGGGGTAGGTGGGACCTCTACAAACAGGATTCTCTTCACCTGAACCAGAGGGACACCAATATCATGGGTGGGGGGAATTTGCTAATGCTCTTTGGGAGGGTTTAAACTAATTCAGGAGGGGGATATGAACTCAAATTGTAGTTCGAGTATAGAGGAGTTTGAGACTGGTGAGATCTGAACTAAGGTTTGAAGAGGGCATCAGCAAGCAAGAAGTGTGACTACTTCAATACCAGGATCATGTGGAATAAGGTGGGTGACCTTGCAGCATGGGTTGGTACCTGGGATTTCGATGTTGTGGCCATTTCAGAGACATGGCTAGAGCAGGGACCGGAATGGTTGTTGCAGGTTCCGGGATTTTGATGTTTCATTAAGAACAGTGAAGATGGTAAAGAGGGGCAAGTGTGGCATTGTTAGTCAAGGACAGTATTGCGGTTGCAGAAAGGACATTTGAAGACCCATCGACTGAGGTAGTACTGAGGAGTGGTTACACTGTTGGAAGTTTTCTATAGGCCTCTGGATAGTTCCAGAGATGTAGAGGAAAGGATAATGATACTCAATAGGAGCGAGTCTGACAGGGTAGTTGTTATGGGGACATTTAACTTTCCAAATATTGGCTTGGAATACGACGGTTCAAGCACTTTAAATGGGTCATTTTGTGTCCAATGTGTGCAAGAGGGCTTCCTGACACATTATGTCAACAGGGCAACAAGGGGCGTAGCCACATTAGATTTGGTACTGGGTAATGAACCCAGCCAGATGATAGTGGCCAAAATTCAGTTATGTTTACTTTAGTGATGGAAAGGGATATGTACACACCAAAGGGCAAGAGTTATAGCTGGGGAAAGTGCAATAACAATGCAATTAGGCAAGATTTTGGATGCAAAAGATAGGGAAGGAAACTGCAGGGGTTGGGCACAATTGAAATATTCAAGGAACAGCTACTGAGGGTCCTTGGTAAGTATGTACCTGCCAGGCAGGGAGGAACTTGTTGAACGCAAGAGCCGTGGTTTACAGAGGAAGTTGAATCTCTTGGCAAGAAGAAGAAGAAGAAGGCTTATGTTAGAATGAGAAATGAAGGCTCAGTTAGGGCAGTTGAGAATTACAAGTTAGCCAGGAAAGACCTACAGAAAGAGTTAAGGAAACCCAGGAGGGGCCATGAGAAGTCATTGGCAGATAGGATCCCAGAAAACCCTAAAGTTTTCAATCAGTATATCAGGAATAAAAGAATGACACTCAAGTAAGATCAGGGCCAATCAAGGACAGTAATGGGAAGCTGTGTGTGGAATCAGAAGAGATAGGGAAAGTGCTAAAAGAATATTTTTCGTCAGTATTTACACAAGAAAAAGACAATGTTGTCGAGGAGAATACTGAGATAAAGGCGACTAGTCTAGATGGGATTGAGGATCACAAGGAGGAGGTGCTGTAATTCTGGAAAGTGTAAAACTCTATTACCTTCCCGGGTGAGATAGGATTTATCGTAGGATTCTCTGGGAAGCCAGGGAGGAGATCGCCGAGCCTTTGGCTTTGATCTTTATGTCATCATTGTCTACAGGAATAGTGCCAGAAGACTGGAGAATAGCAAATGTTGCCCCCTTGTTCTCGAAGGGGAACAGAGACAACCCTGGTAATTATAGACCAGTGAGCCTTACTTTGGTTGTGGGTAAAGTGTTGGAAAGTGTTATAAGAGATAATTATCTAGAAAGGAATAAGTTGATTGGGGATATTCAACACGGTTTTGTGAAGGGTAGTTTGTGCCTCACAAACCTTATTGAGTTCTTTGAGAAAGTAACCAAACAGGTGGATGAGAATAAAGTGGTTGATGTGGTGGATATGGATTTCAGTAAGGTGTTTGATACGGTTCCCCACTGTATGTTATTGCACAAATCTGGTGGCATAGAATTGAGGGTGATTTAGCAATTTGGAACAGAAATTGGCCAGCTAAAGAAGACAGAGGGTGGTGGTTGATGGGAAATGTTCATCCTAGAGTTCAGTTACAGCAAGGATCTGTTTTGAGTCCACTACTGTTTGTTATTTTAATAAATGACCTGGATGAGGGCATAGAAGGATGGGTTAGTAAATATGTGGATTACACTCATCGGTAGAGTTGTGGATAGTGCAGAAGGATGTTGCAGGTTACAGAGGGACATAGATAAGATGCAGGGCTGGGCTGAGAGGTGGCAAATGGAGTTTAATGCGGAAATGTGTGAGGTGATTCACTTTGGAAGGAGCAGCAGGAATGCAGAGTACTGGGCAAATGGAAGGATTCTTGGTAATATAGACGAGCAGCCAGATCTCGGTATCCATGTGCATAGACCCCTGAAAGTTGCCACCCAGGTTGGATAAGGTTGTTAAGAAGGCATACAGTGTGCTAGCTTTTATTAGTAGCGGGATTGAGTTTTGGAACCGTGAAGTGGCTGCAGCTGTACAAAACTCTGGTGTGGCCGCAGTTGGAGGATTGTGTACAATTCTGGTCACCGCATTATAGGAAGGATGTGGAAACTTTGGAAAGGGTTCAGAGAAAATTTACTCGGATGTTGCTTGTTATGGAGGGAAGGTCTAACAAGGAAAGGCTGAGGGAACTGAGGCTGTTTTCATTGGAGAGAAGAGGGTTGACAGGCGACTTAATTGAGACATACAAGCAATCAGAGAGTGAAGTAGAGTGGACAATGAGAGCCTTTTTCCTCAGATGGTGATGGCTAGCAGAAGGGGTGACAAATATAGGATGGATATCATAGGTAGTTTCTTTACTCAGAGAGTAGTAGGGGTGTGGAACACACTGCCTGCAATAGTAATAGACTTGCCAACTTTAAGCGCATTTAAATGGTCAAGGGAGAGACATATGCACGAGAATGGAATTGTGTTGGTTAGATGGGCTTCAGATTGGTTTCACAGATTGGCACGACATCGAGGGCCGAAGGGCCTGTACTGCGCAGTAATATTTATATTCTATATTCTACCTTCATCTCAGTTCCACCACGCTCAGATTTCACAGCCCCATGCAGAGAAAGTGTCCTTATAAATAATATACCGAGTCCGATCGTGGGTCAGTGCCTGTGGGAGGCTGACAGAGTGGTCACGGATAGTCACAGACTATAGCCCCAGAGTGCAGCCTGTGATCGAAACACATGACCACATGGAATGGGCCTGTCATTCCTAGACAGTGGGAATGTGAGCGCCGGAATTCTGACCAGGATCGGAGAACCCGTCCTTACCTGCTCCAGGTTGAGGTGTGAAGCAGCCACTGGAGAAAGGGGCAGTGCTGCCTGAGTCTGGGACCCTGTGACAGCACAGGCCCTGGGGATCAGCACCGTGTGTAACCCCCTCTCCCTGGGCCTGATACAGGATCCCCATTCACCTTTGATCAGATTGTTCCTCTGGTAAAATTTATTATTAATTATCTATGACTGTTTGATCACCAACAGGAATTCACATTTTTCAACAGATAACTACTGTTGAGGTCAGTGATGACGGCAGCATTAAGAGATCGATGAGATTTGGATTTGATGGAAAGGACTTTATCAGTTTAGACCCAGACAGAATGAGATGGATCACACCCAATCCCATTGCAGTGATGACTAAAGAGAAATGGGATTCTGATGATTCCTGGAACAATGACTGGAAAAGACACCTGGAAGAAGAATGTGTTGAATATTTAAAGAGATATCTGGAAGTTGGAAAGGAATATTTCAGAAGGAAAGGTATGTATTTCAGTTTTGTTCCATGTTCTGATCTAACCTCACTGATCTATGAAACCATTCTCCCATTCCATTCCATTCTGTCTATTGTTTGTGGTTTCACCCTTTCCCATCACAGTCCAGCCTGAAGTGTTCATCTCCAGGAGGGAGCCCAATGGTCAGGACAAGCCTCTCACTCTCTCCTGCCTGGTCACTGGGTTTGATCCTGAAGACATCGAGGTGACCTGGCTAAGGAATGGAGAGGTTAAGACTGAGACCCAATCCTCAGGGGTTCGACCGAACCATGATGGGACCCATCAGATCCAGAAAGAGATTGAGATCAATGCTGGGGATGAGGATCAATATTCCTGTCAAATTGAACACAGCAGCCTGGCAGAGGCCCAGCTCTATCAGTGGGGTAAGGGACTGGAGTGTGTGTATGTGTGTGTGTGTGTGTGATTGATGAAGGAACAAGCATTTGGAGAGTGAATTTGGGCGAGGTCAATACAATGTGTCAACTAATCCCATCAGTTCCCAATGGGTGGGATCTGTTACAATTGTCCCAATTGTCCCAATCAATACAGAACTGGGACTGGAAATGGGAACAGAGGCAATGCTGATTTATTATATTGTGTTTCAGAAATCCGACAAAACAGTGTGGAACGTTCCTATCATGTACTTTTGATTGGATTAGTCTCTGCAATGGCTGCAATATTTGGAATAATGGTCTGGAAAAGGCCGTGGAGAGGTAAGAATCAGAGAGAGGGGAATGTAGAACTGAGGGGACAGTGTGAGTGTGGAGGAGTCTCCAGTACTGGGAGGACAGGGCACTGTGGGGAATGGAACTGATTGGATACCCACACACGCATACGCACTTAATGACACATCTTGTTCCCTGTCTGATCTTCCTTTGATTGATTGATTGACCCAGGCTAGGTCTAATATCGATCAGTAAACCCACTGCACACACTCACATTCTCACTGACTGAATATCGATTGAATGAGTGAGATTAGCGTGTTTTGAGAAGATTTGCAGCTCAGGTTGAGGTTTTGGATGTAGGTTTGCTCGCTGAGCTGGATGGTTCATTTCCAGAGTTTCATCAGTCGTATGTGAGGACACTAGTGAGAGAAGGTCATGTCTTTTTGTGGCTCGTTGGTGGTCATGTATCCTGGTGGCTAGTTTTCGGCCTGTTTGTCCAATGTAGTTTGTTATAGTCCTTGTATGATATTTTGAAAACAACATTAGTTTTAATGTACCTGGGCTACAAAACCAGAATCACATCAGAGACTGCCCTCAAATTCACTCTCAACATGTTATATCTGTAAAGGTCAGGCTGAAAACAATTCCACACACTTCCAGGTGGTCAAAGTGAGGCCCATTCACACAGTGACAATCTCCAATAACCCACCAAATTATAACACTGTCAGAATCCTGTCTGATATAATCAGCAGAATCAGATTCAACTGGGTCAGAATTAGCTGCTGCAGCCTCTCAGAACAGGGAGTAAACACAGAATCAGGGTCACTCAGATACTCGATGGAGTCAGTATGGGACACAGGGAAGAGATTGGCACCATAATCCAGGGATTGGAATGTTAAACAGAAAATCATGAACCTGGAACAGGAACCTGGGACACACCTCGTGTATCACTAACCTGGAACAATATCCCAGGAAAACTTGAAGCAGGATTTTGGCCATGGTCCATCTGGACTGAGGAATTAATGATAACTCAAGGGCAGATTTATCACCATAACCAGGAACGATGTGGTGTGAATGAATCTGGATTGAAATGAAGAGAAACAGGAATATTTGGGTGGATGAAGTGTGAGACCATGGGGGACAGTCACTGTGTGAACAGTCTCTCTGTCAAACAATCCAGAGCAGGAACCTCACTGTCCTTCACTGAGCTTTTTAATCAACCCTTTAGACACGGCCAGTAGGATGTTGGTGTCTGGAATAACCCGGCCTATTCAACCATGAAGGCATCTCAGCTGAGCCTGGGCTGGGTTAAACATGGAGTCTCTTTCTCCTCCCCGCAGTGTTTACAAGACTTTAGACCAGGAATGATGAAGCTGTTTGGCTTCTCCCAATCGATGTGAAAATTAAAATTCTCCATTGGAACCATTTCCCATTTGCTCGGAGCTTCTCTGATCTCGGGGTTTCTACATCCTGCTGTCAGGAGACCTGGACACAAATCCCATCAAGAGTCTCCCAGACTGTGCTGCCTTCAATGTGTAAAAGATCAGGCTGGCTGTATAACAGGCGGCTGATCAAACATCCCCCATTTCAAACTCTCCCCAAGAGATTCACATTCACCCCAGACACAGAGAGAGAGAATGGAACGCTGAATTCTGTACTTACCGGGAGAGACCCGGGAAAAACACAGGGAGATGGAGAGAAGGATCAGCAACATTCTGGGAATCCACTCTCCCTATTCCAATCAGGGATTGGGAATAAAAAGTGATTGGAAAATATCTGCTGTTCACAAACTGAAAAATTAACAAACTAAACATTCTTTCCTACCCATGATGCCATTTCCCCATCAACAAAGTAATTTGATCATTTGCTGAACTTGAAGCTGCCGAACCAGTCTCAGTCCCAGTCTCAGTAAAAAACCCAATAAAGAGATGAACAGGTTCCTGTCACCAGTTCCCAGGGAGATCAGACACAGACAGGTTGGGTTACTCGCTGTGAAACAGACACAGGGAAAACTGACCGTTCTCCCGTTGGCAGGACACAGGGTGTGGGCTCTTTGTGGGATACCCTTCGGTGGGTCAGGGTGGACTTGTTGGGCCAAATGGCCTGTCCCCTTCCTGTAGGGAGTCTATGAATCGATGATTCTAAAAACAGCCATCTCATGTTCATATGAACTTGTACCAGAAGCTGACAGAAAACAATTTCAAAATCTAACGGAAGAACTTGGTCAAAGTTTGAAAAAATCAAAGTAACATTGCGAAGTGGATAAGACCATGAAAATAAATCAGACACAGATCACAGTCTTGGAGAGACGACTTCGTTGGAGTTCAATAATACCACTTTGTGAAGTACTGGTAACTCATGATGAAGAGCAGAGAGTTTCAACTGCGAAGAATTTCCTTCTGTTATAAAGTGGAGGTTGAGACCCCCGCCCTGTGAACTAAACCGAAATGCCCAAAGAGGAGCCCCTCACCTCATAATCTGTAAAAGGGGGGTGTGCAGAGTGGTGTATCCTGCTTCTCAGCAACTTCAAGTGGTTCAATAAAATAAATCCCTGACACTCACTTTAAAATCAACTCGTCACCATCTATTTACCTCACTCGAACAGTGAGTAAATTAACTAAAGTATTAACAAGCATAATAAATCCTGATTAACTTATAATTGTGCCCAATTACAGCAAGATTCTAATGATATGCTGTTCCAATAAAGACCAGTCCCACTTAAACACAAAAAAAAAATTTAGTCTTTCAAACTTACAGCCATGTCTTCTGGAATGTTCTGTGCCTTCTCCAACAATTCTTCAGTCGGGAATATTAACGAGCTGTACCATTTTAATTTTGATGGTGGTTTCTCTAAGACATAGATGAGGCTGTGAGAGCCAGCGATTCTCTCCTGAGAGCTGAGGGCTGTTGGCTCTGCTGGAGGGCAGTTAGCTCTGGGGTCTTTATCCAACTGCCCCCTTCCTTTACCCCCCTGATGACATATCAATATTTCACACAATAGGATTGGTCTTCTGTTGTTAAAATCATCAGCCTTAAATTTAATAGATTTTTGGTATCTAAGTTGCTGCTCAAATTAATTGGCTAAATTCAAAAGCCTGTTGTATTGAAAGAAAACCTGGCGGTTAGCCTGCCAACTGCATGGTCTTTCCATGTAATGTGTTAGTTTGAGTGCT
Source organism: Chiloscyllium punctatum (assembly GCF_047496795.1). Lineage (NCBI taxonomy): Eukaryota > Metazoa > Chordata > Chondrichthyes > Orectolobiformes > Hemiscylliidae > Chiloscyllium > Chiloscyllium punctatum. The sequence goes on along the minus strand of NC_092768.1, from coordinate 43,785,121 downwards.
GTCTGTGTACTTGCAAACTTTCAAGCTCCTGCTTACGGACATACATTTTAAATCTCTCAGCATGGATAAAGCACACGATCTTTTAAAGGGACCATGCAATGCATTCCCCCATCCACCCTTAGCATTTTACAAACTCCAAATTCTAACTTTCTGCCTTCCAATCCACAAGTATTCTCCTCAACTTTGCAACACTTGTGTGAGGAAAGTTTCCTCATGTTTACCAAGAGGAGTGGGAAAAAAATTAAGATTTTCAGAGATATGAAAGCACATCAATCTTTGTTAGGGAGAGATAAGGAGATGTGTAATTAGAAAGAGTATTGCTAGAATAGATGGAGTTCATGGTGTGAAATAGAGTGTTCTTCCTTGTAAGGCTAAGTTAGAGAGTCGGCTGAAAAATGATGGGAGGAGTAAGAGAAATTCTCGGTTCCAGAACAGTTTATCCTGGGATCTTTCCTGAATGTGTGATAACAAGGTCACAAAACCACAGGTAGAACAGAGGGAGAGATCAAAGAGAAAAGATAAGGAAGTTAAAATTCAATTATCAGAAACTATATTTGTTCAAGTTGTTGAGAAAAAGCAAGTACAGTTGAATAACAAAGCGAGCATTTTCTACTTCAGAGAAGTTCGCTAAGTTACAATTGAAAGGTGGAAAGATAAAACAGTTGAACCAAAAAGGCAAATGTGCGCATATCCCACAAGTCACTATCTTAAAAACGAAGTATTGATGAGGAAATGGAGACCACCACATGTTCAAGTGGGTGAAAAATGGGCAGAAGCTCATCAAGTTGTATTACTGGTGTGTGATATAAAGGAGATGTTGTAGGTAGCACCATGAGAGTTACCAGTAGGAGGTCATTTGGGAATAAGTAAAACTCAAGCAAAAATAGAAGTCTATTTTTCTTGACCTGGACTGCAGAAAGATGTCATTGCATTTTGCCAGACATGTCAGACATGTCACACAATTGGAAAATTCATTTATTAATAAAACTAACACCTTTAATACCTATTCCAGCATTTGATGAATCTTTTACAGAAGTTTTGATTAGTGCATCAGACCCAACCCTAAAACAAAATGTGGGGATCGGTATTTGTTGACAATATTGGATGTGTCTCTGAGATTTCCAGAGGCCATTCCAGAATGAGATAGCATGGCTGAAAGGAGTGTAGAAGAATTACTCCATTTTTTTTCCATCATGACAGACAACCTGTCGGAATGCAATTGGAAAGGATCAAATTTTCCATCAAACTTATTCAAGGAAATTATAAAGAGCTCAGAAGTCCAAATAATTTAAATTAATTGTGTACCATCCAGAAATGGGGGAGCATTAGAACAATGACATCAAACTTTAAATTGAATTGAATTTATTGTCACGTGTTCCGAGGCACAGTAAAAAGCTTTGTCTTGTGAGCAATACAGACAGACCACAGAGTTAAGTAGCATAGAGAAGTCAATAATAGTTAAACTGCGACAAAAACAAAAAAAAACAGTGACAGGCGAATGTTAAGAGTTTGTGAGTCCATTCAGATTTCGAACAACAATAGGGTAGAAACTGTTTAGTAACCAGCAGATCCCTGTGTGCAGGCTTCTCTACCTTCTCCCCAATGGTAGGGGGTTGGAGGGGAGGTTGGAGAAAAACATTGCCAGGGTGGGATGGATCTTTGAGAATGCTGGCGGCCTTTCCTTGACAGCGGGCCTGGTAGGTGGATTCTATAGATGGGAAGTTGGCCTTTGTGATTGTCCGGGCTGAGTTCACCACTCTCTGTAACCGTCTCCGATCTTGAGTGGTACAGCTGCCATACCAGGTAGTGATACATCCAGACAGAATACTCTTGAATAGTACACCTATAAAAGACGTGAATCATGCCGAATTTCCTCAGCTGTCTGAGGAAGAAAAGATGTTGTTGGGCATTTGTAACTAGTGTGTCCACATGAAGATATGAAAATTTGTTGTTGATGGTCACTCCCAGAGGTTTGACACTCTCCACTCGTTCCACCTCTATGCTGTTAATGTTTGTGGGGGATTTGGGGGGGGGGGGGCATGAGTAACATCCCACCGACAGTCAATAATGAGTTCCTTGGTTTTGCCAGCATTGAGAGCTCGGTTGTTCTCAGTGCACCATTTTTTCAGGTCTTCCACTTCCCCATCTGTAGTCTGTTTCATTGCCATCTGAGATTCGGCCGACTGTGGTGGTGTCATCAGCGGACTTGTAAATAGAATTAGTCTGGTATTTGGTGACGCAGTGATGGGTATACAGTGAGTACAGTAGGGGGCTGAGTGTAGACCCCTGGGGGACTCCAGTGTTGAGTGTTAATGAGGATGAAATATTGTTCCCAATCTTCACTGATTGTGGCCTGTGGGTCAGGAAAGTGAGGATCCAGGTGCAGAGAGTGGAGCTCAGTCTGAAATCACTAAGTTTAGTCATCAGTCTCGAGGGGATGATAGTGTTGAAGCCTGAACTGTAGTCAACGAGTAGGATTCTTACGTAGCTGCTCTTGGTGTCAAGATGGTCTAGGGAGGAGTGAAGGGCAAGTGATATGGCATCTGATGTGGATCTGTTGGTCCGATAGGCAAATTGGAGTGGGTCGAGAATTGTGGGGAGGCTGGAGTTGATTAATGCCATGACCAGCCTTTCAAAGCACTTCATGCCCACCGAAGTTAGGGCCAGTGGGCAGTAATCATTGAGACAGGCAGCATGAGCCTTCTCAGGCACAGGGATGATGTTGGCCCCCTCTTGAAACAGGCAGGGGACAGTGGCCTGCTCCAGGGAGAGGTTGTAGATGTCCGAGAAGACCTCTGTCAGTTGCTCTGTGCATGCTCTGAGTGCACGGCCTGGTACTCCGTCTGGTCCCATCGCTTTCCTTGGATTCACACAAAGGAAAACTGATCTGACCTCTGATGCAATGACTATTGGGAAAGGGTCATCAGGACTTGTTGGAATAGGTGTTACCTCTCCTCCAAAATTCTGCCCAAAGCGAGCACAGAAGGTGTTGAGACGATCTGGGAGGGATGTGTCATCGTCTGCTATCTTGCACTGTGTCTTTTTCAAACCTGTGATGTCATTCAGTCTTTGCCATAGTTGCCGGGAGTCTGACAGGGTCTCTAGTTTGGATCAGTTTTGGTCCTTGGCTGTCTTCATGGCTCTGGGAAGGTCACACCTGGATTCCTTATATTTAAGTGGGTCTCCTGATGTGAAGGCCTCACACCTAGTTTTTAGCAGGTTCTGTATGTCCTGATTCATCCAGGGTTTCCTGTTGGGGAACACCCGGATTTAAACACTGTCTTGAGGACATACAGTCAAGACCATCCAGGGGATTGTGTTATAAACCCGACCAAATCCCCTCAAAATATTCAGAAGATAGTCTGGACACTGACTTTTTCTTATTTTAAAGCTCAACATGAGATGCTACATTCCAGATGCAATTTGATTGGTCAAACTACCGGATTTAAAGCAGAACACACTTTATTCACCCACTGTAGTCAAAATACAACAAAATACCAACTCTATTAAAAACATAACAGAATAATTGAAGCAATAACTATTAGTAATTAACTGTTCCGAGAGAGTAATATCCCATGCCAGGATTGAACGATTACATTGAGAAGGTGGGACAACCAACTTACATTTCACAGCTTGAACTACACAGAGGATACTGGCAGGTGACTTTAACTGAAAGAGTGAAGGCAATTTTGGCTTATATGACAGCGAGCAGACTTTACCAGTTCAAAGTGATGTCTTTTAATGCGAAAAATGCCAATTTTTGTAGACTAACTAAGAAGGCCATTTTGGGATTGTTCAATTGTGTGGTGTACTTGGATGATCTTGTCATTTTCAGACACATGTAGAAGGATCATTTGGAGTATCTCTCAGAATTATTTAATCAACTTCAGAAGGCGTGCTTGGTGTTAAACCTGGTGAACAGTGAGTTCACAAAAATCCAAGTCATGTTCTTCCAGCATATCATTGGACAGATGGTCCCATAAGCTGTGAAAGGAAAGGGTTATGGGGAGGTTTCCACACAATCGACAAAAAGAGGGCTGAGGAGTAGCAGATGGAGTTTAATTCGGATAAATGTGAGGTGTTGCATTTTGGGAAAACAAATCTCGGCAGGATGTATACACTGAATGGTAAGGTCCCAGGGAGTGTTGCTGAACAAAGAGACCTTGGAGTGCAGGTTCATAGCTTCTTGAAAGTAGAGTTACAGGTAGATAGGATACAGAAGGCGTTTGGTATGCTTTCCTTTATTGGTCAGAATATTGAGTACAGGGGTTGGGAGGTCATGTTGCAGCTGTACAGGACATTGGTCAGGCCACTTTTTCAATATTACATACAATGATGGTCTCCGTCCTTTCAGAAAGATGTTGTGAAACTTGAAAGGCTTCAGAAAAGATGTATAAGGATGGGACCAGGGTTGGAGGACTTGAGCTATAGGGAGAGGCTGAACAGGTTGGGGCTGTTTTCCCTGGAGCGTTGGAGGCTGTGGGGTGACCTTATAGAGGTTTACAAAATTATGAGGGGCATGGATAGGATAAATAGACATGGGCTAGAGGAGTCCAGAACTAGAGGGCATAGGTTTAGGGTGAGAGGGGAAAGATATAAAAGAGATCTCAAGGGCAACGTTTTCACATGGAGTATGTTACGTGTATGGAATGAGCTGCCAGAGGAAGTGGTGGAGGCTGGTACAATTGCATTTAAAAGCCATCAGGAAGGTTAAATGAACAGGAAGGGTTTGGAGGGATGTGGGCCGGGTGCTGGTAAGTGGGACTGGATGATGTCAAGATAACTGGTCAGCGTGGATGTGTTGGACCGAACTGTCTGTTTCTGTGCTGTATATCTCTATGAATCTGTAACCGGTTTTTATCGAATGATTGAGATATATTTTTCTTGGGAATGTGCTTCCACAAATTGAACAGTGGATCCCAGATCCACCAGAGTCAGAATCCTGATTCTTCAGGTGAGACTTTCCCCAGGAGTGTCTCCATCCAGTGTCAGCAAGGTGATGGCTCTCAGAGTCGAAGGGATCTTCAGGGCTGGTTTCCCTCCCCCTTTCTCATCTTCAACAACTTGTTCCCAATGACAGACATCTGTGTTGCTTTGTGTCAGAGTCACTTTTAAACAGACATTATAATCTGACTGTTCACTCTGAAATTCCCCAGATAAGACCATCTTCAGGATTGGATCCTCAGACACTGGAACCCCATGAGCTGAACATTGTCACCGTGATTCATGGTCAGAGCATCGATAGCTGGCAGCTCAGCTTTTCGATGGACTTCAGTGTCAGGATCTTGTTGAACCACCTGATCTCCATTGGCAGTGTCAGGTAGCTCAGGGGAAAGTGATTCCAGATCATAATGTGGTCTGAATACATGATCCACATTTCACAGACAGAGAGCAGGATCCTGTCAGTAGGTGGATTGCACAGAGTGAGAGAGAAAAGGCAGATAATGAAAGGGAGGTGGACAGATATAGGTCAGTGTTAGATGTGTCAGTGTGCACTCATACACAGCTCACTCAGGAGTGTAGAAAGATATACACGGATGGGGATAAGTACAAAGGCAGAGACAAATGTTTGCACCCACACACAACATACTGATGGACATACACAAACAGATATAGATACAGTGTTAGATAAAGATATCCAGTGATGGTTCATTATCTGGATGGTGTTGGTCCTTCATTGTGCAATGATTGAGATGTTAGGAAGGTAAAATTCCAGTCTATCACAGAGTGGTACCCAGACCTCATTAACCTAGAGCTCTTCAAGAACACTTACAGGGCTGTTTGAAGGAATTGACACCATGAACCATTGACCTTTCAGACACGTAGGGTAAGATGGATATTCCCCATAGCTCCTCCAGTTCCATCTGAGAGATTAAATATGACCATCCTCTTTCCTGGTTGGAATCTCCAGGACCTGGTTGGTCAAGTGGTTAGTTGAGGAAAACCATATGAGAAGCTAATGAGAACAGGCTCTTGTTTTAAACAGGACTGAGTTTACTTCATGGTAACAGCTCGGTCCAGGATACACTGGCGTGGGGGGTGGGGGGGGAACATTGTTTTAAAGACGATAAGGGAGCTATCCATGCTGGGTCTCACCCCTTCAACATCCACATCTGATCTCTTCACCCAAGTCCATGTGACATCATCATATTGGGCAGTGCTTAATGTACTCCTCAGCATTAACCCTTTCAGAGCCAACCCTCATTCACCAATAATACGTGAGACCCAGAGTGGGGCATTTCATGGAAAGGGATTTCAAGTCCCATAGATGCTGAATGAAGCAGGGTCTTTGTCTGCAGCCGTCCCACCACACCACAGGAAGAGATTGATGACCTTATAAAACCCATTGAGTGAGCTGTCTGATTAACGTGATGTGTATATTGTAAAATATAAAGGGACTATCCCGATGTACCGTCACCTCCCCCAGTTGGAAGGACTGAGCCATATGTTTACTGTAAGAGGGGGATCCCAGGGTCCTAGTGCTGTCCAGATGCTCTTTGAGCTGGTGGGGGAGGCCTCTTCTCAGCCCCAGCCTTACTGGCTCAGAGCCTGAACCTCAGCCTGACTGTGCTGGAGCTTCCCCGTCACTGGGACCGAGTCATCACTTTGCACTTGTTCCATTTTTCTGCTTCTGCAGCTTCACATCAAACAATGGATCAAATTTCTCAACAAATAGGGTGCAGTCTCCAAAGATTGTTGTATTACTGGTTTTTCCAGTTTGTAAACAGAAGCTGTTTCCCCTCAGAGTGTTTAATTCCCAGTTCCTGATTGGAACAGGGACAGTGTATTCCCAGAATGTTGTGATCCTTTCCTTTCCCTCCCTGTGTTTTCCCTGAGTCTTTCCCGATGAGTACAGAATTCAGCTTTCCATTCTCTCTCTGGGAACTGGGAGATTAAAGGCCATTCACGAATCACAGAATCCCTACAGTGTGGAAACAGGCCATTCATCCCATTGAGTCGACACCAACCCTCTCAAGATTTTCCCACCCAGACCTATCCCTCTATTCCATCCCGTAACCCTGCATGTTCCATAGCTATTCCACATCCCTGGACACTGTGGGCAATTGAGCATGACCAATCCACCCAGGGTGCACCTGTTCGACTGTGGCAGGAAACTGGAGCACCCGGAGGAACCCCATGCAGACTCAGGGAAACTCCACACAGACAGTCACCCAAGGCTGGAATCAAACTCAGGTCCCTGGTGCTGTGAGGCAGAAGTGCTAACCACTGAGGCATGGTGCCACCCTGGGTCATGGGTCACAGGTCAGTATCAGTCACTGCTAACTCTGGGCTGGCTGGGAATCCCATGGACACTGGTGTTCTTCCTGGGACTGAGTCTAATTCAGGACACAGTCACAGGGGAGACAGTCAGACCCTGGGGGTGGGGGGAGTGTGGAAGGGGAGAGTGCAGAGAGAGAAACAACTAGGCTCAACTCCAGGGTCAAGGTTCTGGGTCATGTGAAAAGGAGAATTGGGCTATTCTACCAGGGAAGGAAGCACTTCATGGGATTTATAAAACATTAAACAGTCTGGAAAATGGAAATTTTAGATTGGTTTTAAACTAAACCGAGAGATTCAGAACAGGAGGACACAGTTACAGTGAGAGAGATTCTTCACCCAGTCAGTGATCAATGAGCTAAACCTGACAGAGAGTGTAATGTGAGGGAACATGGAGTGGATTAATTACAGAGAGTCAGGTTGGCCTGTGCGCTATTGTGGAAAGGAGTTATTACAGAGTCACATCATCATAGAGAATCCGATATGGGGTTTGGTGGGAAGAGTCGGCTCGAGAGAGCAAACTGTGGGGGTGAGGGGTGGGGGTGGGATTGATGGTGAGAGTCAGAAACAGACAACCCAGTATTGGCGGGGGGAGGGGGATTGATGGTGAGAGTCAGGTACAGAGAACCCAGTGTGAGGGGGGGGGGAAGGGGGGATTGATGGTGAGAGTCAGGTACAGAGAACCCAGTGTGGGGGTGGGGTGGTTACAGCCCATTCTCTGCACTCTGCTCCTACCAATAACCATCATATGGGAACACATTTCCCCGTTAAACCTCATGGCACACCCCCTCCCTCCCCTTCTGTAGGATTTGAACAGGTCGAGCAGATGAAGACTGTGTGTCCATGAGGTCATCAACACCAGCGGAACTGCCATCCAATACAAACTGTCACCTCATGGCTCAACCCAACCCCCAGTCTCTCATTACCACCAAGCCAGGGGACCAATCCCAGTTCAATGAGGAATGTGGGAGGGATCGCAGGAGCAGGACCAGGGAGAGATGAAAAGTGATGTCTTTTTTATTCACTGGAGGGATGTGGGAATCACTGGCTGCTGGAATTTATTTCCCGTCCCTAACTGTCCTTGAGAAGGTGGGGGTGAGCTACCTTCCTGAACAGCAGCAGTTCATGTGGTGGTGGGAGGGAATTCCAGGATTTTGACCCAGTGACAGTGAACCAAGTGCAATATACTTCCAACTCAGGATGGTGTGTGGCTTGGAGGGGAACTTGTAAGTGATGGTGTTGGTCAGTGAAGTGACAGATCAGGACTGATTGTGCAGTAAACAGCAGAGGGAGCAGAGTCAGAACTTAGTGATTCCACAACCGATAGATAAGATCAAAGCTCTGCTGTCCTGTCACATCCAGGTGTGAACATTGAACAACTCCCTGGAGGAGAAAGAGGCTTCTCATTCTGGAATGATACTTTGGTCACTGGATTCCTTCTCCAGAGACAATAACCATGTATCACACCTCCCCCCAGTTTTTGTATTGATTCTGTTTTTGTGGGATGTGGGTGTCTCTGACTGGCCAGCATTTATTACCCGTCCCTAGTTGCCCTTGAGAAGGTGGTGGTGATCTGCCTTCTTGAACTGCTGCAGTCTCCCTCCTGTGGGTTGAGCCACAATGCCATGAGGGAGGGAAATCCAGGATTTTGACCAGCAATAGTGAAGTAATGGTGATATATTTCCGAGTCAGGATGGTGAGTGGCTTGGAGGGGAACATGAAGGTGGTGGTGTTCCCATATATCTGCTGACCTTGACCTTCCAGATGGAGGTGGTTGTGGATTTGGAAGGCACTGTTGAAGGATCTTTGATGAATTTCTGTAGATAGCAAACACTGCCGTAACTGAGTGTCTATCACTTGTTGCTTATGTTATTTGACATGCAAGTCATCCTGTTTGGTGGCTTCACCAGGTTGGCACCTCATCTTCAGGTACGTCTGGTGCTGCTCCTGGCATGCCCTCCTGCACTCCCCATTGAACCAGGGTTGATCCCCTGACTTGGTGTTAATGGTTCAGTGGGGGCTATGCCAGACTATGAGGTTACAGATTGTGCTGGAGTATGGTTCTGCTGCTGTTGGTGGCCCACAGTGCCTCCTGTATATCCAGGCTTGAGCTGCTAGATCTGATCCAAGTCTGTTCCATTTAGCACAGTGATAGTGCCACACAATATGATGGAGGTTATTCCCAATGTGACTGTGGGACTTTGCCTCCACAAGGACAGTGCGATGGTCTTCTCACTGAGACTGTCATGGACATTTGCACCTGCAGCTGGCAGATTGGAAAGATGGAATCAAGTATGATGTTCCCTCTTGTTGGTTCCCTCACTACCTGCTGCAGACCCAGTCTAGCAGCTATGTCCTTTAGTACAAGTCTGATTTTGATCATCAAACCCACCACACACACTCACATCCTCAGGGAATATCGATGGAATGGAAACGATCTCCAGAATCTCCATCAGGTTCTCACACAATCTCCATTCCCTCACACTTGTGTGTTCCCACTCTCTGGGAATGGATTTTCCCTGATTGTGTTGATGTGTATGGAGTTATCATTTGGCTGATGGATATGATCTTAACTCCCCCAGTTCACATTGAATTGGAGCTCAGCAACTGCTGATTCCAACAGCCACAAGCTGCTGCTGTGTAAATGAATATAATTATTCTTGTGAAATATTGATAAAAATATCACAATAAGTAAGTCAATAAATAACTTTTAATGATTACAAATGACACATATTGGTGATTGTAGTTAAATAATGGTGATAAGTCGTGATAGATTTTAGTATTCAACAATAACTCAGATTTATAATATTTATATAGTTATTTAAGAATTAGAATATGTAAAACTGATATTTATATACAGAAATTTACATAACATTTGAAATTTGTTACGGTCAGATGAAAAATCGATTTCTTTCAATGTAAAAACTGTCTCCGAGATCCCTCAGGACATTGCTTCATTTCAGGTCAATCACTGACCCACTGAAGACAGTGAGGATGAGAAAGTGTGAGGGAGGAACCATCTGTGAAGATCCCTCTGACGGTGACACTGCTCACATTTCTGAGACGGGATGGAAACATGACTTCAGAAGATCTCACTTGAAGAACCAGGATCCAAATCTGGGGAAGTGGGATCCACTGCTCAATCTGTGGAAACACATTCCCAGAAAAATTGATTTCAGTCCTGAAGGAATTGAGTGTGAACAATGAGCTGTAATTCTGTGTGTCTGCTGTGACATGGAAGGATAGACAATGATGTCCATGATCATACTGGAACAGGAGCATTCCGTTATTCCACAATGAGGCTTCGGGAATATCCTGCAGTGGGGCCCAGGAAACCCACAAGGTCAGGAATGGAGAGACATGAGGCAATCACTTCAGGGTGGGGAGGGGAGGGGAATTAGTCTGACAGGGTTGAATAGTGTCTAGGAGGGTGGGACAGTGTCAGGAGGGGAGGGGAATTAGTCTGACAGGGTTTAACAGTGACTGGGAGGGTGGGACAGGGTCAGGAAGGGAGGGGAATCAGTCTGACAGGGTTTAACAGTGACTGGGAGGGTGGGACAGGGTCAGGAAGGGAGGGGAATCAGTCTGACAGGGTTTAACAGTGACTGGGAGGGTGGGACAGGGTCAGGAGGGGAGAGGAATCAGTCTGACAGGGTTTAACAGTGACTGGGAGGGTGGGACAGGGTCAGGAGGGGAGAGGAATTAGTCTGACAGGGTATAACAGTGACTGGGACGGTGGGACAGGGTCAGGAGGGGAGGGGAATTAGTCTGACAGGGTTTAACAGTGTCTGGGAGGATGGGACAGGGTCAGGAGGGGAGGGGAATTAGTCTGACAGGGTTTAACAGTGACTGGGAGGGTGGGACAGGGTCAGGAGGGACGTGCAAATGTTACAAATAAATCTAGAGAATCTAAATCTAAATTAATTTCAGTAAGAGAAAAGATGACATGTCACTTACTGAATCATGAAGAAGCTGCACCAGAGTCATCAGAAGCTGAGAAAATAAATGCGAGAAGTTATATCAAATATAAAATGAGACAGTGAGATATTCTCTATCACTCACTGGACCCAGGATTTAATCGCCCTCAGCATTAAGTAACCAGACTCTCCGAGCACCCCCCAGTGGGAATTAAGGGTGAGCGAGTGGAGGGAGGGGCAGTGGGGGAAGAGAATGGAGGGTGACAATTCGAAGGAGAGACACTGGGGACATGGAGTAGAGAAACCGGACGATAAGAGAGTGTTGGCTGAGAAACAGCATTGTGAGGAGATGGACCCATCACCCTGAGCAACACCCAGGCAAATATAACTCTACACTCGAATAGGGGCCGCACGGTGGCTCAGTGGTTAGCACTGTTGCCTCACAGCACCAGGGGCCCGGGTACAATTCCCACCTCGGGTGACAGTGTGGAGTTTGCACATTCTCCCTGTGTCTGTGTGGGTTTCCTCCGGGTGCTCCGGTTTCTGCCCACAATCCAAAGGTGTGTAGGTCAGGTGAATGGGCCATGTTACATTGCCCATAGTGTGAGGTGTGTTAGTCAGGGGTAAGTATAGGGTAGGGGAATGGGTCTGGTTGGGTTACTCTTTGGAGGGTCTGTGTGGACTTGTTGGGCTGAACGGCCTGTTTCCACACTGTAGGGAATCTACTCTACACCTCCCATTACCTTCTCCATCATTCCCAACACTCTGTCCCCTCAGTCACTTACTGGGAGCTGTTGTGTAGGTCCCACTTGGTGAACCTGCAGAAACAAAATAAATGTCCATTAGGATGGGGAATAATCCATTCTCAGAGAGTGAGAACACAACAAGTGTGAGGGAATGGAGATCGATGGGGGGGTGTTGGTATTGGACTCGTGTGAACACAGTCAGAAATCACACACGGCCCCAAGTTACAGTCCAACAGGTTTGTTTGAAATCACAAGCTTTCTGAGCGTAGCCCCTTCCTCAGGTGAAGTGAGAGAGAAGCACACAGACACCGAATTTATCAGCAGGGAGATCAATGGGCAGAGAGATCAAAAGATCATCCAAATGGGGTGAGTGGAGTCTCTGCAGGTGATCACAAATGTCAGATGGTGGGAGGAAAGTTTCAACAGCTGGATAACAAGAGAAGGGATGACCCAGAATCCCATTAAATGAGGCAGAGAGATCATTCCAAAACATTAAAAATATAGTGGTACTGGAGACAAACCAAATGCCTGGAATAACATGATCGGTATCAGAGTCACACGCCGAGGGTCAAACCAAAGTAATAAGTCATCCAAAACTGCACAAACTAATTAAGGGAGAGAGATCTTCAAAATGTATCAAGGAGATGGTACCCAAACAAGACAGGAAGGAAGGTTTTACAGAGATTGAGTCAGAAATCCTCATTCCCATACTCCCCTCCATCCTTACAATTTATGGAGATGCAGAAAATCCCTTCCATTCCATTAATATTCAGTCAGTGAGGATCTGATTGGGTGCAGAGGGTTTAATGAATAATATTAGACCTGGTCTGGGCTGATCACACAAAGGAAAATCAGACTGGGAACGAGACGTGTTTATACATGTGTATCTGTGTGTGGGGAGTCAGTCACTTTCATTCCACACAGTGCCCTGTACTCCTAATACTGGAGATTCCCACACACTCACCCTGTCCCCTCAGTTCCACATTCCCCTCTCTCTGATTCTTACCTCTCCGTGACCTTTTCCAGATGATTATTCCGACTATCCCGACAATTACAACCAATAGAATGACCATTGATACAGTGAGAATTCCAAGTTGGGAATGCAGCCAATTGCTTTTCAGATTTTCTGAAACACATTGGAAATATATCAGGATTCTCTCTGTTCCTGGATTTATTTCTAGCTCTGTGTTGATTGGGAGCAATTATAACCCTCCGAGCTGTTGGGAATTGTTGGGATTGGTTGAAATGCGGGTTTGACCCTCTCCCGATTTCACTCTCCAGTGAAGTCACCAAGGATCCCATTGATATGGGTTTAAACATCGTGTTGTACCTGTCCTGGGGGCTACATCCCCAGACAGTTCAGTTCCCATTCTCCCCGATATCTCTGTGTCCTGTCCTTACTAGTGCTGGTGGGGTAGATCGGCCTTGGGTGAGGTGAAGGAGTGAGTGAATGGTTGGAGAGGTGTAGTTAGGTGTCCCAGAAAGGCACTTTCTCAGTGGTTGGGCAAGGGGCAGTTTGGGAACTCACTGGTGATTGTTGGGGATGTTGAGTACCAATGGAATGGGGTTTGGGTGCCACAGTGGGCTGGTGAGGGGGCCTTGTTAGGTATCCAGTTGTGGAGTTCTGTGTTGTGTCCCAGTTGTCTGTCCAGGGTGATGCACTGTGAGTCTGACAGACGTCTGGAGGCGGTGAGCTGGTGTTGGTGCTGGGGAAAGGTCAAGTGTTGGTTGCAGAATGTCAGGTCATGGGTTTGAGGGGATGGAGTCAAACAGTTAGAGTCACACAACAAGTGTGTGTGTTCAGTCCAACTTGCCCACACTGACCAGATATCCTCATCAGTGTGTGAATGGAGGGTTCAGCAGTACGTTTGGAGATGGTCAGTTTTCTAGTTCTCTGGTGTTAGGGACCAGACCAGGCCCCCTCAAAATATTTGAAGAAGGTAGCCTAGATTTGAACGGTTTCTTATTTTAAAACTGGATGGGAAGTGTAGTGTTCCAGATGCAATGCAAGTGTTCAAACAACTCAATGTTAAGCAAAACACAATTTATTTAAACGCTCTAATTTAAATACAAACAAAAGATAAAGGAATTTTGAATAACTTAACAATTGAAAAATGGAACCGAATATAGTACCTATTATTAATTGACTATTCCAATTGTTACATCTCATAAACACCTTGGCAAAAAGGTAAATTCAGTCACAGATTCTTACATGAGTTCTCCAATCCCAGAGGAAACAATATCAAGAAAAAAATGCAGAGAGTAGTAGCCAGGTAACATTCACTGAAGCTGCCAACTCTTTTGAGAACCCAAAGGCTTCTGATGCAGCTGAAAAAAAAAACAAACTGAGGGATCTGTTTCTATGAGAGCTGGCCACACCCATTCAGACTGCTTCTATTGTTCCATCTTAAAAAAAACTCCAAGGCCTCACAACATGTTTCCCTCAGTCATCACCAGCAGCATGTTTGGTGCCTCTGCCTTACAACCTCTCTTCAACACAAAAACTAGGACACCAACAACCTTTTAAAGTGGCAGCATCATCACACTAGGAGTTAAAGAAGCTTCTAATCCCTAACCTCAGAACCTGAGATCTTTCCAGAGGTTACCAATGCTCGGTAATTGTCCATCGGAAGTTGAAACTTCCCGGACAAATCCCATTCAGTGAGTCAGGAATTCTGAGGGGTCCAGACCCTCCTCTCTCAGGGTGTGTCCAGTCTCTGACTGTCTGGCTACTGGACAATCGGTGCCCATGTCTGGTGCTGAAGCCTGGAATACAAGGGAATCTTCTTGTAATCCTGGTGAGATTATTCCGGAGTGAAATTGATGAGTACTTCACCAATAACAGGGCTGTGGGAATCTGGAATCCCCAAAAGGCTCTGGAAGTTTGGGATTCGGAGACCCTGTCAAACTTAGAATTGAAATCTTTAACTCAATTGAGACCAACATGACATATCAACACAGAGAACAAGGTGGGTAGTTGCAAACAAGGAAGTAAAAAAGTGTCCTCTAAATGGTTTCATCTGTCACATGTATACACACACACACAGACACACACAGACACACACACACACAGAGACACACACACACAGAGACACACACACACATAGACACACACACAGACTCTGGATTAGTGGTGCTGGAAGAGCACAGCAGTTCAGACAGCATTGGATGAGCAATAAAATCAACGTTTCGGGCAAAAGCCCTTCGTCGGGAATAAAGGCAGAGAGCCTGAAGGATGGAGACACACAGACTCTCCAGTCTCTTACCCCACTGATAGAGCTGGGCCTCTGCCAGGCTGCTGTGTTCAATTTGACAGGAGTATTGATCCTCATCCCCAGCATTGATCTCAATCTCTTTCTGAATCTGATGGGTCCCATCGTGGTTCGGTCGAACCCCCGAGGAATGTGTCTCAGACATGACCTCTCCATTCCTTCGCCAGGTCACCTCGATGTCTACAGGATCAAACCCAGTGACCAGGCAGGAGAGAGTGAGTGGTTTGTCCTGACCATTGGGCTCCCTCCTGGAGATGAACACTTCAGGCTGAACTGTGATGGGAAAGGGTGAAACCACAAACAAGAGACAGACACTGAATGGAATGGGAGAACGGTTTCATAGATCAGTGAGGTTAGATCAGAACATGGGATCAAAATTGAAATACATACCTTTCCTTGTGAAATAATCCTTTCCAACTTCCAGATATCTGTTTAAATGTTCAACAGATGTTTTTTGCAGATATGATTCCCAATAGTAGTTCCAGGTTTGATCTGAATTCCATTTCTCTTTATTGATCGCTGCAAAGTGGTTTGCAGCAACCCATCTCATTCTGTCTGGTTCTAAACTAATGTGGTCCTTTCCATCAAATCCAAATCTCATCGATCTCTTCACAGAGCCATCTTCACTGACCTCAACAGAATGTATCCATTGGAGAGTGTGAATTCCTGTCAGTGACCAGACAGGGATCAATCATCAATAAATAATAGATAATCACACACTGTCTGATCAGAGGGAAAGGGGATCAAATATCAGATGGAAATAGGGGATGAGGGTCACAGTCTGATCAGAGGGGAAAGGGCTCCAATCTCAAGTTAAAGTTACAGAATTAGTTGACAGTGCCCATTTCACTTTACATTCCAAGGTCAGTGCTGGGGGATGGACTGAGTGGAGTGACCCAGGGGTCAGTGCTGGGGGATGGACTGAGTGGGGTGACCCAGGGGTCAGTGCTGGGGGATGGACTGAGTGGGGTGACCCAGGGGTCAGTGCTGGGGGATAGACTGAGTGGGGTGACCCAGGGGTCAGTGCTGGGGGATAGACTGAGTGGGGAGACCCAGGGGTCAGTGCTGGGGGATGGACTGAGTGGGGTGACCCAGGGGTCAGTGCTGGGGGATGGACTGAGTGGAGTGACCCAGGGGTCAGTGCTGGGGGATAGACTAAGTGGGGTGACCCAGGGGTCAGTGCTGGGGGATGGACTGAGTGGAGTGACCCAGGGGTCAGTGCTGGGGGATAGACTGAGTGGAGTGACCCAGGGGTCAGTGCTGGGGGATGGACTGAGTGGGGTGACCCAGGGGTCAGTGCTGGGGGATGGACTGAGTGGAGTGACCCAGGGGTCAGTGCTGGGGGATAGACTGAGTGGAGTGACCCAGGGGTCAGTGCTGGGGGATGGACTGAGTGGAGTGACCCAGGGGTCAGTGCTGGGGGATAGACTGAGTGGAGTGACCCAGGGGTCAGTGCTGGGGGATGGACTGAGTGGAGTGACCCAGGGGTCAGTGCTGGGGGATAGACTGAGTGGACAGACCCAGGGGTCAGTGCTGGGGGATAGACTGAGTGGAGTGACCCAGGGGTCAGTGCTGGGGGATAGACTGAGTGGAGTGACCCAGGGGTCAGTGCTGGGGGATGGACTGAGTGGAGTGACCCAGGGGTCAGTGCTGGGGGATGGACTGAGTGGGGAGACCCAGGGGTCAGTGCTGGGGGATGGACTGAGTGGGGTGACCCAGGGGTCAGTGCTGGGGGATGGACTGAGTGGAGTGACCCAGGGGTCAGTGCTGGGGGATGGACTGAGTGGAGTGACCCAGGGGTCAGTGCTGGGGGATGGACTGAGTGGGGAGACCCAGGGGTCAGTGCTGGGGGATGGACTGAGTGGGGTGACCCAGGGGTCAGTGCTGGGGGATAGACTGAGTGGGGAGACCCAGGGGTCAGTGCTGGGGGATGGACTGAGTGGGGTGACCCAGGGGTCAGTGCTGGGGGATGGACTGAGTGGGGTGACCCAGGGGTCAGTGCTGGGGGATAGACTGAGTGGGGTGACCCAGGGGTCAGTGCTGGGGGATAGACTGAGTGGGGAGACCCAGGGGTCAGTGCTGGGGGATAGACTGAGTGGAGTGACCCAGGGGTCAGTGCTGGGGGATAGACTGAGTGGAGTGACCCAGGGGTCAGTGCTGGGGGATAGACTGAGTGGGGTGACCCAGGGGTCAGTGCTGGGGGATAGACTGAGTGGGGTGACCCAGGGGTCAGTGCTGGGGGATAGACTGAGTGGGGAGACCCAGGGGTCAGTGCTGGGGGATAGACTGAGTGGAGTGACCCAGGGGTCAGTGCTGGGGGATAGACTGAGTGGAGTGACCCAGGGGTCAGTGCTGGGGGATAGACTGAGTGGGGTGACCCAGGGGTCAGTGCTGGGGGATAGACTGAGTGGAGTGACCCAGGGGTCAGTGCTGGGGGATGGACTGAGTGGGGTGACCCAGGGGTCAGTGCTGGGGGATAGACTGAGTGGGTAGACCCAGGGGTCAGTGCTGGGGGATGGACTGAGTGGGGTGACCCAGGGGTCAGTGCTGGGGGATGGAGTGAGTGGAGTGACCCAGGGGTCAGTGCTGGGGGATAGACTGAGTGGGGTGACCCAGGGGTCAGTGCTGGGGGATGGACTGAGTGGAGTGACCCAGGGGTCAGTGCTGGGGGATAGACTGAGTGGAGTGACCTAGGGGTCAGTGCTGGGGGATAGACTGAGTGGAGTGACCCAGGGGTCAGTGCTGGGGGATAGACTGAGTGGAGTGACCCAGGGGTCAGTGCTGGGGGATAGACTGAGTGGAGTGACCCAGGGGTCAGTGCTGGGGGATAGACTGAGTGGAGTGACCCAGGGGTCAGTGCTGGGGGATAGACTGAGTGGAGTGACCCAGGGGTCAGTGCTAGGGGATGGACTGAGTGGACAGACCCAGGGGTCAGTGCTGGGGGATAGACTGAGTGGAGTGACCTAGGGGTCAGTGCTGGGGGATGGACTGAGTGGAGTGACCCAGGGGTCAGTGCTAGGGGATAGACTGAGTGGAGTGACCCAGGGGTCAGTGCTGGGGGATAGACTGAGTGGAGTGATCCAGGGGTCAGTGCTGGGGGATGGTCTGAGTGGGGAGACCCAGGGGTCAGTGCTGGGGGATAGACTGAGTGGAGTGACCCAGGGGTCAGTGCTGGGGGATAGACTGAGTGGAGTGACCCAGGGGTCAGTGCTGGGGGATAGACTGAGTGGAGTGACCCAGGGGTCAGTGCTGGGGGATAGACTGAGTGGAGTGACCTAGGGGTCAGTGCTGGGGGATGGACTGAGTGGAGTGACCTAGGGGTCAGTGCTGGGGGATGGACTGAGTGGAGTGACCCAGGGGTCAGTGCTGGGGGATAGACTGAGTGGAGTGACCCAGGGGTCAGTGCTGGGGGATAGACTGAGTGGAGTGACCCAGGGGTCAGTGCTGGGGGATGGACTGAGTGGAGTGACCCAGGGGTCAGTGCTGGGGGATAGACTGAGTGGAGTGACCCAGGGGTCAGTGCTGGGGGATAGACTGAGTGGAGTGACCCAGGGGTCAGTGCTGGGGGATGGACTGAGTGGAGTGACCCACGGGTCAGTGCTGGGGGATAGACTGAGTGGACAGACCCAGGGGTCAGTGCTGGGGGATAGACTGAGTGGAGTGACCCAGGGGTCAGTGCTGGGGGATGGACTGAGTGGGGAGACCCAGGGGTCAGTGCTGGGGGATAGACTGAGTGGAGTGACCCAGGGGTCAGTGCTGGGGGATAGACTGAGTGGAGTGACCCAGGGGTCAGTGCTGGGGATGGACTGAGTGGAGTGACCCAGGGGTCAGTGCTGGGGGATAGACTGAGTGGAGTGACCCAGGGGTCAGTGCTGGGGGATAGACTGAGTGGAGTGACCCAGGGGTCAGTGCTGGGGGATAGACTGAGTGGAGTGACCCAGGGGTCAGTGCTGGGGGATAGACTGAGTGGAGTGACCCAGGGGTCAGTGCTGGGGGATAGACTGAGTGGAGTTACCCAGGGGTCAGTGCTGGGCGATAGACTGAGTGGAGTGACCCAGGGGTCAGTGCTGGGGGATAGACTGAGTGGAGTGACCCAGGGGTCAGTGCTGGGGGATAGACTGAGTGGAGTGACCCAGGGGTCAGTGCTGGGGGATAGACTGAGTGGAGTGACCCAGGGGTCAGTGCTGGGGGATAGACTGAGTGGAGTGACCCAGGGGTCAGTGCTGGGGGATAGACTGAGTGGAGTGACCCAGGGGTCAGTGCTGGGGGATGGACTGAGTGGAGTGACCCAGGGGTCAGTGCTGGGGGATGGACTGAGTGGAGTGACCTAGGGGTCAGTGCTGGGGGATGGACTGAGTGGAGTGACCCAGGGGTCAGTGCTGGGGGATGGACTGAGTGGGGAGACCCAGGGGTCAGTGCTGGGGGATGGACTGAGTGGAGTGACCTAGGGGTCAGTGCTGGGGGATGGACTGAGTGGAGTGACCCAGGGGTCAGTGCTGGGGGATGGACTGAGTGGAGTGACCCAGGGGTCAGTGCTGGGGGATAGACTGAGTGGAGTGACCCAGGGGTCAGTGCTGGGGGATGGACTGAGTGGACAGACCCAGGGGTCAGTGCTGGGTGATGGACTGAGTGGAGTGACCCAGGAGTCAGTGCTGGGGGATGGACTGAGTGGAGTGACCCAGGGGTCAGTGCTGGGGGATGGACTGAGTGGAGTGACCCAGGGGTCAGTGCTGGGGGATGGACTGAGTGGAGTGACCCAGGGGTCAGTGCTGGGGGATGGACTGAGTGGAGTGACCCAGGGGTCAGTGCTGGGGGATAGACCGAGTGGACAGATCAAGGGGGGTCAGTGCTGGCAGATGGACCGAGTGGAGTGACCTGGGGGATAATGTGGACAATTGAAGGTGAGATTTTACCTGAAGTCTGGTTTGTCCTTTTCATGATCGATTTCAGATTCTCCTTTGCCAGCCCGGTGTGTGTGATCGCCTGATCTGTAGCATCGTCCCAGAATTTCATACTGAGTGAATCAGCCAGGAACTGCTGCCTGGGGACACAGCGACGGGTATCACTGTCAAAGTAACCTGTTTGTATTCCGTTGACCATCGCAACAACAGTGACTTCAGGGAAATCTTGTTCTCCTGAGACAATTGTATATTTTATAGTTCGAGAGTTAGTCTCTGTAATATAAACAGTTCAAGGAGCTGGTTATCAAACTGCAGAACACGCACTGGAAGGGAAACTGGGACAAGACAGAATGTGGCTGGGGTGGGGGGAGGAAGAAAGACTTGGGGGATAAAGAGAGCCAGACTGGGGAGGGACAGAGATTGGGGAGGGACAGAGACTATATAGAGACTATATAGGGACAGCGAAAATAAATACTGGGGATGGGGGAGAGAGAGACACACTGCGGAGGAACTGGGAAATGAGGAAGAGAGACTGTACAGCATGGAGGAGAGACACTGAGGAGTGAGGAGAGAATGTGGAGGGTTTGGAAATGAGATAAGGAAGGTCAGGGGTGAAGAGAGAGCATTGGGATGAGGACCAAAGAGATTGGGACCTGGAGGAATAGAATGGGAGGGATTACAGATCGAGAAGGGCGAGAGGCAGGCGTAGAAGGCAAAGATATTGCAGGGGAGGGAAAGGGATTGGGAGGAGCAAAGGGACTGATGAGGGGGATAAAGACTGTGAAGGAGGGGGAGAGAGAGATTACACAGGACAGAAAGAAACTGGGATGAGGAGCAGGGGAGGGGTAGAGACCCGGGAGGGAAATGAGACTCTGGGGAAGGTTGGATAAAAGACTGGGGAGGGGATGGGAAAGATGCTGAGGGTAGGGAGGGGATAAGAGCTGGGAGGAGGTGGAGAGACTCAGGAGGGAAAGAAAGAAAGAAAGAAAGAAAGAGACACTGGGGAGGGGAAAGAGAGAGACAGAACAGTGGGAAGGAAGAGAGAGATTGTTGGGGGAAAGCAAGAGACTAGGAAGATTGCTCAATGATTTGGTTGATATTTCCTCGTTCTGCCATTGGATGTTTAAAAATGTCCAATTTCACTTCATTTATCCCTGTCATTTAAACAGGAGCTGTGCCACATCATTTCATTTGGTATTCGAACTGGGGTTTGCTTCATTAATTGGGTGGCACTGGTGTTGGACTGGGTTGGACAAAGTTAAAAATCACACACCACCAGGTTCCAGTCCAATCAGTTTATTTGGAAGCACTAATTTTCGGAGAGCTGCTACTTCATCAGGTGATTGTGGAGAATAAGATTGTAGGACACAGAATTTACAGCAAAAGTTTACAGTGTGATATAACTGAAATCATACATTGAAAAGGACATGGATTGTTTGTTATGTCTCACACACAGACGGACACACACAGACACTCCTACACACACACACAGACACATGTGCGCACACACAGACGGACACACACAGACACTCCTACACACACACACATACACACACACACAGACGGACACACACACACACACACACAGACACTCCTACACACACACAGACACATGTGCGCACACACAGACGGACACACACAGACACTCCTACACACATATACACACACACACACATACAAGTTTGTGGGTGAATTTGTACTTGCAGAATTACATTTTTTTTGCTCAAAAACTGCATAAATCCATGTAAGAGTCTGTCAATCTGTTTTTAAATTTGAATCATTCTGACCATTGTGGCACAGACATTCTCAAACAGGGAGTTTACACCTTCAGTACATTATCCGGGCCAACACGACACCGTTTATTAAAATGCACTTGAGGATGTAACTTCTAAAAAAATTTAAAACACTATTATCCCCTCAAGACTGATGACTAAACTTTGTGATCTCAGACTGAGCCCCACTCTCTGAAACTGACCTGTTTCCTGACCCACAGGCCATAATCAGTGAAGATTGGGGACAATATTTCATCCTCACTAACACTTTATTCTGGAGCCCCAAGGGGTGTGTACTCAGTCCCCGACACTACTCGCTCTATACCAATGACTGCGTCACCAAATACCAGACTAATGCCATTTATAAGTTCGCTGATGATACCACCATAGTCGGTCGAATCTCAGATGGCGACGATACAGACTACAGATGAAAGACCTGGAAAAATGGTGCACTGAGAACAACCGAGCTCTCAATGCCGGCAAAACCAAGGAACTCATTATTGACTTTCGGTGGGATGTTACTCCTGCCCCCCTGCACATTAACAGCACAGAGCTGGAACGAGTGGAGAGTGTCAAGCTCCTGGGAGTGGTCATCCACAACAAGCTTTCTTGGACTCTTCACATGGATGCATTGGTCACAATGGCCCAACAACGTCTCTTCTTCCTCAGGCAGCTGAGGGAATTTGGCATGATGCTCTGCCAACTTTTATAGGTGCGCCATTGAGAGCATTCTGTCTGGATGTATCACTACCTGGTATGGCAACTGTACCATTCAAGATCGGAGACGGTTACAGAGAGTGGTGAACTCGGCCTGGACAATCATAAAGACCAACCTCCCGTCTATAGAATCCATCTACCAGGCCCGCTGTCAAGGAAAGGCCGCCAGCATTCTCAAAGATCCATCCCACCCTGGCAATGTTTTTCTACAACCCCTACCATTGGGGAGAAGGAACAGAAGCCTGAACACATGGACCAGCTGGTTTTGAAACTATTTCAACCCCACTGTTGCTCGAATACTGAATGGACTCACAAACTCTTAACATTCGCCTGTACCTGCGTTTTTGCTTTTGCTGCTGTTTATCTATTATTTACTTAGCTGTGCTACTTAACTCTGATCTGCCTGTATTACTCACAAGACAAAGCTTTCACTGTGCCTTGGTACACGTGGGAATAAATTCAATACAATTTTGCTGTCAGCCCTGAGCTGTTCAGTTCCCTGACAACCAATCACCTTGCTGTTGGCAGGCAGAGGAGCTCTGTCATTACAACTGGCCATGAGGCCACAAACCAATCAGCTTCACTTTAAACCACTCCTCAGCCCCAGTTTGCTGCACATTACTGGAGTACTGATCCGTATGATGTCACTCAGGTTTACCTCATCGAATGTGAGTTCCCTGATTGTGGCTGTTAACTTCATCCAATCAGGGAACCCCAGCTGACAGATATAAACAGGAGGGTCAGGGGTTCTGTTCACTCTAGGAGCTGGCTTTGTGCTAGCTGAGTCACTGTCATGTGCTATGTACCTGTAAATAAAGGGTGACTCCAGTTTGGGGGGAGAAAGTGGAGCCCCACACTAGTGTTCTGGAATTAAACATAGGAAGTCGATACGTAAGAAACAAACAAACGACAGGCAAAAGTAGACATTGGGCCACTTCAAACTGATGCTGGAAGCCTAGTGATGGGAGGTAAGGAAATAGCAGGAGAACTTAACAAGTACTTTGCGTCAGTCTTCACAGTGGAAGACATGAGTAATATCCCAACAATTAAAGGGAGTCAGGGGGCTGAGTGGAGTATGGCTGCCATCACAAAAGAGAAAGTGCTAGAAAAGCTAAAAGGTCTTAAAATTGATAAATCTCCTGGCCCCGATGGGTTACATCCTAGAGTTCTGAGGGAGGTGGCTGAGGAAATAGTGGAGGCGTTGGTTGAGATCTTTCAAAAGTCACTGGAGTCAGGGAAAGTCCCGGATGATTGGAAGATTGCTGTTGTAACCCCCTTGTTCAAGAAAGGATCAAGACAAAAGATGGAAAATTATAGGCCAATTAGCCTAACCTCGGTTGTTGGTAAAATTCTAGAATCCATCATTAAGGATGAGGTTTCTAAATTCTTGGAAGAGCAGGGTCGGATTGGAACAAGTCAACATGGATTTAGTAAGGGGAGGTCGTGCCTGAAAAACCTGTTGGAATTCTTTGAAGAGGTGACAAGTAAGTTAGACCAGGGAAAACCAGTGGATGTGGTCTATCTAGACTTCCAAAAGGCCTTTGATAAGGTGCCACACGGGAGGCTGCTGAGCAAGGTGAGGGCCCATGGTGTTTGAGGTGAGCTACTGGTATGGATTAAGGATTGGCTGTCTGCCAGAAAGCAGAGAGTTGGGATAAAAGGTTCTTTTTCGGAATGGCAGCCGGTGACAAGTGGTGTCCTGCAGGGTTCAACTTTGGGGTCACAGCTGTTCACGTTATATATTAATGATCTGGATGAAGGGACTGGGGGCATTCTAGTGAAGTTTGCCAATGATACAAAGTTAGGTGGACAGGCAGGTAGTACTGAGGAAGTGGGGAAGCTGCAGAAGGATCTAGACAGTTTGGGAAAGTGGTCCAGGAAATGACTGATGGAATTCAACGTGAACAAATGCGAGGTCTTGCACTTTGGAAAAAAGAATACAAGCATGGACTACTTTCTAAACGGTTACCGAGCCAGGTAATGAAACGTCAGGATATCAAACCATCAGCTCAGCGAGCAAACCTACTCCCTAAACCTCAACCTGAGCTACAAACCTTGACAAACCTTGCACTGTTAAGAAGGTTTTAGATTAGGAACCTGGACACAAATCCCATTAGAGTCTCCCAGACTGTGCTGCCTTCAATGTGTAAAAGATCAGGCTGGCTGTATAACAGGCAGCTGGTCAAACATCCCCCATTTCAAACTCTCACCAAGAGATTCACATTCACCCCAGACACTGAGGGAGGGAGAGAGCAAGAGAGAGAGAGAGAGAGAGAGAGAGAATGGAAAGCTGAATTCTGTACTTACCGGGAGAGACCAGGGAAAAACACAGGGAGATGGAGAGAAGGATCAGCAACATTCTGGGAATCCACTCTCCCTATTCCAATCAGGGATTGGGAATAAAAAGTGATTGGAAAATATCTGCTGTTCACAAACTGAAAAATTAACAAACTAAACATTCTTTCCTACCCATGATGCCATTTCCCGATCGACAAAGTAATTTGATCATTTCCTGAACTTGAAGCTGCCGAACCAGTCTCAGTCCCAGTCTCAGTAAAAAACCCAATAAAGAGATGAACAGATTTCTGTCACCAGTTCCCAGGGAGATCAGACACAGACAGGTTGAGTTACTCGCTGTGGAACAGACACAGGGAAAACTGACCTTTCTCCCGTTGGCAGGACACAGGGTGTGGGGTCTTTGTGGGATACCCTTCGGTGGGTCAGGGTGGACTTGTTGGACCAAATGGCCTGTCCCCACACTGTAGGGAGTCTATGAATCTATGATTCTAAAAACAGCCGTCTCATGTTCATATGAACTTGTACCAGAAGCTGAAAGAAAACAATTTCAAAATCTAACGGAAGAACTTGGTCAAAGTTTGAAAAAAATCAAACAAAGTAACATTGTGAAGTGGATAAGACCATGAAAATAAATCAGACACAGATCACAGTCTTGGAGAGACGACTTCGTTGGAGTTCAATAATACCACTTTGTGAAGTAATGAGAACTCATGATGAAGAGCAGAGAGTTAAAACTGCGAAGAATTTCCTTCTGTTATAAAGTGGAGGTTGACCCTGCCCGCCCCCACCCCCCATTCCCCAATCCACAATCCCCAATCCCCAATCCCCAGTCCCCAATCCACAATCCCCAATCCACAATCCCCAATGAGGAGAACCTCACCTCATAATCTGTAAAAGGGATTGCGCAGAGTGGTGTACCTCAGCAACTTCAAGTGGTCCAATAAAATAAATCCCTGACACTCACTTTAAAATCAGCTCGTTACCATCTATTTATCTCACTCGAACAGTGAACAAATTAACTAAACTATTAACAAGCAGAATTAATCCCGATTAACTTCTAACTATTCCCAATTACAGCAAGATTCGGAAGGTATGCTGTTCTAATAAAGAACAGTCCCACTTATACATAAAAAAATTTAGTCCAACTGCTTGTTCTGTGGCGCTGTGGAGTCCGTGGACCATGTATATATTGGGTGTGGGCATTTGCACTCCCTTTTTGATTTTCTTAAAAACCTTCTCCTCTGCTTTTGGTTGCACTTCAGTCCCACGCTCCTGATCTTCGGGCACCCGGTACGGAGGAGGGAGGGCAGGTCCGAAGACCTCCTCGTGGGTCTGCTCCTGGGCCTGGCCAAACTGGCCATCAACAGGTCCAGGCAGCGGGCCGTGGAGGGGGTCGTTAGGGCCGAATGCCTGCCCCTCTTCTGGGGTTACATTAGAGCCCGGATGTCCTTGGAGAAGGAGCACGCGGTGTCCACCAACACCCTGGAGTTGTTCAGGGAGAGGTGGGCGCCGCAGGGAGTGGAGTGCATCATTTCTCCCTCCAACTCTATTTTGATTTAGTCCTTACCCTCCTCTTCACTGTTTTGATCACACAGCATTGCCCTTTTGTTTGAAGGCAGTGCTTGTCACTGGCCACTCGGGTGTTTCCTATCTTCCTGGTGGTGGAAATTGAATAAAGATTCGTGCACTTTGTGTCTTTCACTGTGTCTCACACCTGCACACACACACACCATGGGTGGTGGGGAAAAAAATAAGCACTACCGCAGTTAGGCAGTAGCGCAAAAAAAAATTTAAAAATTTAGTCTCTCAAAATTACATCCATGTCACGTGCCTTCTGGAATGTTCTGTGCCTTCTCCAACAATTCTTCTGTCAGGAATATTAACTAGCTGTACCACTGGTACCATTTTTATTTTAATGGCACTTTCTCTAAGACATAAATAAGGCTGTGAGAGCCAGTGATTCTCTCTTAAGAGCTGAAGGCCGTTGGCTCTGCTGGAGGGCAGTTAGCTCTGGGGTGTTTATCCAACTGCCCCCTACCTTCATCTCCTTGATGACATATCAATATTTCACACAATAGGATTGGTCCTCTGTTGTTAAAATCATCAGCCTTAAATTTAATAGATTTTTGGTATCTAAGTACCTGTTCAAATTAATTAGCTAAATTCAAAAGCCTGTTGTCTTGAAAAAATAACTGGTGTTTAGCCTGCTAACTGTATAGCCTTTCAATATAATGTTTCAATTTGGGTGCTCTCTGTGGATTTGCAAACCTTCAAGCTGCTGTTCACAGACTTCCATTTTAAATCTCTAAACATGGAAAAAGCACTAGATTTTTAAAGGGACCAAGCAATGCTTTCCCCCATCCACCCCGCGCCTTTTACAAATACCAAATTCTAACTTTCTACCTTCCAATCCACAAGTACTCTCTTCAACTTTGCAGCACTTGTGCGAGGAAAGTTTCCTCATGTTTACCAAGACGAGTAGGAAAAGAAATTAAGATTTTTAGAGATATGGGAGCAAGTCAATCTTTGTTTGGGAGAGATACAGAGATGTGTAATTAGAAGAAGTATTGCTAGAATACATGGAGTCCATGGTGAGAAACAGAGTGTTCTTTCATGTAAGGCGAAGTTCGAGGGTCTGATGAAAAGTGGTAGACGGAGAAACAGAGAAATTCTCGGTTCCAGAACAGTTCATTCTGGAATGATTCCTGAATGTGTGATAACAAGGTCACAAAGCCACAGGTTGAACAGAAGGAGAGATCGAAGAGAAAAGATAAGCAAGTTAAAATTCAATTATCAGAAACTATATTTATTCAATTTGTTGAGAAAAAGCAACAACAGTTGGAGAACAAAGCATATGTTTTCTAGCTCAGAGATGTTAACTAAATTATAACAGAAAGGTGGAAAGATAACACAGTTTTACCAAAAAGGTGAATCTGCGCCTATCCCACAATGTCACTCTCTTAAAAATGAAATGTTACTGAGGAAATGGAGACCATCACGTTTCAAGTGGGTGAAAAATGGGCAGGAGCTCATCAGGCTGTATTACTGGTGTGTGATATAAAGGAGGTGTTGTGGGTAGCACCATGAGAGTTACCAGCAGAAAGTCATTTGGAAATAAGGAAAATAGAAGTTTATTTTTATTGGCCTGGACTGCAGAAAGATGTTCGGCGAAAGTGAGGACTGCAGATGCTGGAGATCAGAGGCAAGGTTACAGTGGTGCTGGAAAAGCTCAGCAGGTCAGGCCGCATCCGTGGAGCAGGAAAATCCATGGTTCTGGCAAACGCCCTTCAAAATGTTGTTGCATTTTGCCAGACGTGTCAGGCATGTCAGATAATTGGAAAAAACATTTACTGATCAAACCAACACCTTAATACTTATTCCAGAATTTGATGAAGCTTTTACAAAAGTTTAAATTATTTGCATCATATCCAACCCTAAAACAAAAAGTGGGGATCAGTATTTGTTGACCAAAATGGATGTGTCTCTGAGATTTCCAGAGACCATTCCAGAATGAGATCTGTGCATGATCTGAGTGCACGGCTTGGTACTCTGGTCCCATCGCTTTGCTTGGATTCACACGCAGGAAAACTGACGCAGCGACGGTTGGGAGAGGTTCATCAGGACTTGTTGGAATAGGTGTTACCTCTCCACCAGAAGTCTGCTCAAAGTAAGCATAGAAGGTGTTGAGACGATCTGGGAGGGATGTGTCATCGTCTGCTATCTTGCACTGTGTCTTTTTCAAACCTGTGATGTCATTCAGTCTTTGCCATAGTTGCTGGGTGTCTGTCTGGGTCTCTAGTTTGGATCGGTTTTGGTCCTTGACTGTCTTCATGGCTCTGTGAAGGTCACACCTGGATTCCTTATATTTAAGTGGGTCTCCTGATGTGAAGGCCTCACACCTGGTTTTTAGCAGGTTCTGTATGTCCTGATTCATCCAGGGTTTCCTGTTGGGGACACCCGGATTTAAACACTGTCTTGAGGGCATACAGTCAAGACCATCCAGGGGATTCTGTTATAAATCCGACCAAATCCCCTCAAAATATTCAGAAGATAGTCTGGACACTGACTTTTTCTTATTTTAAAGCTCAACATGAGATGCTGCATTCCAGATGCAATTTGATTGGTCAAACTACCGGATTTAAAGCAGAACACACTTTATTCACCCACTGTAGTCAAAATACAACAAAATAACAGAATAATTGAAGCAATAACTATTAGTAATTAACTGTTCCGATAGAGTAATATCCCATAAATATATTCTTGGCAAATTGTAAATTCAGAAAACAGACTGTTCTCACGTGTAACTGCAATAACAGGAAGAGAACCCCCAGCTTTTGGTTGCAACTGAGAGAGGGATAAATAGATTCCACATCTTCAAAACCCAACAGCAACTGTTGAAAGGTATAAAAAAAATCCTGGTTCTGTGGGAGCTTGACCCCACAGGGTCATTCAGGCTGCTTCTATTATTCCAACTTATAAAAACCCCAAGGCCTCACAAGTTGTTTACTCTCACGGCTCAGCTGGACTGCTCAGTACCTCTGCCTTAAAATCTCTCTTCAGTAAAAACCAGGGTAAAATCCACCACTTAATGCCACAGTGTCATCACAACTGGGAGAACAAAATTGTATTTGTACATTTTTTTCAATTTGGGATGTACCTAATAAATCAGCTAAATTTGAATTAGTATTCGGACATGAGGTGGGGGGGCCATTTAAATTAATTCAGGAAATATTGAAGAGACTAAGTATTAGGACTACATGTTAATTATTAGGGAGAAATTAAAAAGAGTGGGCGAGTTGGCACGACAGTGTGTAAAACCAGCACACCACGTGGTGATTCAGGAAGCAAACATGTGCTCAAACATGTGTAGTTTTGCTCATGGGGATAAGGTGATAGTGTTACTGTCAGTGGTAGGTGAACATTAAAAGGCAAGGGTTCGTTGGCTTTATTGAATCAAAAGGAAATTGAGTGAGGGGAATTATTTGATAAGAACGTCAGGTAGAAAGGAAACAGGGTGTGAATTTGCTCAGAAGGTGTTTGAGAAGGAAGAAAAGTGAGATGAGAATGGATACTTGTTACAACTCAGAGGGAAGACCCAAATCCAAATGAGTCCGAATTTAATTTCCCTCAAATTAAATTGGACAATGAAGAAACTTGCACTAAATTACTGAGTTCCCGTCCAGAAGAAAATCAAACTGACCTGAAAGTTTGATTGCAATCACATAAAGATATAGCTGTATATGGGAATAAGCCGGGAAGTAGTCAAGTAATTGTTCATGATGGAGATATAGGAAATGCTTTTCCACTGAAGAAACATTCTTGTAGACTTAATATTTTGAAATTGCTAAAAGTTCCAAAAGAGTTTGAAAACATGCTCAGCAATGATCGAATTAAATGAGTTGCAGTGAATGGAGCTCACTCACAGTGATGGTACCAAAACCAGATGGTCCCCAACAATTTTATGTGGACTATCGAAAATACAATGCAGTGACGGAACCTGCTTTGGACCCTATGCCAAGATTGAAAGATTACATTAAGAAGGTTGGACAAACAACTTACATTTCACAGCTTGAACTACTCAGAGGATACTGGCAGGTGACTTTAACTGAAAGAGTGAAGGCAATTTTGGCTGATATGACAGCGAGCAGACTTTACCAGTTCAAAGTTATGTCTTTTAATACGAAAAATGCCAATTTTTGTAGACTAACTAAGAAGGCCATTTTGGGATTGTTTGATTGTGTGTGGTGTACTTGGATGATCTTGTCATTTTCAGACACATGTAGAAGGATCATTTGGAGTATATCTCAGAATTATTTAATCAACTTCAGAAGGCGTGCTTGGTGTTAAACCTGGTGAACAGTGAGTTCACAAAAATCCAAGTCATGTTCTTCTGGCATATCATTGGACAGATGGTCCCATAAGCTGTGAAAGGAAAGGGTAATGGGGAGGTTTCCACACAATCGACAAAAAGAGGGCTGAGGAGTAGCAGATGGAGTTTAATTCGGATAAATGTGAGGTGCTGCATTTTGGGAAAGCAAATCTTGACAGGACTTACACACTGAATGGTAAGGTCCCAGGGAGTGTTGCTGAACAAAGAGACCTTGGAGTGCAGGTTCATAGCTTCTTGAAAGTAGAGTTACAGGTAGATAGGATTGTGAAGAAGGCGTTTGGTATGCTTTCCTTTATTCGTCAGAATGTTGAGTACAGGAGTTGGGAGGTCATGTTGCAGCTGTACAGGACATTGGTCAGGCCACTTTTTCAATATTGCATACAATGATGGTCTGCTTCCTTTCAGAAAGATGTTGTGAAACTTGAAAGGCTTCAGAAAAGATGTATAAGGATGTTACCAGGGTTGGAGGACTTGAGCGATAGGGAGAGGCTGAAAAGGTTGTGGCTGTTTTCCCTGGAGCGTTGGAGGCTGAGGTGTGACCTTATAGAGGTTTACAAAATTATGAGGGGCGTGGATAGGGTAAATAGACATGGGCTAGAGGAGTCCAGAACTAGAGGGCATAGGTTTAGGGTGAGAGGGGAAAGACATAAAAGAGATCTCAAGTGCAACGTTTTCACATGGAGTATGTTACGTGTATGGAATGAGCTGCCAGAGGAAGTGGTGGAGGCTGGTACAATTGCATTTAAAAGCCATCAGGAAGGTTAAATGAACAGGAAGGGTTTGGAGGGATGTGGGCCAGGTGCTGGCAAGTGGGACTGGATGACGTCAAGATAACTGGTCAGCGTGGATGTGTTGGACCGAACTGTCTGTTTCTGTGCTGTATATCTCTGTGACTCTATAACCGGTTTTTATCGAATGATTGAGATAGATTTTTCTTGGGAATGTGCTTCCACAAATTGAACAGTGGATCCCAGATCCACCAGGTCAGGATCCTGATTCTTCAGGTGAGACTTTCCCCAGGAATGTCTCCATCCAGTGTCAGCAAGGTGATGGCTCTCAGAGTCGAAGGGATCTTCAGGGCTGGTTTCCCTCCCCCTTTCTCATCTTCAACAACTTGTTCCCAATGACAGACATCTGTGTTGCTTTGTGTCAGAGTCACTTTTAAACAGACATTATAATCTTACTGTTCACTCTGAAATTACCCAGATAAGACTATCTTCAGGATTGGATCCTCAGACACTGGAACCCCATGAGCTGAACATTGTCACCGTGATTCATGGTCAGAGCATCGATAGCTGGCAGCTCAGCTTTTCGATGGACTTCAGTGTCAGGATCTTGTTGAACCACCTGATCTCCATTGGCAGTGTCAGGTAGCTCAGGGGAAAGTGATTCCAGATCATAATGTGGTCTGAATACATGATCCACATTTCACAGACAGAGAGCAGGATCCTGTCAGTAGGTGGATTGCACAGAGTGAGAGAGAAAAGGCAGATAATGAAAGGGAGGTGGACAGATATAGGTCAGTGTTAGATGTGTCAGTGTGCACTCATACACAGCTCACTCAGGAGTGTAGAAAGATATACACGGATGGGGATAAGTACAAAGGCAGAGACATCTGTTTGCACCCACACACAACATACTGATGGACATACACAAACAGATATAGATACAGTGTTAGATAAAGATATCCAGTGATGGTTCATTATCTGGATGGCGTTGGTTCTTCATTGTGCAATGATTGAGATGTTAGGAAGGTAAAATTCCAGTCTACCACAGAGTGGTACCCAGACCTCATTAACCTAGAGCTCTTCAAGAACACCATGATCCACTGACCTTTCAGACACGTAGGGTAAGATGGATCTTCCCCATAGCTCCTTCAGTTCCATCTGAGAGATTAAAGATGACCATCCTCTTTCCTGGTTGGAATCTCCAGGACCTGGTTGGTCAAGTGGTTAGTTGAGGAAAACCACATGAGAAGCTAATGAGAACAGGCTCTTGTTTTAAACAGGACTGAGTTTACTTCATGGTAACAGCTCGGTCCAGGATACACTGGCGTGGGGGGTGGGGGGGGGACATTGTTTTAAAGACGATAAGGGAGATATCCATGCTGGGTCTCACCCCTTCAACATCCACACCTGATCCCTTCACCCAAGTCCATGTGACATCATCATATTGGGCAGTGCTTAATGTACTCCTCAGCATTAACCCTTTCAGAGCCAACCCTCATTCACCAATAATAGGTGAGACCCAGAGTGGGGCATTTCATGTAAAGGGATTTCAAGTCCCATAGATGCTGAATGAAGCAGGGTCTTTGTCTGCAGCCCTCCCACCACACGACAGGAAGAGATTGATGACCTTATAAAACCCCTTGAGTGAGCTGTCTGATTAATGTGATGTGTATATTGTAAAATATAACCGACAATTATAAATGTAGTGAGGCAGCTCAGAGAGCCGCAGACTGCACTGAAAGGATGTGACCGACTTTGCACTTTGTGTCATGTAAAGTGGATCCAATACTGAATTTTTTTTACAACTTTTACAAAGCAAATATGCAAATGAGAAAACAATCTTTTCCTATTTATATCATTAAACTGACTGTAAATTCTGCTAATTGTGGTTAGTCATCAATAAATAATTGTTCGTTGTTGATTGAATTCATTGCTAATAATTTCATGAGATTTTCACTCAGCAGCTTGTGGGTCCTCGTATCAGCAATTGTTGAGATTCAGTTCAATGTGATCTGGGAGAGTTAAGGCCATTGATGGGTCACAGGTCAATATCAGTCACTGCTAACCCTGGGCTGGCTGGGAATTCCATGGACCCTGGTGTTCTTCCTGGTACTGAGTCTAATTTAGGACACAGTCACAGGGGAGACACTCAGACCCTGGGGGATGGAGGGGTGTGCAGAGAGAGAAACGAAGAGTGTGGTGTGGGGGCTTCATGGAGTGGATTAATGACAGAGAGTGGTGTGGGACATTTAGGTCCAGAGGATCCAGTATGGGAGTTGTTGGTGAGAGTCTGGTACAGAGAATCCAGCATAGAGATTCAGCTGGTTCCCTGCAGTCATGGGAGAACCCATCTTCCCAGTGAACCTCATGGAGCATTCCATGTGCTGGAGGCAGACCCACAATGTCATTAGGGAGGGAGGGAATTCCAGGATTTGGAGCCAGTGACAGTGAAGGAATGGATGGTCAGGATGGTGAGTGGCTTTGAGGGAACTTGCAGATGATGGTGTTCCTCGGTGAAGCTACAGAACAGGACGAGGTGTGCAGAAACAACAGGAGCAGCAGAGACAGAGCTCAGTGATTCCACAACCAACAGATCAGATCTGCTGTCCTACCACATCCAGTCATGGTCATTCAACAACTCAATGTAGGAGGAGGAGGCTCCACTTGGGTTGCTGGATTCCTGCTCCAGGGACAATCCCGATGTACTGTCACCTCCCCCAGTTGGAAGGACTGAGCCATATGTTTACTGTGAGAGGGGGATCCCAGGATCCTAGTGCTGTCCTGATGCTCCTTGAGCTGGTGGGGGAGGCCTCTTCTCAGCCCCAGCCTTACTGGCTCAGAGCCTGAACCTCAGCCTGACTGTGCTGGAGCTTCCCCGTCACTGGGACCGAGTCATCACTTTGCACTTGTTCCATTTTTCTGCTTCTGCAGCTTCACATCAAACAATGGATCAAATTTCTCAACAAATCGGGTCCAGTCTCCAAAGGTTGTTGTGTTACTGGTTTTTCCAGTTTGTAAACAGAAGCTGTTTCCCCTCAGAATGTTTAATTCCCAGTCCTTGATTGGATTAGGGACAGTGTATTCCCAGAATGTTGTGATCCTTTCCTTTCCCTCCCTGTGTTTTCCCTGAGTCTCTCCCGATGAGTACAGAATTCAGCTTTCCATTCTCTCTCTGGGAACTGGGAGATTAAAGGCCATTCATGAATCACAGAATCCCTACAGCTAATCCACCCAACATACACATCCCTGGACACATCACCCAAAAAATAAACCCTGGACACTGTGGGCAATTGAGCATGGCCAATCCACCCAGGGTGCACCTGTTCGACTGCGGCAGGAAACTGGAGCACCCGGAGAAACCCCATGCAGACTCAGGGAAACTCCACACAGACAGTCACCCAAGGCTGGAATCAAACTCAGGTCCCTGGTGCAGTGAGGCAGAAGTGCTAACCACTGAGGCATGGTGCCACCCTGGGTCATGGGTCACAGGTCAGTATCAGTCACTGCTAACCCTGGGCTGGCTGGGAATCCCATGGACACTCGTGTTCTTCCAGGGACTGAGTCTAATTCAGGACTTTTTTTAAATTTCAAAATAGACTTTATTCATAGAAATAAATCTTTCGTACTTGTACAATTTGCCATGTCGTTCATAGATATATACATTGCAAGTCTTAACATTACAAAGAACAGATTGAATTAATCGAATTTACAGTTATCCTATTTACAGTTCCCTTTATTAACCATCCAGTCTCGTCGTATTTAGCTGTGGCTTCAGCAGAACCCACCTACTGAGTGGGTGCCCTGTTATATGAAAGCAAATGAACCTTCTTTAACCCCCAGTTTATGGGGTGACCATTGTCCATTTGACTGTCCTGTCTCTGGGGTAGTTTGTCTACATCCCCATGGTAAGCACGAACTGCTGGACCTTCGCTGGGCTGAGGTAGCTATCCAGCTCCTCACTGGGGTCATTTACCCGCTCTGGTGTCATTGAGCCAAGGCAAGGGTCCTCACTGTCCAGTTCTGTGTCTGACAATGGGACAGTCAGAGGATCACAGCTCTCGGTTGCCTGGAGTTGTGGGGCAGTGGGTACCCCCTGGTTCTCACTGGGTGGAGGGTGGACTTCGGGGGGTCCGTGGTTTCCTGGTTGGGAGGAAATGCCCTCCTCTTTACCGACGGCGCTCTGTCTCTTCTTCTGGTGGTGATGACCTTCTGTGCGTCCATCTTCCCCCTCCGAAGAGCTGGCCGTCCTTCCCTCGTGCAGCTGTCTTTTCCCCTTGTGCTGGGAGGCTTTGGGGGCCAGGCAGGATTTTCTCTTCCTGTTTTTAACAGGTATCCACTCCTCCACCTGCTTGATTACCTCCTCCTCCATTTCTTCCATCTGCCCGGCTAGAGCTAGGATCAGCTGCTGTAACTCTCCACTGGCTGCCGCCTCCTCCACTCCAGCCTGTTCTTCTTTCTGGGTGCCACCAGACTCCATTTCCCTGCTGTCCGGGTGGACCTTACTGGTCTTTGGGGGTCCACGGCTCACATTGCCACCTCCAGCCATCTGTGCGTAAGTGGGCCCCCCCCCCGTCTTGGGCAGGTCTTATACATGTGGCCCGCCTCTCCGCACAGGTTGCAGCTCTTTTCTTCCTGACAGTCCTTAGTCAAGTGACCCTCCTGTTTGCAGTTCCTGCAGATGGTCACCTTGCAATCCGCCACCACGTGTCCCGCCTTCCCGCAGGTTCGGCACACTTTGGGCTGCCCTGCATATGTCAGATAGCCTCTGCTCCCTCCAATTGCGAAGCTCGAGGGTGGGTGGAGAATGTTCCCATTGTCATCGGCCCTCAGAGTTACCCTGACCTGCCGCTTACTGGTCCAGATCCCAAAGGGGTCGATCACATCGGTGGCTTCTCCCTCAACATGGACGTAACTTCCCAGGAAGGTCAGGACATCAGCCGCTGGAACATAGGGGTTGTACATATGGATTGTAACAACCCGATTCCTCTGTGCAGGAAGCACACACAATGGGGTCGCCGACAAGATGGAAAACAGAGGCTCCCCTTCCTTCTCCTTGAAGACCTTCAGGAGCTGTTCGCACTGCTTCACGCTTCTGAAGGTCACATCAAAGGAGCCTGCCCCAGGGAAATCCTGCAGGCAGTACACATCCTTTTTTTAATTTCAAAAATATACTTTATTCATAAAATAATTTGATGGTCTGTACAGTTGAATATGCCATACATATGTAAACCTTCCATTTGTTTGCATACCGAAACAGAGTAATCATTCCTATTTACAGGTCTATACGATTACGTTTTTAGCTGAGGCATCAGCAGAGCCCAAATGACTGCGTGGGCCCCCTGTTCCTCTTTAGGCAGGCAGATGTTACACGGTGGTCTTTCCCCACCGCGCCTTAGCGGCAGCTGCCCCAAGCTTCAGCGCATCCCTCAACACGTAGTCCTGGACCTTGGAATGTGCCAGTCTGCAGCACTCGGTCGGGGTCAACTCCTTCAGCTGGAAGATCAACAGGTTTCGAACTGCCCAGAGAGCGTCCTTCACCGAGTTGATGATACTCCAGGCACAGTTAATGTTCATCTCGGTGTGCGTCCCGGGGAACAGGCCGTAGAGCACGGAGTCCTGCGTCACGGCGCTGCTCGGGATGAACCTCGACAAACACCACTGCATTCCTCTCCAGACTTCCTCTGCATAGGCACATTCCAGAAGGAGGTGTGTGACAGTCTCGTCCCCCTTGCAGCCGCTTCGAGGGCAGCGTGTGGTGCGGCTGAGAGTCCGGGCGTGCATAAAGGATCTCACAAGCAGAGCCCTTCTCACCACCAGCCAAGCCATGTCTTGGTGCTTGTTGGAAAGTTCTGGCGATGAGGCATTCTGCCAAATGGCTTTGACAGTCTGCTCAGGGAACCGCTCGACAGGATCCGCCCTCTCCTTTTCCCGAAGGGTCTCAAGGACGCTACGTGCTGACCACTTCCTGATGGACTTGTGGTCAAAGGTGTTTTTCCTCATAAATTTCTCCACGAAGGACAGGTGATACGGAACGGTCCAACTACTCGGAGCGTTCCGCGGCAGCGAGGCCAGGCCCATCCTTCGCAACACCGGGGATAGGTAAAACCTCAGTACGTAGTGACACTTGGTGTTTGCGTACCGGGGATCCACACACAGCTTGTTGCAGCCACACACAAAGGTGGCCATCAGGGTGAGGGTGGCATTGGATGTATTTT
Source organism: Chiloscyllium punctatum (assembly GCF_047496795.1). NCBI lineage: Eukaryota > Metazoa > Chordata > Chondrichthyes > Orectolobiformes > Hemiscylliidae > Chiloscyllium > Chiloscyllium punctatum. The sequence continues at coordinate 43,747,387 of NC_092768.1, read as the reverse complement.
TTCCCCCGTTGCCCAGATCTTTGTACAGCGAGTCCCTTCGGACCCGGTCCATCTTTGACCTCCATATAAACTGGAAGATGGCCCGGGTGACTGCGGCGGCACAGGTTCTGGGAATAGGCCAGACCTGTGCCACATATAGCAATACTGAGAGGACCTCACACCTGATGACCAGGTTTTTTCCCGCGATGGAGAGCGACCGTAGCTTCCATCTGCCTAGTTTCTGTCTCATCTTCCTGATCCGCTCCTCCCAGGTCTTGGCGCACGCCCCAGCCCCCCCGAACCAAATACCCAGCACCTTCAGGTGGTCAGTCCTGACGGTGAAGGGGATAGAGGATTGGTCGGCCCAGTTCCCGAAGGGCATGGCCTCGCTCTTGCCTCAGTTTACCTTGGCCCCCGAGGCCCGTTCGAACTGGTCACAGATGCACATGAGTCTGTGCACGGACAGCGGATCCGAGCAGAAAACAGCGACGTCATCCATGTACAGGGAGGCTTTAACCTGTAGGTCCCCGCTGCCAGGAATAGTCACCCCTCTCAGGCTCGCATCCTTCCTGATGGACTCGGCAAATGGCTCTATGCAACACACAAACAAGGCGGGTGAGAGGGGGCATCCCTGCCTGACTCCAGATCTTACAGGGAAGCTATCTGATTCCCACCCATTGATTGAGACTGCACTGACAATGTTGGTGTAGAGCAGTCTGATCCAATTTCTGATTCCCTCCCCAAAGCCCATTTTGGAGAGAACCACATTGGTGATCATGGTATCGGCCTAACGCCAATTCAGTTATGAGCCAACCTCAGAGCTATGGCCTCAGCAGCCACTCGCAGCCCTGGCCAGGGCTTTCGCAACACAGTCAGGGTGACTGTCAGGAAGGTGGAGGAGCACACACCAGTCACTAGGAGAGTGTTTCTGAAGATTTTGCTGCAGTGCTGTGGGTTTGAATTCACCCTGATCAAACCTGTGCTGTGCCGGGCAGGAAGACAGCTGAGAGTCTCGCACTCCTCAGGGATATAATTGCCTACCTCATCAGCCTGGACCAGGAGAAAGCCTTTGACAGGATATCACACAGGTTTATGAGAGATGTTCTCTCCAAAATGGGCTTTGGGGAGGGAATCTGCAATTGGATCAGACTGCTCTACACCAACATTGTCAGTGCCGTCTCAATCAATGGGTGGGAATCAGATAGCTTCCCAATCAGATCTGGAGTCAGGCAGGGATGCCCTCGCTCTCCTGCCTTGTTTGTGTGTTGCATAGACCCATTTGCCGAGTCCATCAGGAAGGATGCGAGCCTGAGAGGGGTGACTATTCCTGGCAGCGGGGGCCTGCAGGTTAAGCCCTCCCTGTACATGGATGACGTCGCTGTTTTCTGCTCGGATCCGCTGTCCGTGCACAGACTCATGTGCATCTGTGACCAGTTCGAACGGGCCTCGGGGACCAAGGTAAACCGAGGCAAGAGCGAGGCCATGCTCTTCGGGAACTGGGCCGACCAATCCTCTGTCCCCTTCACCGTCAGGACCGACCACCTGAAGGTGCTGGGTATTTGGTTCGGGGGGGCTGGGGCATGCGCCAAGTCTTGGGAGGAGCGTATCAGCAAAGTGAGGCAGAAACTGGGCAGATGGAAGCTACGGTCGATCTCCATCGTGGGAAAAAAACCTGGTCATCAGGTGTGAGGCACTGTCATTGCTATTATACGTGGCACAGGTCTGGCCTATTCCCAGAACCTGTGCCGCTGCAGTCACCCGGGCCATCTTCCAGTTTATATGGAGGTCAAAGATGGACCGGGTCCGAACGGACTCGCTGTACAAAGATCTGGGCAACGGGGGAAAAAATACATCCAATGCCACCCTCACCCTGATGGCCACATTTGTGTGTGGCTGCAACAAGCTGTGTGTGGATCCCCGGTACGCAAACACCAAGTGTCACTACGTACTGAGGTTTTACCTATCCCCGGTGTTGCGAAGGATGGGCCTGGCCTCGCTGCCGCGGAACGCTCCGAGTAGTTGGACCGTTCCGTATCACCTGTCCTTCTTGGAGAAGTTTTTGAAGAAAAACACCTTTGAGCACAAGTCCATCAGGAAGTGGTCAGCACGTAGTGTCCTTGAGACCTTTCGGAAAAAGGAGAGGGCGGATCCTGTCGAGCGGTTCCCTGAGCAGACTGTCAAAGCCATTTGGCAGAATGCCTCATCGCCAGAACTTTCCAACAAGCACCAAGACGTGGCTTGGCTGGTGGTGAGAAGGGCTCTGCTTGTGAGATCCTTTATGCACGCCCGGACTCTCAGCCGCACCACACGCTGCCCTCGAAGCGGCTGCGAGGGGGACGAGACTGTCACACACCTCCTTCTGGAATGTGCCTATGCAGAGGAAGTCTGGAGAGGAATGCAGTGGTGTTTGTCGAGGTTCATCCCGAGCAGCGCTGTGACGCAGGACTCCGTGCTCTATGGCCTGTTCCCCGGGACGCACACCGAGACGAACATTAACTGTGCCTGGAGTATCATCAACTCGGTGAAGGACGCTCTCTGGGCGGTCCGAAACCTGTTGATCTTCCAGCTGAAGGAGTTGACCCCGACCGAGTGTTGCCGACTGGCACATTCCAAGGTCCAGGACTACGTGTTGAGGGACGCGCTGAAGCTTGGGGCAGCTGCAACCGAGGCGCGGTGGGGAACGACCACCGTGTAACGTCTGCCTCAGCTAAATATGTGGAGGGTCAATGTACAGACTTGTATATATGAATGATTACTCGATCTCTGTATGCAAAGAAATGGAATGTTTATGTATGTATGGCATGACCAATTGTGCAGATCATCAAAATATTTTCATGAATGATGTATATTTTTGAAATGTAAAAAAAATCCTGGTTCAAGAACGTTACTGAATGAATGAAGAACATTCAGAAGGTGAACAGCTAGTGGCTATGCACCAGCTGGGTGGGGCCCTGCAGTTTGAGTTGAGGGAGCTGTGTTCCAGGTTGGTACCTGTGCCACCACGACACCCTCCCGGGCACCCCCCCACCACCCAAGTACCCACCCGTAACCTCCTCCTCTGCTCCGGATGTCTCCTACAACATCACTCAGATCAGCCTCGACTTCCCTCCAGCTCCCACCTCCACTTCTGGCTCCGCCCTCTCTGCAAACAAGACTCAGACTTCATTTCCCAGGGTCACCCCTGGGTCCTACTGCCAACCCTCAGCCTGTCAGCCAGTGCACCCACTCTCCCTCCACACCCACTTTCTCCCCCACACTCACTACCCCCGACCACACCACCACACCCAAACCTCACCCACCATATGCCATCACCCTTCTCCCCTTCCCCACATCAACCACCTCAGGATTCCACCCCAAAATTCCCAACCTCCCTCTGACGACCCCCTCTTCCACCTCCAAGGTTCCTCCACCACTTGGTCACCACCCGCCCTTGTCCTCTTCATTCCAAACGGCTGACGTGACATCCACCACCTCAATTTCTCCAACCCTCCCCCCACCCCCTCCAACCTCACCCCCTCCGAACGTGCAGCACACCACTCGCTCCTCACCAAACGCACTGACAAAGATAGTTGTCTGGACAACGGACCTCAATGTTCCAGAGGCTGAACGTCAACTCTCCGACACCACGTCCTACCCACCCCCCTTGCCCGCGACCCCCCCCACCTTCGCGACCCATCAGGCTAAATTCACTCACACTGTCTGTGCCCTCATTGTCTCCAGTGATCTCCCCTCCACTGCCTCCAAACCCATAGTCCCCCAGCCCCACACTGCCCAGTCTACCTACTCCCCAAGATCCACAAGCCCAACTACCCCAGCTGACCCATCGTCTCGGCATGCTCCTGTCCCACCGAAAACATCCCGTCCTACCTTGACTCCATCCTCTCCCCCTTGGATCAGGCATTTCCCACCTACACCCACGACACTAACCACACCCTCCATCTCTACAGCAACTTCCAGTTCTCTGGCCCCCAGCGCTTGATCTACTCTCTGGACCTGCCGTCCTTATTTACATCCATACCCCACAAAGATGGCCTCCAGGCCCTCCGCCTCTTCCTGTCAAACAGACTCATCCATTCCCCCCTCCACCAATACTCTCCTCCATCTTGCTGAAAGGCTCCTCACCCTCAATAACTTTTCCTTTAACTCCTCCCATTTCCTCCAAATCAAGGAGGTGTCCATGGGCACCCAGATGGGCCACAGCTACACCTGTCTCTTTGTTGGCGATATTGAACAGTCCCTCTTCAGTACTTATACAGGCACTGTGCCATTACTCTTCCACCATTACATCGATGACTGCATTGGGGCAGCATCCTGAATCCAGACTGAACTGGAGCTATTCAGCGATTTCACCCACAACTTCCACCCCTCCCTCAAATTCATTTGGTCCATTCCGGACACCTCCCTCCCCTTTCTTGACCTCACCATTTCCATCTCCAGCGACAGTCTCCAGATGGATGTTTACTACAAACCCACAGACTCCCGTAACTACCTGGACTACACCTCTTCCCACCAGTATCCTGCCAGAACTCCATCCCATTCTCCCAATTCCTCTGCCTCTGCCGCATTTGCTTGGACGAGGAGACATTCCTCTCCCAAGCATCCCAGATGTCCAGCTATTTTGAAGACCGAGCTATTCCTCCCTCCATCATCCAGAGAGCCCTCTGCTGCACCACCTCCATTCCCCACTCCACTGCTCGAAACCCCCACCAACACAATTAAGTCTGAGTCCCCCTTGTCCTCACCTACCATCCCACCAGTCTGTGTATCCAACACATCATTCTTAAAGACTTCCGCCAACTCCAACTAGACGCCACCACCCAGAATATCTCCCCCTGCCCAACCCCCTCTGCCTTCTGCAAGGACAGTTCCCTTCGACAGTCCTTTGTTTGCACCACTCTCCCCACCAACACCCCCGAACCCCCAGGTATCTTCCCCTGCAACCAGAAATGATTCAAAACTTGCCAGTACTCCACCTCCCTCACCTCCATCCAGGCCCCAAACAGTCCTTCCGGGTGAGACAGAGATTCACCTGCCTCTCCTCCAACCTAGTTTACTGCATCAGGTGCTCCCGATGTGGTCTTCTCTACATTGGCGAGACTGAATGTAAACTTAGGGAATGGTTCACCGAGGATCTCTGCCGAGCCCGGAGCTGCTTTAATCCCACTTCCCACTCCCTTTCTGACATGACCATCCTTGGCCTCCTGAATTGCCACAACGAACCCAATAACAAATTGGAGGAACAGCACCTCATCTTCCGCCTGGGCTGCCTCCTGCCTGGTGGACTCAACATTGCGTTCTCCAATTTCAAATAACCTCCCTCCCCATTCCCCCAACTCCCTTCCCAGGCCCTCCTGCATCCCTTGCACTGCTCCCTCCCACCAACTGGATCCATTCCTCCCATTGACTAACCAGGTCATACCCTCTACCTGTCTTCATCTATCCCACTTCACCACCCTGCCCCAACCTCCCCCTTTATCTGTACCCCACCACTCCCAAAGCCCACCCCAGTCCTGAAGAAGTGTTGCACCTGAAATGTTGACCTCTCCACTGCCTGGTTTACTGTGTTCTTCCAGCCACCTCCTGCTTGTCCATAGCAGAACCTCAAAGGAAACAATCTCCAGATTACCCACAGTGCCACACACGGGTCAGGAAACAAGATGGAAGATAAGCAGATGGATACGTGCCAGAGGATGTGGCATTTGGAGGGGGTGAAAGTTTGGGGGAATCAGGCTCCTCAGAGGTTAGTAACAATTCTGGAGCAGTTGAGACTTGTCCAGGCCGGATGGTTTGCACCTGAATAGAGGCTAGACCAGCGTCCTGATGGGATAGTATATTAATGTTATTGAGGAGGGTTCAGATTAATTTTTCGGGGGGAATGGGAATGAGAAGATAACACTTGAGAGGAAAAGCCAGGAATTGGAAGACACAGCTAGCAAGAGAGTGAAAAAGGTTACTTACATTCTGAGTAAGAGGAACAGCAGTAAGGTCTAAATGACCATCACTGGGCCTGCCCATGAACTCATGGAGTTTGGTCAATGATATTGGTGAGCCACTGATGCAGATAGCCAGCCACATGGGAACACGACCACATGGAAATAAGTTCGACCTGAATCTACAAGGACAAAGTATTGCTGTTCCTTCAGTGTCACTGGCTCAACAGTGGATGTGCAAAGAGACTTGAGAGTTTGGGTGCACAGATCTTTGAAATAACATAAGTAGGTTCAGATTATAATCAAGAAAGTTGGTTGAATGTTGGCCTTCATACCTGGAGTACAAAAGGAAGAATAAATTATGCTGCAGTTAGACAGGACCCTGGTCAGAGCCCACGTGGAGCATTGTGAGCAGATCTGGGCTCCACACCTTAGGAAGGATGGAATAGCCTTGGAGGGAACACAGCGAAGGTTTACAAGAATAATACATGTCCTTCAGGGGTTAGGTTATGAGGAGAGATGATCCAAATAAGGCCTGCTTTCTCTTAAATTTAGAAGGATAAAGGGTGATCTGATCAAAATCTTCGAGATTATTAACATGAAAAGGGTGGATAAAAATAAACTATTTCCACTGTTTGGAGAGTCTCGAACAAAAGGACACAGTCTGGGCCAGACAGTTCGGGAGGGAGATATGAGAAAGGGTTGTAGAATACTCTTCCACAAATGGCAGTGGGTGTGGGATCAGTTATTAGTTTTAAACTTGAGGTAGATACATTTTTATGAAGCAAAACCATGAGGGGATATGGGCCAAAAGGAGGAACATGGAGTTCGGCCAAAGATCATTCATGATGTCATTGAGTTGTGGAGGGAGCTTGAGGGGCTGAATGGCCTCCTTCTGTTTCTATGTTCAACATTCTGGAATTCCTTTCCCAACACCATTGAAGGTTTACCCACCTGCACTGCATTGGGTCAAGAAGACAGCTCACCAACACCTTCTGAAAGGAAAATACAGATGGGCATCAAATTCTTAAGAATTGGGGATTAATCTTCTTTCCTTCATATTTCGCCCCTGACTTGTGCTACAGCTGATTAGAAATGAAACCTTAATGAAATAAATCTCTCTTTGTTAGCTCGCAGAGAAGTATGGCAGTGTATTTTCAGTGGAGCTCGGTCCGCTGAAGGCAGTGGTATTGACTGGTTACGACACAGTGAAAGACGCTCTCGTGAATCACGCTGATCAATTCAGTGGGAGGCCACACTTACCGATATATGACGCAGTTTCATTCCAAACTGGTAATTTCCCTCTTTCATCTCTGTGTTACTCTTTGGTCATTCCTGTCTTCACCTCAGCTCACCCGATCATGCTGGTTAAAGTGACACAAAATGTTCTGGAATTGAACTGTAGCCTTTTAGCCACTATTTCCCTCAATTTATAAATACCCAAGCTTCTCATTCTCAATAATCCTGGGTTAGACCAATGTTTATCAGTGAAATGGTCCTGCTCCCTGCCCTTTCCCTGCATCCCTGAAAAGTCTTTCCCTCGTCAGGCACTTATTCAAATCTTTTTTGAAAACTTCCATTGAATTTCCATTGATCAGGCACTTCTGATCATCACCATTCAATGTGTCTTTCACAAACCCTCTTTGTTTCTTTTGCCAATGCTATGAGCTCTGTGCCATCTGATTCTCAGTCCTCCAGTCAATGGGAAACAGTGTCTTTTCATTGACTCTGACGAGATCCCTTATGATCTTGGATATTTCCATCCAAAAGCTCACACAACCTTCTCTTCCCCAAGGTGAACAGCACCACCTTTGACAAGCGATCATCTATCATTCGTCTGATGGTGACCCTCGCTCAAGCATTTCCCAACAATGTGGTGCTCAGAATTGAATACAATGCTCCACTTGAAGCCAAACAAATGTTTTATTAAATTTCAACATAATTTCCTTTGGTTTTGCTGAAGAAATACACATTTTGACAATCTGAATTCTTGTAATGTGCTAGAAAATGCCAAAGTAATGCCAACCAAAACTTGTGCTGCGTGAGAGGAGGGCTACTAGCAATTAAAATCACTACATTCCACATCCACAGAAATACATAGTGCAACTTTGGCATCTCATTCAAAACCCCAATACGCTCGAGCTTCCTGCTGTCATATTAAATGGCAGGGATCAGGTCCCGAGCTGCTAACAGACCTCACACCCCTCCCTTGGTTAAGCTGCTGGGTTGGTAGTCCGACCCTGTTACCTTCCTACTTTTTATTTCCTGCCAGTTGGCCACTTGCCAATACCCTGCTGTCTCAAGGTACTGTACTTCTTCATCACCTCCCTCAATATAATGGGAGTCATTGAATACCTGGGACAATCCCCTGCATCAACAATTTGTCTAACTCCATAAATGTTGCTCAAGCTACAGAACATTAATCTTCACATGATATATTTGAGTTGTTCAATATTAAATCAACAAATAAAAAGGGCACATTTTACTGTGGGACAACCTTAAATATGAATTGACAAACACTGAAATTGGGAGTCATAGATCATAGAGTCATAAAACACTGAAACAGACCCTTCGGCCTAACCAGTCCATGCTGAACGTAATCCCAAACTAAACTTATCCCACTTGGCTGCGCTTGGTCCACATTCCTCCAAACATTTCTTATTCGTATACTTATCCAAATGTCTTTTAAATGTTATAACGATATCCACTTCTACCACTGCCACTGGAAGTTCATTCCACACACAAACCGCAGTCTGTATAAAACAACTGCCCCCATGTCTTTTTTTAAAACCTTTCTACACACATCGAAAGAATATGCCCCTTGCCTTGAAATCCTCCATCCTGGGGAGAAAAGACACCTGCCATTCACCTTATCCATGTCCCTCATGATTTTATAAACCTCTGCAAGGTCACCCCTCAACCTCCCACACTCCAATGAAAAACGTTGCAGCCTATGCAGCCTCTCCCCATCCCTCAAACTCTCTAATCCTGGGAACATCCTGGTGAATCTCTTCTTAACCCCGTCCAGCTTAATAATATCCTCCTTGCAACAGGGAGACCAGAATTGGGCAGACTACATCAAAAGAGGCCGCTTGGTTACAAAAATCAGAGGGAAGATGAGATTTGGATTTACAGCTCTCATTGTTATCTGGAATGCGGTACCTGGGATGGTTCTGGAAACAGGGTCAACAGGAACATCTCAAGGGGAATTGAGAATGAAAACATCAAGAAGAATTTTGTGAAGTCAGGCCAATGGGCTCACTCCCCCAAAGAGTACTCATGGATACAATGACCTTCCTCTTGGTTATAGAATGGTGTAATTCTCAGGAAAGGAAAGGGTGTTAGAAACCTGGGGTTTGGCCGCACTCACAGCAGAACCCGTGTACAATATTTGATCAGCTTTTCGTGTGTCACTTTCAGGCGTGATATTCAGTGAGGGGAAGTTGTGGCAGGAGAACCGAAAGTTTGTGATCTCAGCTCTCCGAGGATTTGGCATGGGCAAGAAATCCATTGAAGACAGGATCAGTGAAGAGGCCAGCTTTCTTGTCGATGTGTTTGAGAGTCACAAGGGTGAGTGCTTGGTGGGACATGACATGCTGGGATTGATGGTTCACATCTACAGAAAAGATTTTCACTTGAATAAAAGATCCCAACACCAACTTCAAGAGAATGTTCCAGGGCAGCATCCACATACCAATGCTGCTGCTGCTGTGAGGATTCAGGACTATACTTCCCCTCAGTTTAAATCGGTCCTGCCTGATCAGCAGAGACTCTGCCACTTTGGTTCTTTGGTCATCGCCTCCAGGTGTTGGTGACAAAGACTCTCATGTATACGGCAGAGATGTGGCTGTCGAGGTACCTAGACTTGCTGAGCTATGGCGGTGGTGAGGCTCCCAGGTCAGTCACTGTTGGGGTGGCCCTTGGGGGCCCTCTGGTTCCAGGTCCCAATACAACTTGGAGATGAGTGGAAAGCACCCTTGTGGGATTTCTTATTTTAAAATGTGGGCTGGTCTGTGCACACCGATTCTCACAGGACACAACAGGCTGTGACACTGGTGCAGTGGCAAGGGAGTTTGAAGGTAATTTGAGTCCAGACTCTGGTGTGTAAGCACGGACACAACATGGTCTGTGTCTGGTTGTCTGCTCCTGCACAAAGCTTACTGAATTACTTCCATTCCTTCAGTGTGGACGGTGGTTGCTAAAAGTTAGGTGCGATGGTGTATTAACAGCCTTTCTCATGCTCTTCCCAACTCTCGGGTCAATTTAGGCATTTGTTTGTTCAAGCCATTGGTCCATTTCGCCCCGAAGATCGGTTTGTTCTTCCTCGACTTGGTCTGACATAATTGACGGGCGAAATCACTGTCGTCCCTCTCTCTCACTGAGTAGACATGACTGGTGCTGAGTTTAACCTTAAACATGCCTCAGGTGAGGGATGAGATTGAAAAGGTGGGACCTTGATAGCAATCACAGCCAGTGTGAGAATTGAGACCATGCTATGTGTTCAAACCTTTACACATGGCATTGGCACCGCTGACTGCCAGCAACATTTTGCCCGGGTCTAGTTGCCTCTTGAGAAGGAGATGGTGAGCTGTCTACTTGAACAATTCCAGTTCACATGCTGTAGGTTGACCCACAATGTCCTGACAGAGGGAATTCCAGGAGTTTGATTCAGTGATGTTAAACAATGATACATTTCTTCTTCCCACACTCCAGTCTCTTCAGAGATGTAGCTTTGAATCCCATCGCTGCCAAGTCATTTTAAGCTGAAGGATTCTGTGTAACCTGAGGTGGAGGATGGGAAAAAAATTGTGGCTGTAACAGCTGCTCCATATTGGAGATATTGCAGTGTTGGAGATGATCTCCTGGAATCTTTGGAGCAGTAATTACTGTTTTATAAGCTTTTGCTTTGATTATTTTGGGAAGAAATCAAAACAACAATGGTTTTAAAAATGATGAAGCGAGACAAAGCGGATAGCACATGGGAGGTTAGAAATGGAGGCATCAAACCGAAACAGCTGAGCAACCCAGGAATGACCCTGGACAGCTGTGTGACCCAGCAGTGAATGTGCATACCTGAGTTACACAGCAATGGCCCTGTACAGCTGTGTGACCCAGCAATGACCCTGTACAGCTGTGTGACCCGGCAGTGAATCGGCACAACTGTGTGACCCAGCAATGGCCCTGTACAGCTGTGTGACCCAGCAGTGACACTGTACAGCTGTGTGACCCGGCAGTGAATCGGCACAACTGTGTGACCCAGCAATGACCCAACACAGCTGCGTGACCCGGCAGTGAATGTGCACAACTGTGTGACACAGAAATGACCCTGTTCAGCTGTGTGACCCAGCAGTGACCCTGTACAGCTGTGTACTGGATTAGTGGTGCTGGAAGAGCACAGCAGTTCAGGCAGCATCCAATGAGCAGCGAAATCGACGTTTCGGGCAAAAGGCCTTCCTGATGAAGGGCTTTTGCCCGAAACGTCGATTTCGCTGCTCGTTGGATGCTGCCTGAACTGCTGTGCTCTTCCAGCACCACTAATCCAGTATTTGGTTTTCAGCATCTGCAATCATTGTTTTTACCCTGTACAGCTGTGTAACCCAGCAGTGACCCTGCACAGTTGTGTAACCCAGCAGTGACCCTGCACAGCTGTGTGACCCAGCAATGACCCTGTACAGCTGTGTGAGACAGCAATGATCCTGTACAGCTGTGTGACCCAGCAGTGATCCTGTACAGCTGTGTGACCCAGCAATGACCCAACACAGCTGCGTGACCCGGCAGTGAATGTGCACAACTGTGTGACACAGAAATGACCCTGTTCAGCTGTGTGACCCAGCAGTGACCCTGTACAGCTGTGTACTGGATTAGTGGTGCTGGAAGAGCACAGCAGTTCAGGCAGCATCCAATGAGCAGCGAAATCGACGTTTCGGGCAAAAGGCCTTCCTGATGAAGGGCTTTTGCCCGAAACGTCGATTTCGCTGCTCGTTGGATGCTGCCTGAACTGCTGTGCTCTTCCAGCACCACTAATCCAGTATTTGGTTTTCAGCATCTGCAATCATTGTTTTTACCCTGTACAGCTGTGTAACCCAGCAGTGACCCTGCACAGTTGTGTAACCCAGCAGTGACCCTGCACAGCTGTGTGACCCAGCAATGACCCTGTACAGCTGTGTGAGACAGCAATGATCCTGTACAGCTGTGTGACCCAGCAGTGATCCTGTACAGCTGTGTGACCCAGCAGTGATCCTGTACAGCTGTGTGACCCAGCAATAACCCTGTACAGCTGTGTGACCCAGCAGTGACCCTGCATAGCTGTGTGACCCAGCAGTGACCCTGCACAGCTGTGTGAGACAGCAGTGATCCTGAACAGCTGTGTGACCCAGCAGTGGTCCTATACAGCTGTGTGACCCAGCAATAACCCTGTACAGCTGTGTGACCCAGCAGTGACCCTGCATAGCTGTGTGACCCAGCAGTGACCCTGCACAGCTGTGTGAGACAGCAGTGATCCTGAACAGCTGTGTGACCCAGCAGTGGTCCTGTACAGCTGTGTGGCCCAGCAATGACCATGTACAGCTGTGTGACCCAGCAGTAACTCTGTACAGCTGTGTGGCCCAGCAGTGATCCTGTACAGCTGTGTGACCCAGCAATGACAATATACAGCTGTGTTACCCAGCAGTGATCCTGTACAGCTGTGTGACCCAGCAATGACAATATACAGCTGTGTGACCCAGCAGTGATCCTGTACAGCTGTGTGACCCAGTAGTGACCCTGTACAGCTGTGTGAGACAGCAGTGATCCTGTAAAGCTGTGTGGCCCAGCAGTGATCCTGTACAGCTGTGTGACCCAGCAATGACAATATACAGTTGTGTGACCCAGCAATGACCCTGTACAGCTGTGTGACCCAGCAGTGACCCTGTACAGCTGAGTGACCCAGCAATAACCCTGTAGAGCTGTGTGACCCAGCAGTGAGCCCGTACAGCTGTGTGACCCAGCAGTGACCCTGTACAGCTGAGTGACCCAGCAATAACCCTGTACAGCTGTGTGACCCAGCAGTGACCCTACATAGCTGTGTGACCCAGCAGTGACCCTGCACAGTTGTGTAACCCAGCAGTGACCCTGCACAGCTGTGTGACCCAGCAATGACCCTGTACAGCTGTGTGAGACAGCAGTGATCCTGAACAGCTGTGTGAGACAGCAGTGACCCTGTACAGCTGTGTGACCCAGCAGTGATCCTGTACAGCTGTGTGACCCAGCAATAACCCTGTACAGCTGTGTGACCCAGCAGTGACCCTGCATAGCTGTGTGACCCAGCAGTGACCCTGCACAGCTGTGTGAGACAGCAGTGATCCTGAACAGCTGTGTTACCCAGCAGTGGTCCTACACAGCTGTGTGACCCAGCAATGACCATGTACAGCTGTGTGACCCAGCAGTAACTCTGTACAGCTGTGTAGCCCAGCAGTGATCCTGTACAGCTGTGTGACCCAGCAATGACAATATACAGCTGTGTGACCCAGCAGTGATCCTGTACAGCTGTGTGACCCAGTAGTGACCCTGTACAGCTGTGTGAGACAGCAGTGATCCTGTACAACTGTGTGACCCAGCAATAACCCTATACAGCTGTGTGACCCAGCAGTAACCCTGTACAGCTGTGTGAGACAGCAGTGATCCTGTAAAGCTGTGTGGCCCAGCAGTGATCCTGTACAGCTGTGTGACCCAGCAATGACAATATACAGCAGTGTGACCCAGCAATGATCCTGTACAGCTGTGTGACCCAGCAGTGACCCTGTACAGCTGAGTGACCCAGCAATAACCCTGTACAGCTGTGTGACCCAGCAGTGATCCTGTACAGCTGTGTGACCCAGCAGTGACCCTGCACAGCTGTGTGACTCAGCAGTGACCCTGGACAGCTGAGTGACCCAGCAATAACCCTGTACAGCTGTGTGACCCAGCAGTGACCCTACATAGCTGTGTGACCCAGCAGTGACCTTGCACAGCTGTGTGACCCAGCAATGACCATGTACAGCTGTGTGACCCAGCAGTGACCCTGTACAGCTGTCTGAGACAGCAGTGACCCTGCACAGCTGTGTGACCCAGCAGTGACCCTGTACAGCTGTGTGAGACAGCAGTGATCCTGTGCAGCTGTGTGACCCAGCAATGACCCTGTACAGCTGTGTGACCCAGCAGTGACCATGTACAGCAGTGTGACCCAGCAGTGACCCTGCACAGCTGTGTGACCCAGCACTGACCCTGTACAGCTGTGTGACCCAGCAGTGACCATGTACAGCTGTGTGAGACAGCAGTGATCTTGTACAGCTGTGTGACCCAGCAATGACCCTGTACAGCTGTGTGACCCAGCAATAACCCTGCACTGCTGTGTGACCCAGCAGTGACCATGTACAGCAGTGTGAGACAGCAGTGATCCTGTAAAGCTGTGTGGCCCAGCAGTGACCTTGCACAGCTGTGTGACCCAGCAGTGCTACTGTGCAGCTGTGTGACCCAGCAATGACAATATATAGCTGTGTGACCCAGCAGTGACCCTGTACAGCTGTGTAATCCAGCAGTTACCCTGCACAGCTGTGTGACCCAGAAGCGACAATGTACAACTGAGTAACCCAGCAGTAACCCTGCACAGCTGTGTGACCTAGCGGTGACCCTGCACAGCTGCTTGACCCAACAATGACCCTGTACAGCTGCGTGACCCAGCAATGACCCTGCACAGCTGTGTGACCAGCAGTGACCTTGCACAGCTGTGTGACCCAGCAGTGCTCCTGTGCAGCTGTGTGACCCAGCAGTAACCCTGAACAGCTGTGTGACCCAGCAATGATCCTGTACAGCTGTGTGACACAGCAGTAAACCTGTACAGCTGTGTGACCCAACAGTGACCCTGTACAGCTGTGTGAGACAGCAGTGATCCCGTACAGCTCTGTGAGACAGCAATGACCCTGCACAGCTGTGTGACCCAGCGGTGACCCTGTACAGCTGTGTGAGACAGCAGTGATCCTGTACAGCTGTGTGACCCAGCAATAACCCTGTACAGCTGTGTGACCCAGCAGTGACCCTGCATAGCTGTGTGACCCAGCAGTGATCCTGCACAGCTGTGTGAGACAGCAGTGATCCTGAACAGCTGTGTGACCCAGCAGTGGTCCGATACAGCTGTGTGACCCAGCAATGACCCTGTACAGCTGTGTGACCCAGCAGTGACCCTGTTCAGCTGAGTGACCCAGCAATAACCCTGTACAGCTGTGTGACCCAGCAGTGATCCTGTACAGCTGTGTGACCCAGCAGTGATCCTGTACAGCTGTGTGACCCAGCAGTGACCCTGCACAGCTGTGTGACTCAGCAGTGACCCTGTACAGCTGAGTGACCCAGCAATAACCCTGTACAGCTGTGTGACCCAGCAGTGACCCTGCATAGCTGTGTGACCCAGCAGTGACCTTGCACAGCTGTGTGACCCAGCAATGACCATGTACAGCTGTGTGACTCAGCAGTGACCCTGTACAGCTGTGTGAGACAGCAGTGATCCTGTACAGCTGTGTGACCCAGCAGTGACCCTGTACAGCTGTCTGAGACAGCAGTGACCCTGTACAGCTGTGTGACCCAGCAGTAACCCTGTACAGCTGTGTGTCCCAGCAATGACCCTGTACAGCTGTGTGACCCAGCAGTGACCATGTACAGCTGTGTGAGACAGCAGTGATCTTGTACAGCTGTGTGACCCAGCAATGACCCTGTACAGCTGTGTGACCCAGCAGTGACCCTGCATAGCTGCGTTACCCAGCAATGACCCTGCACAGCTGTGCGACCCAGCAGTGACCCTGCACAGCTGTGTGACCCAGCAGTAAACCTGTACAGCTGTGTGCGACAGCAGTGATCCTGTACAGCTGTGTGACCCAGCAATGACTCTGGACAGCTGTGTGAGACAGAAGTGATCCTGTACAGCTGTGTGACCCAGCAGTGATCCCGTACAGCTGTGTGACCCAGCAATGACCCTGTTCAGCTGTGTGACCCAGCAGTGACCCTGTACAGCTGTGTGACCCAGCCATGACCCTGCACAGCTGTGTGACCGAGCAGTGACCCTGAACAGCTGTGTGACCCAGCAATGACCCTGTACAGCTGTCTGAGACAGCAGTGACCAAGTACAGCTGTGTGACCCAGCAGTGACCCTGGATAGCTATGTGACCCAGTAGTGACCCTGTACAGCTGTGTGACCCAGCAGTGACCCTGTACAGCTGTCTGAGACAGCAGTGATCCTGTACAGCTGTGTGACCCAACAATGACCCTGCACAGCTGTGTGACCCAGCAGTGACCCTGTACAGCTGTCTGAGACAGCAGTGATCCTGTACAGCTGTGTGAGACAACAGTGATCCTGTACAGCTGTGTGACCCAGCAGTGACCCTGTACAGCTGTGTGAGACAGCAGTGATCCTGTACAGCTGTGTGAGACAGCAGTGATCCTGTACAGCTGTGTGACCCAACAATGACCCTGTACAGCTGTGTGACCCAGCAGTGACCCTGTACAGCTGTCTGAGACAGCAGTGATCCTGTACAGCTGTGTGACCCAGCAGTGACCCTGCATAGCTGTGTGACCCAGCAATGACCCTGGAGAGCTGTATGATTTTGCTGTTTAGTAACAAATGTATCTGGACATTGGCGTTCATTCTGAGAAAAATGAACAAACAGTAACATTCGAAGCTGCCCTTTGAGACACCATGTGGGGATCTCACAACAGGGAGCAGTGAAGTGGCTCGCTTTAAAGTGTAACCTTACTGTGGTTTTTGGTAACTCTACAAACAGTGAGTACAATGGGTACTTTTTGATTATGTGTTTTTATTGACATCTCTCTCTTCAATAAACTTGAATGATATAAAACATAGGTACTCAGTTCTCCTTTTTTGAACGGTACGACAGGCTATTTTCTGCATCTGTCGATTAAGGTGTAAAGATGGCTTTTAGTAGAGTGATGTGCTCTTACTGTTGGATGTGGGAGATTGGGGAGAGTTTCCAAGTTACTGATGATTACATCTGCAGGAAGTGGGTTGTTTGCGAATTCTATCGGATTGCATGGATTGGTGAGAGTGGCAGGTTGAGGAAAAGAGGGATTTACAGGAGCGAGGGGTGTGGTGGATGCCAGTTTCAGGAAGGGAGAAAAACTGCACAGACAGTCAGGTCGATGGGTTAACTCCAGGAAAGGTAGGCAGATAGTGCAGCAGTCTCCTGTGGCTATTCCCATCTCAAACAAGGATGTTGTTTTGGAAAATGTAGGAGGTGATGGGCTCTCAGGGAAATGTAGCGCCAAGTTTTTAGTAGTGAGACTGGCTCTAATGTAACAAGGCGGTATGTCTCCTTCAGAGTGATTTCTTGTAACGAAGAGGATTGATGTGGGCAGAGTGGTGGATGTGATCCAAATGGACTTCAGTAAGGCATTCAACAAGGTTCTGCATGGTAGACTGGTTAGCAAGGTTAGATCACATGGAATACAGAGAGAACTAGCCATTTGGATATAGAACTGGCTCAAAGGTAGAAGACAGAGGGTGTTAGTGAAGGGTTGCTTTTCAGACTGGAGGCCTATGACCAGTGGAGTGCCACAAGGATCAGTGCCTGGGTTCATTGATTTTTATCATTTATATAAATGATTTGGATGTGAACACAGGAAGTATTGTTGGTATGTTTGCAGATGATGCCAAAATTGTAGGTGTTGCAGACAGCAACCAAGGTTATCTCAGAGTACTACAGGATCTTGGCAAGATCGGCCAGTGGACGAAAAGTGGCAAATAGAGGTTAATTTTAATAATGCGAGATGCTGTATTTTGGAAAGGCAAATCAGCCAGGTCTTATGTGCTTAATGGTAAGGTCCTAGGGAGTGTTGCTGAACAAAGAGACCTTGGAAGGTAGGTTCATAGTTCCTTGAAAGTGGAGTTGCAGGTAGATAGGATAGTGAAGAAGGCATTTAGTATGCTTTTCTTTATTGCTAAGAGCATTGAGTATAGGAGTTGGGAAGTCATGTTGTACAGGACATTGGCTAGGCCACTTTTGGAAGATTTTGTGCAATTCAGGTCTCCCTCCTCAAGGAAGGATATTGTGAAATTTGAAATGGTGTAGAAATGATTCACAAGGATGTTGCCAGGGTTGGAGGGTTTGAGTTATCGGGAGAGGCTGAAGAGGCTAGGGCTGTTTTCCCTGGAGTGTCGGAGGCTGAGGGATGACCTCATAGAGGTTTATAAAATCATGAGAGGCATGGATCAGGTAAATAGACAAGGCCTTTTCGCTGGGGTAGGGGAGCCCAGAACTGGAGAGAGCATAGGTTTAGGGTGAGAGGGGAAAGATATAATGGATGCCTAAAGGGGCAACATTTTCATGCAAAGGGTGGTACATGTATGGAATGTGCTGCCAGAGGAAGTGGTGGAGGCTGATATGGTTACAACATTTAAAATTCATCTGGATATGTGTATGAATAGGAAGGGTTTAGAGGGATATGGGCCAAGTACTGGCAAAAGGCACTAGATATAGATCGAATGGTCTATTTCCATGCTGTACATCTCTATGACTATGACTCATATAAAAGCTGCAATTTTGACTTCCTGCTTCCTGATTAATCTTAAATCTTCCCAATTCTGACAAACCTCAGCAGGTTGGGTCATATCTGTGGGAGGGAAAACAGCATTAACCTTTTGAGTCCCCTTCTTCAGATCAGGAACATTGAATAGGGAACTGGACAGATTCCTGAAGAAGCAGGGAATAGAGGGATATGGAGTGTGTGGAGGCAGAAGGGTTTTAGTTCAGATAGGTTTCATGCATCAGTACAGACTCGATGGGCCGAAGGGCCTGTTCCAGCAATGAACTGTTGTTTGTTAAAACACTAACTCTGCTTTCTCCCCAGGGATGCTGCCAGATGTGCTGAGTTTCTCCAGCAATTTCTGTTGTCGCTTCAGATTTGTAGCCTCCACTGTTCTTTGTTTTATATGAGTAACTTGTGCTTTGTAAAAGAGGACAATGATTGAAGTATTATTACTGTTTAGAGGCCTTTTTGTAATGGAGTTCTGTGTTTATTCACAGGTCAGCCTTTTGAAACTGCACAGATTATGTACTTGGCTGTGAGCAATATCATCTGTTCCATTATATTTGGAGACCGTTTTGATTATAACAATGAAGTATTTATCCAGCTAACAAACATGGTTAATGAGAACACGAGACTGTTGGGAACAGCTCCAATACATGTAATTGTCGTTTTGTGGTATTGTACTCAGGCTGATTGTTGAGGCATTTGCAATTTGTTGTGCGTGACTATTTCCACATCTGACTTGTTACAGGTTGAAGACTCTTGTTAACATTGTGTCTCAGTCATAAATGCTGATATGTGATACAGGCTTACGTGGGCTAAATTGGAAAACTTTTGGTCAGAAAATAAATGAGGAAATCTATTTTAAAATAAAGGAAAGAACTGCGGCATTGCTGGCAATCAGAAAATTGTTGGGAAGTTGCTGGAAAGACTCAGGAAGTCTGGTAGTCTCTGAGGAGAGAAAGTTTCAGGTCCAATGGCCCTCCTTCAGCACTGATAAAATTAACCTGGCCTGACACTGAATGTGTTGTCACCGTATGAGTTTTCTGAACTCATTTAGAATGAAATGAGGCATTTTATAGAATCACAGAAAGATTCCCCGAAGTGGAATCATTCTCCCAGACTTTTGATATGGAGAGGGAGTGGGTGGGATCGGGGTGTCGGGTGGGGTGGTGAGGTGGGGTAATGCTTTCAAGAGATGTGATTCCCTCAGCTTCCCACATGAAGGAAAATGATGCAAGTGACATCAACTTGGGGGAGCCAGGTTCAAATCCTGCTGTGGTGGATGGCGGAATTTCAATTCACTTGAACAAAACAAATCTGGATTTAAGAGTATAATGATGAATATAATTGGCAAGAAAAGCCCAGCTGGTCCACTAATTTGGAGGAAATCTGCTGTCCTTACTTGGTCTGACCTGGATCTGATTTTTGGAATCCATGTGTAACAGATGATAGCTGATAGGTCACCCATTCTGGATGAGAGCTAAAGCATTCAAACTAAATCTGTAAATTTGGAGGGTTTATGGGTTGGGGTGGGGGCACTGAGGAGAGGAGAGGAAGTGCGGTGTTGCCATGACAATCTCCTATCTCCCATGAAGCATCACTGAATGTAAGTAGTTGCTGCACTGACCGTGGACGAGCGATCACTGGAACGATCACTCCAAAGGCCTGATCCTTATGTTCTTGTTCCAATCCAGCTGTTCAACTCTTACCCATCTCTGGGATTTCTGATTCCGAGCCGCAGGAAGATTATGCAAAATCTCGTGAAGATGCATGAAATCCTTGAAGGTTTCCTCAAAGCTGCCAAAGAGACGTTGAGCGAGAACAGCATCCAGACACTCATCGAGGCCTTAATTCTGAGGCATCAGCAGGTACAGTGACACACCTCTTCAGCACTAAGGGATATCTCCCCAGATTTCAGACTCCACACCAGGACTTTGTGGGTTTTGATGGAGGAAGATTCTGTGTGAAACATCTGTTAAAATGTCGCTCAGTGCTGCCCCTCGTTTCTGGATACAACGACAGATGTGTAGCTTCAAGGGCTCACTGTATCTGATTATTTATCTCATCGTAGTGCTCATGACATCACGTGGATGCTCAATGTGTCCAGAATATAGCATTGATGGTGTGTGAGCTTCAATCTTGCAACAGTCAACACGGAAAGTCTCATGAGTAATATAACTGAGGAGAGGTCTTTCCTAATTTTACACATGATTTTCCCCGAACACTGCCCTTGAAATTACACCTGAATCTGTTGTTCAGTGCTTTGGAGCCACACTATTCTCATTTTGACTGGGAAATCAATCTCTTTAATGAATTTAAACCCCACATTCATTAAGTCCTGCCCCTTCATCCCTGTTGAGCTGCCAGAGTGAATTGAAACCTAATGGTGAACTCAGACAGGAGAGGCAACTTTACTTCAGAGAATTGGAGGGTGATACAGCAGAGGGGAAGGTCGCTCGGCCCACCATATCGATAACTGCTCCCTGGTAGAGCTATCCAACTCCCCTATTCTTTCCCCACTGCCTTGTCACTTATTTCCCTTCAAGTATATCCCCGACTCTCGTGTGAATGTAGCTTTGTGTCTGTGTCAGGAATTCCAGTCACTCAGCATCGCATTGCAGTAGAGTGCTCCTTGTTGCCCCCTCCGACTGGACTGGTCCCTGACCCACCCTGCTCCTGCAATCAGTCTCTCCTTACTTATCCAGTCAAACCCATTCATGATTTCCAACGGTTCTATCGAATCTCCCCTTAATCTTCTCCCCTTCAGTAAATCTGCCCTGCACCCATGCCCCAGCATTGACATTTTCCCAAAAGTGTGACACCAGAACTGGATGCAATATTCCAGCTGAGGCCTCACCAGATTTTTATATATATTTGTATATAAAACAGAATGGTGTGGGTTAACGTACTCAGTCCAACAAAAGCTGTAAAGTTGCTTTAAAGGACTTCTCGACCTGTCCCTCCACCTTCAAATTGGTGAAGTCTATTGCCTCCCCAAAGCCTGACCATGAGTGAGTGTATTTCTCCTCCCTCCACTTCCCAGCCCTACATTGTATTCCATCTGCCAAGTCTGTCATTGTCATCGTGACGTTCATGACCAGAGGCTGGAAGGATCACTATCCTCGGGCACACATACCCCTGTCCAGACATTTATGGAGCTGAATATTTTCCTGAAGGAGGCGACACACTCTCCTTTGTTTCATTTTGTCTTGAAGGAGCTGGGAGGTGAAGATTTAGAGAGTAAGAAAAAGGATATCGTGGTTACAATCACTGACCTGTTTGCTGCTGGCACAGAGACTACCTCCACTACCCTCTGCTGGGGACTTCTTCTGATGGTAAACTACCCAGAAATCCAGAGTAAGGAATCCTTCACTCGGTGTTTGTTAGTTTGGTGGTTGTGCCTAAATTGGCATCTGAATCTAATAAAATATTGTTGCTTGTATAATTGTATCTTGTTGCTTGTAATGTATATAAATGGTTGGGAGGGGAATTCAGACATGGTCTGATTGATGCGTTTGTGGATGACACACAGTTCAGGGGAGCTGTGGATGGTAAGGAGGATTGTCAGAGGATACAACAGGTTAGAGATTGGTTGGAGAGTTGGGTGGAGAAATGGCAGATGGAGTTTAATCAAGACAAATGGAAGGTGATGCATTTCGGGAGATCAAATGCAGGAGGGAAGTACTGCACACAGTAAATGGCAGAAACCTTTGTAGCACCAACATACAGAGGCATTTGGTGTGCAGGTCCACAGTTCCCTGAAAGTGAGAACACAAGTTGATAAGGAGGTCAAGAAGACATCTGGGCGTGCTTGCCTTCACTAGTCAGGGATAGAGGATGAATAATTAGCAAGTCATGTGGCAGTGGTGTGGGACTTTAGTGAGGCCGCATTTGAAATATTGTGTACAGTTATGGTCGCCACACTCCCAGAAGGATGTGGAGGCTTTGGAGAGGGTTCAGAAATGGTTTATAAGGATGTTGCCTGGTGTAGAGGGCATTAGCCATGAGGAGACAGTGGAAGAACTCAGTTGTTTTCACTATAATTTCAAAGGATGAGGGGTGACCTGATAGATGTTTACAAATTATGAGAGGCATGGATAGATGGAGTCCTTAATGACAGGTCCTGGGTGACATCAATTTAAGGTAAAAGGGGGTAAGTTTAACAAAAATATGAGAGCCAAGTTTTTTTTACCCAGAGGGTGGTAAGTGCCTGGAGGAGGTGGTGGAGGTGGAGACAATAGTAAGGTTTAAGAGACATCTTGACAATTGAGGAACAGGCAGGGAATAGAGGGATACTGACCACATAGAGGCAAAAGGGTTTTAGTGAGAAAGGCATCACGTGTCAAGCACAGTGTGGTTGGGCCGAAGGGCCTGTTCCTGGGCTCTACTCTCCTTTGTTTTGTTTTAGTCAGTCCTTTATGTTCCCTGAGGGAGGTTAGTTCCTGTCATGAGTGTCTTGGCACATGGCATTTCATATCTACATCTGGTGCTCAAACCCACCCTCCCCTCAGGGTAAAATACTGACCCCTGTAAGAATCTGATTGAGAATAAGACAAGACATTGTCAGTCAGGAACTCAGTGACCATCAAGAGCAATACTGAAACAGCTCTGGACTCAGCACTATATTGGCCATCTCAATCAGAAACACCTCCAATGGTTGGGATTAGAAAGAGCTGATCATTAGTGAGCCAGCAAGTGGAGTCTTCCTGAGCTTGAGCCCAAGGTGACACCTCTGGGCACAGAGGAGACAACTTTCATTGCAGGTTCCGGGATGATACCCAGGGTGACGTTCATAAAGGCACAAAATCAATATTGACACATCTTATCAATCCACATTTTAAATTCTGTATTTGATTTCTGCCCTGGAATTGGAGCACAAAACCTTTGTTAAGTACCAGAGAAAATGCAAGACCTGGGAGTGCAGGTTTGAAAGAGAGCAGAGCTGTAACCTGTTCACAGTGTGGCACAGTCATACTCCTGCATCTACACACCAATCCCACTAGGAGGAGCCTTGCAGTCCAGCACTGAGCTCCATACCTGGATCGATGTTCTGAGAATTATCCAATTTATCACAACTTTCCTGAGTTTAAGCCAGGTGAACACCCCAGTAGCTGCACAGTGAACCGTCCAATCTTGTGGATCATTGTGGTCAAGGGGAACCAACAGCATGGAATGTGGAGACAGAGCATTGATAAGCCTCGAACAAGTTGTATCCAAGACCTCTCTCGCCTCCCTCAGGGACATCGGGAATCCAACAGAACTGGCAGATCCTCTGTCAGTCTGATTCACTTGGGTAAATAATTACCTCACTGTCTGATTCCAAATTAGACTGAAGGCAAGAAGGCTTTATGTAGGTTGAGGTGAACAGTTATCCCAATAAACAGGTCACTGCAGAGTGGATGGGTCACTTGGATTAATTCGTTATACTTTCGATCTAGGTTGAGGGGGGATACTCTGGGGGTGGACCTAAAATGTCCTTCCTGGGATCATCCTGCCCCTGCCGAGTTTCCTGCCCAGCACTTTTTTTGTGGAAATTATGAATCCAGCACTTTCAATTGGAACCTTCTCAAGGGTAATAAATATGAATAGTGGCATGAAATTAGTTTAAATAGATTGTCAAATTGTCCTCAGTAGTGAACAATAAAAATTTAGCTTGGAGGTTAGCACACAGTGTTGTTTGGGGCAGTTTGATGTTTATGCCTGTCAGAGTTGATGAGACAAAGTATTGAGAGGGGAATGTACTGACAATGGAACTGATCGAGCCCGGTTCATGTCACTCAACAACACAAAGTTCTCCACTTCAGTTCAGTCTGCAGTAAACTGTTTCCCTCCATCCAAAGATCTTTACCTTTTTGTCTATTTCAGGGAAAGTTCAAGATGAAATTGATTGGGTGATAGGAGCTGGTCGATTCCCGAGGACAGAAGACCAGAGACACATGCCCTACACTGAGGCTGTGATTCACGAAATCCAGAGGTTTGCCAACATTGTCACGAACCTTTCTCATTCGACAACCGAGGACACGCATTTCAGAGGGTGTTTCCTTCCAAAGGTATCAGAGATACAAGGCTTACTTTTCACAATTTGAGCCACTTGGAACATTGTTCGAGACAAAAGAAACTGCAGATGCTGGAAACCAAAATAAACAAACAGGAGGCTGGAAGGACACAGCAAGTCAGGCAGCATCAGGAGGTGGGGAAGTGGGTGCTTCGGGTGTAACCCTTCTTCAGGACTGGGGGTGGGGGTGAGGGGATAGGGTGGGGGAGGGTTTTGGGTGGGGAGAGGGTCAGATTGGTGAGGTAGGAATAGGTGAACACATGGAGAGGGCATCATCTGGTTGGTCGATGGGAGGAATGTATCCAGTTGGTAAAAGGAAGGAAGGGTTGATCGTAGGAATGGAAGGGAGGGGGAGGGGCTGGGAAGGGAGTCAGGGGATGGAGACGGTGGTTATTTGAAATTGGAGAACTCAATGATGAGTCCTCCTGGCCGTAGGACTGGGTTTGTTACTAAAATATTCCCATTTCTGAAGTGAGGCAACTGACTGTGGAGAGCCAGCTCTGATTTGAACTGGGAGCAAGCTCCAAAATTTCCCAATGGGTTGAGCTCCCCCATTTGGCTCTTACTTCATCCATGGTCTGTAGGTGTCACTGGCTGGGCCCAGCATTTATTGCCCATTCCCCAAGTCGCCCCCTTGAGAAGGTGGTGGTGAGCTGGTGTCTTGACCCGCTGCAGTCCGTGCGCTGTAGACAAATGTTGTTACGGAGGGAGCTCCACGATTCTGAGCCAATGACACTGAAGGAATGGGGAGATGGAAAAGGCAGGCCAGTGGATGTGAAGAATATGGGATGAGCCATAATCCTATTGAATGGCAGAACAGTCTCAAGGGGCCGAATGGTCTGCTCCAGTTCTTATTTCTCGTGGTCTTAAGGTCCGGATGGTGAGTGGCTCGGAGGGACTGTAGAGTTTCAAGAAGCCAGCTCACCACCACCTTCTCAACGGGACAAATCAGGAATGGGCAGTAAGTGCTGGGCCCAGCCAGTGACGTTCATGTTCCATGAGTGAATAAAGAAAAGGGAAGTTAAATTCGAAGGCTATGACCAGTAATGTCAATTAATTCAGCTCAGGTGGTGCCACAGGTCCTGCGATCCCATCAGGGTTTGGTGGGACCACACTCAATCACAGTTTTGGTCTTTCCACCCAAGGAAGGGTAAAGTTAGCTTAGAGAGAGTCACTGAGCTGGTTCCTGGAACAGGGTCTCGGTGCTCTATTCCTTAAAGACATTGAAATAAGGATAATTCTTCAGGCCCTGGAGAGGGGATGTGTCATAGAGTCATAGAGATGTACAGCATGGAAACAGACCCTTCGGTCCAACCCGTCCATGCCGACCAGATATCCCAACCCAATCTAGTCCCACCTGCCAGCACCCGGCCCATATCCCTCCAAATCCTTCCTATTCATATACCCATCCAAATGCTTCTTAAATGTTGCAATTGTACCAGCGTCCAACACATCATCTGGCAGCTCATTCCATACACGCACCACCCTCTGGGTGAAAAGGTTGCCCCTTAGGTCCCTTTTATATCATTCCCTTCTCACCCTAAACCCTCTAGTTCTGAACTTCCTGACCCAATGCAAAAGACTTTGCCTGTTTACCCTATCCATGCCCCTCATAATTTTGTAAACCTCTATAAGGTCACCCCTCAGCCTCGAACGCTCCAGGGAAAACAGCCCCAGCCTGTTCAGCCTCTCCCTATAGCTCAAATCCTCCAACCCTGGCAACATCCTTGTAAATCTTTTCTGAGCCCTTTCAAGTTCCACAACGTCTTTCTGATAGGAAGGAGACCAGAATTGCACGCAATATTCCAACAATGGCCTCACCAAGTCCTGTACAGCTACAACATGATCTCCCAACGTCTGTACTCAATACTCTGACCAATAAAGGAAAGCATAACAAACGCCTTCTTCACTATCCTATCTACCTGCGATTCCACTTTCAAGGAGCTATGAACCTGCACTCCAAGGTCTCTTTGTTCAGCAACATTCCCTCGGACCTTATCATTAAGTGTATAAGTCCTGCTAAGATTTACTTTCCCAAAATGCAGCACCTCACATTTATCTGAATTAAACTCCATAATTTCTGTTCAATGGACAGTCTCACAGTAAAGGAGTGTCCATTTAGGATGGGGAGAGGACAATGTTCTCTCACTCAGAGGGGGGTGTGACGATGGAATTCCCTGCCCTGAGGGTCTGTGGATGTTCAGTCATTGAGTAGATTCAGGACCGAGTAATTGGATCTGAGTTAAATGGATAGGAATGGGGAAGGTTTGGGAAGGTGGGGTGGAGGGAGCAGATCAGCCAGGTTCTTATTGAATGAGCAAAGAGCATGAAGGGCCGAATGTACTCCCAGCTGTTCGGGTTCTGTCTGTACAGAGATGGAGAGACACTGCTGGGAATGGAATTGCTTGCAGTTGGTGACCATTGGGATGGTTTCAGCGATGGGGGTTTGGAAGATGGTGGTCTATGAACGGACTGTGTGTGTGTGTGTGTGTGTGTGTTTGTGTCTGTGTGTGTGAGTGTGTGTGTGTATGTGTTTGTGTGTGTGTGTCTGTGTGTGTCTGTGTGTGTGTACATGTGTGTATATGTATGTGTGTGTGTGTATGTCTGTGTGTGTGTATGTGTGTGTCTGTGTTTATGTGTGTGTATGTGTGTGTGTATCTGTGTGTGTGAGTGGGTGTGCATGTGTGTGTGTGAATGGGTGTGTGTGTGTGTGGGGGGGTCAGTGTGGGTCTGAGTGTGTGTTGGTGTGTGTCTGTGTCTATGCGTGTTTGTGTGTGTCTGTGTGTGTGTATGTCTGTGTATGTCTGTGTCTGTGTGTATGTATATGTGTGTGTATGTGTGTGTATGTGTGTGTCTGTGTATGTGTGTGTCGGTGTGTCTGTGTGTGTGTATATGTGTGTGTATGTGTGTGTGTCTGTGTGTGTGTGTGTTTGTGTGTGTGTATGTGTGTGTCTCTGTGTGTGTGTTTGTGTGTGTGTGTATATGTGTGTGTATGTGTGTGTATGTGTATGTGTGTCTGTGTTTATATGTGTGTGTATGTGTGTGTGTCTGTCTGTGTCTGTGTGTGTGTCTGTGTGTCTGTGTGTGTGTATATGTCTGTGTCTGTGTGTGTGTGTGTGTATGTGTGTGTCTGTGTGTGTGTGTGTGTGTCTGTGTGTCTGTGTGTGTGTGTGTCTGTGTGTGTGTGTCTGTGTGTCTGTATGTGTGTGTGTGTGTCTGTATGTCTGTGTGTGTGTCTGTCTGTGTGTGTGTATATGTGTCTGTGTATGTGTGTGTGTGTGGGTGAGGTACTGACCGTCCCCTGTTCTTTTTCAGGTCACAGGGTGTGCGCTGGTGAGGCACTGGCTAAAGTGGAGCTTTTCCTGTTCTTCACCACCCTGCTGCGGAAGTTCCACTTCCAGGCCCCACCAGGGGTGACCGACCTGGACACCAGCCCGAGAATCGGCTTAGTGTCCAACCCGAACCCCCACCGGGTTTGTGCTGTGTCTCGCTGATGGGACCCAGCGACAGGCCCAGTCGGTCTTTCACTGCTGGGTTTATAAAGGTGGGAGCTGCAGCACAAAGTGTGAGGCAGCACCAGAAGCGGATTACCCTGTCTCTATGTGACGTGGCACACAATCATTTACTCTTCGTACAAATCTATATCGTCCCACCTTCACTTCTGTCACGATAATGTTTCCAGGGAATCAACTGAGAATGTTCTCCCATTACAAAACGAGGCAGACATTTCATTGAGAGTTTGAATGCTCTTTGCAAATTAACTCAGACCCCATTCCAAACCTGTGTGACTGATTCATTTTGAGGAGAATCCTTGCTTTTTGGAGCATTACATTCATTGAGTTATTTGAACTGATGCATTGCAATGACTGAATGATTAAACCATGTTCCTGAATCTTGCAATAATTCGCATTTCCCTCTGAACTGTTTGTTTGGCAGGTTTCACACAACCTAGTCAGACTGGTCGGTCTAGGTCCATGGAAACCTAATTGTGTAAAAACTGTCAGATTAATATGAATAACTGAATGGTTGAACCATGTTCACTATTAGAGTCGTACAGTCATAGAGATGTACAGCATGGAAACAGGCCCTTCAGTCCACCTTCTCCATGCTGACCAGGTAGCCCAACCTAATCTAATACCTTTTGCCTGCACTTGGTCCATATCCCTCCAAACCCTTCCTATTCATACACCCATCCAGATGCCTTTTAAATGTTGTAATTGTTCCAACCTCCACCATTTCCTCTGGCAGCTCATTCCATACACTCAACAGTCTCTATGTGAAAAAATTATCCCTCAAGTCCCTTTTAAATCTTGCCCCTCTGACAGTAAACCTAAACCCCTTGTGTTTTACACTCCCGACCTTGCCCTTGCGGAAATGACATTGGCTGTTCACCCTCTCCATATCCTTCATGGTTTTTGTAAACCCCTCGAAGGTCACCCCTCAGCCTCCGACACTCCAGTAAAAACAGCCCCAGCCTATGCAGCCTCTCCCTGTAGCTCAAATCCTCCAATCCTGGCAACATCCTTGTAAATCTTTTCTGAACCCTTTCAAGTTTCACAACATCCTTCCTATAGCAGGGAGACCAGAACTGAACACAGTATTCCAAAAGGGCCCTAACCAAGGTCCTGTACAACCACAGCATGATCTCCAACACCTACACTGAAGTGAATTGTTAATCTGCGACAGCCCATTTTGCTCTCTGTAATAATTGGGGAGTCACAGCTGGAAAGGAGAATTGTTTCTTATTGGACACCAAAATAGAGCCACGACTTGTTTTGTATGTGAGCTAGTCCCAGCCTGGGGCAGACAGTTTTGTAGACGCACCCCTGAGTCTGCAGCACGATGGTCCTGTGGTTAGCACTGCTGCCTAACAGCGCCAGGGACCCAGGTTCGATCCCAGACTCGGATGATTGTCTGTGTAGAATTTGCACAGTCTCCCTGTGTCTGTGTGGATTGGCTGTGCTCAATTACCCCACAGTGTTCAGGGATGTGGTTAGATGCATTAGTCAGGGGTAAATGTAGAGTAATAGGGTGGGGGAATGGGTCTGGGTGGGTTACTCTTCAGAGGGTCAGTGTGGACTTGTTGGGCTGAATGGTCTGTTTCCGTCCTGTGAGGATTCTACTCTATGAATAGTGCCCAGAGTGTGGGGCCTGGACTGGTGGCTGGTTGCTTGCTGTTTTGAGTCAGAGCATGGAGATGAGCAGGTTTGTACTTTACCTCTGTTACACAGGCTCATGTATATAACACTGAGAGGCCACATGATCGAGAATTCATGGTGCCTTTTTGAACACCTCTGTATCCCTGGGTCTGTCACTTAAACAGATCTCTGCTCGCAACTCACAGCATCCCCGGGAATGGGGCAGACCAAAATTAATCTTTGTGTATTTAGGGAAGAGATAGAATCCCCACAGTGTGGGAACAGGCCATTTGGCCCAACAGGTCCATACCAATCCTCCAAAGAGCATTCTACCCACACCCATCCTCAACCCTAACCCTGCCCTCCTCATGGCTAAGGCACCATCCTGCACATCCCTGGATACTGTGGACTATTTAACACAGGCCAATCCACCCTGACCCACAGCCCTGAACACTCTGGGCAATTTACTGTGCCAATTCATCGAACCTGCACATCCCTGGACACAATGGGCAATCCACCTAAGATGCACATCTTTGGACTATGGGAAGAAACTGGAGCACCTGGAGGAAACCTACTCAGACACGGGGAGAATGTGCAAACTCCACACAGACAGTTGCCCGAGGGTGGGATTGAACCCGGGTCCCTGCCGTTGTGAGGCAGCTGTGCTAACCACTGAGCCACCGTGCTATCCCTAGATCTCCACTGTCTTTCTCTCCCTTCCATGTCACCTTCTCCTGCTATTGCTGAAGGCATCTCACTTACATAACAATGTAGGAACACAAGAAGTGGGAATGGGACTGACCAATTGAACCCCTTGATTGAATATGACCAAGGCTGAACTCATCTTGGCTTCAACTCCACTTTGCTGCCCACTCTCCATATCCCTCCAACCCATCACTAATTAAACATCTGTCTATCTCCTCCTCAACTTTAATCAATGTCCTGGCATCCACCACATCCTTCCACATTCAACAGAGATTTGCCTGCACTTCCACACACTACTGTGTCCGTTGCTCCCGATGCAGGCTCCTCTACATTGGGGAGACAGAATGCCAATTTGTGGAACGTTTCATGGAATATCTCTGGGATACCTGCACCAAACAAACCCACCACCCTATGGTTGACCACTTCAACACCCCCTCCCACTCCCGCAAGGATTTGCATGTCCTGGGTCTCCTCCACCACCAAATTCTGGCCACCCGACGCCTGGAGGCAGAATGCCTCATCTTCTGCCTTGGGACCCTCCAACCACACGGAATCAATGTTGATTTCACCAGTTTCCTTAATTCCCCTCCAATTCCAGATCCAACTTTCCAACTCGGCACCTCCCTCTCGTACCTGTCCATCTTCCTTCCCACTTATCCGTTCCACCCTCCACTCTGTCACCGTTACCCTTCCCTTCATCGACCTATCACATTCCCAGCTGCCTTCCCCCCCACCCTCACCCACTCTCCCATTTATCTCTCAGCCCCCTTGGGCACCCCCTCTCATTCCTGCTGAAGATCTTATGCTCGAAACGTTGAGTCTCCTGCTCCTCAGATGCTGCCTGACCAGCTGTACTTTTCCATCACCACACTCTCGACTCTGATCTCCAGCATCTGCAGTCCTCACTTTCTCCTGCTGCCAGATCTGCTGAGTTTCTCCACCCAGACCCCGATGTTTGCAGCAGATTTCCAGCACACACTGTATTTGACATTACCTTTCCCAGGTCTCGGACCTCAGTGGTATTTCGAAACAGGGGCTCGGAAAAATTGCTTGAGTGAAGGAAAATGCAGAAGTGGCATTCATGGGGTGGTAATAAATGGCAGAGAGAAAATCGTACGTGTGGAGAGAATTGCAAGTAAGTGCAGGAATTATGTAGGGTAGGGACAATCACGTGGCAGTTACTGTGGTATGGAACAACGTGAAAGGGGGGAAGTGATGATTGGAAGGGGGTATCTGTGGGGTGAGAGAACGAAAGCTCAATAAACATGGGCCTGCCCAGTGCAAAATGGCAGAAGTTCCCTCAAGGATGCTCCCTCTGCTGGACAAATACAGAACCGTCTTCTCTGTGGATTGTAAACCAGGGGAGGGGATGGGGACGTGTGGGTGGGGGCTACAGAGAGAAAGAAAGAGAGAGACAGGATCCACCAATTTTGGCATCATCCGCAAACTTACTCACCATATCTCCTGTATTCACATCCACATCATTGATATAAATGATGAAAAACCATGACCTGAATGAGCGGTGGGGCAGCATCTACAGGCTGAATGGTCTACTCCTGTTGCTATCTTGTGAGGGGAGCATTGTAACTGTGCAGGCAGCTGGGGTGAATATCTTCCTTAATGCTGGAAAACGGTCAGCTCCAGACACAGTCAGCTCCACAGACCACAGCAGATGGACCACTGCCTCCCTCTGCTGGAGTAGCCCCTGCATTGCACATTAGGGCCAGTTGAAGTTCCAGCACAAAAACAAGTGAAAAGCCCTTCCTCGTGAAGGGTTTATGCCTGAAACGTCCACTCTCCTGCCCCTCGGATGCTGCCTGACCGGCTGTACTTTTCCAGCACCACACTCTTCAACTCTGACTCTCCAGCATCTGCAGTCCTCACATTCTCCTACGTTATTATCAGTACACCTCACAAACCTGCTCCTGTTTTGATTACCACCTCTCATCCCCAGGAACACAGGGACAGCAGACCATTTAGCCCGCCATTTAATGTAGCCATGGCTGATTGAACAGTTACCATTTACTCGCACTATCGCCATAGTCCCTTTTACCAGTGATACCTAAAACTCTAAACTTTAAAGACAACTAATTCCTGATTTCTTAGGATTCAAATTCCAGCATCTGTTGCAATGGGATTCGAACCTGCACCTCAGAACATCTCCTGAGCTGTGGTTAGTCCCAATATCCCATCGCCTCCCCAAAAAGCCACGCTCTTTTTCCCTTTTATGTCACGAATGGATCAAACGTTCTGTCAAAATGATGGATGGAGACTGCTTCAAACGCTCCATTCTGTGGGGAATTCCCTACCTGCAACACGACATGGAAACAAATCCTCCAATGTTCCATGCTCATTCCCATGCAACAATTGTAAATGTTTCCTCTGGAGTTATCCGAAAAACAGGAATAGTTTCTGCATGCCCACTTCTTCAAATTCCTTCCCAAATTTAAAGATGCCCATTTGTTGTCCCCAACACACCACAGTATAAAGGCTGAGATTGACATCATTTCCTAGCTGTGGCAGCTCCTTAACCTGAATCAATGATATGGAAACATGGGTGGGAGGGTGGCTCAGTGGTTAGCACTGCAGCCTCACGGCACCAGGAATCCAGTTTCGGATCCACCCTCGGGCAACTGTCTGTGTGGAGCTTGAACATTCTCCCCGTGTCCAATAGTGTGCAGGTTAGGGTGGATTGGCCATGGGAAATGCAGGGTTATAGGGTAGGGGGTGGGTCTGGTTGGGATGCTCCCTGGAGGGTCAGTATAGACTCAATGGGCCTAATGGCCTGCTTCCACACTGTAGGGACTCTATGGTTTCTGAGCAATATTTCCCACATTTTCTCCAATGATGTCTATTTAATATGAAGATTGGGGATCCCCACTGGCAAAACATGCAATGCTGACACGAGAAACAGCACAAGTGATTTGGATCTGGAATACATTGCTGCAGAGCACACAGGAGGCTTGATCAGCTTTGGCTTTCTGAGGAGAATTGATTAACTATCTGAGGTAGAAATAGGGCAATCCAGTCTTACAGAGAGCTCTTCCTGGGGTGTAAGCACTCTCTTGATTCTCTTATTCCCCAAGTGTCATCGATGCACATTGGCACATTTTGACCTGGCTACAGAATTGGCTATTTGCCAAGAAACACCGAGTGGAGATAAGGGCTTCTTTTTCAGGTGGGTGACCTGTAACCAATGGGGTTCTCCAGAGGTCAGTGCTGGGACCACAAGTGTTTCTATTAACCACTTGGAGGAAGGAAGGGAATGTACCATCACCAAACTTACAGACAACATAAAAATGGATGGAAAGGCAGGCAGTTAATGGAGGGAACTGAAAGAACTTTGGATGCTGTAAATCATAAACAAAACACCAATTGCTGGTTTCATCCCACCATCAGACTGACCATGGGCTATTCCTTCGTAGCTGTCTCATTCTTCGACACATGCATCTCCATCAAGGATATGGACCTCAGTATCCCACTCTCCCCAAACCCACAGATAATCTCGTAATGCTACACTTCCCCAGCTTCCACCCACAACATATTAAAACAGCCATCCCCTATGGACAAGCCCGACACATTCACAGGATCTGTTCTGATGAGGAGGAACATAACAGACACCTGAAGGTGCTCAAGGATGTTCGTAAAAGAACAGGGTACGATGATCAACTCATCGACTGCCAGTTCCGATGTGCCACAGCGAGTACCCGTAATGACCTCCTCAGGAGACAGATACGAGCTGCAACCAACAGTATCCTTCGTTGTTCAGTACTTCCTGGGAGCTGAAAAATGACACCGTGTTCTTCGCAGCTTGCAACATGTTATCGATGAGGATGAGCATCTCGCCAAGACCTTCCCTATGCCTTCAGTTCTCGCCTTTAAACAACCACCAGACCTTAAACAGACTGCCCAGCCTTCAGGACGACATCGACCACAACACTGTACATCCCTATCATGGCAACCCTGCAGGACATGTCAAAGTGAGGACACAGATACCACCATTACACGTGGGGACACCACCCACCGTGTACTGGCTGTATCCCAATCTTTGTCTCGGCCAGCATTGTCTACCTCATACGCTGCAGGCAAGGATGCCCCGAGGTATGGTTTATTGGTGAGACCAAGCAGACGCTACAACAACAGATGACACCACACAGCAATCACCAGGCAGGGGTGTTCGCTCCCAGTTGGGGAACACTTCAGCAGTCAGGGAAATTTGGCCTCAGATCATCGGGTGACTGTGTGAGTATGTAAGAGTGTGTGTCCTCCAATGCGGACTTTGGGATATACAACAACTCAGAGTGGCCGAGCAGAGGCTGATAACCAAGTTCGGTATCCATGGGGATGGCCTCAACTGGGACCTTGGGTTCATGTCACACTACAAGTGACCCCACTACACTACACACTCTCCCTCACACACAAGAACACATAGACACACACTCTTACATACTCACACAGTCATTCAGACCCTCTCTCATACACACTCTCTCTCTCAACACACAAACATACACCTCCCACACTCATACACATTTTCACCAAGCTTTCACACATGCAAACACACTCTCTCACTTTCACTAACACTCACCCACTCACATGCACATACCAACTCTCTCCCTCTCTCTCAAACACATGCACACACATATTAGTCGATGGGGTGAAGTTATATTGATAGAATTATATTTGCAGATACATTCTATTTTGCTCAAAAAATGCACAATCTGCAGGCAGTCAATACATGTATGTTTTGTAAATTTCATGTTGGAAATAGAATCAAAGCCCTTCTTCAGGAAAGGTTGGGAAATAGACAGACTCTAACCTCACACCTTTAATGCATTGTCTGAGCTGAATTATCACCATTTGTTATGAAACCTTAAGTTATCTTGAAAAGGTGATTTACATATTAATGAATTGAAATATTCTAATGATGAAAGACTTAACAACAATCCAGGTTTGTTCAATATATCATTTTAGTTGCATGACACTGAAAACTTTTGCTATAAATTCTGTGTCTTCTGGTCCTATTCTCCACAGCAACCTGATGATGGAGCAGCACTCTGAAAGCACTGTCTGCTGAACACGAGTATCATAACCTAACTTTTTTAATTTCAAAAATATACTTTATTTATAAAATACTTTGATGGTCTGTACAGTTGGACATGCAATACATATGTAAACATTCCATTTCTTGGCATACCAAAACAGAGTAATCATTCCTATTTACAGGTCTGTACGATTACATTTTTAGCTGAGGCATCAGCAGAGCCCAAATGACTGCACGGGCCCCCTGTTCTTCTTTAGGCAGGCCGATCTTACACGGTGGTCTTTCCCCACCGCGCCTTGGCGGCAGCTGCCCCAAGCTTCAGCACGTCCCTCAACACATAGTCCTGGACCTTGGAATGTGCCAGTCTGCAACACTCAGTCGGGGTCAACTCCTTCAGCTGGAAGATCAACAGGTTTCGGACCGCCCAGAGAGCGTCCTTCACCGAGTTGATGATCCTCCAGGCGCAGTTAATGTTCGTCTCGGTGTGAGTCCCAGGGAATAGGCCGTAGAGCACGGAGTCCCGCGTCACAGCGCTGCTCGGGATGAACCTCGACAAGCACCACTGCATTCCTCTCCAGACTTCTTCTGCATAGGCACATTCCAGAAGGAGGTGTGTGACAGTCTCGTCCCCCCCGCAGCCACTTCGAGGGCAGCGTGCGGTGCGGCTGAGAGTCCGGGCGTGCATAAAGGATCTCACAGGCAGAGCCCTTCTCACCACCAGCCAAGCCACGTCTTGGTGCTTGTTGGAAAGTTCTGGCGATGAGGCATTCTGCCAAATGGCTTTGACAGTCTGCTCAGGGAACCGCTCGACAGGATCCGCCCTCTCCTTTTCCCGAAGGGTCTCAAGGACGCTACGTGCTGACCACTTCCTGATGGACTTGTGGTCAAAGGTGTTTTTCTTCATAAACTTCTCCACGAAGGACAGGTGATACGGAACGGTTCAACTACTCGGAGCGTTCCGCGGCAGCGAGGCCAGGCCCATCCTTCGCAACACCGGGGGCAGGTAGAACCTCAGTACGTAGTGACACTTGGTGTTTGCGTACCAGGGATCCACACACAGCTTGATGCAGCCACACACAAAGGTGGCATTGGGTGTATTTTTTCCCCCGGGGAAAGACCACTGTGTAACATCTGCCTAAAGAAGAACAGGGGGCCCATGCAGTCAATTGGGCTCTGCTGACACCTCAGCTAAATATATGGGCATATGATTGAGATAACAATGATAAATTTTGATCTGTGTATGTAAATGTTTACATATGTATGGCATGACCAACTGTACAGCCCATCAAATTATTTTATATTAAGTATATTTTTAAAATTAAAAAAAAGTGCCATTCCCAGGATAAGGCTATCCCATTGCATTTTGGGTGTGCTGACGCCTGCGATGTCCCCAAATGCGGGATACTCGACTGCAAAATTTGTGATAGTGGGGGACTGCGTTCGCCCTCTCCCCTGATTTACAAACTAATGGCAGAATCTGAATTGTGCTTTTTCTGTAGGCAGTGCTGTTATACTGCAACTTGCCTTCTCACGGCTCCATTAACGCCCAGGTTTGCTCGGGCAGTCTTTGGTATACCTTTCTTCCCTCTCCAAGCAAGAGCCGTCCCAAGTTTAAAACCATTAAGCACCCACCAAAACACCTTCTCTCTTAACTGCTCTCAGTCACCATCTGCTCCATGTCATACCACCATTTGCTGCTTCGTCAACCTACCAAGCAAGGGCATCAACACCCTGAGCGACAAAGTGCAAAATCCAGCCCACCTCACGCCTGGGGGGAGCAATGCCTCATCTTCTGCCTTTGGACCCTCCAACCACACAGCATCAATGTTGACTTCAGCCGTTTCCTCATCTTCCACCCCCACCTCATCTCAGACGCGCCCCTCCACTTGACTTGTCCCACCTGTCCATTTTCCTTCCCACCTATCCACTCCACACTCCACACTGACCTATCCCCATCAATGCTCCCCAACCCCCACCCACTTGCATGTACCTATCACCTTCACAGCAAGCTTCCCCCAGCTCCACAACCACCTCCAGTCCAATTACCGCTTTCGCTCTGCTCCAAGTCTCCAGTCTGCTCCAATTCACCTCTCAGCCATTATGTACTGACCCAGGCCTCGAATCCTGTCCCATCCAGCTCTCAGCCATTCTGTCCTGACACAGGCCTCTAATTCGCTCCCCCCCATCCAGCTCTCAGCCATTCTGTCCTGATACAGGCCTCTAATCCTCTCCAGTCCAGCTCTCAGCCATCCTGTATGGATACAATCCTCTAATCCGCCCCCATCCAGCTCTCAGCCATTCTGAACAGATACTGGCCTCTAATCCACTCCAATCCAACTTTCTGCAATTCTGTACTGATTCAGGCCTCTAATGCAGACTCATCCAGCTCTCAGCCATTCTGTACTGACACAGCCCTCTAATCCGCCTTTATACAGCTCTCAGCCATTCTGTACTGATCCAGGCCTCTAATCCTGTCCCATCCAGCTCTCAGCCATCCTGTGCTCATCCGGGCCTCTAATCCACTCCAATCCAGCTCTCAGTCATCCTGTGCTCATCCGGGCCTCGAATCAGCTCCAATCCAGCTCTCAGCCATTCAAGGCTGTTGCATCTCTCCATCGGCTCTTCTTCAGCTCTCAGCTGCTCCACACTGATCCAGGCCTCTGGCTCACTCTGTTTTGCCTCAAAGCTGCTGTGCACTGATCCAGGCCTCTGGCTCACTCTATTCTTCCTTACAGCTGCTGCACACTAATCCAGGCCACCAGCCAATTCTGTTCTGCCTCTCAGCCTCTCCACACCACACTAGGCCTCCAGAACACTGTGTGCTGGCTCACAGCTGCTCCACACTAATCCAGGCCTCCAGCCTACTCTGTTCTGCCTCTCAGCCTCACCACACCACACTAGGCCTCCAGAACACTGTGTGCTGGCTCACAGCTGCTCCACACTAATCCAGGCCTCCAGCCCGCTCTGTTCTGCCTCTCAGCCTCACCACACCACTCTAGGCCTCCAGCCCAATGTGTGCTGGCTCACAGCTGCCCTGCACTGATCCAGGTCTCCAGCCCACTTTGTTCTGCCGCACAGCTGCTCCGCAGTAATCCAGGTATCCTAATTTAATCTTGTCCCATTTGTCAGCACTTGGCCC
Organism: Chiloscyllium punctatum; assembly: GCF_047496795.1. Classification (NCBI taxonomy): domain Eukaryota; kingdom Metazoa; phylum Chordata; class Chondrichthyes; order Orectolobiformes; family Hemiscylliidae; genus Chiloscyllium; species Chiloscyllium punctatum. The sequence continues at coordinate 43,708,851 of NC_092768.1, read as the reverse complement.
TTATCCCTCTGAACCCTTCCTATTCATATAGCCATTCGGATGCCTTTTGCATGTTGTAATTGTACCAACCTCCATCGCTTGGATCGTTTGGTTGTGCTGACCTGCTCTTGGTGGATCTTCATGATGGCTTCGACCCAACGCCAATTCAGGTACCAGCCAACCTCTCAGCTATGGCCTCAGCAGCCACTTGCAGCCCTGGCAACGTCATTCAGAACACAGTCAGGGTGACCGTGAAGAAAGTGGAGGAGCACACACCGGTGGGTTGGAGGTTGTTTGTGAAGAAAGTTCTGCTGGAGTGCTGCGGGCTCGCAGTAGTGGACGATCCGCTGTCCGTGCACAGACTCGTGTGCATCTGCGACCAGTTCGAACGGGCCTCGGGGGCCAAGGTAAACCGAGGCAAGAGCGAGGCCATGCTCTTCGGGAACTGGGCCGACCAATCCTCTATCCCCTTCACCGTCAGGACTGACCACCTGAAGGTGCTGGGTATTTGGTTCGGGGGGGCTGGGGCGTGCGCCAAGACCTGGGAGGAGCGGATCAGGAAGATGAGACAGAAACTAGGCAGATGGGGGCAACGGTCGCTCTCCATCGCGGGAAAAAACCTGGTCATCAGGTGTGAGGTACTCTCAGTATTGCTATATGTGGCACAGGTCTGGCCTATCCCCAGGACCTGTGCCGCCGCAGTCACCCGGGCCATCTTCCAATTCATTTGGAGATCAAAGATGGACCGGGTCCGAAGAGACTCTATGTACAAAGACCGGTGCAATGGGGGAAAAAACACGCCCAATGCCACCCTCACCCTGATGGCCACCTTTGTGTGTTGCTGCATCAAGCTGTGCGTGGATCCCCGGTACGCAAACACCAAGTGTCACTACGTACTGAGGTTCTACCTGTCCCCGGTGTTGCGAAGGATGGGCCTGGCCTCGCTGCCGCGGAACGCTCCGAGTAGTTGGACCGTTCCGTATCACCTGTCCTTCGTGGAGAAATTTATGAGGAAAAACACCTTTGACCACAAGTCCATCAGGAAGTGGTCAGCACGTAGCGTCCTTGAGACCCTTCGGGAAAAGGAGAGGGCGGATCCTGTCGAGCGGTTCCCTGAGCAGACTGTCAAAGCCATTTGGCAGAATGCCTCATCGCCAGAACTTTCCAACAAGCACCAAGACGTGGCTTGGCTGGTGGTGAGAAGGGCTCTGCCTGTGAGATCCTTTATGCACGCCTGGACTCTCAGCCGCACCGCACGCTGCCCTCGAAGTGGCTGCGGGGGGGACGAGACTGTCACACACCTCCTTCTGGAATGTGCCTATGCAGAGGAAGTCTGGAGAGGAATGCAGTGGTGCTTGTCGAGGTTCGTCCCGAGCAGCGCCGTGACGCGGGACTCCGTGCTCTACGGCCTGTTCCCCGGGACTCACACCGAGACGAACATTAACTGCGCCTGGAGGATCATCAACTCGGTGAAGGACGCTCTCTGGGCGGTCCGAAACCTGTTGATCTTCCAGCTGAAGGAGTTGACCCCGACCGAGTGTTGCAGACTGGCACATTCCAAGGTCCAAGACTACGTGTTGAGGGACGCGCTGAAGCTTGGGGCAGCTGCCACCAAGGCGCGGTGGGGAAAGACCACCGTGTAAGATCGGCCTGCCGAAAGAAGAACAGGGGGCCCATACAGACGTTTTTTTGGGCTCTGCTGATGCCTCAGCCAAATATATGTATATATACAAGATTGAAAAAATGCACAGGATTGTAAAGGACAAGAATAAAGTCGAATCTGTGTTTGTAAATATGGACATATGTATGGCATGATCCAATGTACAGACCATCAAATCATTTATGAATAAAGTATATTTTTGAAATAAAAAAAAAAATCAAGATCCACCAAGAAGGGACTCGCTGTACAAAGATCTGGGCAACGGGGAAGAAAATACACCCAATGCCACCCTCACCCTGATGGCCACCTTTGTGTGTGGCTGCATCAAGCTGTGCGTGGATCCCCGGTACGCAAACACCAAGTGTCACTACGTACTGGGGTTCTACCTGTCCCCGGTGTTGCGAAGGATGGGCCTGGCCTCGCTGCCGCGGAACGCTCCGAGTAGTTGGACCGTTCCGTATCACCTGTCGTTCGTGGAGAAATTTATGAGGAAAAACACCTTTGACCACAAGTCCATCAGGAAGTGGTCAGCACGTAGTGTCCTTGAGACCCTTCGGGAAAAGGAGAGGGCGGATCCTGTCGAGCGGTTCCCTGAGCAGACTGTCAAAGCCATTTGGCAGAATGCCTCATCGCCAGAACTTTCCAACAAGCACCAAGACATGGCTTGACCCCGACCGAGTGTTGCAGACTGGCACATTCCAAGGTCCAAGACTATGTGTTGAGGGATGTGCTGAAGCTTGGGGCAGCTGCCGCCAAGGTGTGGTGGGGAAAGACCACCGTGTAACATCTGCCTGCCTAAAGAAGAACAGGGGGCCCATACAGATGTTTTTTTTGGGCTCTGCTGATGCCTCAGCCAAATATATGTGCATAAGATTGAGAAATGCACAGACCTGTATATGGCAATGATTAATTCTGATCTGTGTATATAAATGTTGACATATGTATGGCATGACCAAATGTACAGACCATCAAATCATTTTACGAATAAAGTATATTTTTGAAATAATAAAAAAAAATCAAGATCCACCAAGAGCAGGTCAACACAACCAAACAACCCTCCAACATCCAATCATGATCCAGCGATGGTCTCCAGTAGCTCCGACATCTCGCAACATGATCCCCTTGGTTTCGATGTTGTATACCTAACATCGAAACATTAGCTTAGGGGCACCACGTCTGATTTACAATCCAGTTGTTGTTTGTCTCAGTAATGGTAAGCACATCACACCCTCTAAAATATATCTAAGCAACAACAATATCTTGCATTTATATTGTATCTTTGATGAAGTAGACACTTCAGAAGCATAATTAGCAAACACAATTTAAGACCAAAGCACTTAAGCAGCTACTGGGTGATGTTGATGAAACCATTGTTGATGAATGCTTCTTAATTATTCCAATTAGGAATGGCCAATAAATGCTGGCCTAGCTGTTGATGCCCTCATCCAGTGAATGAAGCTTTTTTATAAAATGATCAGGTGACTGCACGCTTGGTCAAAGAGGTGGTTTTAGAGCATCTTAAAACAAGATTGAATGAGGTAGAGATGTTCAGGAAGGGCATTCCCTACTTCAGGGTCCAATGAGTTGGAGAGACACACATTGTTGGTGGAGGAATTAAGACAGAGGCAACTTGAAGAAGCCAGAGTTGGAGGAGTACAGAGACCCTGAAGGGTTGTGGGCTTGAGGATGTTACGGAGACAGGGAGAAGTGAGACCATGGAGGGGTTTTAAAACATGTATGAAAATTTTCAAAATCAAGGCATTGTTTAACTGGGAGCAATCATGGACCAGTCACCAAGGGTGGAGTGGGGAAATAAGATGTTCACTAATGAAGTGATGTTTGGCACGAAACATGAGTTTGAAAACATATTAAACACATAATACTCAAATAGTATTGTGAAACATTACTTGGTAAAGTGAGACACCCATCCTCCAGTTACTCTTTGTGGAGATTTAACCAAGAATTTAGTTGTTCTTAAAGGTTACATGAAGCTGGATTAATTTTTTTTTGTAAAGTAATTAATTGCTGATTAAATTTTGTACAGTTTCAAGCCCGATTGCTTGATAAAGTTGAGTTAACTAATGGAAGGCAGGACCACTTCTTCAGACTTTAAGGGAAATCCAATTATGTTCAAACACTTTCAAACAGAATTCAAGCCTTTGCTCACCATGAAATTAACATTCTAAACCAGTGCAATAATTATTTCAAAATAGAATGTTAAACAATTTATTTATCTTACGATTATAAAATCCTACAAAAGGACAACATTGCCAGGAACTACATATTGTCCAATAATTGAGCACACTTGTCATCTACTATTTGATTATTTGAAGAAAACATTTTTGAAAGAGTAAAATCATAACATATAATGATAGGAATAACTGAGTAGTAATGTTAATGTAGTGTTTAACCTCCCGAAACTGATATTTTAGGAATGTGTGATCGTTACTATTTGTTTCTGAAGGTAGTTCCTGATTTTCTTTCGATACATTCATGACCTTCCTCCTTGCCCTATCCATGTACTGATCATCGCTGTGCGCAGTATGGACAGATTACTCAAGAATAAGAAAATTGATATGGAATTATGAAATAATTTTCTTCTCTGAAGCTAAAATAAAACAGATACAAATTGAAAATAGTACAAATACATGATAGGTTAGTCAGCATTTGAATAGGGAAAGTACAGCTTCAGGTTTTAGATTGAGATTTTGAAAAGTCAATCTTATTGTTCCTCAAGGATTTTACATTGTGTATTTTCAATCGAACTAGAATTAGGTTTATTGTCTTGTGTATTCAAGTTACAAAAGACCAGGAGTACAGTGTAAAGTGTACAATGTCACCAACACACTGTGCCAGCTTAGGTACAAATCTTAGTACAAAAAAAGAGAAAACAAAAAAGTTATACTACATCAGAGATATACATAATATAAATCAGGAAAATACAAAACAAAGCTAATAAGATAGACATTAGTCTTTCCACAAGGGCTTTCCACTGGTTACCAACCAGTACCATTGTTGCTCTGGACTACTGGCCTCCCCACTCTAGAGATGCTGGTTACCCCTGCCCTGGGCCCACTGGCTACTGTCCCCGCTTCACTCTGGGCTGCTGGCATCCCCACTGTGGGCGCACTAGTTGACTCTGTTCTGGGCCCACTAGCTACCAGCCCAGAGTGAGGTGGGACAACAGTCAGCAGGCGTGGAGCTGGGGTGACTAGCTGCATGGTCATTGTCTAACATGTGTGTCAGCTGGATGACACTTGCTACTTAATAGTAGATGTTGGGATCGTGTCCAGGCCTTGCTGTATTTTGACTGCTCAGTATCTGAAGGGTCATGAATTGTATCCCCGCCTTTTGATGGGGCGGAAGATCATTGACAAAACAGCTGGAGATGGTTGGGCAAAGTACATCACCCTGAAGAACTCATACAGTGATGGCTTCTGGATATGGTGAGTGATTCTTAACAATTACAATCATTATTGATTGTGCGGGACATGTCTCCAACCAGTGGGGAGTTTTCCCCGATTCCTATTGACTAGTTTTACAGGACTCATTAAGGTTACACTCGGTCAAATAAAACACTGAAATCATTGGCAGTCATCCTTACTTTCCCTCTTGAATTTTCTGTTGTCCATTTTGTACCAAGGCTGTAATAACAGTAGGAGGTGAATGGGCCAAGTGCAACCCAAACTGAGTGATAAGGTTATTGTGGAGTAAGTGCCACTTGATGGCATTGTCAATGACACGTTTTATAGTTTTGCTGATGATTGAGAGTAGACTAACAGGGTGGAAAGAGGATGGCTAGGGTTTTTGTGTACAGGACCCAACTGGATGATTTTCCACATTCTTGGTAGATGCTAATGTTGTAGCTGCACTAGATCAGCTTGGCTAGGTGCATGGCTCATTCTGGAGCCTTAGTCTTCACTGCTGTTGCTGGAATATTGTCTGGGCATAAAACTTCGATGGTATCCAGTGTCAAGATCATTCACTTGGCATGTCTGACTGAAGAAAATGCTTCCACCTTAGTAAAGGAACAATAAAAACCATGGAAGACATCTACATCCAGGCAATTTGATTTGATTTAAGTGACCTGGATTCTTCAAATCATACGAGTGGTGAGCACAAATGAGGCAAGTAATACCAAGTGATAAATTGTTCACAAAATTGGGTTTAAGAGTCTTTGGATGGTGGCTCTTATCAAAAGGGGGATTGTTCGGGTAACCATGACCGAGCAGCACAAAACGGCCAATGACTGCACCTGAGTGAAACAGCAGAACATGGCTGACAGTTGTCTTAGAGACCTTGGAAAAATATTTGCTGAATGTAGCCTGCACAACCTAGTAGCTCTGTGGACCCAAGGTACCAGAACTGAGATAGAATATGCAGCTGCAGTTGTTTCACCATAAGACATAGATAAGAAATTTTGACACCACATTTAATTAGTGAGTCTGTCTTGAATTATTTAATCAATCTGTTACAATACTAATCGTAGGTTTTCGTTAAGATCCTTCAAATAATCATCGGTATGGATTCTGAGGTAGTTATATATTCATCTATATACAAAAAAAACCCACTGAAAACATTAAGGGGAAAGATCTAAATAAAATCAGGAGGGGAAACCAGTGTCAGTAAGTAAAAGCAGCCTTTATATCATTACAGGGAGAACAGGTACAGAAACTAGAATGCAGGTTAAATGAACATATTGTAAGACACCCAAGGGTAAAGATCAGGGTGTCTCATAAATGTGGTGAGAAATTCACTGTCACAACTCAGTAGTTAAAGAATTCTAACATTAAGTGGAAACCATATAACTTCATTGGAACTGATATTATAACAACTAGTAAATTTTTTTTTTGCATTTTATGTAATGAGGTTAATGAGGAACTTAAAAAGTCCTTAAGTGATAGGTGAATATCCAATTAATTTACAGTTAACATGGTGCAGCTGACAAACACCTGGGCGGGAATGGACTTGAATACATTGTCCATTGTGAAAAACCCCAAGAAGGGAGTGAGGAGAGTCTGGGAAACATGAGACCATGGAGGACTCGGGGCTGACCACAAGCATGTCCATCTGTAGCTGTTTAGACAGACAATTACCTGAATTGAAAATATATGTAATTAATTAACGATTAGTTTGTAAACATTAAGCACCGGATGTATATTGTTCTTTGTTAGTGAAGACTTCTTTGGATTTTCAGCTGTTTTTCTTCCCCAATGGAATAAACTCTTTGGTGCTGGCAGTGAACTCCTGGGTGTCAAGTGAATCATTTGGTCATTCCACCCCAACATTAGAAACTGAAACAAATATAGAAAATATTGGATATGTTCAGCTGAAGTCAACAGGATCTGTGGAGCAAGAAAAACAACATTTACTAATGGTGTTGATTACCTTTCAACAGAAATGGAACGGAATATTGACGGTGAACAAAAGTCTAAGTTTTCAGCTTTGGAGGTTATGTCGACACTAGTGAATACCTACCCTCCAATCTTCCAGCACCTCACCCATGGCTAACAATGATGCAAAAATATCATCCAGGGTTGATATTTCAGTCTTTGTTTCAGATTTCTGAGGAATTCAGTCTGGTTCTGTGGTACGTGGAACCTGGTCAAGCTGGATGGGTGAATGCTTCATGGGACCTGACCCAATATTCTCTCAGAGATTTGTTCCTGCTGATAAGGGGTGGGTTTAAACCACCTTGTCAGGGAAAGGAAACTTGAAGGGTAACCCAAATTAGAAAGCAGTGAAGTTGGTAAAAGGATATCAAGAAGATTCTTGGGAGAATAGCAGGTAGGAGAACAAAGTAGAGCACTGATTAAGGTTTGAAAATACAATGATGCCAAAAATCCAGAGTTAAAGGCACTTGACCGAAAAGCACACTGCTTTCACAGCAATATAATCAATCTAAAGGCACAAATAAAGATCGTGGGTGTGATCTAATGTTGCTGCTGAAACAATGGCTGCATGGTAACCAGGACTGGGAATGCAGTATTTAAAGATGGATAGAAGGAAAAGGAAGTGGTGTTGTGCTGATAATAATAGATGGGATCATACAGTAATGAGGGAGGGTTTCAGATCAGCAGAGTAAGTGTGTGTAAGCTGTCTGGGTGGAGCTAAGAAACAGGAAGGGGCAGCAATATCATCTGGATTTGTTTATTTGCCACCAACAGTAGTAATGGTGTGGAGTGTGGTATTAATCAGGAGATGACATTATGTTCTAACATGGGCAATACAGCTGGGTGACTTCAATCTGCATATGCACTGGGTAAACTAATTATGCATAATGCAGTGAAGGACAATATTTTATTTCAATTCACTGATGGATGAGAGTGAGACTGGCTGGACTAGAATTTACTGCCTGTCCTTAGCTACCCTTGAAAAGATAGCTGTGAGCTGCCTTCTTGAACATCAGCAGTCCATCTGCTCTAGTTACAGCCATTATGCCATTGAAGAGGGAATTACAGGATTTTGATTCAGCAACAATAAAGTAACGGTGATATAGTTCCAACACAGAATGGTGAATGGCTTAGAGGGGAAACTGTAGGTGGTGGTGATGCTAAGTATCTGTTGCTTGGAATGTATCTGTTGCTCTTGTCCTTTTGGAAGGAAGCGGTAATGGGTTCAGAAGGTGCTGTCTCAGGATCTTTGGCAAATTTCTGTCGTGAATCTTATCGCTAGTATACAGTGATAAGGAAGATACCAGAGATCTCCAGAAATTTGAGAGATGATATGGTTATACTGGAGATATTAATGCAGCTGGAAATGGATAAATCCCTCGGACCTGAGTCTTCATCCCAATATATTGAAGGAGATGGCTGTAGAGATAATTGATGCATTTTTACGATCTGTTCTCACTGATTGGAATTAAGTGAATGTCACTATTATTTAAGAAGGGAGCCAGAGAGAAAATAAGGAATTACAAACATGTCAGGCCGACATAGTAACAGGAAAAAATGCTACAAATCTACCGAATCAATGAGCAAAAACTGATAGTCAAGTTCAATACCCATGAAGATGACCTCAACCATGATCTTGGGTTCATGTCATTTACATGTGACCCCACCACAGTTCTGTATCTGTAAAACCTTTCTTTCTGTCCTATTTTGACACAATCACCATGATAAATTATGATCTATCTTAATTACATCATATAGTTTTAGATTTATTACTTTTGTTAGACCTGCGATTCTTATGCCGATCATATTATTCCAGTCAAACAAAAACCAAAAGAACTACGGATATTGTAAACCAGGAGGGGGTTTGCTTAGTGGGTCTAGTGGCATCTGTGAAAAAGATTCAGAGTTAACGTTTTGGGTCCGGTGATCCTTCCTCTGGTTTTTCTTCCCAGATACTGCCGGGCCTGCTGTGCTTTTCCAGTAGCTTCCGTTTGTGTTCCCTGTTACTCCAGTCATTTGGGTTGTGTCCAACACCACTTTATTTTCATTTTTTTGTAATTATCTCTCTGCCTCACTTAAACTGATTTGAGGTTATCCTTTCAGTTGTTATTCAGCTGTTGACACTTTACTCACACTGTATAATACTCTTCGTCACCTGCAGAGGCTTATTGTGTAACACCTGACTCACACCTTTTATATGATCTGATTTCTCTGCCTTGATCTCTCTGCCGATAAACTGTGTTCTGTGTTTTTCTCACTCACTTCACCTGACAAAGGGGCTACACTTTAAAAGCTTGTGATTTCAATTAACCCTGTTGGACTATCAACTGGTGTTGTCTAATTTCGGACTTTGTTCGCCCCAGTCCAACACCGGCACCTCCACATCATATAAATCTATTGTGGAGGATGGGATAAATACACACCTAGGTGTTGAAGATTGGTTTGGGCAGTCAGTGTGGATTTGCAAAAGAGAAATTGTGTTGGACAAAATTGTTGGAGCTTCCTTAAAACAGAATTTTAAGAAGAGAGCCAATGATGTGATAAACTTAATTTTTAGAATATGTTTGATGAAGTCCACTGAGCAACCTAGTTAGAAAGATTAAATGTACAGAATTGGATTGGACTGGCACAGATTAATGATTGGCAAACAGACAGAACCAGAGATACAGGTCATTCTCATGTTGGCAGGTTGTGCTTCATGGGATAACACAAAGATCTGTACTTAGCTTCCAGCTGTTCACAGTATACATCAGTGATTTGGAGGCAAGGATCAAATGCAATATTTCCAAATCTGCAGCTCATATAAACTGAGGACAGGGAGAGGCCATTCAGCCCCTCGAGGCTGTTCCATCGTTCAGTTAAACATGGCTGGCCTATGGCCTAAATCTATATACTAAAATATTGATACTTTTGCTCAATAAAAATCTGTCCATCTTAGATGGCGTAGCCTGCTATTGTTCAAGAAAACTAGTCATTAAAAAAGAAAGCCAGAAATACAATCATAACAACTGAAATAACAGGGCTGAAACACTGGCCAAAAAGCAAGGTATGGTGGCAACACCTAAGCCAAGACAGACAATTTTGCCCAAACAGGTCCTTGCAAAGATTCAAGCCCAGACAACTCAAAAGTAGAGAGATTCAAGACTGCTTTACAAAGTGTAAAGGGCAACTCAATATTTCCTTCCAAACAAATCACCACATGGGGCAGATACACCTCAATAATACAGAAGATGAGGTACATACTCCGGTTTCAAAAGGTGGACACTCAGTCCCCAAAGTAAACAATTCAAACAGGTCACTGTTAGCAAGCCATCAAAATCTATTAACAATATTTAAAGATGGCAAAAGCAATCAACTCAATGCCCCAATTGTTCAAGTCCTTGGGAACAATTAGCAAAATATACTTACCCAGGTATTTTTCAGTGTAATCGGGAAAGGACTACACACCAACAGCCAACCATAAATGAAGCATGCAGACATTTTATTCAAATACAACAAAAAAAGGTAAGAAATAAAATCTTAACTGGAGCAACTTGATTCTTTGGAAACTTGAATATTCCCAGAGGCTGTCAGCTTTTGCTGGCTTTTCAAACTCATAGGATTCCATTTAGTCCACACAGATCCTTCAAAGAGCATCCCATCCAGAGCCATTCCCTACCCTGTAACCTGGCATTCCCCACGGCCAACCCACCTTGCCTGAACACCGTGGGCAATTTAAAGTATGGCTAATTCAGCTAATCTGCACATTTTTGGTCTGTGGTTGGAAACCCACAGAGAAACTCTACACAGACAATGGCCCCGAGTGTGGAATCGAACCTCCGTCCCTGGAGCTGTAATGCAGCAGCGCTAACCACTGAGCTACCCTGTGCTACCCTGACATTGACCATTCAGGGTTTGCTCCTTTTTCCTGCCCTTCCTTCGGTCGGAGGCAGGACTTTAATCGAGGTTTGCAGCCTTTAATAAATGTTTTGAACCATTCCCCATCCACCCTCCGGCTCCAAGGTTCCCTTCTCGTTCCCACATCCTCACCACCAGCACGTGGGAAAAACAGCATCACCCAGCCCTCTGTCACAATGCGCATGCTCCAGAGTGAGGGAGTTACTGCGTCTGCGTACTTACCTGTTGTGGCCTGTATAGGGGAGGTTCTCAACCGCGAGGAGTTCTGGGTAGGTAAACTAGCCATTGCTGTGTAACTTCTCTTCGTTGGATAGGGAGTGTGGGAAGGGAGATGGTGGTTTTTAATGAATAAAATGTGGAACCAAATTATACTTGAATACCGGTAGTGTAAAGAACAATGAAGTGCAAATGTTCCGCGAGCACCTGCTGGGCGGATTACACCTTTAACAATGTCGGAGCTGATATCCCCACAGCGAGATTTCCTAGAGTTGTTAGTGTGGTTTAAACCAGCTCATTAGGGAATGCAAACCTAATTGGAAGGAAGTAATTTTGATAACAGGAAGCAGAACAAAGGCAAGGAAGACGAAAAGGCAGGACAGAGAGCTGAACATCGTGCATGGTCTGAAAGTGAAATGGTGTCAAAAAGGTAAAGTTAATGGCACTCCCCCTGAATGGATGGAACATTCACAACAAGGCAATCAAGCAAAACGGAGAAAGTGAGGACTGCAGATGCTGGAGATCAGAGCTGAAAAATGTGTTGCTGGAAAAGCGCAACAGGTCAGGCAGCATCCAAGGAGCAGGAGAATCGACGTTTCGGCCATAAGCCTGAAGAAGGGCTTACGCCCGAAACGTCGATTCTCCTGCTCCTTGGATGCTGCCTGACCTGCTGCGCTTTTCCAGCAACATATTTTTCAGCTTCAATCAAGCAAAACGTTCGAATAGAGCTCACTATGAGCTAATTGCTATTACACAAACAAAGGTCACATGCTTAGCAGAACTGGGAACTGAATCGTCAAGGAAATTCGAAGATTCAGAATAGATGACAAGTTGTAAAGGGAGGTTGTGTTCGAACAATATTCCGGAATGCCATGAATGGATTACCAAGGGAACAGCTTGGATCAGGAGTGGTGTGTGGAATCTTTTCAGACGTGGCTAAAAGATAGCAGAGGGCAGCAGACGTTAGTTCGATCCATTTCGAGGCCACCAAATAACGGTGGGGGTGTGTGGCATAATTTTCATCAGGACATGAGAGTGTTCTGTCACATGGACATCGAAGTTGCCATGGGTGACTTCTATCCGCATATATAATGAGAAAACACAACACAGTTGAACGCCGAAGCTGTGAAGAACGAGATTGTGGAGTCTTTATCGGGTGGTTTTCTCAAACACAATGTTGGAAGGCCAATGAGAGGATGTGTTATTCTGGATCTAGTATTTTGGAAGAAGAAATGGTTAATTAATAATCTTGTTATTATTTTAAAAAAAGACTTCAGAAATGAGTGATGTTAAAACGACAGAATGTTATAGAATCATGGTACCATTCTAGCAAGGGTGTTAATTTTCACATAAGGCGAATTATGAAGACCTGAGGTCCAAATTAGTTTTCGTGCAGTTGAAAAATACAATAAACGGCATGACTCTACATAGCAATGGACAGTCATTAAAGGACTATCACACAACTTGCAGCCAGTATGCATTCTGTTAATGGGCAGTAAAGAAAAAAATTGCATCAACCAGCCTGTCAAAAGAAGTTCAGGACTCAGAGAAAAAACAAATGCCTACAAAATTGCCAGAAATAACAGTAATTCTGAGTATTGGAAGGTTTGGAGAATACAAAAAATAAGATGCAAATACTGTTAAGCAACAGGAGAATACAATTCACTGTACTCAGGCAGAATAAGACACACAAACCGATGCTAAAAGCCTTTGTCATATATAAAAGGGAATGCTTGCCCAACACAAACGTGGGTCCACTAAAAGTAGAGTCAAGAGACTTTAAAATGGAGAATAAAGAAATAGAAGAGAAGCTAAAGGAATACCTTATGTTTGTCTTCACTGAGGAAGATACCATCAGTCTCCAAGAAGTAGAAATTTAAGTCACCAAGGAGAATGGAGTTCGAGGGAAGTAACATTAGTAATAAGATTGTACAGCAGAAATTAATGAGGCTGAAAATGGATAAACCTCAATGCTTGATATTCTTCATTTCAAAGTATTGAAGGAGTTGGATGTTGAAATATTTGAAGCATTCATGAATACCTTAATTTTCTATTCCTTTTGACTGGAAGATTGCAAATATCACATGGTTATTTTAGAAGAGAGTGAGAATAAAACCGAGAAACAGAAGCTGATTAGACTTTGAAATCTAACATTTTCTCTACTACATATTTATGATAAAATCAATTTGAATTTGTAAATCACAATGTGTTTGTCAAATTTGCTCGAGGTTTGGAAAACCAAACTTGATAAAAGAGAGCTAAGAGATGTATTGTAGTGTGTTTGCCCTGATGGGGAAACCAGAACTGAATGTCACAAGTGGGGACAAATAAGGTAGATGTGATTAAGGTCCAATGTGAGGAGTTTTTTTTTATGAGGGGTTGTGAATCATACTTGGAGGATGCTCAGCCTGAGTTTGTTCAGATCACAGATTGATAAATTTGGTTTCTAATGACATACATGGTTTTGGGGATGAGGTGAGTAAAATGTATTGTATTATTCAATCAGACATGATCATACTGAACAACTGAGCAGACCGAGTTGGTGTACTCCTATTCTGATGTTCATAAGAACAATTGTGGGAATGACAGTTTAATGGGGGTAGCAATGTATCTATAAAGACAAACTGGAGTCAAAGATTGGTAGGAAAATCACAGTTGAATGAAGAGGGGGCATTTCAGGCACAGTCAAGTGTGTTTTCTCAGTAGTAAAAGTAGGGCAAAATGAAATACAGCTTCCTGTTGGCAAAAGATGTCAAAATACTGACAAATAAGGAAGTGTATTTATGACTGATGCAAATACAACATACAATTGAGAACTGCTTTGAATCTTTCAGAACAAGGTAACAAAGTGAATGTGAGAAGCATAGCAGAAGTATGAAAAAGGTAGCCAACTAAGCAGGTATTCCAAACTGGTTTGGTGACAAAATACTGAGGTGATGGTATTAAGCTGTGATATAGAAGGATGGACAATGATGTTCATGTTCACACTGGAACAGGAGATCCTGTTATCTTTTTTTTTTATTTCAAAAATATACTTTATTCATAAATGATTTGATGGTCTGTACATTGGATCATGCCATACATATGTCCATATTTACAAACACAGATTCGACTTTATTCTTGTCCTTTACAATCCTGTGCATTTTTTCAATCTTGTATATATACATATATTTGGCTGAGGCATCAGCAGAGCCCAAAAAAACGTCTGTATGGGCCCCCTGTTCTTCTTTCGGCAGGCCGATCTTACACAGTGGTCTTTCCCCACCGCGCCTTGGCGGCAGCTGCCCCAAGCTTCAGCGCGTCCCTCAACACGTAGTCTTGGACCTTGGAATGTGCCAGTCTGCAACACTCGGTCGGGGTCAACTCCTTCAGCTGGAAGATCAACAGGTTTCGGACCGCCCAGAGAGCGTCCTTCACCGAGTTGATGATCCTCCAGGCGCAGTTAATGTTCGTCTCGGTGTGAGTCCCGGGGAACAGGCCGTAGAGCACGGAGTCCCGCGTCACGGCGCTGCTCGGGACGAACCTCGACAAGCACCACTGCATTCCTCTCCAGACTTCCTCTGCATAGGCACATTCCAGAAGGAGGTGTGTGACAGTCTCGTCCCCCCCGCAGCCACTTCGAGGGCAGCGTGCGGTGCGGCAGAGAGTCCGGGCGTGCATAAAGGATCTCACAGGCAGAGCCCTTCTCACCACCAGCCAAGCCACGTCTTGGTGCTTGTTGGAAAGTTCTGGCGATGAGGCATTCTGCCAAATGGCTTTGACAGTCTGCTCAGGGAACCGCTCGACAGGATCCGCCCTCTCCTTTTCCCGAAGGGTCTCAAGGACGCTACGTGCTGACCACTTCCTGATGGACTTGTGGTCAAAGGTGTTTTTCCTCATAAATTTCTCCACGAAGGACAGGTGATACGGAACGGTCCAACTACTCGGAGCGTTCCGCGGCAGCGAGGCCAGGCCCATCCTTCGCAACACCGGGGACAGGTAGAACCTCAGTACGTAGTGACACTTGGTGTAGATCCTGTTATCCCGCAATGAGGCTCCGGAAATGTCCTGCAGTGGAGCCCAGGAAACCCACAAGATCAGGAATGGACAGACATGAGGCAATCACTTCAGGGTGGGGAGGGGAATTATTTTGACAGGTTTTAGTGTCTGGGAGGGTGGGACCGGGTTCTGAGAGAGTGAAAATGTCTCAGATACATAAATGGATCCAAGCTAAATGTCACTTTTCCCCACCCCCACAAACCAGGCCTTGTTATCACATCAGCTGCTATTGGACATAACCCTTTGTCAGATGCAAATAGTCCCAGTAGCAGCTATTAATGTTCCCAGACTAACCATTATCCACACCTTTGTTTGTCTAACTGTATAACTCTCTCTTTAGACTATTTCCACGTATTGTTTACCCATCCCCATCCCCCACAACATTTATCTCAAAAGATGCTGTCAGACCTGCTGAGTTTTCCCAGCAATTTCTGTTTTTGTTGGATTTCCAGCATCCGCACACAGTTAATTCAGTTTTTTTTTGTTAACTGTTTAACTCTCTGCCACGTCTCTTCTGGGTATGGCCAATTTGAAGAAGTGCTGCTCCTGTCTCTGACAGGATTTTCATTCCAATCTTTCTTATTTCTTGTTCACCACCGTTAATTTTGCTGTCACTCCTGGTGTTTGACAAGGTATTTGTGAAAACCCCTGTCCACAATCACATCATATTTCTCAGAGACTGCCTCCGGCTCAGACTCCCCCCACGTGGATTCCAACTCCACTTCCATCCTTTGTGTTGAATCCATCCAGTATCACAGGTATCTCTGTGCTGTTCAACGGTCTCCTGACAGCTGTTCTCATCATTTCCTGAGATCCACACTCAGTGTCATACATTGTCATATACACATTCCCAACCTCTGTCCAACAGCAGCGCCTCATGCTGGCTCAGACCTGTGGTTGTTGCCTGATGTACTGATCTCTACATTGCACAGGATGAGCACCAGCTCTCTGGTCCCTCCTCCTATTTCCCCCTGACCCATGACCCTACCATTGGCACCACAGTGCATTGTGTCCACAATGGTCACCAACCTCATCTCATCCAAGAATCTCACCCTCAGTGTATCCAAGCTCATAGTCTCCTAACTCCACACATCTTACTTCTACCTCCTTCCCAAAATCCCCACACTGGGCTGCCTGGGCAGACTCACTGCTCCAGCTGCACAGGAACCATCTTATCCTTCCTCAACTTTGTTTTGTGATCTGCCCTTATCCAGTCCCTTCTCCCTTACAGCTGCCATTCCTCTGCTTTATGTCAGTTTCAGAATTTCCAGTTCATGGGCTCTGGCCACCTCCTCTTCACTTTGGGTGTATCATCCCCTTTTACACGTCCACCCCCAATCAGGATGGTCTCAGCGCTCTCTCCATCTTCCTGGTAAAATGGTCTGAACCATCTCCATCCATCACCACCCTCCTCCTGGCCAAGCCCATCCTTAAAATTTCTTTCAACTCTTTCTTCAGGTCAAAGGTATGCGTACCAGACATATCCACATGCCTGCCTCTTGGAACATTCCTTGTCCCACTCTTGTTCTGGCCTCCATCACAACTGTTTCTCCGGTAGGTCAATGATATCACCAATGCTGCTTCTCTCTCTTGTCTGGAATTGGTTTATCAAGTTTATCAATTTCCCTTTCAGTTTCCACCCTGCTCTCACCTTCACTTGGTCCATCTCTGACTCCACCCTTCCCTTCCTTAACACCCGTTTCCATTTCTGGGAGAGCCTGGTGACAATACCCACTGCAAACCTACCGAGTCCCACAGGTCCCTTGACTGGACATCCTCACATCCTGCTTCCTGGAAAGACTGTTCTATTCTCTGAGCGACTTTGTCTCCACTGCATCTGTTTGAATGATGCCAACTTCAACAAGATGGCCTCAGAAATGTCCATCTTCTTCCTCAGCCGAGGAGTTCCCAACACCGTGGTTGACAGGGCAGTTGGCCGGGTCTGACCCATCTCCCACACTTTGGCCTTCACCCCCCTCTCTTCCCACAACAGTGATAGGGTCTCCTTTGTCTTCACCCACTGTCCCACCACCATCTACATCCAGAGGATCATTAGCTGCCATTTCCACCTCCAGCAGGATGCCAGCACCAAACCCACATTCCACTGCCTGACCCTTCCCGACCTTCTACAAGGACCATTCCCTCTGGGAAACCCTGGCCCATTCCTTCTTCACTCCCAACCCCTTCCCCAAGCCCGCCACTGACCTCTGCATCCCCTTCCCCCCACAGCCCCACAGCACCTTTCCCTGCAATGGCAGAAGGTGTGTCACCTACCCATTTACTTCCACTGTCCTCCGTATCCCAGAATCCAAACACACCTTCCAGGTGAAGCATTCCACTCAATCCCGGCGACTGTATTCACTGTTGAGACTGTGGTCCCCTTTCCATTGGGGAAACAAAGCGTACACTGGGTGACCGCTCCACACAACCCCATGCTCTAGTTGCAAAAACGACCTGGAGATTTCAGTTCCTATCATTCAACACATCACCCTGTTCCCTGGCCAACATCTCTGTCTCAGGCTTGCTGCAGTGCACCAGTGAAGCTCAGCACAAGCTTGAAGGACAGCACTTCACTTTCTGCTTGGGAACCCTGCAGCCATGTGGACTCAATACAGAGTTTAACAATTTCAGGCTTGAGTATCTTTCCCCATGTTACACTCAAACACACACAGACACACACACATACACACACACACACACACACACATACAGACACACACACACACACACACACACACACACACACACACACATACACACACACACACGCACAGACACACACACACACAACCCCTGTCAGCCATTAATAATACCCATTCGCAGTGACTCATTCTCCCAGGCTCTGTTATCCACTCCTTTGTCTGTACAACTGGTTTTCTCTCTCTTTGAGCTATATCTCCACTGATTGTTTACCTTTATCCAGATCCTTTTATTGTACAACGTGAACAGTTGTGGTCCCAACACTGAATCCTACAGAATTCTACCATCCTTAAAAAGATCCCTTTATCCCTACTCTCTGCCTTCTGCCAGTCAGCCAATCCTGTAACCGTGCCGGTACCTTGCCCCGAACAGTGTGGGCTCTTGTTGTCTTGAGCAGCCATCTGTGTGGCACCTTGTCAAAGGTCTTCTAGAAATCTGAATATATTCACTGCCTCTCCTTGTCAAACTTGCTCATTACCTCCTCGAAGAATTCTAACGGATCTGTCAGACATGTTGGCTCAGCCTGACCTTACCTTCACTTCCAATACTCCACATTCTCATCCTTCATTATAGACTCTCAAATCTCACCAATGACCAAGGGCAGGCTAAAGGGCCAATTATTTCTTTCTTTTGCTTTTGAACAGGGGTGTTATGTGAACCATTTCCCAATCCATGTTACTGCTTGAAGAAGACCACCATCATCCTGGTGCCAAGGAAAACCCACACAATGTGCCTTAATGTGGACTGCCCAGTGGCTCTGACCTCCATCATCATGAAGTGCTCGAGAGGCTGGTCATGACTCACACCAACTCTAGTCTCCCCCTTGATCCCCTCCAATTTGCCTACCAGCAAAACAGGTCAGTGTCCGTATCCTGACACTCATCCCGGGAACATCTGGACACTAAGGAAACCTATGACTACAGCTCCTCCTTAAACACCATAACCTGCTCCAGTCCGATCTCAAAACACCAAGACCTAGGTCTTGCCTCCACCCTCAGCTTCCTGACCTACAGACCACAATCAGTGAAGATAGATAACAGCACCTCCTCCATGATAATCCTTACCACTGACACCCCACGATGATGCGTACTCAGTCCTCTACCATCCTCCCTGTACCCTCATAGCTGTGTTACCAACTTCCCAACAAACACCATCTGCACATTGGCTGATGACACCACCGTGGTAGGATGGGTATCAAACAGTGGGGAGTCCGAACACAGGAAGGAGTTAGAGTGCTCAGTGCCATGGTGCAATGATAACATTCCCTCTCTCAATGTTGGCAAAACTAATGAGCTGATTATTGACTCCCCGAAGAAGGGAGGAAGCCATGCCCTTATCTCCACCAACAGGGCTGAGGTGGGAGAGGGTCGGGCCTTTCATTGGGAAGACTGATGCAAAGTATCTATTCAGTTCCTCCACCATTTCCTTGGGCCTCATTACTGTTTCTCCAGCCTCAGTTTCCAGTGATCCAAAGACCACTCTTGTCTCTCACATTTTTAGTCATCAAAAAATCTCTTGCAACCTTCTTTCATATTATTAGTTAGCCTCACTTATATTTCAGCTTCTCCCCCTTATTGCTTCTTCAATTGTCCTCTGCTGGGTTTTAAAGTTATCCCAATTTTCACCACACTCTATCCTTTATCATTTGACTTTTACTCTGTCCTGACTTGACTTGTCAGCCGTGGTTACCTCATCCTCCCTTTAGTATGTTTCTTCTTCCCTGGGATGAGTTTTAGCTGTATCTCCTGGATCACCCCCCAGAAACTCCTCTTATTGCTGCTGGGCTCCCCTTCCGATTCACTCAGACCAGCTCCTCCCTCATGTCTTAGTGGTTACCTTTTACTCAATGGTAATACTGTAACATCTGATTCAAGCTTCTCCCTCTCAAACTGCAAGGTGAACCTTTTCATATTATCATCACTGACGACTCAGGGTTCCTTCACCTTCACCTCAGGTCTGCCTCATTACACATCATCAAACCCAGAACGGCCTGTTCCCTGGGGGCTCCACCACCAGCTGCTGTAAAAGACATCTCATAGACATTCCACACAAGCTCATTTCTTAGGCTCCACTGCCGAGCTGATTTTCCCAGAGCACCTTCTTATTGAAGTCCCTCATGATTATTGGAATAGTGCCTTTCTTACAGACCTTTTCTATCCCTAGATTTATTTTCTGCCCCACACCCTGATTCCTGCTGGGAACGGTACACAAATCCCATCAGGGTTATGATGTCATTGTGGTTCCTGAACTGGACACAGACAGATTCCACACCTTCTGTCCAGATGTTGCTTTTTGCTGTAAATTGAATTTCATTTCTTATGAACAAGGCAATCCTGCCTCCTCTGCCCACCTGCCCATCTTATTGGGAGGACTTGTTTCTTGGATATTTCATTCCCAACCCCGATCTCCTTGTAACCATGTCTCTGTGATGCCCAGAACCATAAACCTACCGATTTCAACCTGCGGTACAAACTCAACTCATTCACTTTGTTTTGTATCCTGGATATTCCCCACAACCACCCTGACCCCTCAGTTTGACATTTTCCACTCCTTATTTCTTACCTCTCCACGGCCTTTTCCAGATGATTATTCCAAATATCGCAGCCATTGCAGTGTCTAATACAAGCACAGGTAAGAGATGGAAATGTCCCACATTGTTTTCTGGGATTTCTGAAACATATTGGAATAATATCAAGATTGTCTCTGTTCCCAAATCCATTCCCAGGCCTGTGTTATTTGGGGACAATTTTGCCCACTGGGAATTGATGGAATTGGTTGGAATGTTGGTTTGACCCTCACCTGATTTCACTCTTCAGTGTCATTCCTGAAGATCCCATTTCTGGGGCTGTGAAAGATCTGGTGCTAGAATCCTGGACAAGACAGAAACATCGTCAATAGAGTGAGCTCATTTAGGAGTGAAATTAGGAAACATTTCCCCATAAAAATGGGTGTGGAAACGATGGACTGTCTCACCACAACGCTGAGCACTGAGGATCAGTGGGGTATTTCCAGCCTGAGATCAGGAGGGTTTTGTTGGGGAAGGACGGCAAACGTCAGTGAAGGAGGTGAGGGACAGATCAGACAGCAACTCGTTAAATTGTGGAATAGAATAAGGGAGACGCGTATACACACACACACACACACACACACATGCGCGCACACACACACACACACATGCGCGCGCACGCACACACACACACAGAGACACACACACACACACACATGCGCGCGCGCGCACACACACACACAGACACACACACACACACACACTCCAGTCCCTTACCCCACTGATAGAGCTGGGCCTCTGCCAGGCTGCTGTGTTCAATTTGACAGGAGCATTGATCCTCATCCCCAGCATTGATCCCAATCTCTTTCTGGATCTGATGGGTCCCATCGTGGTTCGGTCGAACCCCCGAGGATTGGGTCTCAGACATGACCTCTCCATTCCTTAGCCAGGTCACCTCGATGTCTACAGGATCAAACCCAGTGACCAGG
This sequence comes from Chiloscyllium punctatum, assembly GCF_047496795.1. Taxonomy (NCBI): domain Eukaryota; kingdom Metazoa; phylum Chordata; class Chondrichthyes; order Orectolobiformes; family Hemiscylliidae; genus Chiloscyllium; species Chiloscyllium punctatum. Next base: position 43,687,473 of record NC_092768.1, on the reverse strand, counting down.
CAGGAGAGAGTGAGTGGCTTGTCCTGACCATTGGGCTCCCTCCTGGAGATGAACACTTCAGGCTGAACTGTGATGGGAAAGGGTGAAACCACAAACAAGAGACAGACACTGAATGGAATGGGAGAACGGTTTCATAGATCAGTGAGGTTAGATCAGAACATGGGATCAAAACCGAAATACATACCTTTCCTTGTGAAATAATCCTTTCCAACTTCCAGATATCTTTTTAAATGCTCAACAAACTGTCCCTGCTGCTGTGTTTCTCAGTAATTGTTCCAGGAATCATCAGAATCCCATTCCTCTTTAGTCATCACTGCAATGGGATTGGTTGTAATCCATCTCATTCTGTCTGGGTCTAAACTGATATAATCCTTTCCATCAAATCCAAATCTCATCGGTCCCTTCTCAGAGCCACCATCGCTGACCTCAACAGTAATAAACTATTGAAAGATGTGAATTCCTGTCACTAACGCAATAATTAATCAATAATTAATTCTTAACTGAAACTGTGAAACAATCTGATCAAAGGTGAATGGGGATCCTGTATCAGGTCCAGGGAGAGGGGGTTACACATGGTGCTGATCCCCAGGGCCTGTGCTGTCACAGGGTCCCAGACTCAGGCAGCACTGCCCCTTTCTCCAGTGGCTGCCTCACACCTCAATCGGGAGCAGATAAAGAACAGGCTCTCTGATCCGAGTCAGAATTCCAGCTCTCACGTTCCCACTGTCCTGGAACGACAGCCCTGTTCCATGTGGTCATTTATTTTGATCACAGGCTGCATTCTGGGGGATGTAGTCCATGTCTGTCAGTGACCACTCTGTCAGCCTCCTACAGGCTCTGACCCACGATCGGTCTCTGTGTGTTATTTACAAGGACCCTCTCCCTGCTTGGGGCTGTGAAATCTAGTTGTTCTAGTTGTTCAATCTGTTCATCACAGATTACACAGAATGGGTTGGGCTCGTGTGAGGCAATGGTAATATCCCAGAATGCTCAGCTGCTCCATAGATTTCACAATATATCCATACAACCTGATTCAAAAGTATCTCTCTATCACGAGTGGACCGTGACCATTCCAATATTCAAAGTTTGGGAGAAGATTTGTAGCTCAGGTGCTCGTTTTTGTGGTTCTGTTCGCCGAGCTGGGAATTTGTCTTGCAAACGTTTCTAGGTGACATCCTCAGTGCTTGGGAGCCTCCTGTGAAGCACTTCTGTGATGTTTCCTCCGGCATTTATAGTGACCTGTCTCTGCTGCTTCCAGTTGTCAGTTCTCTGTTTGGCTTGCCCTATAATGGTAGTGTTGTCCCAGTCGAATTCATGTTGCTTGTCGTCTGTGTGTGTGGCTACTAAGGATAGCTGGTTGTGTCGTTTCGTGGCTAGTTGGTGTTCATGTATACGGATCGTTAACTGTCTTCCTGTTTGTCCGATGTAGTGTTTTCTGCAGTCCTTGCATGGGATTTTGTTCACTACATTAGTTTTGCTCATGTTGGGTATCGGGTCCTTTGTTCTGGTGAGTTGTTGTCTGAGTGTGGCTGTTGGTTTGTGTGCTGTTATGAGTCCTAGTGGTCGCACGATTCCTGTGAGTGTGGCGTTGATGATCTGGTGTGTGTTCTCTATTTCTGTGTTTTTAATTATTACAAAGGTGTCATCCACGTATCTGACCCAGAGTTTGGGTTGAAGTTGTGGTAAGACTGTCTGTTCTAACCTTTGCATTACTGCTTCTGCTATGAGTCCAGAGATCGGTGAGCCCATGGGTGTTCCGTTGATTTGTTCCTATATTTTGTTATTGAATGTGAAGTGTGTTGTGAGGCACAAGTCCAGTAGTTTAAGTATGCCGTCTTTGTTGATAGGTTCAACATCCTGTTGTCTGTTATGTCTGTCCAGCAGGTTGGCTATTGTTTCTTTGGCTAGTGTTTTGTTGATGGAGGTGAAACTCACAGGAATCCGATTCACTAGAGAGGAAGAAAAGGACAACCAACTCCCATTCCTAGACGTGATGGTACAGAGAACACCAAACGGAGAATTCACCACAAAGGTTTACAGGAAAGCCACACACACAGACCAAGTCCTAAACTATGAAAGCAACCACCCCAACACACACAAACGAAGTTGCATCAGGACACTATTCAAAAGGGCCACAACACACTGCAGTACACCAGAACTACAAAAAGAGGAAGAGGAACACCTATACAAAGTATTCGCCAAAAACGGATACCCTCGCAATTTCATCAACAGATGCCTAAGGGAGAGACAATGGAACGAGGACATGCCGCAACCCAAAGGACTAGCCACACTACCATACATCAGGAGCATTTCTGAACTGACAGCCAGACTACTGCGACCACTAGGACTCATAACAGCACACAAACCAACAGCCACTCTCGGACAACAACTCACCAGAACAAAGGACCCGATACCCAACATGAGCAAAATTAATGTAGTGTACAAAATCCCATGCAAGGACTGAACAACACACTACATCGGACAAACAGGAAGACAGTTAACGATCCGTATACACGAACACCAACTAGCCACGAAACGACACGACCAGCTATCCTTAGTAGCCACACACACAGACGACAAGCAACATGAATTTGACTGGGACAACACTACCATTATAGGGCAAGCCAAACAGAGAACAGCCAGGGAATTCCTAGAGGCATGGCACTCATCCACAGACTCTATCAACAGACACATCGACCTGGGCCCAATATACCGGCCACTACAGCGGACAGCTCGAACTGACAACCGGAAGCGGCAGAGACAGGCCACTATAAATGCTGGAGGAAACAGCACAGAAGCGCTTCACAGGAGGCTCCCAAGCACTGAGGATGTCACCGAGACAGGGGACGAAATGTTTGCAAGACAAATTCCCAGCTCGGTGAACAGAACCACAACACCATTCCAATATCTCTCTATCCCGAGTGGACCGTGACCATTCCAATATCTCTCTATCCCGAGTGGACCGTGACCATTCCAATATCTCTCTATCACGAGTGGACCGTGACCATTCCAATATCTCTCTATCCCGAGTGGACAGTGACCATTCCAATATCTCTCCATCACGAGTGGACCGTGACCATTCCAATATCTCTCTATCACGAGTGGACCGTGACCATTCCAATATCTCTCCATCACGAGTGGACCGTGACCATTCCAATATCTCTCTATCCCGAGTGGACTGTGACCATTCCAATATCTCTCCATCACGAGTGGACAGTGACCATTCCAATATCTCTCTATCCCGAGTGGACCGTGACCATTCCAATATCTCTCTATCCCGAGTGGACCGTGACCATTCCAATATCTCTCTATCACGAGTGGACCGTGACCATTCCAATATCTCTCCATCCCGAGTGGACCGTGACCATTCCAATATCTCTCTATCCCGAGTGGACCGTGACCATTCCAATATCTCTCTATCCCGAGTGGACCGTGACCATTCCAATATCTCTCTATCCCGAGTGGACTGTGACCATTCCAATATCTCTCTATCCCGAGTGGACAGTGACCATTCCAATATCTCTCTATCACGAGTGGACCGTGACCATTCCAATATCTCTCTATCACGAGTGGACCGTGACCATTCCAATATCTCTCCATCCCGAGTGGACCGTGACCATTCCAATATCTCTCCATCCCGAGTGGACCGTGACCATTCCAATATCTCTCCATCCCGAGTGGACCGTGACCATTCCAATATCTCTCTATCACGAGTGGACCGTGACCATTCCAATATCTCTCCATCCCGAGTGGACCGTGACCATTCCAATATCTCTCCATCCCGAGTGGACCGTGACCATTCCAATATCTCTCCATCCCGAGTGGACCGTGACCATTCCAATATCTCTCTATCCCGAGTGGACCGTGACCATTCCAATATCTCTCTATCCCGAGTGGACCGTGACCATTCCAATATCTCTCCATCACGAGTGGACCGTGACCATTCCAATATCTCTCTATCCCGAGTGGACCGTGACCATTCCAATATCTCTCCATCACGAGTGGACCGTGACCATTCCAATATCTCTCTATCACGAGTGGACCGTGACCATTCCAATATCTCTCTATCCCGAGTGGACCGTGACCATTCCAATATCTCTCTATCCCGAGTGGACCGTGACCATTCCAATATCTCTCTATCCCGAGTGGACCGTGACCATTCCAATATCTCTCTGTCCCGAGTGGACCGTGACCATTCCAATATCTCTCTATCCCGAGTGGACCGTGACCATTCCAATATCTCTCTATCCCGAGTGGACCGTGACCATTCCAATATCTCTCCATCCCGAGTGGACCGTGACCATTCCAATATCTCTCCATCACGAGTGGACCGTGACCATTCCAATATCTCTACATCACGAGTGGACCGTGACTATTTGAATATTTCTCTTTTATATCCTTCCTGTTTGTAATTCACTCATTATCTGATTGCTGATTGGAAGGTAATTGAACTCTGACCATGAATAGTAGTAATGATCCTTGGCTGATCAATGTCTTTATTAGCTCTTCATATTTCTTCATTCCGTGCTTTCTGTTTAATTTACAAACTCATTTTCTCTGTTTTGGTGACAACAAATGTTTCATTTCTATGATACACTTGCAATGCTCTTATCCCAGTAAGTTTCCAAAATTACTTTTCATTTGCACTTGACCTGACCACATACACACTATTTCAAGAAAATTAACAATGGACTGTTTCTGGCTGGTGTGAGGCCCTGAGTCAACCATCTCCCAAACCAACCTTCTCCTTCACAATGGTATAATGTGGGAGGAGGGGACTGTTGGTGTGTGACCCACTGTGTGAACCCTGGACCAGGAGGGGAAGAAACCCCAGTTGGGAGGGAAACCCACTTCCTACACCTTCTTTTGTATGAATTCCATCTCCAGCAGCTCAGAGAGTGCACCACCAGAGGAGAATGTAAACTCAGTGTTACTTCAACCCAACTCCTTATTGAATCTCCTCCCCCTCCCTGATGACCCAGATCTGAGTTTCAGGCTGTCCCCTTCGAGCTCTGATCCTTAAGCAAAAAGACAAAGATTTTTAGCTCGCTCTGCACCTTCACACATTTCATTGGTTATTTTTATCAATTACTCAATTTTTAAAAAGCTATCAATGTGTTGCTTTGTGTAGTTTGATTGCTGAGCAAGCTGTGAATGTTTCCTTCATACATTAAGATGATATAAAATTAAAGTTTAAAGTTGTGCTAAACGAGACCCCAAGCAGCTGCCTCTGGGTTTCTTGCTGTTGGAGAATGAGGAGCTCTGATGGCTTTTTGCAGGATGGACAAAGAGGTTGTTTTGCTCCAGCAGAAAATGGCAAGTGTTGACAATGCTCAGCATGTCTCTCAGTATCTGTGCAGAGAGAAACAAGACCCTTCTTCAGGATTGGTGTAGATCTTGAACCTGAAGCTTTGACTCTATTTTTCTCATTACAGATGCTGCCTGACCTGCTGGGGATTTCCAGAATTTGGAATTTATATTTTAGAATTCCAGTATCTGCAATAATTTGCTGTCCTATTACATGTCCCTGTGGCATTTGTAAATCTGATTTGTTCAAATCGAAGTTGAAGTGAGATTGGGACAATCAAAACAATGTGACTGGAAGTTCAGGATCATGTCTGTAGAATAGAAAAGTTTTTTATTTGACAAATTGTGTTTCGAGAGATACATCATAATCAACGATGGCAGTACGGTGGCTTGAAAGAAGTACATTAACTCCATTGTGTGGGTTTGGATGGTGGAAGATGGACAATACCACCACCAACTGTCCACCGCCGGTAATGCAGGAGATGAACAAATACATGAAGTCCCGTTGTTAGGCAGCAGGTGGTGGTGTTGCTCCATCAAGAAGATTTTGTGGCCCATAGTCTGGGACCCTCTGAAACCTGCAACCCATTCTACAAGATTGCACAACATCAGGTTATCGTCCAACATGTATATTTGGAAGCACGAGCTTTCGACTGCTGCTCCTTCATCTCCTTTCCTTATCCTCATATTCCTAACTTTGAACTTTATTGATTGCATTTGCTGATTTTCTAAGCCTGCACTCCTTCACTCCCTTGCAAATGCTATGGCTTCCACCTCCTCTGCCCTCCAATGTTTTCAGTCCTCACCTTAGCCCCTCAGCACATTTTGGTGGAGAACATTATATTTAGTGAGGATCTTTGGTAAGATTCTTGTTCAATACCTGTAGAATCAAAGTTGGTTCATTAAATATTTTTCAACATCATTTCAATGATCAGATTTTCTGTCTATGTAGATACAGCCCACTGAGGAAACCAATTATTATATTTAGTAAAAAGTTAAACTGGCCAATTAAACAGCCTGAATAAAAAAAAGTTATTATAGCTGTTACTTGATCATTTTTGACTCACCCAAAACCACAAGCCTGACTCTGCACTGCTTTATTCAGGAATTCAATTGTTTGCAAAGATTAAAATAAACTGGATGAAATAAGCTATTTTATTGTCAACTGAATAAAATTCATTCTGTTTCAGTAAGAGGACATAGAAAATTGACTGTAAATCTTATAGAATGTTTAACTAATTGCAGCCATTTAGGATTTGTTGACTGGAATTGGAATTTTGAATAATTGCTGTCAGATTGTTTTGCATAATGATTTCCGAGGTTAACAAGATAACATTGTCACAGGTCACATATTGTCCACTTATTGGGCACTCGTGACATCATTTATAATCTGCAAACTAATTTGGAGAAAACATAAGACCTGTAAAATGCTAATAAATCTGTTTGAATAGCCCTGTGCAAATGTTCAAATTATGTTTTACCTGTCTGTATTACACAGAAGACTGGTACAGTTTCCATTTACTTCAACAGTTAGCTATTGATTTCCTTTTGGCATTCATATACAATGATTAAACAACACAACTGTATTCGATCTCCAAATAATGATAGAAAATAATACAAATTCACATCAAGTCTGGAATGAGCTGCCAGAGGAAGTGGTGGAGGCTGGTACAATTACACTATTTAAGAAGCATTTGGATGGGTACATGAATAGGAAGGGTTTGGAGGGATATGGGCCGGATGCTGGCAGGTGGGACTAGATTGGGTTAGGATATCTGGTCGGCATGGACGGGTTGGACCGAAGGGTCTGTTTCCGTGCTGTACATCTCGATGACTCTATGACTCTATCAACCAGTCAACATTAGTAAAGACAAGAGAGTTTAAATAGTATTTTACATTTTCAGTCATCAGTTATAAAAGACAATATTCTTTTTCTCTTTTTGTTCTGCTTGCAATTGTAAAGCAAACTGTTTCATTTCCTTTTCATGTTCAAGCTGTTCTAATTCTTTTGCACTTTGTTCGACTGCAATTCTCTCTCTCCTTTACTGTTGCCTCGATTATTAGCTGCTTCATGTGCAATTGAAGTTTTGCCATTTCCAACGATTCTGAGAGCACCTACATTTGCCAGAAATGCAGAGCTCTCACTGCCATTATCTCCCACTTTCCTCACATCTGCAGGTAACTGTAGCTCATCTGCCAACTCCAAAAGCTTTCCATTATTCACCATCTGCAATCCACCCCAAGTGACGACTTGCCCCACAGCCCAGAAACGTTTAACCTCTGAGAACAGCCATTATTATACAACACACCCCTATTCAAACCAACTGAATGCAACACATCAAAAGAGAATACCAACTCACCATTTGCTGCCTTTGAGGACAATCCTCCTGAACCCAACTTGGAGTTGGAGGTTCTGATCCCAGACCAGACGTCCCAATTTATTACAGATCAGACCAGTTCCCTCACAAAGTATATTGTGGAAATTGCCTCGACCCAAACTTATATATTTATTGAAAGGCAAGTCAAGGTGCTGTGTTCCAGATGTGATTTGCTTGGCCCATCGTTAGGCTTTAAACAAAACACACTTTATTTTTACAGTGCAGTTAAAATTCAAAAGAAAGGCATAACTTTAATCCTATTGATAAACTTAAAAGCATCCCTTAAACTCTTGACAAATGAAATTGAGCAGAAGTTATTATTCTCACATGCTGCCTCTCTCCAGCTCAGTTGGAGGAAACACCCAAATAAACATTTGCCCATGTTGATTCCTGAAAGGAAGCCTCTCTGTCGAAGGTTTCACTCCAGCAGCAGAGAACTCAAGTTTTCAGCTCCAGCAGCCAGCAAAGACTTCACCAAACCCAGCCCACGCAGCCCAACCCCACCCACTCAGGATTCAAAGCTGTTCACCACCTGCTTGTCTGAATGAGACATTTAGGTCCCAGTGTGACAACACCCCTCTGCAAGAGAAACAGGACAAAACACATCTCTTAAAGGCACAGCACTGTCACACCTCACATACACCAGAACATGGTGAGGGAGAGGGTGGGGAGGGCTGTGGCTGAGGGGAGGATGGTGAGAGACCTGGACAGTGAGCAAGTGGATGAAAAATGATTGAGGAAGAGAGATTGAAGAGCAAGGACAAAAGAAGGAACAACTGCAGGCTGAGGATCTGGATGTTGAGGATTCCACTACTGAGTAATTCCCAGGAAGTTTAATTCTCCACATTCCAATCCCTCTCCATCATTCCCAACACTCTCTCCCCTCAGTCACTTACTGGGAGCTGTTGTGTAGGTCCCACTTGGTGAACCTGCAGAAACAAAATAAATGTCCATTAGGATGGGGAATAATCCATTCTCAGAGAGTGAGAACACAACAAGTGTGAGGGAATGGGGATTGTGTCAGAGATCCTCATTCCCACACTCCCCTCCATCCTTACACCTTATGGAGACTCTGGAGATCTCTCCCATCCCATTGATATTCAGTCAGTGAGGATGAGAGTGTGTGTGATGGGTGTAATGATCAATATTAGACCTGGTCTGGGCCGATCACACAAAGGAAGATCAGACAGGGAACAAGATGTGCTTATGTGTGTATACTGCTCGCACTGGGCATGCTCCAAACATTGGCTGTCAGTGTGTCTGTGCACCACTCCCCTGTGACCTTGGGAGGGGATATTCCCCACCGTATAGACTGCTGGGTAAAGAAATCAGCCATAAAGCATCTCTCGTTTTCTATGATATGAAGTGTGGGACACGGGGGAAAGGTATTAAAACAAACAAAATTAGGAACTAAGCCAAACGGGAATATCAGGAGTATAAAGAATAGTAAAGTCCAAGAGTGTGAGAGTGTGCTGAAGAAGATTTTCTCCCATGTGTAGAGCTGCAGGAGATCGGGGAGATACTAAATGAGTATTTTGCATCAGTATTTACTGTGGAAAAGGACATGGAAGATATAGAATGTAGGGAAATAGATGGTGACATCTTGAAAAGTGTCCATATTACAGAGGAGGAAGTGCTGGATATCTTGAAACGCATAAAAGTGGATAAATCCCCAGGACCTGATCAGGTGTACCCTAGAACTCTGTGGGAAGCTAGGGAAGTGATTGCTGGGCCTCTTACTGAGATATCAGTATCATCGATAGTCACAGGTGAGGTGCCGGAAGACTGGAAGTTGGATAACATGGTGCCACTGTCTAAGAAGGGCAGTAAGGACAAGCCAGGGAACTATAGGCCAGTGATCCTGACCTCAGTGGTGGGCAAGTTGTTGGAGGGAATCCTGAGGGACAGGATGCATGTATATTTGGAAAGGCAAGGACTGATTAGGTATAGTCGACATGACTTTTTACGTGGGGAATCATGTCTCAAAACATGACTGAGTTTTTTGAAGAAGTAACAAAGAGGATTGATGAGGGCAGAGATGTAGACATGATATATGTGGACTTCAATAAGGCATTTGACAAGGTTCCCCATGGGAGACTGATTAGCAAGGTTAGATCTCATGGAATACAGGGAGAACTAGCCATTTGGATACAGAACTGGCTCAAAGGTAGAAGACAGAGGGTGGTGGTGGAGGGTTGTTTTTCAGACTGGAGGCCTGTGACCAGTGGAGTGCCACAAGGATTGGGCCCACTACGTTTCATGTAAATGATTTATATAAATGATTTGGTTGTGTGTTTAAGAGGTACAGTTAGTAAGTTTGCAGATGACACCAAAATTGGAGGTGTAGTGGACAGCGAAGAGGGTTACCCCGCATTACAATGGGATCTTGACCAGATGGGCCAATCGGCTGAGGAGTAGCAGATGGAGTTTAATTCAGATAAATGCGAGGTGCTGCATTTTGGGAAAGCAAATCTTAGCAGGACTTATACACTTAATGGTAAGGTCCTAGAGAGTGTTGCTGAACAAAGAGACCTTGGAGTGCAGGTTCATAGCTCCTTGAAAGTACAGTCACAGGTAGATAGGATAGTGAAGAAGGTGTTTAGAATGCTTGCCTTTATTGGTCAGAGTATTGAGTACAGGAGTTGGGAAGTCCTATTGCGGCTGTACAGGACATTGGTTAGGCCACTGTTGGAATATTGTCTGCGATTCTGGTCTCCTTCCTATCGGAAGGATGTTGTGAAACTTGAAAGGGTTCAGAAAAGATTTAGAAGGATGTTTCCAGGGAGTGTTGGAGGCTGAGGGGTGACCTTATAGAGGTTTACAAAATCATGAAGGGCATGGATAGGGTAAATACCCAAGGTCTTTTCCCTGGTGTCGCGGAGTCCAGAACTAGAGGGCATAGGTTTAGAGCGAAAGGGGAAAGATATAAAAGAGACCTAAGGGTCAACTTTTTCACACAGAGTGTGGTATGTCTATGGAATGAGCTGCCAGAGGAAGTGGTGCAAGCTGGTACAATTACAACATTTAAAAATCATTTGGATGGAAAGATGTTTAGGAAGGGTTTGGAGGGATATGAGCCAAGTGCTGGCAGGTGGGCCTAGATTGGGTTGGGATATCTGGTCAGTATGGACGGATTGGACCGAAGGGTCTGTTTCCATGCTGTATATCTCTGTGACTCTATGACTCTCTGACATGCTTCCAGTTCAGTCAGAGAGGAGACATTGTGAGACTTTGTTCTCAGGAATGAGGGAGGCACCAAGTTAACAGGGAACTTTTAAAGGACAGTGATTGTTGTAGCATGAGGTTTCGGCTGATTAAAGAAGAGGACATTAAACAATCCAAAGGAAGAAGTGAGTATAAGAACAGGAGGATCAGTTGTTTCAATCTATGGTGAGAGAAGCAATGCTGGGGGACGGTATGAGACTTCCGAGGAATTCAATCTAATCCTGGGGCAGGTGAGACTTGTCAAGGGGAACTTTTGTTTTATTTTACCCATTTTCCTAATGAATGTTGTTCCATACCTCTGGAGCAGGTAGGACTGGAACCAGGCCTCGCGGTCTAGCGTAGGGACACTACCACTTGGTTACACCCTATTGGGACTGGAAGTGAAATGCCTATGTGGAGATTTGCTGATGCTGATGAGATGAGTTCAGATGGATGGGAACCAAACTGAAGGAAGTAAAGTTGGTGACAGTGAGTTAAAAAGCCATGAGGAAGACGAGAAGGCAGAGGAAAGAAAGTGGAGCATCCAGTGTGCTTGGGAAATGGAATGATGTCAAAAAGAGCAAGTTCAGGTGTCCCCACTTGGATGGATGTAACACTCACAATGAGGTAAACAACGGAAGGCTCAACTCAAGGCTTTGGAATGACCTAAATGACAGATACAATGATGATATGGCAACCATGACTGGGAACGCAATATCTGAGGAAAATCAGGAGGATAAGGAATGGGATGTGGGAAATGGGAGGTTACCCCCTTTGACAGGAAAAAGGGGTGTGTCGTGTATTCCCAAAATGGTAAGAGAACATCACAGGGTGTGGTGAGTAAGTTTGCAGATGACCCCAACAGTTTTGGTGGAGTGGACAGTGAAGAAGGTGACCTCAGAGTACAATGGGGTCTTGATCAGATGGGCCCGTGGGGTGAGGAGTGACAGATGGAGCTTGATTTACAGAAATGTGAGGTGCTGATTTTGGAAAGGGCAGGATTTCTATACTTCATGGTAAGATCTGAGGAGTGATTCTGAACAAAGAGACCTTGGAGTACTGGCTCATAGTTCCTCAAATGTGGGGTTCCAAGTATATAGGACAGTGAAGAAGGTATTTGGTATATTCGCCGTGTTGGTCAGAGTATTGAGTACATGAGCTGGGAGGTCCCATTGTGGCTGTACAGGACATTGGTTAGCCTACTTATGAAATTCTGTGTGCAATTCTGGTCTCCCTGCTGTCAGAAGGATGTAATATGAACATTTTTCAAGTTGTCACTATTTATTTCCTCATGTCCCCGATCTTCCATATCCTTCCTCACAATAAACACTGATACAACTCATTTAGTATCTCCCCCATCTCATGTGGTTCCACACATAGGTGTCCTTGCTGATCTTTAAGGGACTCTGTTCTCTCCTTTTGTCCGAAATGTATTTCCAGAACCCCTTTAGATTGTCATTAACCCCTGTTTGCCAAAGCTTCCCCATGTCCCCTTTCTGCCTTCCTGATTTCCCTGTGAAGTATACTCAGTCTGTCAGATCCTTTCCTCATGAAGGGTGAGGAACTGAATGTCAGACAACCCACTGCCTGTCTCGGTTCTTCCTGCCCGACAGTGGGGGTTTTACCCTGGGGATGAGAGAAAGGGAGTTATTAAAGGAGATAGAAGGGGGTTGTACAGCTCTTGGTGCTGGTGCAGGTGGGGGCAAGTGGGGAGTTGTCCCAAGCACTGAGCAGGCAGCGCAGAGGGAGCATTCAGGGTTTCTGATGTTGGGGTCAGTGGGAATGACTGGGGGAAGATGTTGCATGCAAAAGTGAGAGTGGGTGGAATTTAACCTTGGTGGGAGCTGGGTCCAGTTGCAGAGATAGAGTGAACGTGAGGTGTTGGGGTGAAATGGTGACCCCCACACTGTCTGAGTGGACATTGTCACTGATCCCCTTCCTACACTGTTGGACATTCCTCCAATCAGCCCACACTGCACTGACCTGACTGGCAATGTCAGGGCAGACTGGCCGGATCTATTCCCATAGCATTCTCTGTGGTCCTGAGGAAAGAGGACACCCCTCCTCTGCATCACCCTGCTCAGTAGGGCCTCCAGGTACCTGTCCACAATGTGGGACACAAAATCTCCCCCCTGTATGCCATGACTGGGGAAGATCTCAGAAAGCAGTCAGGAAATCTCCAGACTGACAGTGCTTGTCCAAATGAAGAATGTCCTTCAAGAATGGCACTGGCATCAGTCAGTATTCAGATCACCAGAATGTTTTTAGAAATTAGACAGGGAGATGTGAAAAGATTATTTCTCTTTGTAGAAGAGTTGAAGACAAGAGGGCTTAAACCCAGAGTAAGGGGTTAGCTATTTAAGGAGTGTTTTTTTGGGGGGATGAATCTCTGGAATTCTGTACCACATTGGTCTTTCAAGGCTTGTTTATTAAGTATTTTCAAGGCTGAGACAGACAGATTTTTAATCAGTCCAGGTCAGGAAGGAAAATGCGGTTGTAAGATTATCAGATCAGCCATAATTTAATCAAATCATGGAGCAGGAACTAATGAGCTAGATGATCCAGTTCTGGTCCTGTGCCTTCAGGTCTTTGGACAAAATTAGGCAGATCGTCTAAATTCCAAGTGCCGGTGTCAGAAATAATCACAAATATATTGTTATGAAGTTGTGTAGAGTACTCCTGAAGTGGAAAGGAATTTGTTTGTTAAAATGATAGGAGGAAAGAGTGCGAGGTCCCTTTAAGAGATAAAGTGCTTATCTAAGCTTCATGTTTAACACACAGACCAAGATGTATATTACAGGCAGTTCTGAAATTGAAACATGCATCAATTAGCTGTGCGATTGCTGTTTTGACAGCAATTTGAATTTAACCAATCAGTTGAAATTATGCCCCAGGATACGAAAACATAATCAAGTTTCAATTTATTGTCTTGTGAACGTTGACCCAATGAGATGATCCAATGTTGGCAATATAAAAAAAGGAAGTCATTTTGAAAATCAGACAGAGCAACTGCCATCAACACAGATCCAAGAAATTAGGAAAGACTATCTATCAAAGGAACCTTTTCATATGAAGCATGATCAAAGGATAAAGAAAGATGACGACCCAGAGAGATCTTCATCCAGAAGAAGAAAGACACCGATGACGACAGCTGTTGTGTGGTTTTGAAATTAAGTTGATGTAATTTTAATAAGTGTCTTACTGGAACAGTATATTGTTATACAGTTGGAGGCAGGTAATAAACAGATATGAGAAAGGGGGGCTCAGAGTTGTGAACAGTTGTTGGTTAATGTTCAATTTTAGAATTAAAAAAATAAACTGACGTTATTTTCTTTAAATAGTGAAATTTGTGAGTTCTCTGTCACTCATATTTTAACAGATTACAAGGTGAGATGAGCTTTTCTGTGTGTTTGGTTTAATTAGCAGAAGAGTTTACCCCATGTCCTAACAGTCTGGGGGCTTGGGTCTGTGATTTGGACAGGTTTACACAGATCCAGTCTGAGATTAGGACAGATTTGAACAGATTTGGGGTTTGAAAGATCCCAGCAGATTTAACCATTTGCTGATTAGTCTCCTGGATTTTTAAATAAATGCTAGGTGAGGCAATTTATATGATTTTGGTTACTTGTGGTTGGTTAATTTAAAAGTGAGGGAAATGGCCCTTAAGAATTGCAGAGGAGGTTCTGGGGTTTGAAGAAAATTTGTTTCCCAAATTTGGCAAAAACATTTAGAAAGATAGTGGAAGGACATATTTTAAAAATTAGTAAGTAGGTTCAAATTGGGTTTAACCAGGGACAAAAGTAAAGCTGAAATTGTCATGGAGTTGGTCAAACACTTTGGTGTCTCAGAGAAACAGACCAGTGCAATAGAGTTAGAAAAACTTAAATTGCAATTGAGAGAAATGGAGTTAGATGATAAAGGAAGAGAAGAAGAACCATGAGAGAAGAGAGAGAGAGAGAGAGGAAAAAGAAAGAAAGAGCTGAGCAAAGAGGAAGAGAAAGGAGAGAGAATTTGAACTTCAGAAGTTGCGAATTAGTCAGGAAAATCAAATTAAAAGGATGGAGATGCAGAGAAAAGGTAGTGATATATACAAATGGAGTTGTGGTTGTGGAGAGTCAGTCATTTCAGCTCCAGGACATCTCTGCAGGAGTCCCTCAGGGTAGTGTCCTAGGCCCAACCATCTTCAGCTGCTTCATCGATGACCTTCCCTCTGTCATCAGGTCAGAAGTGGGGATGTTCGCTGATGGTTGCACAGTGTTCAGCACCATTCGCGACTCCTCAAGTACTGAAGGAGTCTGTGCTCAAATGCAACACGACCTGGACAATATTCAGGCTGGGCTGAGAAGTGACAAGTAACATTCGCACCATTTAGAACGATAGTGGAAGGACATACCTCTTCTCCAATTCTTAAGAGCCATTTCCCTCACTTTTAATTTAACCAACCACAAGTAACCAAAATCATATAAATATACCAGACAATGACCATCACCAAGAAGAGACACTCTCACCACTGCCCCTTGGCACTCAATGGTATTACCATCACTGAATCCCCTAGTGTCAACATCTTTGGGGTTACTATTCACCAGAAACACAACTGGACTCACCACATAAACACAGTGGCTACAAGAGCAGGTCAGAGACATGGGATACAGCAGCAGGTAACTCACCTCCTGACACCCCAAAGTCCATCCACCATCTACAGGCACAAGGCAGGGGTGTGATGGGATCCCCCCCACTTGCCCTGGATGGGTGCAGCTCCAACAACACTCAAGAAGCTTGACACCATCCAGGACAAAGCAGCCCCCGCTTGATTGGCACCACATCTACAAACCTTCAATCCCTCCACCACCAGTGCTCAGTAGCAGCCTGTGTACTATCTATAAGACACACTGCAGAAATTCACCAAAGACCCTTAGACAGCACCTTCCAAACCCATGACCACTTCCATCGAGAAGGACAAGGGCAGCAGGTATTTGGGAACAGCACCACCTGCAAGTTCCCCTCCAAGCCACACACCACCCTGACTTGGAAATATACCGCTGTTCCTTCACAGTCACTGGGCCAAAATCCTGGAATTCCCTCCCTACCGGCATTGTGCATTAACCCACAGCACGTGGACTGCTGTGATTCAAGAAGGCAGCTCCCCACTACCTTCTCCAGGGTAAGTAGGGATGGGCTATCAATGCTGACCCAGCCAGCAACACCCAAATCCTGCAAATGGATTTTTAAAAAGTGTTTAAACGGTGCTACATTTTGATGAGAAAGATGTCGAAGCCGTCTTTATTTCATTTAAAGAATTGGTGTGGTGGATGGAGTGGTCAGAGAACTTGTGGGTCATGCTAGTTCAGACTGAGTTGATGGGCAGTTCGAGTGAGAGAAAGACAACGCTGTCAGATGGTGGGTCAAGAGATCATGCAGATGGTAAACAGGCTACTTTGAGAGCTCATGGATTGGTCCCAGAAACATATAGACAGTGGTTCAGAAACAGGAAGAAGGAACCAGGTCAGACTTACACTGTGTTCAAAAGAATTAAAGATGGTAATTTTGATAGATGGGTGCATGCCTTAAAACTAGATAAGAGCGATGAGGTCCTCAGAGAGATTATTTTGCTGGAGGAGTTTAAAAGCTCATGTCCAGAGATGATAAGAATTTATGTGGATGAGCAGAGAGTGCAAAAAGTGAGAAGAGCAGCAGAGATGGCAGATGAATGTGGGTTGGTACATACGACAAATTTCAGCTTCCAGCAAGCATTTCATCCTGTGAGGGATAGAAACTGGGAGAAGGGGAGATCCTACACTACACAACAAAGAGTCGAGCACACTGGGAATAGTTTACCACAGGTGGAAGAAGAAGCCCAAAAGGGTGGAAAGGAGGTGAAAGGTGGGACATGGGAAGGTGGGACATGGAAAGTCACAGTGCTGTTTGTTGAAGAAAGGCACTGTGGGAAAAAATGTGGGAAAGGAGGCGAAGCCAGTGGCATTAGTGAAAGTAGTGAAGGAAACCCCAAGAGAAGTCAAGGATCTGCAGGAGAGTGCACAGCCTAGGCACGGGCTGGGGACTGAGTTAGTGTCTGATCTCTATAAAGACATCACCTCCATGGGTAAAGTTTATTCAGAAAGAAGGAGGGGAGAAGGCAAAGACGTTAACATTTTGAAAGATAAGGGATTCAATCAGACTCTAATCGAAAGAGATGACTGTATTTCCGCTCTTTCTGACATGTGACCTGAGACAGTGGTAATTTGTGGAATAGATGGACATTTAGTGTTCTCCAGTGTAAGATCAGGTTGGAGAGCCAAATCAAGACTGGGGAAGTGACAGTGGGAGTGATTGACAGAGTGTCAGTTCCAGGAATAGAGTTTGTTCTTGGGAACGATCTAGCAGGATCCAAGGTGGGAGTGACACCCCTTGTTGTGGAGAAACCAAAGGAAGACCAGGGAACTGTGGAGTTAAAAGAAAAATCCCCTGGAAATTTCCCAGACTGTGTAGTAACAAGATCCCACCATCATAATTCATAGCACAAAGGAAAAACTAAAGAGAAAGCTGAAGGAGTTGAAGTTCAGTTAACGGACACCCTGTTTGATATAATGGTGCAGGAAAAGTCTGAACAGGGAGAGGGGCCTGGTCATGTGACGACCAGAAGTGAATGCAACACTCCAAGTGTCGCCTAAGTATAGCAATCTTACAAAGCTGCAATATGACATCCTGACTCTTTTACTCAATTCCCCGACTGTAAAGGCAAGTGTGCCATATGCCTTCTTTACCACCCTCTCTACTTGGGTGGTCACTTTCAGGGAGCTATGGACTTGAACCCCAAGATCCTTCTGTATATCAATGCTGTTCAGTGTCCTTCCATTAACTGTATTCTTTTTCTTAACATCTGATCTCCCAAAACGCATCACCTCACACTTACCTCGATTGAACTCCATCTACCATTCTTCACCCATATCTGCAACTGATCTATGTAAATGATGAAAAGTAGAGGACCCAGCACCGATCCTTGTGGCACTCCACTGGTCACAGGCCTCCAGTCTGAAAAACACCCCTCCACCATCACCCTCTGTCTTCTACCTTTGAACCAGTTCTGTATCCAAATGGCTGGTTCTCCCTGTACTCCATGAGATCTAACCTTGCGAATCAGTCTCCCATGGGGAACCTTGTTGAATGCCTTACTGAAGTCCATATAGATCATGCTCACCGCTCTGACCTCACCAATCCTCTTTGTTATTTTAAAAACTCAATCAAGTTTGTGAGATATGATTTCCCACACACAAAGACATGTGACTATCCCCAACCAGTCCTTTCCTTTCCAAATACATGTACAACCTGTCCCTCAACATTCCCTCAAACAACTTGCCCACCACCAACGGCAAGTTCACTGGTCTGTAGTTCCCTGGTTTGTCCTTACCACCCTACTTAAACAGTGGCACCACGTTAGCCAACCTTCAGTCTTTCAGCACCTCACCCATGACTATCGATGATACAAATATCTCAGCAAGAGGCCCAGCAATCACTTCCCTAGCTTCCCACAAAGTTCTAAGACACACCTGATCAGGTCATTATTATGTGTTGTAAAACATCCAGAGCTTCCTCCTCTGTAATATGGACATCTTTCAAGATGTCGACAATTATTTCCCTACATTCTATGTCTTCCATGTCATTTTCCACGATAAACACTGATGCAAAATACTCATTTAGTATCTCCCCTGTCTCCTGCGACTCCACACAAAGACCACCTTCCTGATCTTTGAGCGGCTCTATCCTCTCCCCGTTACCCTTTTGTCCTTAATGGATTTTTAAAAACCCTGGCGACTACCTGGCCAGGTCCACGCCTGCCAACAACCCACCCTTCCCATCCTGACACCTTCCCCTGCCACCACAGGGATTACCAAACCTGCACCCACACCTCCCCCCTCCCCCCTGTCCAAGGCCCCACATCCATCAGAGTTTTACCTGCACTTCCACACATGTCATTCACTGTATCTGTTGCTCCCGATGTGCTTTCCTCTACATTAGGGAGACAGGACGCCTAGTCACAGAACGCTTCAGAAAGCATCTCCGGGACACCCACACCAACCAACCCCACTGTCCCGCAGCCAAACACTTCAATTCCCCCTCCCACTTCCTCAAGGACCTGCAGGTCCTGGGCCTCCTCCATTGCCACTCGCTTACCACCCGATGCCTGGAGGAAGAACGCTTCATCTTCTGCCTTGGTGGATCTCACCAATTTCCTCCTTTCCCCTGCCCCCACATTACTCCAGTTCCAACCTTCCAGCTCAGCACCACCCTATGACCTGTCCCACCAGTCCATCTTCTTTCGCACCTATCTGCTCGACCCTCTGCTCCGACCTGTCACCATTACCCCTACCTCCATCCACCAATTGCACTGTCAGCTCCCATTCCCTGAGCCCCACCCTCCTTCCCATTTATTTCTCCAGCCCCGAGGCTCCCAGCCTCATTCCTGATTAATTGCTTTTGCCGATGTTTCTGATCCTTGGATGTTGCCTGACCTGCTGTGCATACCCTCGACTCTATTCTCCAGTATCTGCTGTCCTCATTTTCACCTGGCCCTAATCTAACTCTAGTCATTACTTTCTTCCTGACATACCTATAAAAAGCTTGAGGGTTTTCCTGCCAAAGACTTCTCCTGTCCCCTCCTGGATCCTCTTCGCTCCCTCTTTAGCTCCTTCCTGGCTAACTTGTATCTCCCAAGCACCCTAGCTGAGCCTTCACACCTCATCTTAGCAGAAGCCTCCTTCTCCCACTTGACAAGAGATTCAACTTCTTTTGTAAACCACAGTTCCCTTGCTCGACCATTTCCTTCCTGCCTGACAGGTACATACTTATTAAGGATATGCAGTTGCTGTTCCTTGAATAAGCTCCACATTTCAATTGTGCCCATCCCCTGCAGTTTCCTTCCCCATCCTATACATCCTAAATCTTTTCTAATCACCTCATTATTGCTTTTCCCCCAACTATAACGCTTGCCTTGTACTATATATCTATCTGAAAATGTGTTGCTGGAAAAGTGCAGCAGGTCAGGCAGCATCCAAGGAACAGGAGAATCGACGTTTCGGGCATCAGCCCTTCTTCAGGAATATATCTCTCCCTTTCCATCACTAACGTAAATGTAAATAAATTGTGGTCACTATCACCAAAGTGCTCACCTACTTCCAAATCTAACACCTGGCCTAGTTCATTCTTGTCACATCCTCAAAGAATTCAATAAGGCTTGTGAGGCATGACCTGCCCCTTACAAAACCATGCTAACCATCTTTAACCAAGCTGTGCTTTTCCAAATCATGATAAATCCTGTTTCTCAGGATGCTCTCCAATACTTTCCACACCACTGATATAAGACTGACTGCTCTTTGATTCCCAGGGTTATCCCTATTCCTACGCAAACACCAAGTGTCACTACGTACTGAGGTTCTACCTGTCCCCGGTGTTGTGAAGGATGGGCCTGGCCCCGCTGCCGCGGAACGCTCCGAGTAGTTGGACCGTTCCGTATCACCTGTCCTTTGTGGAGAAGTTTATGAAAATAAACACCTTTCATCACAAGTCCATCAGGAAGTGGTCAGCACGTAGTGTCCTTGAGACCCTTCGGGAAAAGGAGAGGGCGGATCCTGTCGAGCGGTTCCCTGAGCAGACTGTCAAAGCCATTTGGCAGAATGCCTCATCGCCAGAACTTTCCAACAAGCACCAAGACGTGGCTTGGCTGGTGGTGAGAGGGGCTCTGCCTGTGAGATCCTTTATGCACGCCCGGACTCTCTGCTGCATCAACTGTGCCTGGAGGATCATCAACTCGGTGAAGGACGCTCTCTGAGCGGTCCGAAACCTGTTGATCTTCCAGCTGAAGGAGTTGACCCCGACTGAGTGTTGCAGACTGGCACATTCCAAGGTCCAGGACTACGTGTTGAGGGACGCGCTGAAGCTTGGGGCAGCTGCCGCCAAGGCGTGGTGGGGAAAGACCACCGTGTAACATCTGCCTGCCTAAAGAAGAACGGGGGGCCCACGCAGTCATTTGGGCTCCGCTGATGCCTCAGTCAAAGAGTGGGATAGTACATGTACAGACCTGTATGTAGGAAAAATAAATTATCAATGTCTGTATGTAAAGCAATGTCATGTGTGCACAAGAATGGCATGACCAATTGTATAGAGATCTAAATAATTTTATGAATTGAAGTATATTTTTGGATTAAAAAAGATGTATACTGACTCTGATTGGAAAACTGCAGTCATCCTAAATGTGAACCTGAGTGGACCAGAATCAATCTGTGTCTGAATCTGTCTCGTTCAGGAATTATTCCGAATGTGAATACATGGGACAGTGTGAATCCTAGTGAGTGTGAATCTGAATACACGCTGATCATTCTGAATTTGAATCTGATTAGACCAGCATTATTCTGAGTGGAAATCTGACTGGACCAAAAATATTCTGAAAGTCAATCTGATGAGCACAGAATGATTCTGACTGTGAGCCCGGCTTGACTGAAATCATTCTTTATCTCAATCTGACTAGAAGGGAATCGCCGAGTGTGAATCTGACTAGATAGTAATCACTCAGTTTCTGTCGAGACTGGGATCTTTGTTAATGTGAATCTGAGGAGTGGAGTATGATACTGATTGAGAATCTGATGAGACTGGAATCATATTTTGTCTGAATGTGATGAGATTGGGTTCATTTAGGAAGGGACAGAGAAAGGGGGGAGAGTTGGTCAGAGAGTGGATGTAAGTAGGACAGGAAGAGAGAGAGAGGGGAAAGAGGGTTTGAACAGGAAGTGTACCTCAGGGCGAGAGGGAGACAAGGGAGAGTTTGTCAAGGTCACTATGAGAGCATGAGAATCCAAAGTATATGATGGGGCAGCGCATTGTGGACTGGGTGCCCCCATGGATTATGTATCAATGGAGGCCGGTCAGGGAGCATCAGACAGGCAACTGTGATGGGGGAGGGACAAAATTAGGGGGTAAAAACATGGGATGTAAAACTGTGGGAAGCACAATTTGGGGGTGGTACAAACCTTTAGGGAACACAGGTGAGAGAATGGATCCCCATAGAGCAAGGGAAATGTGAGGTGAAAGAGAAAGAGAGAGACATAAGAGGAAAAGAGAAACATTTTACTGCTGTAATGTGCAGCCTGATTCCGAACACATCAGAGAGGCATTGTGACATTCGATGTTTTCAATGGTTGTAATTGTGGTAAGAACATAAACAAAACAAAATTGGGCCTTATGTTACGTGGTTATTGTGCATATTTAACGATCTTTTCTTTAGGGAATAAAATGTATTTTTAGCATCTATATATATCTTCAGTATTGTCCAAAGTATCAGCGATTAAAGTATTGCAATTCAGTCTCAAAAAGCTAAAATATATTCTGTCAGAATTTGGACACAATTTGGTGCCGTCATTTGCATGCTCTCCTTTAAAAATAAGTGTGAACAATGTGGTAACATCAGTGTCCCAGTGGAGGTCCTGTCGAGAATAAATTGAAAGGTTCTGATAATAAACTGTCTCAGAGTTGGACTCGAGAGGTCTCTTCAGCACGAATAAGCAAATCACTTCACAGTGAAAATGCTTGAACCATTTAACAGCATCAGGAAGACATACTACACGGCTCTTGCTGCCATTGGTGTCCCTGGTAAGTGCCTTTCACCAAAGGATTGTGTAATGTTATCTGCATCTGGATTGGATCTGGGGCTGATGATATATCACAATGAAACAGCAGTGACGGTTATACAGAGGCTGATATCATTTTCTGAAAGCAACTGTTCAGAGTTATCGCTGATCCTTAATCATATCTCAGTTTAATAATACCCTGGATTAGAACCAATCATCTTTGATGGATCGTTGTATCCTGTTCAGAAAGCTTCAAACAACTTCAAACAGGTATTGGAGTAAATTGAGCATTTCTTATGCTAAAAATCCAGCATCGAAACATTTACCCTGTGCCCAACTGTTACTGATTGTACCTGTCATTATAAGCTCTACTGAGTGGAGCTTATGAACTGAAGTTAGCCACCCAACACAACTGACCCAATTTTACTGTTTGCATCTACACACTGTTTGTCAGGCATTAATGAAACATTAACGTCTCTCAGTCGCTACTTACAATTTCAAAGTTCAAGCTGAAGGACATTTTTGGAACGTTGCAGTCCACGGTCACCATAGGTAGGTCATTTTTTGGGCTGCAGTTCAAGCTTTCTGGATCCGAAGTGGGAAAGTAAAATGACCAACATGTCAATTAAGACCAAGAATTTCGTTGGTTTGGCCTGTAACATCCAATGTCCCATATTTCTGCTGCTATTGTACAGGTTATGGGTGGGGAAGGATATTTTTCGAAGGATACTTGGTGTGCTGTTACAATTTATGCTATAGATTGTGGCAACTACTGATAACATGAACATCTAGGGGCCCGAATGAATTTCATACAGTGCACACAAGTGATTGCTTTGCCCTGGGAAACGTCATGTGATTTGGAACAAACCTATTGAGGCAAATGGTGTCCAGTCCTTACAATCGTGACTTGTGCTGTAGTAATGGTGGGAAGTGTTGTGGAGTCAGAGACGAATGAATATCTGCTGAATTCCCAGTCTTGACCGATTCTTGTGCTCAAAAACTGGTCCAGTTAAGCATTCACTCAAATTGAATGCACAGATTGTTAGCATGGGCTGTTGTAGTGTACTGTCAATTCTCAAACAGCATTAGTTTTCAACTTGATTTTTCGATACATTTGTTACTTATACAGGTACATTCTTCCGAACAGCTGATTAAACCACTGTGCCACTGTGCTACCCATGCAGCAGTTAGCACTGCTGCCTCACAGCGCCAGAGACCCGGGTTCAATTCCCGCCTCAGGCGACTGACTGTGTAGAGTTTGCACATTCTCCCCGTGTCTGCGTGGGTTTCCTCCGGGTGCTCCGGTTTCCTCCCACAGTCCAAAGATGTGCAGCTCAGGTAAATTGGCCACGCTAAATTGCCCATAGTGTTAGGTAAGGGGTAAATGTAGGAGAATGGGTCTGGGTGGGTTACGCTTCGGCGGATCGGTGTGGACTTGTTGGGCTGAAGGGCCTGTTTCCACACTGTAAGTAATCTCATGGTATAGAAGCAGAATTGGCAGGAATTGCTGTTCTCAGTTTTTGGAGCTAACTGAAATGTTAAGGTGAGAGGAGAGAGATTTCGTAAACACATGAGGGACCAATGTTTCACACAGTGGTTGGTTCTATTGTCGAATAAACTTCCTGAGAAATTTGTGGATGTGGGTACAATTACATCATTTAAAAGGCACTTGGATAAATACGTGAGTTTGGACCAGGAGCAGACAGACTGGTTGAACTGAAGGGTTTGATTCCGTGTTTGATGACTCCATGACATAACGAGACACAGGGCAGCATGGGAGATTTTGAAACCTTGTCTCTCCCTTAAGGCATCTGCAGCTAACCAACAGTATGGCAGAGTCATCCCTTTTCAACTGAGAAGATCATTGCATTTCTGAACAAGTTTTGCCTCTCACAAGACAATTTACAGAACTTTTCTGTGGAGATTTCTATGTTAATCAATGACGTAGTTGCCAAGTAAGAAGGGTCAGGTAGTTGAGATAAATATTCTGATTTCCACCCAATGGGAAATTTTGTTTTCATTCTCACTTTCTTGGAAAGTCGACTTAACATTTCATTCGATATCTGGGTTCTTCGTGGGCAACAATATTCCATTTTATAACTGATCGTTATAATGTCGCAATTCTGGTTTAATTACTGCAAAAAAAATCAAATGACAGCCTTCTCCATTATCTTGATATCCTTTCTCATATATGTCAGGTGGCTGTAGGTAAGTCAATCATAGCTTGCTGTGTTTTGATTAATTTTAAACAGTATTCTAATCGTGTTCCTAATTCAATTTAGTTTTACGTTTCTGATCAAGAAGCACATTGCCATTCACATATTTTGTTACTTTCTGACATATAGCTGAGTGTTTCTTTTTTAACTGTCACCGATTATTCCCAGGGAGTAGAGTTGCTTGGTTGTCCAGCATGCCAGTTTCCAGATGCCTGTCCTCTCAATCAATCTCCTCCATTGCCAACTTGATGTCATTGATTCTATTGAACTCACTCCAGTCGCTTCCTCATGCAATACACCACTTTCAGCTAAAGGCACCAGCCCACACCTTGCCTTCTGTCCACATCAATATGCAACATCCTGGTTTATTCTCTCACTCTCCAAATTCAGTCCAATACATGAAAGGAAATACGAGACATCCCTGATCCCATATTTCTGTCCACTTTCAGAGGCTGAAACCGTCCTTTCGTTAAACAGTAATTTGGTTCATTTCTTCATATTTCGTGAGCATATTGAATACCCACAATTCACTTTGTTGAATTTTGAGGATAGTATGATTTTTGTTTTGCTGAACCCTTCCTTTAATTGCAATTATCAGCCTTTACTTTTGCATTTTCCTTGTAAGTTTAAATACATCCTCCATTTCCTCAGCCTCTGAAACTATGTAACCTTTAAACCCAATAAAGAATAACTATCCATTTGTCATCAGATATTGGCTGGACACAGCACGAGAATAAAAGCTTCAGTTTACAACCATTGCTCTGAATTCATTCAATGGCGTGTTTCAGTGAATCTGGGTGAGGTAAGACAGGATGATTGCCAGTGGGGTTGGTACAGGCTGGATTTGGAAGGCTGAAGCCCCAGTTGCAGCACAACTGACAGGCCGACCAAGACCATTTGGGGTCTACCCAACGTTCTCTGTCATACAGCAGCATTCTCCTTTTGGCCAGGGCATCCATGGCTTCCCAGAATTCCCCAACCTGCTCTTGGGTCAGCATTTACAACTTCTTTTTTTATTTATTTCACAGTCATATTCGTTTTTTTGAAAAGCAGAGTACTTCCAACAACCTGAATTCTATTCTCACACCAGCTGAGTCCCCTTGAAGCACTCTCCTTTGGAACCTCTATCCATGTCTGAGGTGTGGTGACCCTCAGGTTAAACCACCATCGGTCCTGTCTCGAGTGAGAGTACAGCCTGGTAGGACAATGTCGACTTTCCCATGATAGTTTTCCTTCTTCTTGTTTTGTTATTGAGTTAGTGTTAGGGTTGGACTTTTCAATCACCACCGTTCTTTCCTTCCCCTCTATTTGTTTCTCTGATTGTATGATTAGCTTGAAACTGCCTTTACTAACATTTCCTGTCATTATTGTCAGATACTTTTTTCTGTTGTAAAAAGTTGCCCAAGCTGTTGAGTGATTTGTTAATTCTCTGTATGTTCATTTATTTTTTTTAAAATTGGATTCCCTTGTGGTTCAGTCTGGGGTTTTACTTTTCCCATCCACAGTTGTGTTGTCAGACAGTACAGTCCAACTTTAAATCTGTACAAGACAGTTGTACAAGGCATTGGTGAGACCACGTTTGGGGTACTGTGTACAAATCTGGGCACCCTCTTCTGGGAAGGATGTGATTAAATTGGAAAGGGTGCAAAAAAAATTACAAAGATGTTACTGGGACTGGAAGGTATGAGTTATAGGGAAGGCTGGATACGCAGAGAAGTTTTTGTTTTAATCTCTGGAGCGTAGGAGACTGAGAGGTGACCTTATGATAGTTTATAAAATCATGAGGGGCATAGATAAGGCAAACAGCCAAGGTCTCTTCCCCGTGGTTGGGGAGTCCAAAACACAAAGGCAGTGGTTTAAGGCTAGAAGGGAAAGATTTAAAAGCAACGTGAGGGACAAGAAGATTGCAAAAGGAAAGTGACTTATTTTATTCAGGGCATGAGGACATCACTGACTAGGCCAGCATTTATTGCCCACAGGGTAGTTAAGTGTCAACCACATTGCAGTGGGTCTAAAGTCATATGCAGGCCAGACAAGGATGACAGTTCCCTTCCTTGAAGGATATTAGTGAACCAGATAGGTTTTTCCAACCATCGATAATGGATTCATGATCATCTGAATTCCAGATTTTTGTTGAATTCCAATTCCACCATCTGTCATGGTGGGATTCAAACCACCTGTGTCTCTGAATTAATAGTTCAGCAATTACACCACTAGGCCATTGCCTCCCCTGGACATTGTGCAGAATCTAGATGGTGTGGGGGGTGTTCAACCCTGGACAGTGCTATGGCTGAGATTTAGCATGGTGCAAGTAGTTCAAACTTGGCGGTTCAAAGGCAATACATAAAATTTGTGGCTCTGGTTACTGGTACAGGTTTAGAATTTTTTTAAGGTCCAGAATCAATAGGCTGAACAGCCATTTATGTACTGTATAGTATTACAATTTTATGACTAGACAATCCATTATCCTGTTGCAGATTTGTTCATTATTCTTGCATATTATTGCACCATGTCTAGCAATCCAATTGGTCTTTACTAGCATTCAGTGTTTCATCCAAATCTCTCAGCATTGTTTCAATATTAATAACCTAACTTCCCTGCTCTCCCATTTGTTAACATTGGAAAGGAACAGAATAGACATGGATGAATATTGTGGCTGTGATTATGCAAACTCAGAAATCATTCCAATCAATAATTTTTGAGTAATAAATAAACCGCCCCAATAGCTATGTATGGACACCAAGAAAATGTGATCAGTATTTTTAAGCTTATGCTGACATTTCTGTCTTACAGTTAATTTAATGGCAATAGGCATCCTGTCCCGAAGAAAGTGTGGCCTCTCGAACTGTACAACTTGCTATCTGGTGGCGATGGCAACAGCGGATCTCATGGTCATTCTGACCGAGATTATACTGAGGCGTTTTCGTTATTATTATTACAGGAACAGTGGTTTAATCCTGCATTTCTTGGACATTACTCCTCTGTGCAGTGTTCTCTATGTCCTGCATCGTGCAGCCATTGATTGTTCTGTCTGGTTCACTGTCACATTCTCCTTTGACCGATTTGTAGCTATTTGTTGTAGAAAGTTTACAATCAAGTATTGCAACCAGAAAACTTCATTTACAGTACTAGCGACAACCTGCATTCTGCTTTGTTCCAAAAATGTTCCCTTTTACTTTAGATTTGAAGCTAAAATGTTCATCAACAAGGTGCCATGGTTCTGTTCGAATAAGCCAAACTATTTTCGTGACCCTGGATGGATTGGTTTTAAGATGATCGATAAAATTTTAACCCCATTGATCCCATTCACTTTAATTTTGTTGCTCAACGTTTTGACAGTCAGGTATATTTTACTGGCCAATCAAGCCCGTGTGGCACTGAGGAGTCAGACGAATGGACAGAATGACGGTGACCCAGAGATAGAAAGTAGAAGGAAATCAATTGTGTTACTCTTCACCATATCTGGCAGCTTCATATTTCTGTGGTTTGTAAATGTTTTGTATTTCTTTAATATTACACATCACTTTGATTACAATTCTTTTTATATCTTTGAGCAATGTGGATATATGCTACGGAACCTGAACTGCTGCACGAACACGTTTATTTATGTGGTGACTCAGTCCAAGTTCAGACATCAATTCAAGACTGCAATGAAATATCCATTTAAATCTATCACTCGTTTAATTAATTATCAGAAATCTTAGAGCATCCTATGATCCAACACATGAGGAGCAAGATCTGACAAGTTAAAGACCAGAAAGAATTGATGAGCTGAGATTGGAGAATATGATTACTAAGTAAGAGGCAAGATTCATTCCTGATGAACGGTTTTTGCCCGAAACGTCAAGTTTTCTGCTCCTCGGATACTGCCTGACTGGCTGTGCTTTTCCAGCACCACTCTAATCTAGACTCCGATCTCCAGCATCTGCAGTCCACACTTTTGCCTATGAGACAAGAGGTGGCCATTGAGGAAGAAGAAGGAAATTGTGTACATGTGTACAAAACCCAAAAGAGCTGTGAATGACAGAAATGTATCTGGAGCACGAGTTACACAAGCAAGAAGAGTCCAAGAAACCAAACTTCTGTGCTATAGGGCAAAAGGCAACATTTGCAAGTCCAGAAACAACAGATGTAAGACCTATATCTCAGCCCGAGAGTCTGGTGCTGGAAAACCACAGTAGGTTGGGCAGCATCCGACGAGAAGGAGAATCAACGTTTCAGGCAAAAGTCCTTCATCAGGAATGGGTGGAATCCTGATGAAGGGCTTATGTCCAAAATGTCAATTCTCCTGCTCCTCGGATGCTGCCTGACCTGCTGTGCTTTACCAGCAGCACTCTCTGGATTCTGATCTCCAGAATCTGCAATCCTCACTTTCTCCTATATCTCAGCCCCCACCACATTGAATGACTCACTCCTCCAATAGACAATAGACAATAGACAATAGGTGCAGGAGTAGGCCATTCAGCCCTTCGAGCCTGCACCACCATTCAATATGATCATGGCTGATCATTCCTAATCAGTATCCTTCCACTATCTTTGAGAGCTCAATCCAACTCTTTCTTAAATGAATCCAGAGACTGGGCCTCCACTGCCCTCTGGGGCAGAGCATTCCACACAGCCACCACTCTCTGAGTGAAGAAGTTTCTCCTCATCTCTGTCCTAAATGGTCTACCCCGTATTTTTAAGCTGTGTCCTCTGGTTCGGCACTCACCCATCAGCGGAAACATGTTTCCTGCTGCCATGGTGTCCAATCCTTTCAGAATCTTATATGTCTCAGTCAGATCCCCTCTCAGTCTTCTAAACTCAAGGGTATACAAGTCCAGTCGCTTCAGTCTTTCAGTGTAAGGTAATCCCGCCATTCCAGGAATTGACCTCGTGAACCTACACTGCACTCCCTCAATAGCCAGAATGTCTTTCCTCAAATTTGGAGACCAGAACTGCACACAGTACTCCAGGTGTGGTCTCACCAGGGCCCTGTACAGCTGCAGAAGCACCTCTTTGCTTCTCTACTCAATTCCTCTTGTTATGAAGGCCAGCATGCGATTAGCCTTCTTCACAACCTGCTGTATCTGCCTGCTTGCCTTCATTGACTGGTGTACAAGAACACCCAGATCTCTCTGTACTGCCCTTTTACCTAAATTGATTCCATTGAGGTAGTAATCTGCCTTCCTGTTCTTGCCACTAAAGTGGATAACCATACATTTATCCACATTAAACTGCATCTGCCATGCATCTGCCCACTCATCTAACTTGTCCAGGTCACCCTGTAATCTCCTAACATCCTCATCACATTTCACCCTGCCACCCAGCTTTGTATCATCAGCAAATTTGCTAATGTTATTGCTGATACCATCTTCTATATCATTAACATATATTGTAAAAAGCTGCAGTCCCAGCACGGATCCCTGCGGTACCCCACTGGTCACTGCCTGCCATTCCGAAATGGAGCCGTTTATCACTACCCTTTGTTTCCTATCAGCCAACCAATTTTCAATCCAATCTAGTACTTTGCCCCTCATACCATGCACCCTAATTTTGCTCACTAACCTCCTGTGTGGGACTTTATCAAAAGCTTTCTGAAAGTCCAGGTACACTACATCTACTGGATCTTCAGAGTTACATCCTCAAAAATTTCAAGAAGATTAGTCAAGCATGATTTCCCCTTCATAACTCCATGCTGACTCTGTCCTGTCCTGTTACCACTATCCAGATGTGCCGTAATTTCATCCTTTATAATACTCCTATCGCTCGACTTGTTCGCCTCCCATCAACTCAGAAGTGAAACCAAACTGTTCCCACTGAGCTAAATTGCTTCAAATCTGTGAAATCAAATAACTACAGAATAGCTATGGCACAGGAAGTGCCCATTCTCTCAGTCATGTTTGGGCTGGGTCTCACTAGGGAAATTCCCCACCTTCTCCAATTAATTCTACATGTTATAAGTTTGCAAATATTAATCTAAATTTATCTTGCATGCTTGATTCAATATTCCCGATTGCTGCAGAAATTGTTTTTTTCTCGAATTTCCCCACAGCTAGTTTTGCCCGATTCCATTCCATCAGAATGCCATCAGTTCTTCATCCATCCAGCAATGGGAAGATTTGCTCCCTTTTGACTCTGTTCATATTTGCTCATGATGTCAAATGTGACTCACTAATATTTTGTGAACATTCCCTTCTCCAGCATAAACAAGCCGAACTGTTCCTGAAGCTCCTTGTCCCTGAAACGATTCTTAACACCAGCTTTGAAATCCTGCTTGGACTGGAGCAGCAGAACTACATCAAATATGCAATTAAGTCTGAGTCAGAGCTGTATCCAATGTTTAAACAACTTGGTTCCCTGTCTTCTTCAAACTCTTAGGATAGATTTTGTATTGACTGCTTCCTCAGCCCACATTGGCATCTTTAACTGTTTATATAGAGTAGTCAACCAGATCCCTTCCTTGCTCCCCCTCTTTTGGTGTGTAAAGTTACATCTCTCTGTGTTCTTCCCACAAAAAAAGCTTCGTCCTCCCTGCATGAACTTTCATTCAGCGCATCTCTGCTCATTCCTACAGAATCATAAGCCTGTTGCAATGTAGAAACAGGAGGTTTGTCCCCTCATTACTGCACTATCTGCAAATTGCCATTTCCCTTCGTGACATTCCTGGGCCTCCTCTCCATGATGTTGCATTTTTCCATTTTATCAAATACCTGATGTCATCCCCATTTGGACGCTTCAATTGATACAAACTCCTGTATTGTCTCTGACGATGCAAACTTTTTATTTTACTTTTTAGAAAAAAACAATAGCTATTTTTCATCAACTTGTTCAAAGGTATTACTCCAGACCTACCAGAGCAAGTTTTTACCCCTCCCTCGAAACCAGCACTAAAAGACATTGAAGGGAAGGGGGGAAAGTTCTTCAAAGTCAAGCAAAGATCTCCACCTGTTTGACCAAACAGAGAATCGAAGAACTGCTATAATCAAAACTAAGGAGATTTCTTCCCCTGAGAACTAAGAGAAACGCACATTGTTTTATACTTGGGTTTTGGATTCCTAATTCACTGTGAATTTACATATTAATCAGTAAACACCATTTTGCCACTTGTTATTTGATGAATTTGTGAATATAAATAATATTGATTATTTTTGTTGGCTCAATGTTTGTGAGTTTCTCATACTGAGATGATAACCAACTGCTAGCACATTAAACTATGAGAGATTATGTGGTTATGTGCATATTTCTGACCACTTGAGAATAATGGGGCTTTAATTTCAGCATACCCTCCCATCAGCATCATGGGAATGCTGCCTAGCATTGCTTATTGATCTATCCTTTATGTCCTCTCGAGCAATAAGTCTTCTTGCCGGTCCTCAAAATTATTTCAATCATGTTAAAGATTTGTACACAATTCTCCTCACAGTTCTTTGTGTTTTAGATTTTTATAACATATTCAAACATTTAAATTGATCCATGTACCCAAAGTTTCAGTAATCAGAAGTAAAAAACATTTAGAACATTGAATTCTTGGGAATTCCACTTCAAACTTTGTACTGGGATGAGAAAAACCTCTGTAAGGCACAGAGTCATTGAGTCATGCAGCACCGAAACAGACTCTTCGGTTCAACCAGTCCATTTTGACCACAATCGAAATCTAAACTATTCCCAGCTGCCTGGCCCTGGCCCCATATCCCTACCTTTTCTATCCATGGCCTTATTCAAGCAACTTTTAAATGCTGTAATCGTACGCACAACCCACCACTTCCTCAGGAAGTTCATTCCACACACAAAACACGCTGTAAAAATATACTGTGTACTCTCAGTGTTTGGAGTATCCTGACTTAAACTGATATGTTTGTCCAGAATCTCATACCTCGCCTTTTATATACAGTTAATTCTAACATGAAAAAAAATTCAGGTTAAAAAGGTATATGACCCCATAAATACCGACTGGGGTTCATTGCGAATGAAGTGTTAGCCTGTGCAGTTCCCTCAGCCAAGGATAGTTGTTCTTCAATTCCACTCCATGGTTAAGTTGAGTCGCTTTAAATGCATCAGCTCTTCAAGAAATTTTTGAAATTTGTGAAATATAATTTTGATTTAATAATTACAAGCCAGTTGTATTTAATTAAACTCATATTTTTTCATGAGTATTGTGTTTATCCACAATCATTCTTTGAATACACTTGGCCATTTTCAAGGTGAAACTATGTAAAAGATAGGACCTCAAGTGAAGCAAAATCAGGATTAATCCCAATTCTCTATGTTCATAAACATAGGAGAAGGAGGTGATCAATTGAACATCGCTGAAGGAAAGGTGCATGTGATATAACATCAGATTTCTAAAGCATTGGGACATATCATGGGATGGGGTAACAGTTACAAAGGTTGGCCAGATTACACCTTCCAAAACCCTGACTGACATCCTCACAGGGGGATTTTCTACTGGTGTTGGGTTGGTTTTATAGTAATTTATCAATAGATTGTGAACTGAAAAGGAGCTCACACTGGAAGGACAGAAGATGTGAAAGGAAAGGAGAAAGTTTGGAAGGCAAATTAGAGGCAGGGAACATAACCCAGTCATTCACTAATCTAAATAGCAGAATGACATCAAAATGGCAAAGTTAAGGGCACCCTGCCTGAATGCACGAAACGTTCACAACAAAGCAGAT
This sequence comes from Chiloscyllium punctatum, assembly GCF_047496795.1. Taxonomy (NCBI): domain Eukaryota; kingdom Metazoa; phylum Chordata; class Chondrichthyes; order Orectolobiformes; family Hemiscylliidae; genus Chiloscyllium; species Chiloscyllium punctatum. The sequence continues at coordinate 43,654,099 of NC_092768.1, read as the reverse complement.
GACACAAATACTCAAATTGTAAATGGCTGAGAATTAGTCTGGGTTAGGGTTAAGGCTAAGGTCAGTGTTTTGATGAGGGTTACAGATTGGGTTCAGGTTAGGTTTAGTTTGCTCCCATGCCATTGGTAAGTTTTCTACAGATTGAACAAAACTAGAAACTGAACAATGAGAGACCTTGCACTTTGGTAGGAGGACCAGGGGTACAACATATTTCTTTAATGATTAGAATTTTGGAAGTGCTAATGTGCAAAGATATTTTGGGAACCTAACAAATATATTCCTGAAGGATAACATGCAGGTGCAATAGTTACTTAGAAAGACTTATGGCACATCAACCTTTATTGCAACTACAGCTGAGTAGAGGATGAGTCATGTTTGGCTAAAACATTGGTAAGAGACAAAAAAGACTGCAGATGCTGGAATCCAAAGTAGACAGGCAGGAGGCTGCAAGAACACAGCAAGCCAGGCAGCTTCAGGAAGTGCAGAAGTTAATGTTTCAGGTATAACCCTTCTTCAGGACTTGGGGTGGGTGTAGGGGGACTTGCAGATCAAAGGGGTGGTGGGGGCAGAGTGATGAAGTGGGGATAGGTAAAGACCTGGTTGGTCAATGGGAGAAATCTATCCGGTTGGTTGCAGGGAGCAGTGGAAGGGAGGGGGAGGGGTTGGGAAGGGGGTTGGGGATGGGGAGGGAGGTTATTTGAAATTGGAGAACACAATGTTGAGTCCTCTGGACTGTAGGGTGCCAGACGGAAGATGAGGTATTGTTCCTCCAATAGGAGCTGTGGTTTGTTTTGGCAATGAAGGAGGCCAAGGATGATCATGTTGGAAAGGGAGTGGTTTGGGGAATTGAAATGGGTGGTGACTGGGAGGATGGTCATGTTGGAAAGGGAGTGGTTGGGGAAATTGAAATGGGCGGTGACTGGGAGGATGGTCATGTTGGAAAGGGAGTGGTTGGGGGAATTGAAATGGGCGGTGACTGGGAGGATGGTCATGTTGGAAAGGGAGTGGTTGGGGGAATTGAAATGGCGGTGACTGGGAGGATGGTCATGTTGGAAAGGGAGTGGTTGGGGGAATTGAAATGGGCGGTGACTGAGGTCCTGTCAGCCCCTGCGAACCTGGCTGTGACGTTTGATGTATCGTTCCCGAAGTTTACGTTCGGTCTCCGATGTAGAGTAGACCCCACCGGGAGCACCTGATGCAGTAAACTAAATTGGAAGAGAGGCAGGTGAATCTCTGTCTCACCTGGAAGGACGGTTTGTGGCCCTGGATGGAGGTGAGGTGGGGTGGGGGGGTATTGTACCAGCAGGTTTTACATCTTTTCTGGTTGCAGGGGAAGGTACCTGGGGGTTCGGTGGTCGGAATGGCATGAACCAAGGACTGTTGGACGGAACAGTCTTGCTGAGGGCAGAGACGATTGGGGAGGGATAGATGTTCTTGGTGGTGGTGTCTATTTGGAGTTAGCAGAAGTGTTTGAGGATGATGCATTGGGTGCGGAGAGCAGTGGGGACAAGGGGGTCTCTGTCTTTATTGCATTGGGAGGGAGAGAGGTTTAGAGCAGGGAATGGGGAATGGTGGTGATGCAGTCGAGGGCTGTCTGGATGATGGAGGGAGGAAAAACACCTTGTTTAAAATAGGTGGACATCTGGGATGCTCACGGGTGGAATGTCTCCTCAGCTGAGCAGACGTGGCAAAGGTAGGGGAATTAGGAAAATGGGATGGAGGTCTCACAGGATACTGGATGGGAGGAGAAATAGTCCAGATAGTTGTGGGAATCTGTAGGTTTGTAGTAGACCACACCTGAGATATGGTGAGCAGTCTTGATCTGTTTCCCATCAGAAGTGTCATAATGCTATTGAAGTGGGACAGTGAGTTCACCAGACTGGATCCTTGCAGAGTTCGAATAAGCCTGTGAATGTACAACTAACACCCTTTTGCAGAGTACAGTGCAAAATGGTGTTTCAAATGATATTAATGCTCCGAGGACAAATATTTGCTCGTGTGGTTTTGATGAGTTTCGAGTAGAATGACAATTTTTGGCAATCAAAGGATTGGGGCAAATGAAACAAAACCGAGGATGGTAATAAAAGAAAGATTAGGAAATGTTTAAAACAGTAGACAGGATAATCAAATTGGCCTGCAGTACAAAGGGAAGGGAGAATGATGAAAAACAGCAAAGGCTCTGTTTCTAAATGCATGAAACATTCGGGGTAAAGTGGAAAAATTAATGAGGTAAATAGATATGGCTTTCTGGGGGACAGGGAGATTGGAACTGGGAACTTAACATTAAGGGATATTTAATCATTCAGAAAGATGGGAGGGAGACACAGATTGGGCAGTATATTTATTAAGAGATGAAACAAGGGCATTAGTGAGAGGTGATTCAGGCTTGGAGTGTGCATTTGGTGGATTAATTACATCAAGGGAAAGAAAATATTGGCAGGAATCATGCATAGATCCTCTATCAGTCGCCACACAGTAGGAAAGGTCATAGATCAACAATATTAGGTACATACAAACAGAATAGAGCTATGATTGTGGGCGACTGCAAACATCATGTTCATTAGGTCAAACAAGTTATCATATTAGTGACTGTAGCTCTAAGATGAGGGGAGCAAAGGTTAAAGGAGAATCAGGCTATCTACCCTATCCAGACCACCATCCATCATTTTACATACTTCCATCTGGTTGCCTCTCAGCCTCGAATGCTCACGAGAAAACAATCCAAATTTGTTCAACTTCTCCTCACAGATAATATACTCCAATCCAGGCAACATCCTGGGAAATATCTTTTGCACCCTCTCCAAATCCTCCATATCCTTCCTTATCAGAAGCCAACCAGTCATGTACATAATACTGACCTGATCAATGTCTTATACAGTTGCAACATAACTTGCCAACTTTTATACTCAATGCTCCAACTGAATGAATTTGTCAAAAATGTCCAAGAAAATTTCCTAACTCAATGGGTGGAGGGACCTACTTGACCCGATGGAACTCTGGACCTCCTCTTAGGAAATGAGGTCGGGCAAGTGATTGAAGTGTCAATCGGACAGCACTTTGGGTCCAGTGACCATAACTCTCTTCGTTTTAACCTCATTATGGAAAAGGATAGGACAGGTCCACAGGTTAAGGTGTTAAACTGGAGCAGAGCAAATTTTGAAGTCATTAGGCAGAATCTAGCAGAGGGTGATTGAGTGAGTCTGTTTAAAGGAACAGGAATGACTGGCAAATTGAAGGCCTGTAAAAGTGTGATATCAAGAGCCTGGGGATAGTGTGTCCTAGTTAAGGTGAAGCAAAAAGCTGGCAGGATTAGGGATCTCTGGCTGACAAGGGATATTGAGGCTCTGGTCAGGAAAAAGAAGAAAGCATACAAGGTTGAAGCTATCAGCCTCCACTGAATCCTCAGATGACTATTAAAAGTGTAGGAGCATACTTAAGAGGGAAATCAGCAGAGCAAAAAGAGGGTATGAGATGGATCTAGCAGATAAGGTTGAAGAAAATCCCAAGAGATTCTATCGCTATATTAAAAGTAAAAGTTTGGCCAGGGAGAGAATTGCTCCTCCTAAAGATCAGAATAGCTGTCTGTGTGTGGAGCCACAGGAATGGGGGAGATTTTTTAAAATGAATATTTCTCCTCAGTGTCTACTGAGAAGAGAATCGTGGATGCTAAAGAAATAAGGGAAGCAGGTGAGGATGGCTTGGTCCTCACACATATTAACAGAGTGGAGGTGTTTGCAGCCTTAAAGCGCATTAAGGTGGATAAATCCCCTGGGCCTGATCCAGTCCAACCTCTGGTATTGTGAGAGGCTAGGAAAGAAATTGCTGAGGCCTTTGCAGAGATCTTTGCTTCATCTTTAGCCACTGATGAAGTTCCAGAAGACTGGAGGTTGCCTAATGTTGTTCCATTGTTTAAGGAAGGTAGCAAAGACAAGTTAAGGACCTACAGGCCACCAGTAGGCAAGTTCTTGGAGAGGATACTGAAGGACAGGATCAGCCAACATTTGGATAGTCAAGGTCTGATTAGGGATTGTCAGCATGAATTTGTGTGTGAGAAGAGTTTTTCGAAGAGTTAACCAAGAAGGTAGATGCAGATAGGGCAGAGGATATTGTCTATATGGACTTGATGAAGGACTTTGACAAGATTTTGCATGACAGGCTAGTCATGAAGGTGAGTTCGTATGGGATCCAGGGAGAGCTAGTTTATTGGATTCAAATCTCGGTTGACTTGTTGTGTTCTTCCAGCCTCCTGCCTGCGTATATGGAATGGGCTGCCAGCGAAAGTGGTTGAGGCAGATACAATCGCAACATTAAAAGAAAATTGGATAGGTACATTGATGGGAAGGGTTCAGAGGGATATTTACCAAATGTGTGCAATTAGAACTAGCTGCGTGCACAACATGATCAGCATGGTCCAGGTTAGGCTGAAGGGCCTGTTTCCATGCTGTATTACTCTATGCCTATAACTCTGTGACTCTATGATTGGACAGTTCAGAAATTCTTCTAAACCTCACAAATATGCTGGAAATTTCTCTGTGCTGCTCCCACTGCCATCCCATAGATGTTGAGCTGAGGACACAGCGACAAATCGCTTTGGACAGACAGTGGGAGGTCAGGCTGGCAGATTCCTGAAGGTTAGGCCTTAAAGCAGGAGGAAGTGAAAGGGGAGGGACAGACTGCTCCGAGAGGAAATCCGAATTTGTGTATCATGAAGAATGGGAAAATGGACCTCTGACGATCTGTTTAATGTTATTAAGTTAATTGAACTCACCAATATTTTCATAGTACTTATCTTTATTGTCTCTTTCAGCTTGTTCCCAGAATAAATCCCAACTGAAAATGCTGTCTGCTGGTTTTGCTGAGTATTTATCAGCAAATTCTGTGTTGTAATTGGAGAAAACACATTTCAAATAGGCTGATGTTTCAATGCGGATATCGGGCAGAATTTTCTGACGTTTGTACTGGTCATTGAGATCCCTGTAGTTCTTGTCAGAAAACTGTTTCCAGCCAGTGTCTTTGTTCCGGAAATTGCCATTACCCATGACACTTGTTGTACAATTCTCTGAATTGTACCTGAGCAGTGATGCAGATATTCAGCCCTTTGATCTGGTGATATTCAGCGCTGTGCTGTGTGTGCTGCCTGCTGGTACAATCACACAGGACTCCACAGAAGGGACACTGCTCTCCACAACCACATAACACTGTGTACAGTTCACTGGATGGATCTGTGGGGAGAGCAGTGATTTTCACAGCAATATCCTTTTCCCAATTTTCTTACCTTTTCATCTTGCTCATTTGTTCTGATGAAACTTCAATTTCTTGTTTAAAGTTCTTCGGGTTAATCTTTTCAGACTGAAAAGGAACAGGACTGTTGTCTCTTGTGGAATCTGTATCTCATCCTCCATTTTTGCATTAAATGCCTGAATGATCCCAGTAACTGATTGCCCATTATATGGATGTGTTATATCTTTCAGAGTTACCCTCACCCGGGTGATAACCCCGTTCAGAATAGTGAGTGTGAGAGAGCACAGCAGAAGAAGTTGTTCATCATTTGTGGCTTCAAAGTGTTGGACAAGTTGTTCTTTCAGCCAATCTTTCTCAAATGGCACGGTGTGTTTTATATCGTGGTAATATTCATCAAAACTGTCTCTCTCCTTCAAATGCAGCATCAGAACCACTTGGACATTTTTCTGTACAAGAATTTTCCTCCTTTGCAATGGTACCTCATGTGGTAAACAATCTCCAATCCCAGTCTGTTATCAACAGCTTGGATTATGGCTGGGATCAGGCCATTTTCACAGGACAGTCCTGCTCTCTGTTTGAAGTTAAAAATCACACAACACCAGGTTATAGTCCAAGAGGTTTAATTGGAAGTACATTAGCTTTTGGAGCGCTGCTCCTTCGTCAGGTGGTTGGGGAGGACACAATTGTAAGGCACAGAATTTAGAGCCAAAATTTACCGTGTGATGTAACTGAAATTATACATTGAAAAATACCTTGATTGTTTGTTGAGTCTTTCATCTGTTTGAATACCATAATAGTTTCACTTCTTTCATGTGTAAATCACAAAACTTTTTTTTGAAGTTAAGTTCTCAGGTTAACTGTAACAATTGGTGTTAGTCAGACAATATGTTGAAGGTGTCAGCCCCCTGTGTTCTCTGTCTGTGCCATGATGTTTAGACTGATTCTAATCTAAAAGGTGAGTTAACAGAGTCTTGCATGAATTCATGCAGTTTTTGTGCAAAGTACAATGTAACTCTGCAAGTACAAATTCACCCCACAAACGTGTGTGTGTGTGTGTGCGTGTGCGTGTGTGTGTGTGTGTGTATAGTGCAATGGTGGTCACCTGTAGTGTGACATGAACCCAAGGTTCTGGTTGAGGCCCTCCCTATGGGTACCGAACTTAGCTATCAGCCCCAGCTCGGCCACTTTTCTCTGCTGCCTGTCCCGAAGTCCACCTTGGAGGATGGTCACCCGAAGGTCCGAGGCTGAATATCCTGGACCGCTGAGGTGCTCCCCAACTGGGAGGGAACCCTCCTGTCTGTTGATTGTTGTGCGGTGCCCATTTATCCGTTACCATAGCCTTTGCTCGGCTTCTCCAATGTACCATGCCTCCGGGCATTCTTGCCTGCAACGTATTAGATAGACAACGTTGACTGAGTCACATGAGTACCTGCCATGTACAAGGTGGGAGGTGTCCCCACGCGTAATGGTGGTATCTATGTCCACACTCTGACACATCTTGCAGTGCCTACCATAACAGGGTTGTATGGAGTTGTCCTGAGAGCCAGGCAGCTTGCTACGAACAATAATCTGTTTGAGGTTTGGCGGTTGTTTAAAGGCGAGCAGTGGAGGTGTGAGGAAGGCCTTGGTGAGGTGCGCATCCTCATTGATAATGTGTTGCAGGTCATGAAGAACATGGCGTAGTTTTTCAGCTCCTGGGAAGTACTGGACAATGAAGGGTACCCTGTCGGTTGCAGCACGTGTCTGTCTCCTGAGGAGGTCACTACAGTTCCTTGCTGTGGCACGTCGGAACTGGTGGTCGATGAGTTGGGCATTGTACCCTGTTCTTGTGAGGGAATCCCTGAGTACTTCCAGGTGCCCGTCATGTTCCTCCTCATCTGAACAGATCCGGTGTATATGCGTAGGGCTTGTCCATAGGAGATGGCTGTTTTAATATGTTTTGGGTGGAAGCTGGAGAAGTGTAGCATTGTGAGGTTGTCTGTGGGTTTGTGGGTAGAGTGTGGTGCTGAGGGCTCCATCCTTGATGAAGATGCATTTGTCCAAGAATGAGACAGATTGTCAAGAGTAGTCCATGGTGTGTTTGATGGTGGGATGAAACTTGTTGATGTCACTGTGTAGTTTTATCAGTGACTCCTCGCCATGGGTCCAGAGGAAGAAAATGTCGTCAATGTATCTGGTGGGTAATGTTGTTGGAGGTCCTGCATAGAAAAGAAGTCTTGTTCGAAACTGTGCATAAACATGTTGGCATATAGGGGTGCAAATTTTGTCTCCACGGCTGTTCCGTGTGTCTGGATGAAGAACTGGTTGTCAAAGGTGAAGACGTTATGATCGAGGATAAAGTGGATGAGTTGTAGGAAGGTGTTCGGAGATTGGCAGTTATTGGTGTTGAGGACTGAGACTGTTGCTGTGATGTCATCATTGTGGGAGATGCTGGTGTAGAGAGTGGAAACATTCCATTGTGATGAGGAATGTTCCCGGTTTGACTGGTCCATGGGTGCTGAGTTTCTGTAAGAAATCTGTAGTGTTGCGACAGAGGCTGGAGATCTCCTGTACAATAGGTTTCAAGATGCCTTCCACATAGCTGGAGAGATTCTCACACAGGGTCCCATTGCCTGATACAGTGGGACGTCCTGATGTGTTGGCTTTGCGTACCTTTGGAAGGCAGTAGAAGTCACCTACATGAGAAGTACGTGGGATGAGAACACATAGGGAGCTCCAAAGGACTGGATCCAAAGTTCTGATCGATGTGTTTAGTTCATGGGTGTGTTCTTTGGTCGGATCAGCTGGTAGTTGCCTGTAGTGTTCCTGGTTGTTCAGTTGATGAGCGGCACGGTGGCACAGTGGTTAGCACTGCTGCCTCACAGCGCCAGAGACCCGGGTTCAATTCCTGCCTCAGGCGACTCTCTGTGTGGAGTTTGCACATTCTCCCCGTGTCTGCGTGGGTTTCCTCTGGGTGCTCCGGTTTCCTCCCACACTCCAAATATGTGCAGGTCAGGTGAATTGGCCATGCTAAATTGCCAGTAGTGTTAGGTAAGGGGTAGATGTAAGGGTATGGGTGGGTTGCGCTTTGGCGGGGCGCTGTGGACTTGTTGGGCCGAAGGGCCTGTTTCCACACTGTAAGTAATCTAATCAAACTTCCTTGCAGTAGTCTGCTCTATTCTGAATGACAATGGCTCCTCCTTTATCTGCTGGTTTGATGATAATGTTGTGATTGGTTTTGAGAGCCTGGATGGCATTGCATTGTGAACAGGTGATGTTTTGCTCTTGCTTGTGGGTACGGCTGATGAATCTGGCATTTATATATTTCCTGATGGTTTGAGCATACATGTCAATCCCAGGGCAGCAGCCCTCCGGTGGGTCCATGCTGACACCTTCTTTGGTCGCTCCTCTACAGATCCCTGTGATGACTGTTCCAGTTCATCAGTGGGCTCAGTGGGATCATTGCTGGTACCTTGAAAGAATTCCCAGAGTCTCATTTTTCTGATGACTCCTCTGTGTCTGCTGCAAGAACCAAGGGGTCCATTTTGGTGGTGGGGCAGAATTGAGACCCCTGCTCAGGAATTCAATCACTTCCGGTCGAAGGGTGTGGTTCGATAAGTTGATAATAGATTATCCCCGCAGTGATAATGTTATCCACTGTGATAACATTATCAGGATGGGCTTCGATACTACTGGTGAGAATGCCAAGTTTCTCCAGTTTTTTGTTCTTTGTGTAGTTTTGTTGCCTTGCCTGTTTGACAATGTCACGTAACTGTACTGCTGTATCCTGAGTACAGGCTGACAGTGTGAACTCCATCTGAATTTCAAGGTTGTGGCACCTGCTGTAGAGTTGGTACACAAGAGGATTGAGGAGTTTGCGAGAGGTGCAGTGGCCGAGCAGAGGCTGATAGTCAAGTTCAGTCCCCATGGGGATGATCTCAACCTGGACCTTGGGTTCATGTCACATGACAGGTGGACAGGTGACCCCTTTGCATTATTCATGCTGTCATACAGACAGACAGACACACACACACCCATACATACGTACACACACACATACATACACACACACACATACATACACACACACTCAAGTAGACCCTCTCTAAAACGCAATCTCCCTCTCATACACTCACACATACACCCCACACAAAATCACACGAACACATCCTCTCACAGACTCACATCCCATTACTCTAACACACATTCACACACTCTTTCACAGACACTCAGACTCCCACACACATACCCACATGCACGCACTCACTCAGTTTCCCCTGCACATACACACATATAAATATGTGGGGTGAATTTGAATTTGTAGAATTGCATTTTATTTTGCTCAAGAATTGCATAAATATGTGATAAATTCTGTAAAACCCACTTTAGAAATAGAATCAATCTGACCTAACCCTAGAACACAGACAGATTTTCACCTCACACCTTCAATGCATTAACTGAGCTGAGATGGCACCTATTGTTAAAGCTATCTTGAGAATGTAACTTTGATAAAGTTCTGGAATTTACATATGAAGGAACCAAAACGAACATGATCATTCTAAAAGATGAAAGACTCAAGCTAAATTTGTTTAATATTATATTCCATGACACTGCAATCCTGTTGTTATAAATTCTGTGCCTTATGATTATCTCCACAACCACCTGATGAAGAAGCAGTGCTCCGAAAGCTAGTGTCTCCAAATAAATCTGTTGGACTATAACCTGGTGTTGTGTGATTTGTAACCTTATTACAGAGGAGGAAGTGCTGGATTTCTAAAATGCATAAACATGGACAAATCCCTGGGACCTGATCACGTGTATCCCAGAACTTCGTGGGAACATAGAGAAGTGAATGCTCGGCCCTTGTTGAGAAACATGTGTCATGGATAGCCAGGAATTGTGGAAGATTAGAGTGTTTTAGAAGCCAGAATGAAGGATAGAATAGATTGAGGATTAAATTTAGTGTTGAAAATAACAAATGTGCTTTTTGCCAGAAGCAGAAAGCTACAGTTTAAACAAGGAGACACCTTTTTGGCCAGAATCTCTGAGAAAGGCAGATTGTCAGGGAAAGGACAAACAGTCCCACAGAACTGCACCAGCATTTACATCCTGTCAGTTCGGCCCATTATCACAACTCTGTACTGACTGCTTTTCTGAAGAGTCACGTAGAGATTTTCCCAAGTTTATGATATGAGAGAATGTATTTTGAATTGCTTGTTTTAGTTGTTACTTGTTATGTAAATTGGTACTCTCCCCTTGCCTGCATAAAAAAAAAGATTGGTTTGGACCATTGAATCATTGACAAGATTAAAGTGGTGCTGGAAAAGCACAGCAGGTCAGGCAGCATCTGAGGAACAGGAAAATCGATGTTTTGGGCAGAAGCGCTTCATCCTGCCCAAAAGGTCGATTTTCCTGCTCCTCGGATGCTGCCTGACCTGCTGGGCTTTTCCAGCACCACTCAAATCTTGACTCGGATCTCCAGCATCTGCAGTCCTCACTTTTGTCCAATGTATCATTGACCTGACTCGTGTTTTGGATCAATAAAAAACCTCCAGTTTTACTTGGAGGTTCCATGGAGACCGCTTGCTGTTTGTGGAGAAACAACAGTGAGGAATTCTGCAGCTCTCCGAGGTGGAATCCTGAGCCGGCAAGCAGCTACACTGGATCAACAAGTGGGTTCTGACCTTGGACAGTGTGCTGCTGCTGCTGCTGCTGTTGCATGTCAGCCACTAACAAGGCACTGTGACCAATACGGATCACTTCCGAACTACCTTTAACTTGGCAAGTTTCACGGGCCCAGTCTTGGGAGACTTTGCTCGTACCCCTCCCTTACCGTACCATCCCAGCTTCTAAAGTTCTGTCTGCTCACTCCCTTACCCCTCCCTTACTGTGCCATCCCATCTTCTAAAGTTCTGTCTTCTCACTCCCTTACCCCTCCCTTACTGTGCCATTCCATCTTCTAAAGCGCTGTCTGCTCACTCTCTTACCCCTCCCTTACTGTGCCATTCCATCTTCTAAAGCGCTGTCTTCTCACTCTCTTACCCCTCCCTTACTGTGCCATTCCATCTTCTAAAGCGCTGTCTGCTCACTCCCTTACCCCTCCCTTACTGTACCATTCCATCTTCTAAAGCGCTGTCTGCTCACTCTCTTACCCCTCCCTTACTGTGCCATTCCATCTTCTAAAGCGCTGTCTGCTCACTCCCTTTCCCCTCCCTTACTGTGCCATTCCAGTTTCTAAAGTATTGTCTGCTCACTCCCTTTCCCCTCCCTTACTTTGCCATTCCATCTTCTAAAGTGCTGTCTGCTCACTCCCTTACCCCTCCCTTACTGTACAATTTCGACCTCTCTGAGCATTCTGACAAGATGCTTCAGGGCCCTTCCATCTGACATATACGTGTTTGTGTTGAATTTAAGTTTGTGATTTGCTTTTCATTTTGATGATTTTAAGTTTCCTTTTGAATTGATGTTAAGTGTTATAATTCAAAAAGTGAGATGGTTAGGTCTCTGAACTAGTCAATTGTGTCTGTTTACAATTGTGCCTGATCATGTTGAACTTATAGCCAGTGTTAACAGGAAAATCAAAACTAACAGAAAATGTTTAAAACAGGACAATACTAAGATGGTTGAATTATATGGTGTTTAGATCAGTATCTATTTTGATGGAAGCAGAACAATGTGGTTTTTAAAAAGTGGCACTTGTGTTCTCTTCGGATCAGCATGTTGTGCTCCACCCTGGACTCCTCTGAAAACCTCACTGACCTTCCTGTCCATATCCAGACAGAAGCAGATAAGGTCAGGAATTTAGGGGAGGAATTACACAGAGGCATCTGGGGGCCATTTCGCTGCCTCCATTCCTTGATAAGGGGCTGGGGGAGCTCTTTTGTACAAAGGGTGCTTGGGATCCTCTTCTTTATTATTGTCACCTTGGTTTTGACTTCCTGCTGTAGAACTCTGTGCACCTCCCTTTCCAAAGTCGCGATGACTGCCGCAATGATAGTCCAACAGGCTGTCGGTTTGGCCCTTGCCTCAGAAAACAAACAGTTAGCCCTGAGGGAACTGAGTCCCATCCAGATTTAACATTTGCTTATCCTTTCAGGACAAAAGGGGGAGAATGTGGAAGATCACAGTGACTTAGAAGCCAGTCTGTTTTTGTGTCACTACAGTCTTATCAGACCATAGAGGCTGCTCTCTCATTAGGGAGAGAAACGACTGGTGGTGGTTTAACCTAAGGGCCACCAAACCTCATGCAAGGGAAGATCCCTTCATAGTAACCTTAAACCAGTGATGGGAATTGAACCCATGCTGTTGCTGTCATACTACTCTGTAAACTGACAATCCAGCCAACTGAGCTGAACCGATTCCCAAGCAAACATGCAAGATAGAACAGATGGAGAATTAAATTTAGTAGAGATAATAACTAATGTGTTTTTTGTCAAAAGCAGACATCGTTTTGGCCAGAATCTCTGAGAAAGGCAGATTGTCTGGAAAAGAACAAACTGTCCCAATGAATTGCACTTGCATTTATTTCTTATCAGTGAGGCCCGTTGTCACATCTTTGCAATTACTGCTTTTCTGAATTGCTATGTAGGGATTTTTCCAAGTATATGTTATAACAAGAGTGTATTTTGAATTGCTCGTTGGAATAGGTACTCTCCCCTTGCACACATCCAAGAAAAATAAGGATAGGTTTGGACCAATGAATCATTTGTCTGAGTCTTGTTTCAGATCGATAAAAGACCTCAACAGCCCTTGCTGAGATATTTGTATCATCAATGGCCAGGGGTGAGGTTCTGGGAGAATGGAGAATGGCTAACGCAGTGCCCCAATTTAAGAATGGTGGTAAGGAAATGGCAGGAAACTATAGACCAGTGACCCTGACATCAGTGCTGGATACATTGTTGGAGGGGATTCTGAGGGATAGGATCTACATGTATTTGGAAAGGCAAGGACTGGTTAAGGGTAGTCAACATGGCTTTGTGCATGGAAGTAGTGTCTCACTAACTTGAGGTTTTTGAAGAAGTGACAAAGAAGATTGATGAAGGTAAAACAGTGAATGCTGTCAATATGGACTTCAGCAAGGTGTTCAACAAGGTTCCGCATGGTAGACTGGTGAGCAAGGTTAGATCAGATGGAATCCAGGGAGAGCTAGCCATTTGGATACACAATTGACATGAAGGTAGGAGACAGAGGGTAGTGGTAGAAGGTTGCTTTTTGCACTGGAGCCCTGTGATCAGCAGTGTGCTGCATGGATCAGTGCTCGGTCCACTTTTGTTTAATAATTTATCTCAATGAGTTGGATGTGAGGATGGGAGGTATGGATAGTACATTTGTAAATGACCAAAATTGGTGGCGTAATGGACAATGATGAAGGTTATCTCGGAGCACAACAGCACCTTGATTAGATAGACCAATGGGCTGAGAAGTGGCAGATGGAGTTTATTTTAGTTAAATCTGAGATGTTGCAGGACCTATGCTTTTTATGGTAGGCTCATGGGAATGTTGATAAACAAACAGAACTTGGAATGCAGATTTATAGTTCCTTGAAAATGGAGATGCAGGTTGATGTGGTAGTGAAGAAGGCATTTGGTATGCTTTCCTTTATGGGTCAGTGCATTGTGTATTGGCGTTGGAATGTCATGTTGCAGTTGTATAGGATATTAGTTCGACCAGTTTTGGAATACTGCAATCAGTTCTAGTCTTAATGTTATGGGGAAAATGTTGTTAAATTTGAAAGGGTTCAGAGTAGATTGACAAGGATGTAGCCAGGTTTGGATGGTTTGAGCTGTAGGGAGAGGCTGGATAACTTAGGGCTGTTTTATTTGGAGCATCAGAGGCTGAGGAGATAAAATAGTCTGACAGGTTTTAACAATGTCTGGGAGAGTGAGACAGGATCAGGAGGGGGGTGAAATTAGTCTGAGAGGGTTTAATAGTGTCTGAAAGAGTGAGACAGGATCAGGAGGGGAGTGAAATTTGTCTGAGAGGTTTTAACTGTGTCTGAGAGAGTGAGACAGGGTCAGGAGAGGAGTAAAATTGATTGACTGGGAGGTCAGCGCAGCAGGGAAGATGTAGGAACAGCAATGGCAGGGATTTCAGGGAGTAAATCAGGAGACACAGCAGAAAGTCATCCGTAAATTATAGGAGCAGAATTAGGCCATTTGGCCCATTGAGTCTGTTCTGCCATTCGAACATGGCTGATATACTCCTCACTCCCAATTCCCTGCCTTCTCCCCATAACCCTTCACCCCATTACCAATTAAACATCTGTCTAACTCCTCCTTAAATTTACTCACTGTCCCAGCATCCACTGCACTTTGGTGTCGTGAATTCCACTGATTCATAACCCTTTGGGAGCAGTATTTTCTCCTCAACTCTGTTTGAAATTTGCTCCCCCTCATCCTAAGACTATGATCTCCTGTCTTCGAATGTCACACAAGTGGAAGCATCCACTCCATGTCTATTTTATCCACATCTTTCATCATCTTGAATACGTTAATCTGATCTCCCCTCATTCGTCTAAATTCCAGAGAATATCAACTGAAACTGTTCAATCTTGCTTTATACAACAAAACCCTCATCTCCAAGATCAAACAAGTGACACTTCTCTGAACAGTTCTCATGCCATTACATCTTTCCTCAAATAAGGAGACCAAAACTGTGCACAGTACTCCAGGTGCGGTCTCACCAATGCCTTGTATAACTGCAACAATATGGCCTTCCCTTTATATTCTATTCCTTCAGCTATAAAGCTAACGTTCCATTCACTTTCTTTATTATCTGCTGTGTTTGCATGCTGGTTTTCTGTGACTCATGGATGAGTATACCAAGATTCCTCTGCCCCGGAGCACCTTAAAGTCTCTCTCTATTAAGATAATTGGTCACCTTCTAATTTTTTTCAACCCAAAAGTATCACCTCACACTTATCTATGCTAAACACTATCAGCCCTATTTTGGCCCTCTCTTCCAAACTATCTATATTGATTTGTAAGGTTCTTCTTTCCTCATTGTAATTTATTGTCCTGCTTATTTTTGGCTATAGAACCTTCTATTCCTCTTTCCAAGATTCATTAATATAGATTGCAAATAGCAGGGTCCAATGACTGAACCCTGTGACTCCCCACCAGTTGCATCTTGCCATTCAGGGAAAAAAATGATTTCTCCTGACTCGATGTCATCTGTCCATTAGCCAGTCATGTATTCAAGCTAATAAATTATCCCTCATCCCATATGATCCAACCTTGCGAATGAACCTTTTGTGCCGCACCTGACCAAATTCCTTCCAGATGTCCAGATAAATTACATCTTACAGCATCTCCATTATCCACCTTGTTTGTTACCTCTTCAAAAAACTCCAACAAATTAGTCAAACATGATTTGCCCTTCATAAAATCATGTTGACTCTGATGTTTTGACTTTCCAAATGTCCAAATATTGCTTCCTTTGTTAACTGATTCTAATGCTTTCCTAACAACAGATGTTAAACTAACTGGTCTGTAATTCCCTCATTTTGCCTCCTTCCCTTTTTGAATAAGGACACTATATTAACCATTTTTCTTCCACTGGAACATTTCCTGTGTCCAAAGAATTTCAGAATGTTGCAACTAATGTATCTATGATCTCCACTGCCACTTCCTTTAATCCCTGAGGATATAGGCCATCAGGCCCAGGGGCCTTCTCTGTCCTCAATCCCAATAGCTTGTTTAGCTATTGATGTTGCTTATTCTAAGCCCTACCCTTTCTATTGCCTCTGACTTGCCCATTTCAACAGGAATGGTACTATTGTCCTCCAGTGTGAAAACTGAGGTAAATCATTCATTTAGCATCTCTGCCATTTCAGTGTTCCCCACTATTAACTCTCCAGTTTCATCTTCCATGGGACTAACAATCACATTAGCGATTCTCTTTCCTTTTATATATCTATAGAAGCTTTTGATTTTTGATTTTTGATTTTTTGTGCAAGATTTCTTTTGTAATTTACCTTCACTCTTTTTATTAATTTTTCAGTATCCCTTTGTATATGTTTGAAAGTTTCCCAATCTTCCATCCTTTGCAAGGTGGTATACCTTACCTTACTCCCTTGAGGATCCTTCACTATGATGTCATCAATTAATGTTTCCTCATTACACAATATCAAATCCAGAGTAGCCTGTCTGCTTCCTGGTTTGTTCCACAAGATACTTCTCCAAGTAACAATCTCTAATATATTCAATGAACTCTGCCTCCAGGCTACCCTTGCCAATTTGATTCTTCCAATCTATTTGCATGTTAAAATCATGCATGATTATTGTTGTACCGTTCTTGCAAGCCTTTCATATTTCCTGCTTTATATGGTGCCCTACTGCAAAGCTGTTGTTTGGGGACCTATAGATTATTCCTACCAAGTACTTCTTCCTTTTATTATTTGTTAGTTCTACCCAGACTAACTCCACATCTTGATCTCCCTTGTTTATGTAAATTCTCATTACAGCACTGAGCTCTTCCTTCACTAGCAAGGCCACACTGTCTCCTTTTCTTTCAGTCTATCTTTCCAAAATGCTGAGTACCCTTGGATATTCAATTGCCAGACCTGGCCTCCTTGTAACCATGTCTCAGTAATCATTACCAAATTGTACCTTTTGTTTCTATTTGTGCCAGTAATCCATTCATTTTGTTTTGAATGCTTCATGCATTTCAATACAAAGCCTTTAAATTTGTTCTACTGGCAAATTTCCCAATGTTTTTATAATTCCTTGGTGCATAAAGACATTCACCTGTTCTATCCCTTCCCTTTATTGTCTACTCACAGGCAGAGACCCAGGAAAAACACAGGAAGATGGAATAAAAAGGATCAGCAATATTCTGGGAATCTGCTGAGCCTCTTCCAATCAGGGAATGGGAATAAAACACTCTGATGGGTTAGCAAAACAATCTCTTTCTAACAACAGTCTACAAAATGGAAAAAAAAACACAAAAAACGAATTCTGCCAAGATTGAAAAATGGTTGACAATATTTGCTGTGTCTGACAAAGTTTAATTTCTTGAAGTCAAACAGCAGAAATATCAATTGGTCATGTCCGAAAAATAAAACCAGTTAAAGAGAGGAGATCCAAAGCCAGACAGGATGAAACAGGAACCAAAAGAGAAAATGCTGGAAAATCTCAGCAGGTCTGGCAGCATTTGTTAGGAGAGAAAAGAGCTGACGTTTCGAGCCTAACCGACACTTTGTCAAAGCTTTGAGAAAGGGCCAGTTCGACTCGAAACGTCAGCTCTTTTCTCTCCTTACAGATGCTGCCAGACCTGCTGAGATTTTCCCTCGTTTTCTCTTTTGGTTTCAGATTCCGGCATCCGCAGCAATTTGCTTTGATAGTAATTGTGAGCTACAGTTTTTGACACTGGCCTTACCTCCAACTATGACCTGAATACAGTGCTCTGTCCTGAGTGTATGGAAATGCCAGGCAGAATTTCACATTGTTTGCTTGATTACTCCATCACCAGAGGCTGTTTAAAGAAGGAGGAATGGGAGAACAAGGAGTAGGAGAGAGGTAAAGCCAAACGTCCCAGGTCAGGATCAACATGGGATAATTGATGGTGCCTGACCTGCATAGAGTGAGGGGGCTGCTGATGCCACAGGATGTATCCAGAAGGCCTTACGCACTTAACTGTGGGCACAGAGTTAGACTGGAGGACTGAACAATGTCAGAGCTGTCATACCAGAGGAAACTGAGGTTTCTCAAAATCAACAGTGACCTCCCTGTATGACCTGCTAGGCTGGGGGACCTCCCTGCACAGTCACAGCAGTGGAGGGGGAATGGCTGACCAATGCCAGTACCCCTGAAAGTAACTGTTGCTCTGAATTTCTTTATAGCCCGATCATAGCCATTTGGATATAGAACTGGCTCAAAGGTAGAAGACAGAGTGTGGTGGTGGAGGGCTGTTTTTCAGACTGGAGGCCTGTGACCAGTGGAGTGCCACAAGGATCGGTGCTGGGTCTTCTACTTGATGTCATTTACATAAATAATTAAGATGCGAGCATAAGAGGTACAATTAGTAAGTTTGCAGATGACACCAAAATTGGAAATCTACTGGACAGCAAAGAGGGTTACATCAGATTACAACAGGATCTGGACCAGATGGGCCAATGGGCTGAGAAGTGGCAGATGGAGTTTAATTCAGATAAATGGGAGGTGCTGCATTTTGGGAAAGCAAATCTTAGCAGGACTTATATACTTAATGGTAAGGTTCTAGGGAGTGTTGCTGAACAAAGACACCTTGAAGTGAAGGTTCATAGCTCTTGAAAGTGGAGTTGCAGGTAGATAGGATAGTGAAGAAGGCGTTTGGTATGCTTTCCTTATTGGTCAGAGTATTGATTCCAGGAGTTGGGAGGTCATGTTGCGGCTGTACAGTACATTGGTTAGGCCATTGTTGGAATAATGCATGCAATTCTGGTCTCCTTCCTATCGGAAGGATGATGTGAAACCTGAAAGGGTTCAGAAAAGATTTACAAGGATGTTGCCAGGGTTGGAAGTTTTGAGCTATAGGGAGATGCTGAACAGGCTGGGGCTGTTTTCCCTGGATCATTGGAGGCTGAGGGGTGACTTTATAGAGTTTTACAAAATTATGAGGGGCATGGATAGGGTAAATAGGCAAAGTCTTTTCCCTGGGGTCGGGGAATCCAGAACTAGAGGGCATAGTGTGAGGGTGAGAGGGGAAAGATATAAAAGAGACCTAAGGGGCAACTTTTTCTTGCAGAGAGTGGTACATGTAAGGAATAAGCTGCCAGAGGAAGTGGTGGAGGCTGGTACAGTTGCAACATTTAAGAGGCATTTGAATGGGTATATGAATAGGAAGGGTTTAGAGGGATATGGGCTGGGTGCTGGCAGGTGGCACTAGATTGGGTTGGGATATCTGGTCAGCATGGACGGGTTGGACCGAAGGGCCTGTTTCCATGCTGTACACCTCTATGACTCTATGACTCTGTTTCAACCTGTATGTGTGATTACTCTGCTGATCATCATTGCACACAGACATTTACAGATGCAATATGATATGAGCTGGGCTATACGTGGATTTTACATGAACTGCAGCATTCAGTCAAGAAAGAACAGGGATTTTATATCAATGTCAGGCTTCCTCAAGGTTCAGGGTATGATTGACAGCACACATCTTCCCAGCAAATCTCCAGCAGGTCAGCCCTGGTTGTCTCTCTCTAGAAAGGAGTGATTGGGTTTGACTAAATAAAAACAGAAATTGTTGGAGAAACTCAGCAGGTCTGGCACAGAGTCCAGTGAAAACAGAGTCCAGTGAAAACAGAGTCCAATGACTCTTCATTAGAACTGTAAGCAGCTCGAAACAAATGTTATTTGTGTTGAAGATGAGGTTACGAAGGGGAATGGTGGAAGGGAGGGATGAGTGGATAGGTGGAAATGGAGCCTGGAGAGAGAGAGGGAGAGAGAGAGAGAGAGAGAGACATAAAAGAATTATGTAAACAAAGGGATAATGGATTGTAGGCCAGAACAGAAGAGAAGCTGAATAAGTGATTATCAAGTTAAGAATAGAAGAAAATGGACGAGTTGTGCTACATGTAGACCACGCGATATGATATAAGCCTAGGAATATGTGGGAATGGGTGACTGTGTTAAAAGCAATCCATGTCACAACAAGGCCTGGAGGATAAAAAATATGGAAGGATGGAATCAAACTTGAAAGTTATTGACACAAAAAACAGGAGTTTCTGGAAAAACTCAACAGATCTGGCAGCAACTGTGAAGAGAATTCACAGTTAACAATTCAATTCTGGTGACCCTTCCTCAGAACTGTTGGTAGCTCAGAAGATATTGGTTTATATGCAGAAGGTAGGGTGGGGGAGGGAGTAAGAAGTAAACAATAGGTGGGGATAGAGCCCAAAAGAGAGAAGCACAGTTAGACAGACCAAGGAGTTGATAACAATCTGACTGGAAGGGTGAATAGCTGTTAATGGAGACTGTTAGTGGCTAACAATATGTCGTGTGTAAGAGCAGACTGTGGGGTAATGAGGCCTGGTGTGTGGTGTAAGGGAGTTCAGACCCTAAAATTATTGAATTCTATTGAATCCAGAGGGCTGCAAGGTCCCTAAGCAGAAAATGAGATGTTGTTCTTCCAGGTTGCACTGTGCTTCACTGGAAAATTGCAGCAAGCCTAAGACAGAGATACCGGCCAAGGAACAGGGTGGTGTGTTAAAGTGGCAGGCAACTGGAAGCTCAGGGGTTTTGTTTACAGGCAGAACAGAGATATTCTGCAAAGTTGTCATCTCATCTTTCCAGTATAGGGGAGACCACATTATGAGCAGCGAATGCCATAGACTAGATTGAGTGAAGTGCAGGTGCAGTGCTGTCTCAGCTGGAATGTATGTCTGAGGCCTTGGATAGTGAGGAGGGAGGAGGTGAATGGGGAGCTATCGCACCTTCTGTGATTGCATGGGAAGGTGCCATGGGAACATGAGGAGATGTTAGGAGTGGAGAAAGAGTATGTCAGTGTGTCCCAGAGGAAATGGTCCCTGTGGAATGCTGATAGAGAAATGAGGGGAATATGTCTCTGGTCATGGAATCTGTTTGGAGATAGCAGAAATGGCGTCTAATGATGCTATGCATATGGAGGCTGGTGGGGAGGTAAGTGAGGACAAAGGGGACCTTATCCCTGCTATAGGAGGGAAAGGAAGGGCTGAGGGCAGAAATGCAAAAGATGGATCAAACACGTCTAAAGTCCTGTGAACTACGATCCGAAGGAATCCTTGGTTGAGGAAAAGGGTGAACATTTCTGACGACCCCCTGCAGAAAGTGACATTATCAGAACAGATGCAATGGAAATGGAGAAGCAAGGAGAATGGGATGGAGTCCCTACAGGAAGCATGGTGTAAGGATGTATAGTCAAGGGAACTGTGGGGAGTCGGTGGGGTGTAATAGATATCAGTGGCCAACCTATCCCCAGAAATGGGAGCAGAAATGTCAAGGAAGGGAAGGGAGGAGTGAGAGATGGACTAGGTGACAGCAGGGTGAAAAACAGGAATGAAATTGATAAATATTTCCAGCTCTGAACAAGAGAGTGATGCTGCACTAATGATGTCATTGATGTACTGAAGCAAGGGTTATGAGGAGAGACCTGTGTATCCCACAAAGAGACTGACATAAATAGGGCCCTTGTGCATATCTTTAACCTGATAAAAGTGAGAGGAGTTCAAGGAGGAGTTGCTCAAACTGTGGATGAGCTTGGCCAAGCAGAGGAGAATGGGTGGTGAAGGTGGACAGTTTTGGTTTTTACAGGAAGAAGCACAGAGCCCTAAGACCATCCTGGTGGGGCATGGATCTGCAAAGGGATTGCACATCCATGGTGAAGAGGAGGAGACTGGAGCCTGTGAACTGGAAATTTTGGAACTGGCATAAAGTGTGAGAAAGATTGTGGATGTAAGTGTTTAGGGACTGAACTTGATGACAAAAGAATTGAGTAGAGGTCGAAAGAAATAAGTTCAGTTGGGCAGGAACAGGCGAAACAATGGGTTTGCTCAGGCAGTCCTGTTTGTGGGCTTTGGGAAGAAGGTAGAAGGAGGCTGTGCCGAGTTGGGGATTATGAACTGGGACTTCTGTCCGAGCAGTAGGAAACACTGAGAGAAGATGCTGAGCTTGTGAGAGCATTGGACAAATAATGAGAGGCTGTTGCCATGGGGGTAAAGGGTAAAACCTATCAGAGTATGGTTTAAGGTGAATGGCAAAGGAACCAGAGGTGATATCAACATAATACAAGAAGCAGGAACAGGAGTAGGCCATTCGGCCCCTTAAGTGTAGCTTCGCCATTTGATTAGCCTTTCCTCTCTCTTCCTACCTATCCTCTCTAACCCTTGTCAATTTTTGATTTTTTTTTACAAACAGAAACATCAAGAACAGTGGGAGGCCATTTGGACTCTGAATCCTGCTTGAATTGCACAATTTTGCTGTGAATTCTTAAGCTTTAGAATGCAGGACCTGAGAGTGTCGTACAGTTAGATTTGATTGTACCTCCCAAAAGCAATTTGGATAATTCCCTGGAAAGGAAAGTTTTGCTGGGTTCTGGGGAAGAAGCTGGGGATCAGAATGAGCCGAGTTATTTTTACAGAGGGCAAGCATGGAGGCACTGGTCTGAGTTATCTCTTTCTGTGTTGTGACCGTTGTGTGATTTTGTGATTCCACGTCCATTAGCTCACTCACTGGGGAGGGACCCTTCAAGTCCAATGTGCGCAGCAAGACGTTCACTCAATCGCTGAAGCTTCTGGGCTCACCAGTGCACCCAGGTATGGGAGGGGCCATTCAAGTGTGAGGTCTTGAGAAAACTTTTATCCAGTCATTGATCCCCTGGGTGAACCAGTACGTTCACGTGGAGCTGACGCTGTACTGGTGTGAGGTCTGTAAGAAAATGGTCAGCCAGTCTTTGAGAAGGGTTTGTCCTCTCCTCGTCCCTTGTGATTTATCAGTGCACCCCCACCAGGGAGAGAGCTATGTACCAAAACCTTCACTCAGTCCTCCCTGCTGCTGGGTCATCAGTGCACACACAAGTGAGGGTGTGGGATTGAGCAGCAGTGTGGCTCATAATCTCCAAGCTTCTAGAGAGATCTGTGCACCTTCCTATCTATCTTCACCAAGTTCTGACTGTAAGGGGCTTCACAGAAAAACCTCAGCTGCTTATCCTTTGGCCTCCACCCCTAAACCCTCCCAACGAACAACTATGTAGGTGATGGCTTCATAGTATCATCACTAGACTGTTAATCCAGAGACCAAGGTAATATTCTGAGGGCATGTCAGATGGTGAATTTTGAGAAGGCGACAACCACCAACCACAAAGTGAAAGAACAAATCCAAATTGTGATCCTTTCCAAAAGGACAATGAGTCCACACCAGCTGGAAATGCTTTCTGTACAGCATTTGAATCAGTGACTGTATCTCTCTCTCCACCTCTCTCTCTCTCTCTCTCTCTCTCACACACACACACACACACACACACACACACACATATATACATACACACACACACACACACACACATATACACACACACATACACACACAAACACACACACACACAAACACACACACACATACACACACACAAACACACACACATGCAAACACACACACATGCAAACACACACACACAAACACACACACACACACACACACACAATGAGAAACTGAGCAAACCTTCCAAGTAGGAGAAAGTGAGGACTGCAGATGCTGGAGATCAGAACTGAAAAATGTGTTGCTGGAAAAGCACAGTAGGTCAGGCAGCATCCAAGGAGCAGGAGAATCAACATTTCGGTCATAAGCCCTTCTTTAGGAATGATCTCCTGCTCCTTGGATGCTGCCTGACCTGCTGCGCTTTTCTAGCAACACATTTTTCAGCTCTGATCTCCAGCATCTGCAGTCCTCACTTTCTCCATGTTGATTTTAACCTACTGTGAATCCTCCTACAAGGATGCCTTCCTTGAAGAAGCTCTCTTCCTCCCTCTACAAGGATTATCTTAGCCTGCTTGGCAAACCCTCCTCATTCCTGAAGAAGGGCTTATGCCCGAAATATCGATTCTCCTGCTCCTTGGATGCTGCCTGACCTGCTGCGCTTTTCCAGCAACACATTTTTCAAATCTTACAAGTGTCAGGAAGACTTTAGCTGCTGATCAATGGATGTCCACTTATTAACACATAAACGGTGATGGCAATAGTGTGAGCAAAAGCAGTTAAGGAGCTCGATCAGCCATGATCGTATCGAATGGAGCTGAATGGACAACTAATTTCTTTGTTCATCTGATCCACCAATTTATTTTTGTGAGTGTTTGCGTTTGTGATTGTGCATTCCTGTATCTGTGTTTGTATATTTGTCATTGTGTGTTTGTGTACGTGTGTGACTGTGGGTGTGTCTGTGTGTGTTTTTGTTTGTGTGTCTATGTGTGTGTGTGTGATTGTGTATTTGTGTATCTTGTGATTGCGGGTTTGTGCGAATGTGAATGTTTGTGTGTTTGTTTATTTTGATATTCCTTGTCAATTACTTTTCATACCCACTTTGTTTTTTTTAAATGAGTACAGCTACAACACTGGCTTCCACCTGACCATGTGGAAAATTGCCCAGGCATGTCCTGTTCATAAAAAGTAGGACAAATCTAACCTGGCCAACTACGAGCCCACCAGTCTACACTTGATCATCAGCAAAGTGACGGAAGGAGTGCTGTCAAATTAACTACTCACTGACAATCAGTTTGGGATCCACTAGCACCGTTCATTCTGTGATCTCATTGCAGCCATGGTTCAAGTATAGACAACAGAATGGATCTCAGTAGGTGAGGGTGACTGCCTTTGACATCAAAGCAGCATCTGTCCAAGTTAGGATTCAAGGAGCTGAGCAAAACTAGAGTCAATAGGAATCGGGAAAATCTCTCCATGGGTTGAAGTCACATCCGACTGACGGTCGCCAGCTATAGCCAGCAGCTTCATTAATGACTGTCCTCCCAACAAAAGCTCTGGACTGGGAATGTTAACGGACAATTGAATAACATTCAGCACCACACACAACTCCTCAGGTACTGACATAAACCCTGTCCATATGCAGAAAGACCCACTGGGTTTACATCGAGCTCAGCAAGGCTTTTGACATATCGTTACTCGGAAGCCTGGCCAAGAAGGCAAGGCAAGATAATAAAGCAATCAGAAGGTAAAGGAAGTCTCAGATCAAATTGGATCCAAAATTGGCTTTGTGACAGGAAGTAGGGGCTGCTGTTTGACAATTGGCTTTGTGACTGAAGCCTGAGTCCAATGGTATACTGTAGGGTTCTCCCTTGCTGTTTGTGGAATAGATTATTGAGATGAATAAAGGAGGGTTGATTGTAAGTTGCAGATGAGACTAAATTTGGTCGGATGGTAAATAGTGAGAGGAAAAAGCCTTAGATTACAGAATGATATAAATAGACATGTCAGATTGGCTGAATAGTGGCAAATAGAATTTCATCCTGAAAAGTGTGAACTGATAAATTATGGAAGGACTAACAAGGCAAGGGATTACAGTGTGAATGGGAGTTCTCTCGGAAGTACAGAGGATCAGAAAGACTTTGGTGTGCATGCCCATAAATTCTTGACGGCAGCAGGACAAGTAGATGTGGTGTTTAAGAAGCTATATTAGATATTACATTAGTCAAGGCACAGAATGTGAGAGCTGGGACGTTATGATGGAGCAGTAAGCAATGGTAGTTAGACCATAGCTGGAGTACTTTGGACAGTTGTAGTCACCATACTATAGAAATTATGTGATTACTCTTGAGAGAATGCAGAAGAGATACAGTGGGATGTTTCCTGGGCTAAAGTGATTCAGCCATGAATAGGCTGGGGTTGTTTTTCTAAGAGCAGAGAGAGCTGAAGTGGAAGCCTCACTGATCTCTGCAAAATGATAAGGGGCATAGATGGGGTTGGGATGAATAAACCTTTCCTGTTAGCAAAGGGGCCAATTATTGGGAGACATGGATTTAATGTCAGGGGCTGGAGGTTTAGAGGTAATTTCATATGATGCACTGCCTCAAAGGGTGTTGAGGGCAAGAATGATTGCAACACTTAAGAAGTATTCAGATGAAGTGCCGAGACTATGAAACAAGTGCTGGGAATTGGAATTAGAGTAAAGGCAAAGTCACCAAATTCCCAGCAGGCCATAACGCTGATTTCTCATTAGAGAGAAACAACTGGTGGTGGTTTAATCTAATGGTCACCATTCTTCAGGCAAATAAAGAGATTGAGAAGGAGGAACCTTTATGTTTACATCAGGCAGTACTGTGTTTGAACCCATATACTGGGGTTGCTGTTATTCTGCATCACAAGCCTGCTATCCAGCCAACTGAGCTAATCAACCCCCAAAGGCATTGCTATCAGCAATAATTCACTAATGAGCATGATTGTCCACCTCAGCAATCCCCTGCTACTGGTCATTGGCTGTGTGGTTCCTTGTGTAGCTGATGAGCCCGATCCTAGAGCTATATCTTCATCCATATATTTGCCAGTAGTTCCAGGATTTGGAATTGGTCCTTGACTTGAGATGATTGGCATTCCTTTTGCTACTTCCTTTCTCATCTGGACATTCTCAAAGAATTGTGTGCCTTAATGTAGGAGTGTCTTCCAAGTTGGTTTCTTCTGAATAAGGACTCTCATATGTTGGCATCTCAGTTGCAATTCTTGAGGGAAGCCTTCATGGAGTCTTCAGAATATTTCCTTTGTTATTGTCTCACTCACGTGCCTTCCTTGGACTGGGCGAAGAACATCTGTTTTGTCAGTCGGAACTCAGGCATCCTCGGCCAAGACGAGTTGGTTGTGGATAATCCTGGCCTTGATGCTGGTGTTGTTAGGTGCTTCACGTATGTTCTCCCAGTTGATGCAGAGAACCCATCTCAAACATCATTGATTGGCCATTCTCAAGGTTCTTGAGGTGGCACTAATATGCAGTCTAAGTTTTGGAATGAAATAGAAGAGTCAGAAGGGGGACTGCTGTTTACACAAAGGTCTTGGTAAAGCACAGATATCAGAATCAATGAAGACTCTGATCATTCAAGATATCCAAAGGCAGCATTTGTATGTGTATCTCCACATTGATGTCAGCCTTAGATGAGAGATAGCTTCCCAGAAAGGGGAAATGTTCCATATTGGGGAGGATTTCTCCATTGATCTTAAAGGAAGGATCAACCCTCGACCTTGACTTGAGATGGGTTGGGAGAGGATTGCATTCCTCCTAAGGTCGAGGCTGAGACCAATTCTTCAGTCTGCTTCTGGGAAGTCATTTAGTAAGGCTTAAAGATCCTGTATTGAGAGCAGAGCTCATATTGTGATCCACATACTGAGTTCCACAAGTGAGGTCAGTGTCATTGTCTTGCTAAATTTCAGCTGGTTGAGGTTGAAACTTTTTCCATCCATCCTTTAGGGAATGGTCACACTACTGGGCAGCTTGTTCTTGACAAGATGAAGAATAGCGGTGATGAAGAGAGTGAGAAGGGTGAAGGTGATGACATGTCCCTGCTTAATGCCTCTCTTGACCAGAAAGGATTTTGTCACATTCTTATTGGTCAGGACCATCCCCAGCTTCTTGTTGTGGAGGAGACAGAGGAAATTGGTGAATTTCACTGAACAGATGCCCTTGACAGGATCTTCCACAGTACTTATTGACTGGTTGAATTAAATGCCAAGTGCTGAACATTGAAAATGTCCATGGTTCCTCAGCTTGGTTGGAAAACACGCTATCTTTCAGGAGGGATCTCCTTTAGGACTTGAAGAAGGGGCTGAGCAAAGTTTCAGAGAATGGAAACTAGGGTAATTCCATGGTAATTCCCAAAGTCTGCTTTGTCTCCTTTCTTGACAACAATGGTGTTGGCTGCATACCTGAGATTGGCAGGAATTTCTTCCCAGATAAACCCAGCTCCTCCAAGTTTGAAAATCTCCACTGGAATTCTGTCTACTCTTGCAGCGGTTTCATTCTTCATGTGTTAAATGGTGACATCAACTTCTGCCACACTAGGTAAGAGTTCAAGAGCAGCTTTGATAGGGAGTTGGGGAATTTCCTCAAACATATCCTCATTGATGATTGTTTCACAGCTTAGAATTCTTTGAAGTGTTCTTTCCTTCAGAGGCTAATGTTTTCTCTGGCTCTCAAAATGTTTCCACCCTCGCTTTACGCCAGTTTCTGGCCAAGGGAGTTGGTTCAAGTATAACCTTGGTGGCATGGAAGAAACTCTAGGAGTCATGCTTGTCAGCAATGAGTTGCAGCTCCCCAGCATTCTCAGCCACCATTAATTCTTGATTTCTCTCATCCTTCTTTGGAACTCCACCTTAGCTGTTAGTTGTGTTCTCCTCTTTGCTTTGCTGGAGATGTTGTATTTCCAGGCATGGAGAGCTTTCCTCTTCTTGTTGGTGAGGCCTTGGATGATGTAGACATAGTGACTTTCTCTCCAACCTTACCATCATGGGTGGCCCTGCCAGGAGATGAGAACTCATAATGGCAAAATTCTCAACAGCAACGGAACAGTCAAACCTTTGCACCAGAATAAAATGGCAATCCATGGAAGGGGGTTAGCGCAGATACATGCTCAACGATCAGTGAATGTGCGGTTGCTGTAATGCTCGATGTTATAATTCCATGACCTGGATGGGTTTGGGCTGTAAAAGTGGCAAGTAAAGTCAGTGCCACTCAAGTACCAGGCAAACATCATTCCCAACAAGGATGTATCGAACCCTGTCTGCTGCAAGTTAAATCCACTGCCAAATTCTCCACTATCAATTATCTGGATCTACTATCCACCAGAGACTGAACTGGACAAATAAGGTCATAGTCAAGATTAGAATGGTGCTGGAAAAGCACAGCAGGTCAGGCAGCATCCAAGCAGCAGGAAAATCAAAGTTTCGGGCACAAGCCCTTCATCCGGAAGGACGTTTCCTGATAAAGGGCTCTTGCCCGAAACACCGATTTTCCTGCTACTTTGAATGTTGCCTGACCTGCTATGCTTTTCCAGCACCATTCTAATCTTGAGTGTAATCTCCAGCATCTGCAGTCCCCACTTCCGATATATAAGATAATAGGCAGGTCAGGTCACAGGTATGGAATTCCTGACTCCCAAATGTCTGCCCATGATTGACAAGGTACAAGTGCGATTGTGATGGAAAGCTTCCCACTTGGCTGGATAAGTCCAAAGTCAATAATACTTAAGAAACATGACACTTTCCAAATCAAGGAATTCTATTTAGTATCCCAACTCCCACCTTCATCAATCATTCCCAGCTGAAATAAAACACATTGGCATTCCCTCAAAAGCACTTTCCAAGGGCAGCAGATGCAAGGAAGCATCACCACCTTCCAACATACCCTCCAAACCATACACCATCCTCACTTGGAAATCTCTCATTGTTCCTTCAGAGTCACTGGGTCAATATCCTGGAACTCATTTCCTAACAACGTCATGGATTACCACACCTTAAGTATTTTTTAATTTGTTTGAAGGATATTCAGACAAATCATCCCTAGTTGCCCTTGAGAAGATGGTGGTGAGCTGCCTTCTTGAACCACTGCAGTCCATTTGGTATCGGTAGACCCTCAATATTGTTAGGGAGATGGTTCTAGGATTCTGACCTTCTGACACTGAAGGACAACCAATACTCCCCTTATTCTGAGTGAAGACTTTTCTGCACAGTTCAGTCTGAGGTGCCTCTTGCTATTAGATTGGTCCCTGCTTCATGACACATCAGCCCATGTAGATATCCTTCCTGTGTGCAGCCTGCAGAGCCCCAGCAGAGTGCTTTGTGCCTCATTTCAATTTAACATCTCCATCATCTGGACTTTCAGTCATCACAGGCCCATTCTGTTCACTGTTACCTCGTCAGATAATCCTGCTGCCTCTGGAACCTTTCTGCTGGTACCTTTGAGCTGAGGAGAACAATAGGAGACACATCACTAAAGGTACAGTCTCACTTAGGTTTTGCAGCCCTGCAGCCAGACTGTTTTATTCCTGGACTCAGTTTCTCTTATAATAAATGCTAGCTTACCCATTGCCAGTTTAATTCCTGGCTGTACCTGCATGTGTACTTTAACATTACTGGGGAAGAGGACATCGAGGTCCATTTGGAAGTCAACACTTCTCAGCTTTTTGATTATACCTCCTACAGTGGAGACTCCCACATTTTTGACACTCCTACCTCACCGTCCTGTCCATTCACTTCATTTTGAGACCTCATTGCATCCTTGTCCCATCCCATTACAGGTCACCAGCAGAGGATTTGTAACATACTCAACAATAACTTCAATCACAAATTCAGGAGGAATTCTTTCCACACAGAATGGAACTCGCTGTCCAAGGAAATGGGGTAAGTGACACAGGAACCTTCCTCCCTCTGGAAGTGTATAGCAGTCAGGAAGGAATTATTTAATTTCAGACTGCAAGCTGAAGTTCTGCCCTTCATGGAGTGCTCCAATGCAGTCCATTGCCATGTAACATTATAATAAATAGTTACGGTCACGCTGGGATAGGGTTACCATCTCACAGAACTGTTGGGACAGCTAGTTTCTGAGCTTTAGCTTGAGGGCAGGAGGCAAGTTATTTTCATAAAAAAAGAACAAATGGCTTTGGTTTACAAAAGCTCTTTAGGCTTCTGGAGTCACAGCTTCACCTGGATGATTCTCTGGTAAATATCTTCTCTTCTCCTCGGTAATACCCCACCCAAGAACCTGTTTAAACTGGTCTAAATGTACTTTTTCAACAAATTCCTCCACGTGTGAAGGTTTGTATGCAGCCACAGCAAGTATTCAAGCCATGAGAATGTTATGGTTTATTGTGAGAGGAATTGAATTCAGGAATCAGGGTATTAAACATCAGTTATATGGGGCTTTGGTGAGACCACAGCTGGGGTGTTGTGTTCAGTATAGATCACCATGCTTACAGAAGGATGTTAATACATTGGAAACACTTCAGAGAAGGTTTACTGGACTAATACCGAGAATGAGTGGATTGTACTAAGAGGAAAGGCTGGGCAAGTTAGGCCTGAATCCTATGGAATTTAGACTCAGATGTGGCTTAATTGAAACATTTAAGTTCCTGAAGGGACTTAACTGGAAGGATGTTGAAAGGATGTTTCTTCATGTGAGAAAATCTAAAACTAGGGATCATAGTTTAAAAATAAGAGGTTGTTAGCGGAAGACAGAGATGAGGAAACTTTTTTTCTCAGAGAATTAAGAGTCTTTGGAATTCCCTTTCTCAAAAAGCAGTGGATACAGAATCATTAAATAATGATCCATAGAATCTTGACTACCAAGGAGATGAAAGATTGTCAGAGAAATGCAGGAATATAAAGTTGAGAGTAAAATCGAATTAGCCACGATATTAATGAACGGTGGAACAGGCACGAAGGACCAAGTGGCCTACTCTTGTTCCTTGTTTATGAGTTACATGTCTGTTTGGTGAATCTAGTCACCATGCGTTGAATCAAATCATGAAAAGAATAAGGAGTGAGACAATGTCCACAATTCTTCATCACATCTACTTTCCCTGTGGCATCTATCAGCAACATATGGTGAACTCACCCTCCCATTGTGAAGCTGTCTGTCTGATATGTACCTGGACATACTCTGGGATTTCTGACACATTGATCAAGAAAGAGCAGTTTAAGGTTAAAAAGATAGAAAAGAGAATTTTTCAGAAACAGCCAGCAGTTAACTCTCTGAGTGTATTTTACAAAATGCTTCTGTGCAGCTCCTTGTGTGATTTTCACGGATAAAGTCCACTTTGTATGAATACAAGTTGATGTCGTTGATCAATTGATTTGCTTCACAGTTTATGGAATATGTGATCTATTTCAAAACTGCAGTGGTCAAGGATTACACGAGATGTAAGTTGTGTAAATAAGTTTCAAATAAGTTTGCGAATACGGTCTCTCCCCAGCTATATTAAGGAATTATGTCATGTGACAATTTGTAATTTGTAACACATTCTTATATATACCGTCCCAAATAATATACTTCTGTTTTGCTTTGTTGCAAAGGAACAGACAGTAACTCTAGCTCCTCTCATTAACCAGATGGCAGTGTTTCACAGTCCTATATATTCAGTGTCCTCCTCCTTCCCTTTACACATCTTAAATTTTCATAAATTCCATAATAAGCCTCAATTTCTGATTTAAAATCATGGTGAAATGTTTAAATAATGTGTCCTGGAAGCAAATCAGAAATGTACCTTGTTTTATTTATGAAAACTGATTCCCAATGAAATTGCTTCAGTGTTTATAGTCCGACTCCAATCTGATTGGATCACATTCTCCCATTTTGACAGGAATAACAATCACATGCTGAAGTTCAGAATCAGGGATTCTGTTCAATCTCTGGGGCAGCCCTCACTGTCAGATATCAGCGATTTACAGTCGCACTCTGGCTTGTAAAGATTGGGGAATCACTATTGGAGTGATCTTTGGTACTGAACAGGAGGGAAGTGTCAGGGTAAACACATACCAGGCACTTAATACTGTAATAGTAACGTTACACATTTCTTGTCAAGCTTAGACACCCATACTCCATTCTGTGTCTCTCTCTCTCTCTCCATAGCTTTTTCCAGATAGTTAGTTGTTCATAAAAAAGATACCAAGCTGGATTAAATCATTTGTTTTATTGAAAAGCAGATAATAGCTGAATAACGTTTATATATTTTCAAAGCAAATCACTTGATGAAATACAATTCTTCATCGGATTTAGCAACACTGTTGCAAATCTCATTGGACAGTCCATCCAAACAAAGTCAATCATGATGCTCTCATCTGTTTGTTGTATATCCCTAACCCCACACAAAATTACAACAGCAGTTCAGAATAAAACCTGAGAAAAAGTAGTGGCAATGACTTTTAAGTTTAACAAAGAAGATGATCTTCCCAAAAAATCACATTGTCAATAATTGAAAAGAGGTAACAAAATCTGAAACTTACTTTAAGCATTTGAAGAAAAAAATTATGAATTAATGAAATGATAATACATATCTGCAGGAAACGTTGAATACAAACGTAAATGTAATGTTTAACTCCTCTGTCTTTTGCTCAGGCAGTCGTTGTGCTAATTATTGTTTTATTTTATGAAAAGGACGAGGAAGGAATTCGCTAGAAACTAACTGATCTGTGTTAGAGTTGTGGGGGTCACATTCACGGCTACACTGGAAAGTTATTATGAAATGTAACAGAACCAATCTAAACCAATTGTTTTGAACAGTCAGCATTCCAAATAATTTGCAAAAATTTCTCATCTTTAAAAGTATAAGAGTTGATTATTTGTAAAATTTGGGGAGGAGAAAGGACATCAGAATACACAGTATGGTGGCAGTCAGTGCCTGTGAGTAAGCCTAAACTATTTTAAATTAACACCACACTGATTTGGAAAATCAACCCACATTAATGACAGGCAGAAGGCATCTTGGATTGTACGGAAATGAAAAACAAAACTGACACAGCAATAAATACACCACTACAGCTCAAAATGAATGAAGAAGCTGATTATTTCTTCAAGACATTTGCAAAGTTTAAAGCAAAGTGCAGATCACCGTCAGTAGATTCCTGAAAGGCATTATCAATGGCAAGAGAGTTGGGAAGTTTCCTTGACTTGATTAAATACATGAGCTCCTTTATATCATACACACATAGCGAACCTGTGGGAGGTGATTAAAATAGGTGTCATGTCCTATTTGTCAGAGCCACCTGACAGAAGTTTCCATAAACTCCAAAAGGTAACACACCAGTTATTAAGTCTGTAATAGTCCTGTAATAGAGAAAACTATGTACCTTTGCAAATAGATGCTTTGACCAAGAGGACTGGGAGTGCCTGGTACAAGAGGGAAAAACAACTAAACCATTAACGTCTCAAGCTCCATTTTCAACTGAGGTCAGATATGCCAATACAAAAGGAGCACCTTTGGCAGTTGTTTATGGATGTGAGAATTTCTTTGTTGATGTCCATGTAAGGAGGTTTATAGTGCAAATGGAACACATCTATAAGAATGTACTAACAACAAGCCTATTATTACTCTTGAGGTCTCAGAGTTACAATTCCAATCTGAAATACAAGCCAGGAAGAGAAATGCAGCTGGCACACACACAGTTCTCAGTTACTGCCACAGGAGAAACATAGGATAGAAGATCGAAGTGTAATGACTCATCACCTTGTGAAAATGACTATGCTCTGAAACTGAGTGAGATTAGAGGTGAGATTGTCCAAGACAAAAAGTTATAGATGCTCTCCCTGCAAGTGATCCAGGAATGGCCTGATCAGGTACAGCAAACACAGCCAACAATATGGCTGCTCTGGTCTGTCAGAGATGACAGCTCAGTTGAAGATGGTGTTCCCACTGGCCAGATCCAGAATAAACACATCCAAAACAATTCAGAAAGAACTGAGCAGAAAATATGGGAAGATCACTAGGAATGGAGGACTGGCAGCTCAGAGTCAACCACCGGACTATTGGACAGGAATCTACAAAGTAATTGAAAATAATGTGTCTCCATGCAATCTATGTCAGGACTACAGAAGCAGACATCAGAAAGACAGGTTGATGGCTACAGAGGCACCATCCAGACCATGGCAAACTATGGAAGCTGATTCGTTCACACACTGTCAAGAATCATATCTCATCATCACAATGACCACTACAAGTTTACCCTTTTGATATGCTAGGTAAAAGACCCAAGGCTCACAGCCATGATCTCAGCAATACAACGTTTGACTTGCTCAGCAAGGGATCTCTGAAAGATTAATATCAGCCAATGGCATCCAATTCAGAATCTGAATAGTTAAGGGTTTCACTGAACAGTATGAGTTCAACATCATTTCCTTAAGCTAAAGATGGGACAGATGATCAAAACAATCCCTGGGAAATGCTGAGAGACAAAAGTAAAACCCAAAATGTACCTTGTGGTCACTATGATCCACACCCCTCAAGGCTGACATAAGACCAGCTGCAAAAAGCCACATCGACACAATGAGGTATCTAAGTGATACAATGATTAATATTAGATTCCCAATAGCATGGAAACAGACCCTTGGGCCCAACAAGTCCACACCGACCCTCTGAAGAGTAACCCACCCAGACCCATTCCCCTCTATTTACCCCTGTCGAATCACGTAAAACTATGGGCAATGTAGCATGGCCAATTCACCTGACCTGCACATCTTTTGGATTGTAGGAGAAAACACATGCAGACACAGGGAGATTACACAAACTCCACACAGACTGGAGGCTGGAATCAAACCTGGGTCCCTGGTACTGTGAGGTAGTAGTGCTAACCACTCCCAGACCATCCATGACCTCATCACCTCAGGGGATCTCCCATCCACCGCCTCCAACCTTATAGTCCCACAACTTCACACCGCCCGTTTCTACCTCCTACCCAAAATCCACAAACCCGACTGCCCCAGCCAACCCATTGTCTCAGCCTGCTCCTGCCCCACCGAATTCATTTCTGCATACCTCGACACTGTCCTGTCCCCCTTAGTCCAAGAACTCCCCACCTAGGTTCAGGATACCACCCACGCCCTCCACCTCCTCCATGATTTTCGCTTCCCCAGCCCCCAACGCCTTATCTTCACAATGGACATCCAGTCCCTATACACTTCCATCTGCCATCATGAAGGCCTCCAAGCCCTCTGCTTCTTCTTCTCCCCCCGACCCAACCAGTACTCTTCCATTGAAATCCTCCTTTGACTGACTGAACTGGTCCTCACGCTTAACAACTTCTCCTTCCAATCCTCCCACTTCCTCCAAACCAAAGGAGTAGCCATGGGCACCCGCACAGTCCCCAGCTATGCCTGCCTCTTTGTCGGGTAGGTGGAACAGTCCATCTTTCGCAGCTACACTGGCACCATTCCCCACCTTTTCCTCTGCTACATCGATGATTGTATTGGCGCTACCTTGTGCTCCCACGAGGAGGTTGAACAGTTCATCCACTTTATCAACACCTTCCACCCCAACCTCAAATTTACTTGGACCATCTCAGACTCCTCCCTCCCCTTCCTCGACCTCTCCATTTCTATCTCGGGCGACCAACTCAACACAGACATTTACTACAAACTGACCGACTCCCACAGCTACCTAGTTTACACCTCCTCCCACCCTGCCCCCTGTAAAAATGCCATCCCATATTTCCAATTCCTTCGCCTCCTCTGCATCTGCTCCCAGGAGGACCAATTCCACTACTGAACAGCCTAAATGACCTCCTTCTTCAAAGACCGCAATTTCCCTTCCAACGTGGTTGACAATGCTCTCCACCACATCTCCTCCACTTCCCGCTCCTCCGCACTTGAACCCTGTCCCTCCAATCGCCACCAGGACAGAACCCCACTGGTCCTCACCTTCCACCCCACCAACCTCAGGATACATTGTATCATCCTTTGTCATTTCCGCCACCTCCAAACAGACTCCACCACCAGGGATATATTTCCCTCCCCTCCCCTATCAGCGTTCCGGAGAGACCACTCCCTCCACGACTCCCTCGTCAGGTCCACACCCCCCACCAACCTAACCTCCACTCCCAGCACCTTCCCCTGCAACCGCAAGAAGTGCAAACCTTGCATCCACACCTCCTCCCGCTCACCTCCGTCCAAGGCCCCAATGGATCTTTCCATATCCATCACAAATTCACCTGTACCTCCACACACATCATTTATTGTATCCGCTGCACCCGATGTGGTCTCCTCTACATTGGGGAGACAGGCCGCCTACTTGTGGAATGTTTCAGGGTACACCTCTGGGACACCCGCACCAACCAACCCAACCGCCCCATGGCTGAACACTTTAACTCCCCCTCCCACTCCTCCAAGGACATGCAGGTCCTTGGCCTCCTCCATCGCCAGACCACGGCAACACGCTGGCTGGAGGAAGAGCACCTCATCTTCCGCCTAGGAACCCTCTAACCACAAGGGATGAATGTAGATTTCTCCAGCTTCCTCATTTCCCCTCCCCCCACCTTATCTCAGTCCCAACCCCCGGATTCTGCACCGCCCTCTTGACCTGCAATCTTCTTCCCAACCTCCCCGCCCCCACCCCCTCTCCGGCCTATCACCCTCACCCTCACCTTAACCTCCTTCCACGTATCGTATTCCCAGCGCCCCTCCCCCCACCTTTTATCTCAGCCCACTTGGCACACCAGCCTCATTCCTGAAGAAGGGCTTATGCCCGAAACGTCGATTCACTTGCTCCTCAGATACTTCCTGGCCTGCTGCGCTTTTCCAGCACCACACTTTTCAACTCTAACCACTGAGCCACCATGCTACCCATGCAGAAAAGAATACACATTATAAAAGTCTCAGGGAAGGGTTTCACTTTCTTTCCAAATGTCAACTGACAATCTTCTTTCATTTGGACTGTTACATTCCAAGTTAATGACTGGAATGGTTTCATTGAAACTTGTTGTCACTGAGGCTTCTGGTGTGAGCAGAGTTTCTTTGGATAAAAATATGGCTAAATTAGTGAAATTGAGGTGAAGCAGAATAT
Organism: Chiloscyllium punctatum; assembly: GCF_047496795.1. Lineage (NCBI taxonomy): Eukaryota > Metazoa > Chordata > Chondrichthyes > Orectolobiformes > Hemiscylliidae > Chiloscyllium > Chiloscyllium punctatum. The sequence continues at coordinate 43,616,886 of NC_092768.1, read as the reverse complement.
GTTTTTTCAACTTTTGGACAGTCAGCAACATAGATGCCTCCTCATTGGGAGAACTGGCCATCTGTGACTGTCACTAGGATTGAGATGTTGGTATGAGCCCACAGGAGACAGTCTGGTCTCTTCTGTGTTTTGATTCGACTGACTGTCAGGTGAATCCTGCACAGCGTATGTCACGGCTTGGTCACATGACCATGGAACGCCTAGAAGCACATCTTTGGACTTGCATAGAGCAAAGATGTGCAGGTTAGGTGGACTGGCCATGCAAAATTGTCCATAATGGTCAGTGCTGTATAGGTTATGTGCACGAACTATGGGAAATGTAGGGTTACAGGGAAAGGGTAGGGGGGGTGGGCCTGAGTGAGATACTCCTCAGAGATTCAGTGTGGACTTTTTGAACTGAATAGTTTGTTTCCATGCTGCTTGGATTCTGTGAAATTCTATGAAAACTAGCACCATATTGTTTAAGTGCATTCCAGAGAGCTGCTGTCTGCAGTATCTTTGCTGAAATTGGAAAGAATTGGATCAAAGATATATTTCTGTGGTAGGTAGCTGTAGGTAGATAGCTGGAAAGATAGCTGGCTGCTTCTAACAGATAAAACTCCCCTTGATTCAGTGATGTGAATGTGAAGCAGACCATATTCTCTATTTCTGGATCCAGATTTCTCAATCCAACTCAGTCCTTGATTTCACAATGCATCAATCTTTCTCAACCATGAGGGAAGATGTGTATGTTTTCATCTCATTACTTACTGTTGACCCAGTCTACTGGTAGACTAGACCAGTTTGATCTGCTGCCCAATCACCCACCCAAAATACACCCTCAGTGTTTCCCCCAAGTGCTGTTCAACAAGTAGAATCACTGATTCTGCAGCTAAGAGTTAGGATGCACTGGAGCCACTAGACCATCACCCACCCACCCACTAAGATTAACTTAAACCTACAACGAAAGTTGTCTAGATGGCAACCACACTCTGGCCACTGGGGTCCCACTCCAAGCAGTAAAATCCCACAGGAAAGTACAACATTTTGAATGCATTTACATTGGACATTGTTTCCATTGTATAGGAAATCTAGAACACGGGGATACAATTTCAGGATCAGAGCACAATCATTTAGGAGAGCAATCTTCATTAACTTTTTCACTCAAAGCATTGTGAATCTGTGAAAATCTTAAACACAGAGGATGACATATCAGTGAATATATTTCAGATTGAGATAGAGATATTTAGGGTGTGAACAGCAAACTTAAATAAAGCTGAAGGTCAGTCATGATCACACTTAATCATGAAAAAGATTCAATGGTCTTTATGTTCTACTCCTGCTGGTATTGCTTATGTTCCAATGTTATTAACGGCAGCATTTTCAAACCAGGATTGACTGTCACAATGTCACAGGAGATCTGCCAGTGAACATCTCACTCTCCACACGGGGAATAACTCGGGCGAGGAACTCAATGATAAAAGTCGATATGAAGTGAGGCAATAACTGCTCCCATTTTGGTTACAGCTGAATGGAGTTGGTTAGAATCCATGAAGAGGAATTAAGAAATGTTTTTGGAGAGGAATTATTTTATTAACAGTGAGAGCTATTTTTTCAGGCATTTGAAACAATTGAATTATATCATTTGTTAAGTAGATGTTTCATTATTGCCTTCATTTAATCCACCTGAGTTGTAAAATTTTTCGGAGGTGTTGACCAATTGAGCATGTCAGAAAACTTCCCTTTCAATATTTCCCACAGACCACTCCTTCAATCTGTTGCTTTGCCTTTGTATTTGTTTGCCAATATTGGTGGCACAGTGGCTCAGTGGTTAGCACTGCTGCCTCACAGCCCCAGGGACCTGGGTTGGATTCCCACCTCAGGTGGCTGTCTGTGTGGAGTTTGCACATTCTCCCTGCACCTGCGTGGGTTTCCTCAAACCCAAAGATGTGCTGATCAGGTGAATTGGCCATGTGAAATTGCCCATAGTGTTAGGTGCATTAGGCAGGGGTATATGTAGGGAAATGGGTCTGGGACAGTGTGACTCTTCAGAGGGTCAGTATGCACTTGTTGGGCTGAAGGGGTCTGTTTCCATGCTGTAGCTAATCTAACCCTTGTTCCATTTTCTCAGCCTGTTGTTTGATTTCATTCAGTAACTGGATTCTCTCCAGGATCCCAGGCTTCACTTCTTCTTTCTCAGAATGAATCAGCAGATCAATGTATTCTGAGGTTGATAATGCATTTGGTCTGAGAGCTATTTCCTCAGTTTTTAAAATGCACTGAGATGATTTTTCAATCTGCTTCAATACCACACTCTGAACATTACTGAATTCCTGCAGAAGCTCCTCCATAACCTTCTGCTGTTTCATCTTTTCACCAGACACCTTCTCATACCTTTCCTTCAGCTCTGTGTGTGTTCTAATCTTCTTTCTGGCTTCACAAACAAATCTGTACTTTTGGCTTGAATGAACAGATGAGGCACACTTATTTGGACAGACTGTGCAGTATCCTCTCCAGCTCATTGCCTTACATAGCATTTGAAAAACATCAAAAGGAACACGACAGGGATAGTGACAGGTGAACTGACATGTCTGACAGTTGGTTGCATACTTACCCCATTCAGGGATATTGACCCGGACTGGAACATGAACGTCAACCTCATACTCAAAATCTTTATTTGCATCCAGATCGAGCTGATGTTGTGTCTTCCTGATCTCCTCCAGTTTGGTCAAACCCATTTTGATTTGTGGCTGTAATCCCTCTATCACAGCCTCTAGCTGCTGACGTTCCCTCAGGACCTCCTTTGTCAAACGTAAACTCTTTGTTTCCATTTTGCTCAGAGCTGAAAAGAATTTCGTCATACTTTTTGATCCCATCTTCCAGAACATTGCATCAAAGGTATCGCTATCTTCCTCCTCCTCACTGCTATCATCAGGGCCCCTCTTGTTGACAGAGTTATCAAAAGCTGGTCTTTGAGCAAATATGGCTGAATTGTTGAACTTGAAGTGAACTGGGAAACCTTTTTTATCTTTGGGACATGGTACCTCAGCAACATTAATGGCCTCCAGAACAGGGGGAATCTGGTCATCTGTGAATGTCACCAGGATTGGGATGTTCTCTGCAATATCTTTACCAAAAATGGAAAGAATTGATTCAAAGACATATTTCTGTGTCGGGGTCAGACGGGCCAGAGAGGCCTGAGCAACAAAACACACGGCATCGATCTGATCGACACCATCTGGGGAAGTGAAGAACTCTCGGATCTGATCAGTGAGCAATTTATCTCGGGTTATCCCCCTGGTGTCTCCGAATCCTGGAGTGTCGATGATAGTGAGACAGTAATCAATCTGGAATCCTGCTCGATAGTGCAGTTCATAGGCAGTGATTGATGATGTCTGACTTTCAGCCTGGGATCTTCCTGTCCCTTCATTAATTAATTTGTATCTGAAGTTGTCCTTCCATCCCACACCCAGGATGTAGTTGACCATCCCATTGATGAGGGTTGTTTTTCCTGCTCCTGTTGCTCCAAGAACCATGATTGTCCTCACACTGTGTTTTCCAGTGGGTTTTCCAAAGGAGCATTTTACATGGTGTCCAGCCTCATCAAGTACCTTCTTCTGTAAGGGCAGTGTGTAAATGGGAGGGGTCCCCCTGGCTGTTAATGCACTTTCTCTGAGAAGTTTCACAGCCAGTCTCTTTGGCTGATTCTCTGTTTGTATTAAAGCCTCCTCACTTGGTTCACTCGAACCTCCTTCTCCACAATAATTCTCTCTTTGTTGTAGGGAACTGCCTTTCCTTCTCTCAATCCTGTCCTGTCCTGACCATTATCAATGTTAGCTCCACTCTCAATCCCTGCAGAAAGAACAAGTCAGAATATATTAATATGGACATGAACACGGTGAATGAGAAAGGAGAAAAATGCAAATCAGCTAAGATAGTTTCCATGTGTTATATTTATGCTTTACCTGTCCCAACATTCATCAATGACAAATACAGAGGATCACTTGGAGTGGATCACATTGATTTTACAGAGATTAATAAAGTATCATATGGTGTGGATCATAATATCTAATAGTGTTTATTGGTCTACAGTTAGTTGGATTGTTACCTGAGATCAGACAGTCAGATCGGTCATCACCCAATCGGAAAGCACAGTCCCGAGCTGCCTGTCGTTTCCCCTCTGTATGTCTGTGACTCATTGTTCCGCACGATCCAATCCAGTCTCACCGGTAATTGAAGATCACAGCTTGATATCTGTCACACAGAGTCATATAAACTCAAACCAGAGCTTAGACTTTCACAAACCATTGAGAACATACTGTCCGGGTGCATAACGGCCTGATAACTGCACTACCCAGGACTGTAGGAAACTACTGAAGGTGGTGTACACACCCCAGACCATCATGGAAGCCAACCTTCCATCCATGGACACCATTTACATGGCTCGCTGTCGTAGAAAGGCTGTCTACATCATCAAACAGTCAAGATTAGAGTCATGCTGGAAAAGCACAGCAGGTCAGGCAGCATCCGAGGAGCAGGAAAATCAATGTTCCGGGCAAAGGCCCTTCATTCCTAGTGAGGGGCTTTTGCCCAAAATGTCAATTTTCCTGCTCCTCGGATGCTGCCTGACCTGTTGTGTTTTTCCAACACCACACTGATCTTGACTCTAATCTCCAGCATCTGGAGCAATCGCCTACATCATCAAAGACCACCCCCCCACCCCACCCTGGCAATGCTCTCCTACAACCTCTTCCATTAGGCAGGACATGCAGAAGCCTGAACTATGCACCAGCAGGTTCAAGAACAGCTTCTTCCCAGCCATTATCAGACTGATGAATGGATGCCTTCGCCTCCAATAATGCTGACCTTGCTCACGTTACTCTCACTTCGGGCATGTCCTGTGTAATGTAACCTGTACACCTCGATCTCAGTCTTTTTTCATCTATTCATCCATGCTTACTGTGATCTGCTGGTAATGCTCATTCCTGATGAAGGGCTTATGCCCAAAATGTCAATTCTCCTGCTCCTCGGATGCTGCCTGACCTGCTGTACTTTTCCAGCACTACACTCTCGACTCTAATCTCCAGCATCTACAGTCCTCACTTTCTCCTTGTATTGCTCTTAAATGAAGCTTTTCACTCTGCCTTGGGGCAGGGACAATCAATTGATCAGTCAATCAAACCAGGAGCAACATGTCATATGGCCCACGTCCTGTCCCTGAGTCAGAATACCAATCACGTTCAGACCCAAGACTGTATTAGGAAAGGACAGGATGCTAAGTTGTTTAAAATATGAAATGAAAAGAAGCAGCTCCTTGAGCAGAGTAAGATTAATGTCATACCAAGACAGAGAATGCAGCATGAAAGATAAAGGACAGATTCACAACCAAGTCATCATGGTATCAACACCACACATGGTGCAAAATGTCCTGCTGGGAGAATATGAAATATGTTGAATCCATTGACAATCTATGCAGGATCAATTGATGGTCTGTGTTGTATCCACCTTCATATTGACGATACCGTCCATCATGTAATATGGCACAGCCAACATGCTGAATGGAATAGTCTTCTAGAAAATCTGGCAACTTAAACCTGGGCTCCCTGAGGAGGTGTGAGCCAATAGTATCAGCTGAACCATATACAACCACAATCTGTGAGCTCATGGCCCCCCTGGACCAGAGTAATAACCCTGGTTTACTGAGCAATGTAGGAGGGCTTGCCATGAGCAACACCAGGAATATACAGATGGGAGGTGTCAATCTGGGGAGGCAATGATGCAAGAGAACTGACATGCTAAACACCTTGAGACAGAGCTAGGTGATCCCATAACCAACAGATCAAATCTAAACTCCCATCACATCCAGTTGTAAATGCTGGTGGACAAACAGCAAACCAACAGTCAGAGGAGGAGGCAGAAAGACCCAGACCCTGACTGAATGGTTACCCACAGGCCCTGGTTTATGTTCAGGGACACAGGTCTGAATTTCAGCATTGCAGCTGGCAGAATTCCAATGTAATTCCGAAACCAGGAATGATTAGTGAATGGAATAGCTCTGAGCAAGGAAGAAGGAGGAGGAGGCCACTCAGCCCTTTACACTTGCTCCACCATTCAATAAGATCAGGGTTGGTCTGATTTTAACCTCCGCTCGACATTCCTGCATATCCCCAATAATCTTTCATCCCCATCACCATCAGGCACCTATCTCGCTTTGCATGGAAAATATTTCAAGGTTCTGCATCCACTGCTGTTTGAGGAAGGGAGTTACAAACACTCACACCCCTCTGAAGGAAATAAGTGCTTTGTTTTAAACAATGACACCCAGTTCTAGATTCTCCCACAAGAGAAAACATCCTTTCAACATCCATCCAGTCAAATTCCTGCTGTATTTGCATTTTCATTACATTATTTCTGACTCTTCTAGCTTCCAAGGGTTAGGATTAGCCTGTCTAGCCTTTCCCATAAGGCAATCCACTCATTCCAAGTATTGGTCTGGGAAACCTTCTCTAAGCTGCTTCCAACATTAACATGAATGGCAAGTACAGTGATCAGCATTGTACACAGTACTTGAGATACAGTCTTACCATTGCCCTGTATAACTGAAGCACAGCCTCCCAACTCCTCACAATCAACTGCAACATTCTATTAGTTTTCCTGATTACTTGTTGTTCCTGCATATTAACATACGGGGATTCATGCATCAGGACACCAGATCCATCTGCATCTCATGATTGAGAGGAGATGGTGTTAGGCTGGGTTTGGCAAAGTTAAAAACCACACAACACTAGGTTATAGTCAGAGGTCATGGGTTTGCAGTAGAGTGAGGTGCTGCGGTGCCTATCTTTGATCAAGATGCATGTGTCCAAAAAGAGACAGTTGCTAACGAGTAATCCATGGTGAGTTTGATGGTGATATGAAACTCATGAATAACACTGTGTAGTTGTTTCAGTGATTCCTTGTCATGGGTCCAGAGGAAGAAAATGTATCTGGTGTATAGTGTTGGTTGAACGTCCTGCATAGAGAAGAATTCTTGTTTGAACCTGTGCATGAAATGTTTGACATATTGGGTGCAAACGTGGTCCCCATGGCTGTTCCATGTGTCTGGATGAAGAACTGGTTGTTGAAGGTGAAAATGTGGTCAAGGATGAAGCAGATGAGTTGTAAGATGGTGCTAGGAGATTGGTAGTTGTTGCCGTTGAGCACTAAGGCTGTTGCCCTGATGCTGTCATTGTGGTGGATGCTGGTGTAGGTGCTAAAAGGTCAGTTGTGACAAGGAATGAACCCGGTTCGACTGATCCGTGGGTGCTGAGTTTCTGTAAGGAATCTGGAGTGTCATGACAGAATTTGGAGGTCCCCTGTACAATGGGTTTCAAGATGCCTTTGACATAGCCAGAGATGTTCTCACACAGGTTCTCATTGCCTGATACAATGGGGCATCCTGGTGTATTGGCTTTGTGTATGTTCGGAAGGCAGTAGAAGTCGCCTTCACGAGAAGTACGTGACATGAGGGCCCATATGAAACTCTGAAAGACTGGGTGACACAGTGGCACAGTGGATAGTACTGCTGCCTCACAGCGCCAGAGACCTGGGTTCAGTTCCCACCTCAGACAGCTATCTGTGTGGAGTTTGCACATTCTCCCTGTGTCTGTGTGGGTTTCCTCTGGGTGCTCCGGTTTCCTCCCACAGTCCAAAAAATGTACAGGCCAGGTGAATTGGCCATGTGAAATTTCCCGTAGTGTTAGATGTAGGGGAATGGGTCTGGGTGGGTTGCTCTTTGGAGGGTCAGTGGAGGCTTGGGCTGAAGGGCCTGTTTCCACACTGTAAGTAATCTAATCAAAGTCTTGATAAATGTGTTCTTCACCCAGACCCACAGAACAGCGAAGGGGACCCCAATATCCAACATTTTCATGCAGTGGTTCAAACAAGTCTTCTTCTCTATGCAGGACCTCCAACCAACACTATACACCAGTTACATTGACGACGTTTTCTTCCTCTGGACCCATGGCAAGGAATCACTGAAACAACTACACAGTGATATCAATGAGTATCATAGCACCATCAGACTCACCATGGACTATTCGTTAGCATCTGTCTCTTTTTGGACACATGTATCTTGATCAAGGATAGACACCGCAGCACCTCAATCTACCACAAACCCATGGTTACCCTCGCAATGGTACTCTAATTTTCCTCGCTTCTATCCGAAGCATATTAAGATAGCCACCCACACAGACAAGCCCTACGCATACACATGATCTCATTAGATTCAAGGTAGGTTCCTTTCAATTATAAAATGACAAACACAACTCATTTACACAATAAAGGAGGGAGCCAGAATTTAGAAAACTGAACAAATTACAGTGAACTTAACATCCGTCATAGAGACAATGTTCAAAGTTATGATTAAAGGTGGGTACTTTGGATACATTCGAAGTAATCAGGCAGAGCAAATACTGTTGTGTCAAAAGGAAATCATGTTTAACGACTTTATTGGAGTTACCTGGTGAAGTAACTTGTGCTGGAGAAGAACAGAAACATGTAGATGTATTGTATTTAAATTTCCAGAGGCAGTTAATAAAGCATCACATCAAAGATTAGAGCAGCATATAAAATCTTATGATGTCAGGGGTAACATAATGGCACATATTGCAGATTGGCTGGCTCTGATGTTGGTTGGGTCGGTATAGGTGATGGTGAACTGGTGGCACAGGGACGGCAGTGTTGATGGTACCATCATTGATGGTAATGGGCTGGCTCAGGACTGACCAATTAACTCTCTTCAAGCGATGTCTTTCCTTTTGTCCTTGATTCGTAAATTATTCAAAATGGCACATTATCACGGTGACAAATGAAAGTTTTACACTGTATTTTATTGTATTCTGTGACAATAAAATCAAAGTAACTCAAATAAACGGAAATCCTGATGTAACACCCACAATGGGGAATTTCCCGGGAATTTCCATGGGCTGATTTACCCTGTAATTTCAATCTGATCATGTGGCTGATCTCAAAGTGAAGCTGAGGCCTCAGTCAGATCAGCCATGATCATATCCAATAACAGAATGGCTTCAGGGGCTGAATGGCCTCTTCCTGCAGCTCCCTCTCTCCTAGTCTGGACCCAGCCCAGAATTCCTGTTTGGAAAAACCCAGAAGAAATAGACAGGATATTTGGGTCAGTAAAAGCTTCCCAGGAAATGGTGCCACTGCCCGGAATGTCTGGTCTATCCACAATCCCTGCTATTAAACACTCGCCCACAGCGACTGATCAGGACAACATTCAAGGGGAGAAATGGGAAGATACACATTGAAACTTCCTGAAAGTGGGAATATACTGACTGTGTGGTAACTGCCCAGGAGACTGAATGACAGAGGGTCATTACCCACCATCTGGAACCTTCAATAAAGGCCTCTAACTCTCCGGGAGATGTGGGGACTCTGGAGGGTTCTGACTGACTTACCTTGACAGTGAGCCAGGAAAGGACAGAGGGAATTAAACCAGCTCCAACTGCTGACTAGATACAAAACTGACCATCACCAGTCACTTACATAGAAACCCTATCACTAACACTGACCACACCCCCACCACTCTCACTGAACTCCCTCCCCATAACTGATCTCACCATCCTCCTGTAACTGACTGCATTTAAATGCAGTAACTTTGGTCTTTATGGGATTTGAAATATTCTAACATTGTCTGACATAAGTGTGATCCATCCACCCACACCACAAATGGGACATACTCATGGAACTACTGTCATTCTAACACAGCCATTGTCACACTCACACACATTCTTACTGTATCACAAGAACACACCAGGCTCTCTCACACTTACACACACAAACAGGTTAACTCACTTTCAACAGGATCCCTTGACATTAAATTATTTCACTGAACTGTACAAGAAGTGCCTGCTTGCTCACTTGTGGGGGAATCACTGCAGTGAGTGAGGCAGCAGTGGAGTTTCTGAGTCTCCCAGTCTCGTTGGTCAGGGAAGGGTAGGGGACTGATCCAACATTATCTGTGTGTCACAACACATCAGCAACCTCAAGACGGATGTTGCTGTTACAGTCTAACCAGTGTAACTCAGAGAGAGAAAGAACCCAGAAAAATAGGTCATATTTGGAATTGAGCTAGTCATTCCCAGTCCTCCAGGTGGAGCGATAAGAGATGAGCCAGACCGATATATTGTATTCACCAGTTTGCTGGATATTCCACTGGGTTGTCTCACACACACTTATATAAAAGCACAGTACAGGGATATATGCTTCACAGTCAAACACTCATTTCCCACTCACACCCACCCAAATGGGATCTCACACACATGCAGCTGCTCTTACACTGACATGACATTGATCACATTCAGCCACCCTCTCACTGTCTCACAGTAATGTAGGCGACAGCCCTCACACTCATATACACAAACAGCTAAACTCACACTCACAGGTTCCCTCCCACATGAATCTATTTCACTGTATGTACATGAACTGTCTGTGATCCAGCTGTGGGGGAGATCACTATCGGGACTGGAGGGAGCAGGGTTTTCACTGAGATCTCGGCTTCTGTAACAACAGCACTTGTTAGAAAGCAGAATCACTGCTGAAGACTCTTGGCCTTGTTGGGGGTTAAAGCCAGTCTCTGATTGTTTCAGTGACGAAAGATCATGTGTCAACAGATATTGGGATGTGGAGTCAAGCTGCGATCAGATGTAGACAAGGATTATTTACTGTACGCACTGATGTTTCCTTACCAGATCGTAACAATCTGAACATGTACACAGAATGCTGCTGTTATCTCAGAGATTCAGCTGTGGGGTTGCAAAACATTTTACTTTCACTTTTGTTCATTCACAGCTTTTCCTGACAAGGAAACCATTTCCGAGAAATGCTAAAAGTTTTGTTTTTACTCACATCTCACAATGGAAAGACTGGCCCAATATTATTGGATTAATTATCCACAGGCCCAGACTAATACTCTGGGACATAAGATCATAACTGACAGGATTTATCTGATGGCATTAAAGCGAATGAATTAAATCGAGGAACTGAAGTCTGTTGTCAGAATAGTGACCATGGCTTTGAAGACCGATTAGGGAAAAAGTCATCTTCATACACTAGTGCTCTTTGAGGAGGGAAATCTGCCATTCTCTCCTGGTTTGGCCCAGATGTGACTGCAGACCCACAGATGCTGCTGACTCCTAACTGTCCTATGGAATAGACACTCAATTAAGGACAATTATGTTTGGGCAACAAATACACACCTTGCCTGGAACAGCCAAATCAATGAAAACTTAACTGTTTCACTGAACATGGTGATGGGAAAGGGTCACACATGTCAAAGTGTGATATAAGGAATGAAATTGATTGTCTATCCAGTGTTGCCCAGGGCATTAGAAACAGTATCTGGTGTGCTGGGGCCTGCCATTATTAAGGATCAGGATAATTGTGGAGTCTCCACCTGCAGTGAGTTGTTGGATTTTCCTGCCCCATTCAGGATTGGATGTAACAGGACAGCAGAGTTTCGATCTGATCCATTGGTTGTGGAATTGCTCAGCGTTGATTATTAGATGCTGCTTCCCTGCTTACAATACACTCGCCCTGGTTTGTAGATTCACCAACAGCATGCTGGGTGGTGCTGCCAACATGCTGAATGGGATAAAGTGAGGATAGAGCTACCCACTGAAGACAGGGCATCCAGAACAAACTGTAGGCCGTGAGCAGCAGCAGAATCAGACTCTGCAACTTTGCGGCCTGACATATCCGACACTCCACTATGATCACCGAGCCAGGACATCAACACTCTCCAGTCAGGTTAGCAGGAGGACATGCCAGAGCAGCACCAGGCACAACTTCAGAAAAGGAATCAACCTGCTAAAGCAGATGGAGATAGATTTTGGTGAGATCACAGGAAAAAATATCACGAAGGTTGGAAGGAATGTGTGTTTGAAGTTAACTACAGATCAGTCATGATCTTATTAAATGGTGCAAAAGGTTCAAAGCACCAGCAGTAAAAAATGGGTCCTGGACAATAGGAACAAAATGTGTCAGGAACAGCAGTAACAGGATGGAGCAGGGACAGCAGTAACAGGATGGGTCAGGGACAGCAGTAACAGGATGGGTCAGGGACAGCAGGAACAGGATGGGTCAGGGGCAGCAGTAACAGGATGGGTCAGGGACAGCAGTAAAAGGATGGGTTAGGGGCAGCAGTAACAGAATGGTGCAGGGACAGCAGGAACAGGATGGGTCAGGGACAGCAGTAACAGGATGGTGCAGGGACAGCAGGAACAGGATGGGTCAGGGACAGCAGTAACAGGAAGGTGCCGGGACAGCAGGAACAGGATGGGTCAGGGACAGCAGTAACAAGATGGTGCAGGGACACCAGGATCAGGACGGTGCAGGGACACCAATAACAGGATGGGTCAGGGACAGCAGTAACAGGATGGTGCAGGGACAGCAGTAACTGGATGGGTCAGGGACAGCAGGAACAGGATGGTGCAGGGACAGCAGTAACTGGATGGGTCAGGGACAGCAGTAACAGGATGGTACATGGACAGCAGTAACAGGCTGGGTCAGGGTCTGCAGTAACAAGATGGTGCACGGACAGCCGTAACAGGAAGGTGCTGGGACAGCAGGAACAGGAAGGTGCTGGGACAGCAGGAACAGGATGGGTCAGGGAAAGCAGGAACAGGATGGTGCAGGTACAGCATGAACAGGATGGGTCAGGGACAGCAGTTACAGGATGGTGCTGGGACAGTAGTAACGGGATGGGTCAGGGACAACAGTAACAAGATGGGTCAGGGACAGCAGTAACAGAATAGTGCAGGGACAGCAGTAACAGGATGGGTCAGGGACAGCAGTAACAGAATAGTGCAGGGACAGCAGTAAAAAGATGGGTCAGGGACAGCAGTAACAGGATGGTACAGGGAAAGCAGTAACAGGATGGGTCAGGGACAGTAGTAACAGGATGGTGCAGGGACAGCAGTAACAGGATGGGTCAGGGACAGCAGTAACAGAATAGTGCAGGGACAGCAGTAACAAGATGGGTAAGGGACTGCAGTAACGGGATGGTGCAGGGACAGCAGTAACAGGATGGTGCAGGGACAGCAGTAACAGGATGGGTCAGGGACAGCAGTAACAGGATGGTACAGGGAAAGCAGTAACAGGATGGGTCAGGGACAGTAGTAACAGGATGGGTCAGGGACAGCAGTAACAGAATAGTGCAGGGACAGCAGTAACAGGATGGGTAAGGGACTGCAGTAACAGGATGGGTCAGGGACAGCAGTAACAGGATGATGCAGAGACAGCAGTAACAGGATGGTGCAGGGACAGCAGTAACAGGATGGGTCAGGGACAGCAGTAACAGAATAGTGCAGGGACAGCAGTAACAAGATGGGTAAGGGACTGCAGTAACAGGATGGGTCAGGGACAGCAGTAACAGAATAGTGCAGGGACAGCAGTAACAAGATGGGTAAGGGACTGCAGTAACAGGATGGGTCAGGGACAGCGGTAACAGGATGATGCAGAGACAGCAGTAACAGGATGGTGCAGGGACAGCACTAACAGGATGGGTCAGGGAAAGCAGGAAAGGATGGTGCAGGGATTGCAGTAACAGGATGGGTCAGGGACAGCAGTAACAGGGTGGGTCAGGCACAGCAGGAACAGGATGGTGCAGGGACAGCAGGAACAGGACGGTGCAGGGGCAGCAGTAACAGGATGGGTCAGGGACAGCAGTAACAGATGGGTCAGGGACAGCAGTAACAGGATGGGTCAGGGACAGCAGTAACAGGATGGTGCAGGGACAGCAGTAACAGGATGGTGCAGGGACAGCAATAACAGGATGGGTCAGGGACAGCAGTAACAGGATGGTGCAGGGACAGAACTAACAAGATGGGTCAGGGACAGCAGTAACAGGATGGTGTAGGTACAACAGTGAGTTCACAGGAAAAAATATCACTAAGGTTAGAAGGAATGTGTATTTGAAGTTAACCACAGATCAGTCATGATCTTATTAAATGGTGCAAAAGGTTCAAAGCACCAGCAGTAAAAAAATGGGTCCTGGACAATAGGAACAAAATGTGTCAAGTACAGCAGTAACATGATGGAGCAGGGACAGCAGTAACAGGATGGAGCTGGGACAGCAGTAACAGGATGGAGCTGGGACAGCAATAACAGGATGGAGCTGGGACAGCAGTAACAGGATGGAGCTGGGACAGCAGTAACAGAATGGGTCAGGGACATCAGTAACAGGATGGTGCAGGGACAGCAGTAACAGGATGGGTCAGGGACAGCAGTAAAAGGATGGTGAAGGGACAGCAGTAACAGGATGGTGCAGGGGCAGCAGTAACAGAATGGTGCAGGGGCAGCAGTAACTGGATGGGTCAGGGACAACAGTAACAGGACGGTGCAGGGACAGCAGTAACAGGATGTGTCAGGGACAGCAGTAACAGGATGGTGCAGGTACAGAATTAACAGGATGGGTCAGGGACAGCAGTAACAGGATGGGTCAGGGAAAAGCAGTAACAGGATGGGTCAGAGAAAGCAGTAACAGGATGGGTCAGGGTCTGCAGTAACAAGATGGTGCAGGGACAGCAGTAACAGGATGGTGCAGGGACAGCAGTAACAGGATGGGTCAGGGACAGCAGTAACAGGATGGTGCAGGGACAGCAGTAACAGGATGGTGCAGGGACAGCAGTAACAGGAAGGGTCAGGGACAGCAGTAACAGGATGGGTGAGGGACAGCAATAACAGGATGGGTCAGGGACAGCAGTAACAGGGTGGTACAAGGTCAGCAGTAACAGGATGGTGCAGGGACAGCAGGAACAGGATTGTGCAGGGACAGCAATAACAGGATGGGTCAGGGACAGCAGTAACAGGATGGTGCAGTGACAGCAGTAACAGGATGGAGCAGGGACAACAGTAACAGGATGGTGCAGGGACAACAGTAACAGGATGGGGCAGGGACAGCAGTAACAGGATGGTGCAGGTACAGAATTAACAGGACGGTGCAGGGACAGCATTAACAGGATGGTACAGGGAAAGCAGTAACAGGATGGTTCAGGGACAGCAGGAACAGGATTGGTCAGGGACAGCAGTAACTGGATGGGTCAGGGACAGCACTAACAAGATGGTGCAGGGACAGCAGTAACAGGATGGGTCAGGAAAAGCAGTAACAGGATGGTGTAGGTACACCAGTAACAGGATGGGCCAGGGACAGCAGTAACAGGATGGTGCAGGTACAGCAATAACAGCATGGGTCAGGGACAGCAGTAAAAGAATAGTGCAGGAACAGCATGAACAGGATGGGTCAGGGACAGCAGCTGCAGGATGGTGCAGGGACAGCAGTAACAGGATGGGTCAGGGACAACAGTAACAAGATGGGTCAGGGACAGCAGTAACAGGATGATGCAGAGACAGCAGTAACAGCATGGGTCAGGGGCAGCAGTAACGGGATGGGTCAGGGACAACAGTAACAAGATGGGTCAGGGACAGTCGTAACAGGATGGTGCACGGACAGCAGTAACAGGATGGGTCAGGGACAGCAGTAACAGGATGGGTCAGGGACAGCAGCAACAGGATGGTGCAGGGACAGCAGCAACAGGATGGGTCAGGGACAGCATTAACAGGATGGTGCAGGGACAGCAGTAACAGGATGGTGCAGGGACAGCAGTAACAAGATGGGTCACGGACAGCAGAAACAGGAAAGTGCAGGGACAGCAGTAACAGGATTGGTCAGCAACAGCAGTAACAGGATGGGTCAGGGACAGCAGTAACAGGATGGTGCAGGGACAGCAGTAACAGGATGGTGCAGGGACAGCAGTAACAGGATGGTGCAGGGACAGCAGGAACAGGATGGTTCAGGGACGGCAGGAACAGGGTGGGTCAGGGACAGCAGGAACAGGATGGTCAGGGACAGCAGGAACAGGATGGTTCAGGGACGGCAGGAACAGGATGGTGCAGGGACAGCAGAAACAGGATGCTGCAGGGACAGCAGTAACAGGGGGGTGCAGGGACAGCAGTAACAGGATGGTGCAGGGACAGCAGTAACAGGATGGGTCAGGGACAGCAGTAACAGGATGGTACAGGGACAGCAGTAACGGGATGGTGCAGCGACAGCAGAAAAAGGATGGTGTAGGGACAGCAGTAACAGGATGGTACAGGGACAGCAGTAACAGGATGGTGCAGGGACAGCAGGAACAGGACGGTACAGGGACAGCATTATCAGGGCGGTACAGGGACAGCAGTAACAGGATGGTGCAGGGACAGCAATAACAGGATGGGTCAGGGACAAGAGTAACAGGATGGTGCAGGGACAAGAGTAACAGGATGGGTCAGGGACAGCAGAAACAGGATGGTGCAGGGACAGCAGTAACAGGATGGGTCAGGGACAGCAGTAACAGGATGGTGCAGGGACAGCAGTAATAGGATGGGTCAGGGACAGCAGTAACAGGATGGTTCAGGGACGGCAGGAACAGGATGGTGCAGGGACAGCAGAAACAGGATGCTGCAGGGAGAGCAATAACAGCATGGGTCAGGGACAGCAGTGAAAGAATAGTGCAGGGACAGCATGAACAGGATGGGTCAGGGACAGCAGCTGCAGGATGGTGCAGGGACAGCAGTAACAGGATGGGTCAGGGACAGCAGTAACAGGATGATGCAGAGACAGCAGTAATAGGATGGGTCAGGGGCAGCAGTAACCGGATGGGTCAGGGACAACAGTAACAAGATGGGTCAGGGACAGCAGTAACAGGATGGTGCAGGGACAGCAGTAACAGGATTGGTCAGCGACACCAGTAACAGGATGGGTCAGGGACAGCAGCAACAGGATGGGTCAGTGGCAGCAGGAACAGGATGGTGCAGGGACAGCAGTAACAGGATTGGTCAGGGACAGCAGTAACAGGATGGGTCAGGGACAGCAGTAACAGGATGGTTCAGGGACGGCAGGAACAGGATGGTGCAGGGACAGCAGAAACAGGATGCTGCAGGGACAGCAGTAACAGGATGGTGCAGGGACAGCAGTAACAAGATGGTGCAGGGACAGCAGTAACAGGATGGTGCAGGGACAGCAGTAACAAGATGGTGCAGGGACAGCAGTAACAGGATGGTGCAGGGACAGCAGGAACAGGATGGGTCAGGGACAGCAGTAACAGGATGGTGCAGGGACAGCAGGAACAGGATGGGTCAGGGACAGCAGTAACAGGATGGTGCAGGGACAGCAGGAACAGGATGGGTCAGGGACAGCAGTAACAGGATGGTGCAGGGACAACAGTAACAGGATGGGTCAGGGACAGCAGTAACAGGATGGTACAGGGACAGCAATAACAGGATGGGTCAGGGACAGCAGTAACAGGATGGTGCAGGGACAGCAGTAACAGGATGGTACAGGGACAGCAGTAACAGGACGGTACATGGACAGCAATAACAGGATGGGTCAGGGACAACAGTAACAGGATGGTGCAGGGACAACAGTAACAGGATGGGTCAGGGACAGCATTAACAGGGCGGTACAGGGACAGCAGTAACAGGATGTTGCAGGGACAGCAATAACAGGATGGGTCAGGGACAACAGTAACAGGATGGTGCGGGGACAACAGTAACAGGATGGGTCAGGTACAGCAGTAACAGGATGGTGCAGGGACAGCAGTAATAGGATGGGTCAGGGACAGCAGTAACAGGATGGGTCAGGGACAACAGTAACAGGATGGGTCAGGGACAGCAGTAACAGAATGGTGCAGGGACAGCAGTAACAGAATGGGTCAGGGACAACAGTAACAGGATGGTGCAGGGACAGCAGTAACAGGATGGTGCAGGGACAGCAGTAACAAGATGGGTCAGGGACAGCAGTAACAGGATGGGTCAGGGACAGCTGTAACAGGAAGGTGCCGGGACAGCAGGAACAGGATGGGTCAGGAAAAGCAGTAACAGGATGGTGTAGGTACACCAGTAACAGGATGGGCCAGGGACAGCAGTAACAGGATGGTGCAGGTACAGCAATAACAGCATGGGTCAGGGACAGCAGTAAAAGAATAGTGCAGGGACAGCATGAACAGGATGGGTCAGAGACAGCAGCTGCAGGATGGTGCAGGGACAGCAGTAACAGGATGGGTCAGGGACAACAGTAACAAGATGGGTCAGGGACAGCAGTAACAGGATGGGTCAGGGACAGCAGTAACAGGATGATGCAGGGACAGCAGTAACAGGATGGGTCAGGGGCAGCAGTAACGGGATGGGTCAGGGACAACAGTAACAAGATGGGTCAGGGACAGCAGTAACAGGACGGTACAGGGACAGCAGTAACAGGATGGTGCAGGGTCAGCAGTAACAGGATGGTGCAGGGACAGCAGTAACAGGACGGTACAGGGACAGCAGTAACAGGATGGGTCAGGGACAACAGTAACAAGATGGGTCAGGGACAGCAGTAACAGGACGGTACAGGGACAGCAGTAACAGGATGGTGCAGGGACAGCAGTAACAGGATGGTGCAGGGACAGCAGTAACAGGACGGTACAGGGACAGCAGTAACAGGATGGTGCAGGGACAGCAGTAACAGGATGGTGCAGGGACAGCAGTAACAGGACGGTACAGGGACAGCAGTAACAGGATGGGTCAGGGACAACAGTAACAGGATGGTGCAGGGGCAGCAGTAACAGGATGGTGCAGGGACAACAGTAACAGGATGGTGCAGGGGCAGCAGTAACAGGATGGTGCAGGGACAGCAGGAACAGGATGGGTCAGGGACAGCAGTAACAGGATGGTGCAGGGACAACAGTAACAGGATGGTGCAGGGGCAGCAGTCACAGGATGGTGCAGGGACAGCAGTAACAGGATGGTGCAGGGACAGCAGGAACAGGATGGGTCAGGGACAGCAGTAACAGGATGGGTCAGGGACAGCAGTAACAGGACGGTACAGGGACAGCAGTAACAGGATGGGTCAGGGACAACAGTAACAGGATGGTGCAGGGGCAGCAGTAACAGGATGGGTCAGGGACAGTAGTAACAGGATGGTGCAGTGACAGCAGGAACAGAATGGTGCAGGGGCGGCAGTAACAGGATTGTGCAGGGACAGCAGTAACAGGATGGTGCAGGGACAGCAGGAACAGGATGGGTCAGGGACAGCAGTAACAGGATGGGTCAGGGACAGCAGTAACAGGATGGTGTAGGGACAGCAGTAACAGGATGGGTCAGGGACAGCAGTAACAGGATGGGTCAGGGACAGCAGTAACAGGATGGTGCAGGGACAGCAGGAACAGAATGGTGCAGGGACAGCAGTAACAGGATGTGTTAGGGACAACAGTAACAGGATGGTGCAGGGACAACAGTAACAGGATGGGTCAGGGACAGCATTAAGAGGACGGTACAGGGACAGCAGTAACAGGATGGTGCGGGGACAGCAATAACAGGATGGGTCAGGGACAACAGTAACAGGATGGTGCAGGGACAACAGTAACAGGATGGGTCAGGGACAACAGTAACAAGATGGGTCAGGGACAGCAGTAACAGGACGGTACAGGGACAGCAGTAACAGGATGGTGCAGGGACAGCAGTAACAGGATGGTGCAGGGACAGCAGTAACAGGACGGTACAGGGACAGCAGTAACAGGATGGGTCAGGGACAACAGTAACAGGATGGTGCAGGGGCAGCAGTAACAGGATGGTGCAGGGACAACAGTAACAGGATGGTGCAGGGGCAGCAGTAACAGGATGGTGCAGGGACAGCAGGAACAGGATGGGTCAGGGACAGCAGTAACAGGATGGTGCAGGGACAACAGTAACAGGATGGTGCAGGGGCAGCAGTCACAGGATGGTGCAGGGACAGCAGTAACAGGATGGTGCAGGGACAGCAGGAACAGGATGGGTCAGGGACAGCAGTAACAGGATGGGTCAGGGACAGCAGTAACAGGATGGTGCAGGGACAGCAGTAACAGGATGGGTCAGGGACAGTAGTAACAGGATGGTGCAGTGACAGCAGGAACAGAATGGTGCAGGGGCGGCAGTAACAGGATTGTGCAGGGACAGCAGTAACAGGATGGTGCAGGGACAGCAGGAACAGGATGGGTCAGGGACAGCAGTAACAGGATGGGTCAGGGACAGCAGTAACAGGATGGTGTAGGGACAGCAGTAACAGGATGGGTCAGGGACAGCAGTAACAGGATGGGTCAGGGACAGCAGTAACAGGATGGTGCAGGGACAGCAGGAACAGAATGGTG
Organism: Chiloscyllium punctatum; assembly: GCF_047496795.1. Classification (NCBI taxonomy): domain Eukaryota; kingdom Metazoa; phylum Chordata; class Chondrichthyes; order Orectolobiformes; family Hemiscylliidae; genus Chiloscyllium; species Chiloscyllium punctatum. The sequence continues at coordinate 43,596,706 of NC_092768.1, read as the reverse complement.
CAGGGACAGCAGTAACAGGATGTGTTAGGGACAACAGTAACAGGATGGTGCAGGGACAACAGTAACAGGATGGGTCAGGGACAGCATTAAGAGGACGGTACAGGGACAGCAGTAACAGGATGGTGCGGGGACAGCAATAACAGGATGGGTCAGGGACAACAGTAACAGGATGGTGCAGGGACAACAGTAACAGGATGGGTCAGGGACAGCAGTAACAGGATGGGGCAGGGACAGCAGTAATAGGATGGGTCAGGGACAGCAGTAACAGGATGGGTCAGGGACAACAGTAACAGGATGGGTCAGGGACAACAGTAACAGGATGGTGCAGGGACAGCAGTAACAGGATGGTGCAGGGACAGCAGTAACAGGATGGGTCAGGGACTGCAGTAACAGGATGGTGCAGGGACAGCAGGAACAGGATGGGTCAGGGACAGCAGTAACAGGATGGTGCAGGGACAGCAGTAACAGGATGGGTCAGGGACAGCAGTAACAGGATGGGTCAGGGACAGCAGTAACAGGATGGTGCAGGGACAGCAGTAACAGGATGGTGCAGGGACAGCAGTAACAGGATGTTGCAGGGACAGCAGTAACAGGATGGGTCAGGGACAGCAGTAACAGGATGGGTCAGGGACAGCAGTAACAGGCTGGGTCAGGGACAGCAGGAACAGGATGGGTCAGGGACAGCAGTATCAGGATGGTGCAGGGACAGCAGGAACAGGATGGTGCAGTCACAGCAGTAACAGGATGGGTCAGGGACAGCAGTAACAGGATTGGTCAGGGACAGCAGAAACACGATGGTGCAGGGACAGCAGTAACAGGGGGGAGCAGGGACAGCATTAACAGGATGGTGCAGGGAAAGCAGTAACAGGATGGTGCAGGGACAGCAGGAACAGAATGGTGCAGGGACAGCAGTAACAGGATGGGTCAGGGACAGCAGTAACAGGATGGTGCAGGGACAGCAGTAACAGGATGGTGCAGGGAAAGCAGTAACAGGATGGGTCAGAGAAAGCTGTAACCGGATGGTGCAGGGACAGCAGTAACAGGATGGGTCAGGGTCTGTAGTAACAAGATGGCGCAGGGACAGCAGTAACAGGATGGGTCAGGGACAGCAGTAACGGGATGGGTCAGGGACAACAGTAACAGGATGGGTCAGCGACAGCAGTAACAGGATGGGTCAGGGACAGCAGTCACAGGGTGGGTCAGGGACAGCAGTAACAGGATGGGTCAGGGACAGCAGTAACAGGATGGGTCAGGGACGGCAGAAACAGGATGGTGCAGGGACAGCAGTAACAGGATGGTACAGGGACGGCAGGAACAGAATGCTGCAGGTACAGCAGTAACAGGATGGTGCAGGGACAGCAGTAACAGGACGGTACAGGGACAGCAGGAACAGAATGGTGCAGGGAAAGCAGTAACAGGATAGGTCAGGGACAGCAGTAACAGGATGGTGCAGGGGCAGCAGTAACAGGATGGTACAGGGAAAGCAGTAACAGGATGGGTCAGGGTCTGTAGTAACAAGATGGTGCAGGGACAGCAGTAACAGGATGGGTCAGGGACAGCAGTAACGGGATGGGTCAGGGACAGCAGTAACAGGATGGTGCAGGGACAGCAGTAACAGGATGGGTCAGGGACAACAGTAACAGGATGGGTCAGGGACAGCAGTAACAGGATGGTGCAGGGACAGCAGTAACAGGATGGGTCAGGGACAGCAGTAACAGGATGGTGAAGGGACAGCAGTAACAGGATGGGTCAGGGACAGCAGTAACAGGATGGTGCAGGGACAGCAGGAACAGGATGGGTCAGGGACAGCAGTAACAGGATGGTGCAGGGACAGCAGCAACAGGATGGGTCATGGACAGCAGCAACAGGATGGGTCAGGGACAGCAGTCACAGGGTGGGTCAGGGACAGCAGAAACAGGATGGGTCAGGGACAGCAGAAACAGGATGGGTCAGCGACAGCAGTAACAGGATGGTGCAGGGACAGCAGGAACAGGATGGGTCAGGGACAGCAGTAACAGGATGGGTCAGGGACAGCAGTAACAGGATGGTGCAGGGACAGCAGTAACAGGATGGGTTAGGGACAGCAGTAACAGGATGGTACACTGTCAGCAGTAACAGGATGGGTCAGTGTCTGCAGTAACAGGATGTTGCAGGGACAGCAGTACAGGATGGTGCAGGGACAGCAGGAACAGGATGGTGCAGGGACAGCAATAACAGGATGGGTCAGGGACAGCAGTAACAGGATGGTGCAGGGACAGCAGTAACAGGGGGGTGCAGGGACATCAGTAACAGAATGGGTCAGGGACAGCAGTAACAGGATGGTGCAGGGACAGCAGTAACAGGATGGGTCAGGGACAGCAGTAACAGGATGGTGCAGGGACAGCAGGAACAGGATGGGTTTGGGACCGCAGTAACAGGATGGGTATGGCACTGCATGAACAGGATGGTGCAGGGACAGAACTAACAGGATGGGTCAGGGACAGCAGTAACAGGAAGGTGCCAGGACAGCAGTTACAGTATGGTGCAGGGACAGCAGTAACGGGATGGGTCAGGGACAGCATTAATAGGATGGGTCAGGGACAGCAGTAACAGGATGGTGCAGGGACAGCAGTAACAGGATGGGTCAGAGACAGCAGTAACAGGATGGGTCAGGGAGAGCAGTAACAGGATGGGTCAGGGACAATAGTAACAGGATGGTGCAGGGACAACAGGAACAAGATGGGTCAGGGACAGCAGTAACAGGATGGTGCAGGGACAGCAGTAACAGGATGGGTCAGGGACAACAGTCACGGGATGTGTCAGGGACAACAGTAACAGGATGGTGCAGGGACAAAAGTAACAGAGTGGTGCAGGAAAGCAGTAACAGGATGTTAAAGTGACAGCAGAAACAGGATGGTGCAGGGACATCAGTAACAGGATGGGTCAGGAACAGCAGTAACAGGATGGGTCAGGGTCTGCAGTAACAGGATGGTACAGTGTCAGCAGTAACAGGATGGGTCAGGGTGAGCAGTAACAGGATGGGTCAGTGACAGCAGTAACAGGATGGTGCAGGGACAGCATTAATAGGATGGGTCAGGGACAGCAGTTACAGGATGGTGCAGGGACAGCAGTAACAGGATGGTGCAGGGACAGCAGTAACAGGATGGGTCAGGGCATGCAGTAACAGGGTGGTACAGGGTCAGCAGTAACAGGATGGTGCAGGGACAGCAGGAACAGGATGGGTCAGGGACAGCAGTAACAGGATGGGTCAGGGACAGCAGTAACAGGATGGTGCAGGGACAGCAGTAACAGGATGGTGCAGGGACAGCAGGAACAGAATGGTGCAGGGACAGCAGTAACAGGATGGGTTAGGGACAACAGTAACAGGATGGTGCAGGGACAACAGTAACAGGATGGGTCAGGGACAGCATTAAGAGGACGGTACAGGGACAGCAGTAACAGGATGGTGCAGGGACAGCAATAACAGGATGGGTCAGGGACAACAGTAACAGGATGGTGCAGGGACAACAGTAACAGGATGGGTCAGGGACAGCAGTAACAGGATGGGGCAGGGACAGCAGTAATAGGATGGGTCAGGGACAGCAGTAACAGGATGGGTCAGGGACAACAGTAACAGGATGGGTCAGGGACAGCAGTAACAGAATGGTGCAGGGACAGCAGTAACAGGATGGGTCAGGGACAACAGTAACAGGATGGTGCAGGGACAGCAGTAACAGGATGGTGCAGGGACAGCAGTAACAGGATGGGTCAGGGACTGCAGTAACAGGATGGTGCAGGGACAGCAGGAACAGGATGGGTCAGGGACAGCAGTAACAGGATGGTGCAGGGACAGCAGTAACAGGATGGGTCAGGGACAGCAGTAACAGGATGGTGCAGGGACAGCAGTAACAGGATGGTGCAGGGACAGCAGTAACAGGATGGGTCAGGGACAGCAGGAACAGGATGGGTCAGGGACAGCAATAACAGGCTGAGTCAGGGACAGCAGGAACAGGATGGGTCAGGGACAGCAGTAACAGGATGGTGCAGGGACAGCAGGAACAGGATGGCGCAGTCACAGCAGTAACAGGATGGGTCAGGGACAGCAGTAACAGGATTGGTCAGGGACAGCAGAAACACGATGGTGCAGGGACAGCAGTAACAGGGGGGTGCAGGGACAGCATTAACAGGATGGTGCAGGGAAAGCACTAACAGGATGGTGCAGGGACAGCAGGAACAGAATGGTGCAGGGATAGCAGTAACAGGATGGGTCAGGGACAGCAGTAACAGGATGGTGCAGGGACAGCAGTAACAGGATGGTGCAGGGAAAGCAGTAACAGGATGGGTCAGAGAAAGCAGTAACCGGATGGTGCAGGGTACAGCAGTAACAGGATGGGTCAGGGTCTGTAGTAACAAGATGGCGCAGGGACAGCAGTAACAGGATGGGTCAGGGACAGCAATAACGGGATGGGTCAGGGACAACAGTAACAGGATGGGTCAGCGACAGCAGTAACAGGATGGGTCAGGGACAGCAGTCACAGGGTGGGTCAGGGACAGCAGTAACAGGATGGGTCAGGGACAGCAGTAACAGGATGGGTCAGGGACGGCAGAAACAGGATGGTGCAGGGACAGCAGTAACAGGATGGTGCAGGGACAGCAGTAACAGGATGGTACAGGGACGGCAGGAACAGAATGCTGCAGGTACAGCAGTAACAGGATGGTGCAGGGACGGCAGTAACAGGACGGTACAGGGACAGCAGGAACAGAATGGTGCAGGGACAGCAGTAACAGGATGGTGCAGGGAAAGCAGTAACAGGATAGTGCAGGGACGGCAGTAACAAGATGGTGCAGGGACAGCAGTAACAGGATGGTGCAGGGACAGCAGGAATAGGATGGGTCAGGGACAGCAGTAACAGGATGGTGCAGGGACAGCAGGAACAGGATGGGTCAGGGACAGCAGTAACAGGATGGTGCAGGGACAGCAGGAACAGGATGGGTCAGGGACAGCAGTAACAGGATGGTGCAGGGACAACAGTAACAGGATGGGTCAGGGACAGCAGTAACAGGATGGTACAGGGACAGCAATAACAGGATGGGTCAGGGACAGCAGTAACAGGATGGTGCAGGGACAGCAGTAACAGGATGGTACAGGGACAGCAGTAACAGGACGGTACATGGACAGCAATAACAGGATGGGTCAGCGACAACAGTAACAGGATGGTGCAGGGACAACAGTAACAGGATGGGTCAGGGACAGCATTAACAGGGCGGTACAGGGACAGCAGTAACAGGATGGTGCAGGGACAGCAATAACAGGATGGGTCAGGGACAACAGTAACAGGATGGTGCGGGGACAACAGTAACAGGATGGGTCAGGTACAGCAGTAACAGGATGGTGCAGGGACAGCAGTAATAGGATGGGTCAGGGACAGCAGTAACAGGATGGGTCAGGGACAACAGTAACAGGATGGGTCAGGGACAGCAGTAACAGAATGGTGCAGGGACAGCAGTAACAGAATGGGTCAGGGACAACAGTAACAGGATGGTGCAGGGACAGCAGTAACAGGATGGTGCAGGGACAGCAGTAACAAGATGGGTCAGGAACAGCAGTAACAGGATGGGTCAGGGACAGCTGTAACAGGAAGGTGCCGGGACAGCAGGAACAGGATGGGTCAGGAAAAGCAGTAACAGGATGGTGTAGGTACACCAGTAACAGGATGGGCCAGGGACAGCAGTAACAGGATGGTGCAGGTACAGCAATAACAGCATGGGTCAGGGACAGCAGTAAAAGAATAGTGCAGGGACAGCATGAACAGGATGGGTCAGAGACAGCAGCTGCAGGATGGTGCAGGGACAGCAGTAACAGGATGGGTCAGGGACAACAGTAACAAGATGGGTCAGGGACAGCAGTAACAGGATGGGTCAGGGACAGCAGTAACAGGATGGGTCAGGGGCAGCAGTAACGGGATGGGTCAGGGACAACAGTAACAAGATGGGTCAGGGACAGCAGTAACAGGACGGTACAGGGACAGCAGTAACAGGATGGTGCAGGGACAGCAGTAACAGGATGGTGCAGGGACAGCAGTAACAGGATGGTGCAGGGACAGCAGTAACAGGATGGGTCAGGGACAGCAGTAACAGGACGGTACAGGGACAGCAGTAACAGGATGGGTCAGGGACAACAGTAACAAGATGGGTCAGGGACAGCAGTAACAGGACGGTACAGGGACAGCAGTAACAGGATGGTGCAGGGACAGCAGTAACAGGATGGGTCAGGGACAGCAGTAACAGGACGGTACAGGGACAGCAGTAACAGGATGGTGCAGGGACAGCAGTAACAGGATGGTGCAGGGACAGCAGTAACAAGATGGGTCAGGGACAGCAGGAACAAGATGGGTGAGGGACAGCAGTAACAGGACGGTACAGGGACAGCAGTAACAGGATGGTGCAGGGACAGCAGTAACAGGATGGTGCAGGGACAGCAGTAACAGGACGGTACAGGGACAGCAGTAACAGGATGGTGCAGGGACAGCAGTAACAGGACGGTACAGGGACAGCAGTAACAGGATGGGTCAGGGACAACAGTAACAAGATGGGTCAGGGACAGCAGTAACAGGACGGTACAGGGACAGCAGTAACAGGATGGTGCAGGGACAGCAGTAACAGGATGGGTCAGGGACAGCAGTAACAGGACGGTACAGGGACAGCAGTAACAGGATGGTGCAGGGACAGCAGTAACAGGATGGTGCAGGGACAGCAGTAACAGGACGGTACAGGGACAGCAGTAACAGGATGGGTCAGGGACAACAGTAACAAGATGGGTCAGGGACAGCAGTAACAGGACGGTACAGGGACAGCAGTAACAGGATGGTGCAGGGACAGCAGTAACAGGATGGTGCAGGGACAGCAGTAACAGGACGGTACAGGGACAGCAGTAACAGGATGGGTCAGGGACAACAGTAACAGGATGGTGCAGGGGCAGCAGTAACAGGATGGTGCAGGGACAACAGTAACAGGATGGTGCAGGGGCAGCAGTAACAGGATGGTGCAGGGACAGCAGGAACAGGATGGGTCAGGGACAGCAGTAACAGGATGGTGCAGGGACAACAGTAACAGGATGGTGCAGGGGCAGCAGTAACAGGATGGTGCAGGGACAGCAGGAACAGGATGGGTCAGGGACAGCAGTAACAGGATGGGTCAGGGACAGCAGTAACAGGATGGTGCAGGGACAGCAGTAACAGGATGGGTCAGGGACAGCAGTAACAGGATGGTGCAGTGACAGCAGGAACAGAATGGTGCAGGGGCGGCAGTAACAGGATGGTGCAGGGACAGCTGTAACAGGATGGTGCAGGGACAGCAGGAACAGGATGGGTCAGGGACAGCAGTAACAGGATGGGTCAGGGACAGCAGTAACAGGATGGTGCAGGGACAGCAGTAACAGGATGGGTCAGGGACAGCAGTAACAGGATGGTGCAGGGACAGCAGGAACAGAATGGTGCAGGGACAGCAGTAACAGGATGTGTTAGGGACAACAGTAACAGGATGGTGCAGGGACAACAGTAACAGGATGGGTCAGGGACAGCATTAAGAGGACGGTACAGGGACAGCAGTAACAGGATGGTGCAGGGACAGCAATAACAGGATGGGTCAGGGACAACAGTAACAGGATGGTGCAGGGACAACAGTAACAGGATGGGTCAGGGACAGCAGTAACAGGATGGGGCAGGGACAGCAGTAATAGGATGGGTCAGGGACAGCAGTAACAGGATGGGTCAGGGACAACAGTAACAGGATGGGTCAGGGACAGCAGTAACAAAATGGTGCAGGGACAGCAGTAACAGGATGGGTCAGGGACAACAGTAACAGGATGGTGCAGGGACAGCAGTAACAGGATGGTGCAGGGACAGCAGTAACAGGATGGGTCAGGGACTGCAGTAACAGGATGGTGCAGGGACAGCAGGAACAGGATGGGTCAGGGACAGCAGTAACAGGATGGTGCAGGGACAGCAGTAACAGGATGGGTCAGGGACAGCAGTAACAGGATGGTGCAGGGACAGCAGTAACAGGATGGTGCAGGGACAGCAGTAACAGGATGGGTCAGGGACAGCAGTAACAGGATGGGTCAGGGACAGCAGTAACAGGCTGGGTCAGGGACAGCAGGAACAGGATGGGTCAGGGACAGCAGTAACAGGATGGTGCAGGGACAGCAGGAACAGGATGGTGCAGTCACAGCAGTAACAGGATGGGTCAGGGACAGCAGTAACAGGATTGGTCAGGGACAGCAGAAACACGATGGTGCAGGGACAGCAGTAACAGGGGGGTGCAGGGACAGCATTAACAGGATGGTGCAGGGAAAGCAGTAACAGGATGGTGCAGGGACAGCAGGAACAGAATGGTGCAGGGACAGCAGTAACAGGATGGGTCAGGGACAGCAGTAACAGGATGGTGCAGGGACAGCAGTAACAGGATGGTGCAGGGAAAGCAGTAACAGGATGGGTCAGAGAAAGCTGTAACCGGATGGTGCAGGGACAGCAGTAACAGGATGGGTCAGGGTCTGTAGTAACAAGATGGCGCAGGGACAGCAGTAACAGGATGGGTCAGGGACTGCAGTAACGGGATGGGTAAGGGACAACAGTAACAGGATGGGTCAGCGACAGCAGTAACAGGATGGGTCAGGGACAGCAGTTACAGGGTGGGTCAGGGACAGCAGTAACAGGATGGGTCAGGGACAGCAGTAACAGGATGGGTCAGGGACGGCAGAAACAGGATGGTGCAGGGACAGCAGTAACAGGGGGGTGCAGGGACAGCAGTAACAGGATGGTTCAGGGACAGCAGTAACAGGATGGTACAGGGACGGCAGGAACAGAATGCTGCAGGTACAGCAGTAACAGGATGGTGCAGGGACAGCAGTAACAGGATGGGTCAGGGACAGCAGTAACAGGATGGTGCAGGGACAGCAGTAACAGGATGGGTCAGGGACAGCAGTAACAGGATGGTGCAGTGACAGCAGGAACAGAATGGTGCAGGGGCGGCAGTAACAGGATGGTGCAGGGACAGCAGTAACAGGATGGTGCAGGGACAGCAGGAACAGGATGGGTCAGGGACAGCAGTAACAGGATGGGTCAGGGACAGCAGTAACAGGATGGTGCAGGGACAGCAGTAACAGGATGGGTCAGGGACAGCAGTAACAGGATGGTGCAGGGACAGCAGGAACAGAATGGTGCAGGGACAGCAGTAACAGGATGTGTTAGGGACAACAGTAACAGGATGGTGAAGGGACAGCAGTAACTGGATGGGTCATGGACAGCAGCAACAGGATGGGTCAGGGACAGCAATAACAGGATGGGTCAGGGACAGCAGTAACAGGATGGTGCAGGGACAGCAGTAAAAGGATGGAGCTGGGACAGCAGTAACAGGATGGAGCTGGGACAGAAGTAACAGAATGGGTCAGGGACATCAGTAACAGGATGGTGCAGGGACAGCAGTAACAGGATGGATCAGGGACAGCAGTAAAAGGATGGGTTCGGGGCAGCAGTAACAGGATGGTGCAGGGGCAGCAGTAACAGAATGGTGCAGGGGCAGCAGTAACTGGATGGGTCAGGGACAACAGTAACAGGACGGTGCAGGGACAGCAGTAACAGGATGTGTCAGGGACAGCAGTAACAGGATGGTGCAGGTACAGAATTAACAGGATGGGTCAGGGACAGCAGTAACAGGATGGGTTAGGGAAAAGCAGTAACAGGATGGGTCAGAGAAAGCAGTAACAGGATGGGTCAGGGTCTGCAGTAACAAGATGGTGCAGGGACAGCAGTAACAGGATGGTGCAGGGACAGCAGTAACAGGATGGGTCAGGGACAGCAGTAACAGGATGGTGCAGGGACAGCAGTAACAGGATGGTGCAGGGACAGCAGTAACAGGAAGGGTCAGGGACAGCAGTAACAGGATGGGTGAGGGACAGCAATAACAGGATGGGTCAGGGACAGCAGTAACAGGGTGGTACAAGGTCAGCAGTAACAGGATGGTGCAGGGACAGCAGGAACAGGATTGTGCAGGGACAGCAATAACAGGATGGGTCAGGGACAGCAGTAACAGGATGGTGCAGTGACAGCAGTAACAGGATGGAGCAGGGACAACAGTAACAGGATGGTGCAGGGACAACAGTAACAGGATGGGGCAGGGACAGCAGTAACAGGATGGTGCAGGTACAGAATTAACAGGACGGTGCAGGGACAGCATTAACAGGATGGTACAGGGAAAGCAGTAACAGGATGTTTCAGGGACAGCAGGAACAGGATTGGTCAGGGACAGCAGTAACTGGATGGGTCAGGGACAGCACTAACAAGATGGTGCAGGGACAGCAGTAACAGGATGGGTCAGGAAAAGCAGTAACAGGATGGTGTAGGTACACCAGTAACAGGATGGGCCAGGGACAGCAGTAACAGGATGGTGCAGGTACAGCAATAACAGCATGGGTCAGGGACAGCAGTAAAAGAATAGTGCAGGGACAGCATGAACAGGATGGGTCAGGGACAGCAGCTGCAGGATGGTGCAGGGACAGCAGTAACAGGATGGGTCAGGGACAACAGTAACAAGATGGGTCAGGGACAGCAGTAACAGGATGATGCAGAGACAGCAGTAACAGCATGGGTCAGGGGCAGCAGTAACGGGATGGGTCAGGGACAACCGAAACAAGATGGGTCAGGGACAGTCGTAACAGGATGGTGCACGGACAGCAGTAACAGGATGGGTCAGGGACAGCAGTAACTGAATGGTGCAGGGACAGCAGTAACAGGATGGGTCAGGGACAACAGTAACAGGATGGGTCAGGGACAGCAGAAACAGGAAAGTGCAGGGACAGCAGTAACAGGATTGGTCAGCAACAGCAGTAACAGGATGGGTCAGGGACAGCAGTAACAGGATGGTGCAGGGACAGCAGTAACAGGATGGGTCAGGGACAGCAGTAACGGGATGGGTCAGGGACAGCAGTAACAGGATGGTTCAGGGACGGCAGGAACAGGATGGTGCAGGGACAGCAGAAACAGGATGGGTCAGGGACAGCAGTAACAGGGGGGTGCAGGGACAGCAGTAACAGGATGGTGCAGGGACAGCAGTAACAGGATGGGTCAGGGACAGCAGTAACAGGATGGGTCAGGGACAGCAGTAACAGGATGGGTCAGGGACAGCAGTAACAGGATGGTGCAGGGACAGCAGTAACAGGATGGTACAGGGACAGCAGTAACAGGATGGGTCAGGGACAGCAGTAACAGGATGGTACAGGGACAGCAGTAACGGGATGGTGCAGCGACAGCAGAAAAAGGATGGTGTAGGGACAGCAGTAACAGGATGGTGCAGGGACAGCAGTAACAGGATGGTGCAGGGACAGCAGGAACAGAATGGTGCAGGGACAGCAGTAACAGGACGGTACAGGGACAGCATTATCAGGGCGGTACAGGGACAGCAGTAACAGGATGGTGCAGGGACAGCAATAACAGGATGGGTCAGGGACAAGAGTAACAGGATGGTGCAGGGACAAGAGTAACAGGATGGGTCAGGGACAGCAGAAACAGGATGGCGCAGGGACAGCAGTAACAGGATGGGTCAGGGACAGCAGTAACAGGATGGTGCAGGGACAGCAGTAATAGGATGGGTCAGGGACAGCAGTAACAGGATGGTTCAGGGACGGCAGGAACAGGATGGTGCAGGGACAGCAGAAACAGGATGCTGCAGGGAGAGCAATAACAGCATGGGTCAGGGACAGCAGTAAAAGAATAGTGCAGGGACAGCATGAACAGGATGGGTCAGGGACAGCAGCTGCAGGATGGTGCAGGGACAGCAGTAACAGGATGATGCAGAGACAGCAGTAACAGGATGGGTCAGGGGCAGCAGTAACGGGATGGGTCAGGGACAACAGTAACAGGATGATGCAGAGACAGCAGTAACAGGATGGGTCAGGGGCAGCAGTAACGGGATGGGTCAGGGACAACAGTAACAAGATGGGTCAGGGACAGCAGTAACAGGATGGTGCAGGGACAGCAGTAACAGGATTGGTCAGCGACACCAGTAACAGGATGGGTCAGGGACAGCAGCAACAGGATGGGTCAGTGGCAGCAGGAACAGGATGGTGCAGGGACAGCAGTAACAGGATTGGTCAGGGACAGCAGTAACAGGATGGGTCAGGGACAGCAGTAACAGGATGGTTCAGGGACGGCAGGAACAGGATGGTGCAGGGACAGCAGAAACAGGATGCTGCAGGGACAGCAGTAACAGGATGGTGCAGGGACAGCAGTAACAAGATGGTGCAGGGACAGCAGTAACAGGATGGTGCAGGGACAGCAGTAACAAGATGGTGCAGGGACAGCAGTAACAGGATGGTGCAGGGACAGCAGGAATAGGATGGGTCAGGGACAGCAGTAACAGGATGGTGCAGGGACAGCAGGAACAGGATGGGTCAGGGACAGCAGTAACAGGATGGTGCAGGGACAGCAGGAACAGGATGGGTCAGGGACAGCAGTAACAGGATGGTGCAGGGACAACAGTAACAGGATGGGTCAGGGACAGCAGTAACAGGATGGTACAGGGACAGCAATAACAGGATGGGTCAGGGACAGCAGTAACAGGATGGTGCAGGGACAGCAGTAACAGGATGGTACAGGGACAGCAGTAACAGGACGGTACATGGACAGCAATAACAGGATGGGTCAGCGACAACAGTAACAGGATGGTGCAGGGACAACAGTAACAGGATGGGTCAGGGACAGCATTAACAGGGCGGTACAGGGACAGCAGTAACAGGATGGTGCAGGGACAGCAATAACAGGATGGGTCAGGGACAACAGTAACAGGATGGTGCGGGGACAACAGTAACAGGATGGGTCAGGTACAGCAGTAACAGGATGGTGCAGGGACAGCAGTAATAGGATGGGTCAGGGACAGCAGTAACAGGATGGGTCAGGGACAACAGTAACAGGATGGGTCAGGGACAGCAGTAACAGAATGGTGCAGGGACAGCAGTCACAGAATGGGTCAGGGACAACAGTAACAGGATGGTGCAGGGACAGCAGTAACAGGATGGTGCAGGGACAGCAGTAACAAGATGGGTCAGGGACAGCAGTAACAGGATGGGTCAGGGACAGCTGTAACAGGAAGGTGCCGGGACAGCAGGAACAGGATGGGTCAGGAAAAGCAGTAACAGGATGGTGTAGGTACACCAGTAACAGGATGGGCCAGGGACAGCAGTAACAGGATGGTGCAGGTACAGCAATAACAGCATGGGTCAGGGACAGCAGTAAAAGAATAGTGCAGGGACAGCATGAACAGGATGGGTCAGAGACAGCAGCTGCAGGATGGTGCAGGGACAGCAGTAACAGGATGGGTCAGGGACAACAGTAACAAGATGGGTCAGGGACAGCAGTAACAGGATGGGTCAGGGACAGCAGTAACAGGATGGGTCAGGGGCAGCAGTAACGGGATGGGTCAGGGACAACAGTAACAAGATGGGTCAGGGACAGCAGTAACAGGACGGTACAGGGACAGCAGTAACAGGATGGTGCAGGGACAGCAGTAACAGGATGGTGCAGGGACAGCAGTAACAGGATGGTGCAGGGACAGCAGTAACAGGATGGGTCAGGGACAGCAGTAACAGGACGGTACAGGGACAGCAGTAACAGGATGGGTCAGGGACAACAGTAACAAGATGGGTCAGGGACAGCAGTAACAGGACGGTACAGGGACAGCAGTAACAGGATGGTGCAGGGACAGCAGTAACAGGATGGGTCAGGGACAGCAGTAACAGGACGGTACAGGGACAGCAGTAACAGGATGGTGCAGGGACAGCAGTAACAGGATGGTGCAGGGACAGCAGTAACAAGATGGGTCAGGGACAGCAGGAACAAGATGGGTCAGGGACAGCAGTAACAGGACGGTACAGGGACAGCAGTAACAGGATGGTGCAGGGACAGCAGTAACAGGATGGTGCAGGGACAGCAGTAACAGGACGGTACAGGGACAGCAGTAACAGGATGGTGCAGGGACAGCAGTAACAGGACGGTACAGGGACAGCAGTAACAGGATGGGTCAGGGACAACAGTAACAAGATGGGTCAGGGACAGCAGTAACAGGACGGTACAGGGACAGCAGTAACAGGATGGTGCAGGGACAGCAGTAACAGGATGGGTCAGGGACAGCAGTAACAGGACGGTACAGGGACAGCAGTAACAGGATGGTGCAGGGACAGCAGTAACAGGATGGTGCAGGGACAGCAGTAACAGGACGGTACAGGGACAGCAGTAACAGGATGGGTCAGGGACAACAGTAACAAGATGGGTCAGGGACAGCAGTAACAGGACGGTACAGGGACAGCAGTAACAGGATGGTGCAGGGACAGCAGTAACAGGATGGTGCAGGGACAGCAGTAACAGGACGGTACAGGGACAGCAGTAACAGGATGGGTCAGGGACAACAGTAACAGGATGGTGCAGGGGCAGCAGTAACAGGATGGTGCAGGGACAACAGTAACAGGATGGTGCAGGGGCAGCAGTAACAGGATGGTGCAGGGACAGCAGGAACAGGATGGGTCAGGGACAGCAGTAACAGGATGGTGCAGGGACAACAGTAACAGGATGGTGCAGGGGCAGCAGTAACAGGATGGTGCAGGGACAGCAGTAACAGGATGGTGCAGGGACAGCAGGAACAGGATGGGTCAGGGACAGCAGTAACAGGATGGGTCAGGGACAGCAGTAACAGGATGGTGCAGGGACAGCAGTAACAGGATGGGTCAGGGACAGCAGTAACAGGATGGTGCAGTGACAGCAGGAACAGAATGGTGCAGGGGCGGCAGTAACAGGATGGTGCAGGGACAGCTGTAACAGGATGGTGCAGGGACAGCAGGAACAGGATGGGTCAGGGACAGCAGTAACAGGATGGGTCAGGGACAGCAGTAACAGGATGGTGCAGGGACAGCAGTAACAGGATGGGTCAGGGACAGCAGTAACAGGATGGTGCAGGGACAGCAGGAACAGAATGGTGCAGGGACAGCAGTAACAGGATGTGTTAGGGACAACAGTAACAGGATGGTGCAGGGACAACAGTAACAGGATGGGTCAGGGACAGCATTAAGAGGACGGTACAGGGACAGCAGTAACAGGATGGTGCAGGGACAGCAATAACAGGATGGGTCAGGGACAACAGTAACAGGATGGTGCAGGGACAACAGTAACAGGATGGGTCAGGGACAGCAATAACAGGATGGGGCAGGGACAGCAGTAATAGGATGGGTCAGGGACAGCAGTAACAGGATGGGTCAGGGACAACAGTAACAGGATGGGTCAGGGACAGCAGTAACAAAATGGTGCAGGGACAGCAGTAACAGGATGGGTCAGGGACAACAGTAACAGGATGGTGCAGGGACAGCAGTAACAGGATGGTGCAGGGACAGCAGTAACAGGATGGGTCAGGGACTGCAGTAACAGGATGGTGCAGGGACAGCAGGAACAGGATGGGTCAGGGACAGCAGTAACAGGATGGTGCAGGGACAGCAGTAACAGGATGGGTCAGGGACAGCAGTAACAGGATGGTGCAGGGACAGCAGTAACAGGATGGTGCAGGGACAGCAGTAACAGGATGGGTCAGGGACAGCAGTAACAGGATGGGTCAGGGACAGCAGTAACAGGCTGGGTCAGGGACAGCAGGAACAGGATGGGTCAGGGACAGCAGTAACAGGATGGTGCAGGGACAGCAGGAACAGGATGGTGCAGTCACAGCAGTAACAGGATGGGTCAGGGACAGCAGTAACAGGATTGGTCAGGGACAGCAGAAACACGATGGTGCAGGGACAGCAGTAACAGGGGGGTGCAGGGACAGCATTAACAGGATGGTGCAGGGAAAGCAGTAACAGGATGGTGCAGGGACAGCAGGAACAGAATGGTGCAGGGACAGCAGTAACAGGATGGGTCAGGGACAGCAGTAACAGGATGGTGCAGGGACAGCAGTAACAGGATGGTGCAGGGAAAGCAGTAACAGGATGGGTCAGAGAAAGCTGTAACCGGATGGTGCAGGGACAGCAGTAACAGGATGGGTCAGGGTCTGTAGTAACAAGATGGCGCAGGGACAGCAGTAACAGGATGGGTCAGGGACTGCAGTAACGGGATGGGTAAGGGACAACAGTAACAGGATGGGTCAGCGACAGCAGTAACAGGATGGGTCAGGGACAGCAGTTACAGGGTGGGTCAGGGACAGCAGTAACAGGATGGGTCAGGGACAGCAGTAACAGGATGGGTCAGGGACGGCAGAAACAGGATGGTGCAGGGACAGCAGTAACAGGGGGGTGCAGGGACAGCAGTAACAGGATGGTGCAGGGACAGCAGTAACAGGATGGTACAGGGACGGCAGGAACAGAATGCTGCAGGTACAGCAGTAACAGGATGGTGCAGGGACAGCAGTAACAGGATGGGTCAGGGACAGCAGTAACAGGATGGTGCAGGGACAGCAGTAACAGGATGGGTCAGGGACAGCAGTAACAGGATGGTGCAGTGACAGCAGGAACAGAATGGTGCAGGGGCGGCAGTAACAGGATGGTGCAGGGACAGCAGTAACAGGATGGTGCAGGGACAGCAGGAACAGGATGGGTCAGGGACAGCAGTAACAGGATGGGTCAGGGACAGCAGTAACAGGATGGTGCAGGGACAGCAGTAACAGGATGGGTCAGGGACAGCAGTAACAGGATGGTGCAGGGACAGCAGGAACAGAATGGTGCAGGGACAGCAGTAACAGGATGTGTTAGGGACAACAGTAACAGGATGGTGCAGGGACAACAGTAACAGGATGGGTCAGGGACAGCATTAAGAGGACGGTACAGGGACAGCAGTAACAGGATGGTGCAGGGACAGCAATAACAGGATGGGTCAGGTACAACAGTAACAGGATGGTGCAGGGACAACAGTAACAGGATGGGTCAGGGACAGCAGTAACAGGATGGGGCAGGGACAGCAGTAATAGGATGGGTCAGGGACAGCAGTAACAGGATGGGTCAGGGACAAC
Source organism: Chiloscyllium punctatum (assembly GCF_047496795.1). Classification (NCBI taxonomy): domain Eukaryota; kingdom Metazoa; phylum Chordata; class Chondrichthyes; order Orectolobiformes; family Hemiscylliidae; genus Chiloscyllium; species Chiloscyllium punctatum. The sequence continues at coordinate 43,579,696 of NC_092768.1, read as the reverse complement.
AGTAACAGGATGGGTCAGGGACAGCAGTAACAAAATGGTGCAGGGACAGCAGTAACAGGATGGGTCAGGGACAACAGTAACAGGATGGTGCAGGGACAGCAGTAACAGGATGGTGCAACGACAGCAGTAACAGGATGGGTCAGGGACTGCAGTAACAGGATGGTGCAGGGACAGCAGGAACAGGATGGGTCAGGGACAGCAGTAACAGGATGGTGCAGGGACAGCAGTAACAGGATGGGTCAGGGACAGCAGTAACAGAATGGTGCAGGGACAGCAGTAACAGGATGGTGCAGGGACAGCAGTAACAGGATGGGTCAGGGACAGCAGTAACAGGATGGGTCAGGGACAGCAGTAACAGGCTGGGTCAGGGACAGCAGGAACAGGATGGGTCAGGGACAGCAGTAACAGGATGGTGCAGGGACAGCAGGAACAGGATGGTGCAGTCACAGCAGTAACAGGATGGGTCAGGGACAGCAGTAACAGGATTGGTCAGGGACAGCAGAAACACGATGGTGCAGGGACAGCAGTAACAGGGGGGTGCAGGGACAGCATTAACAGGATGGTGCAGGGAAAGCAGTAACAGGATGGTGCAGGGACAGCAGGAACAGAATGGTGCAGGGACAGCAGTAACAGGATGGGTCAGGGACAGCAGTAACAGGATGGTGCAGGGACAGCAGTAACAGGATGGTGCAGGGAAAGCAGTAACAGGATGGGTCAGAGAAAGCTGTAACCGGATGGTGCAGGGACAGCAGTAACAGGATGGGTCAGGGTCTGTAGTAACAAGATGGCGCAGGGACAGCAGTAACAGGATGGGTCAGGGACTGCAGTAACGGGATGGGTAAGGGACAACAGTAACAGGATGGGTCAGCGACAGCAGTAACAGGATGGGTCAGGGACAGCAGTTACAGGGTGGGTCAGGGACAGCAGTAACAGGATGGGTCAGGGACAGCAGTAACAGGATGGGTCAGGGACGGCAGAAACAGGATGGTGCAGGGACAGCAGTAACAGGGGGGTGCAGGGACAGCAGTAACAGGATGGTGCAGGGACAGCAGTAACAGGATGGTACAGGGACGGCAGGAACAGAATGCTGCAGGTACAGCAGTAACAGGATGGTGCAGGGACAGCAGTAACAGGACGGTACAGGGACAGCAGGAACAGAATGGTGCAGGGACAGCAGTAACAGGATGGTGCAGGGAAAGCAGTAACAGGATAGGTCAGGGACAGCAGTAACAGGATGGTGCAGGGGCAGCAGTAACGGGATGGGTCAGGGACAACAGTAACAGGATGGGTCAGGGACAGCAGTAACAGGATGGTGCAGGGACAGCAGTAACAGGATGGTACAGGGAAAGCAGTAACAGGATGGGTCAGGGTCTGTAGTAACAAGATGGTGCAGGGACAGCAGTAACAGGATGGGTCAGGGACAGCAGTAACGGGATGGGTCAGGGACAACAGTAACAGGATGGGTCAGGGACAGCAGTAACAGGATGGTGCAGGGACAGCAGTAACAGGATGGGTCAGGGACAGCAGTAACAGGATGGTGCAGGGACAGCAGGAACAGGATGGGTCAGGGACAGCAGTAACAGGATGGTGCAGGGACAGCAGCAACAGGATGGGTCATGGACAGCAGCAACAGGATGGGTCAGGGACAGCAGTCACAGGGTGGGTCAGGGTCAGCAGTAACAGGATGGTGCAGGGACAGCAGCAACAGGATGGGTCAGCGACAGCAGTAACAGGATGGTGCAGGGACAGCAGTAACAGGATGGTGCAGGGACAGCAGTAACAGGATGGTTCAGGGTAAGCAGTAACAGGATGGTGCAGGGACAGCAGTAACAGGATGGTTCAGGGACAGCAGTAACAGGATGGTGCAGGGACAGCAGTAACAGGATGGTTCAGGGACGGCAGGAACAGGATGGGTCAGGGACAGCAATAACAGGATGGGTCAGGGACAGCAGTAACAGGATGGGTTAGGGACAGCAGTAACAGGATGGGTTAGGGACAGCAGTAACAGGATGGTACACTGTCAGCAGTAACAGGATGGGTCAGTGTCTGCAGTAACAGGATGTTGCAGGGACAGCAGTAACAGGATGGTGCAGGGACAGCAGGAACAGGATGGTGCAGGGACAGCAATAACAGGATGGGTCAGGGACAGCAGTAACAGGATGGTGCAGGGACAGCAGTAACAGGGGGGTGCAGGGACATCAGTAACAGAATGGGTCAGGGACAGCAGTAACAGGATGGTGCAGGGACAGCAGTAACAGGATGGGTCAGGGACAGCAGTAACAGGATGGTGCAGGGACAGCAGGAACAGGATGGGTTTGGGACAGCAGTAACAGGATGGGTATGGGACTGCATGAACAGGATGGTGCAGGGACAGAACTAACAGGATGGGTCAGGGACAGCAGTAACAGGAAGGTGCCAGGACAGCAGTTACAGTATGGTGCAGGGACAGCAGTAACGGGATGGGTCAGGGACAGCATTAATAGGATGGGTCAGGGACAGCAGTAACAGGATGGTGCAGGGACAGCAGTAACAGGATGGGTCAGAGACAGCAGTAACAGGATGGGTCAGGGAGAGCAGTAACAGGATGGGTCAGGGACAATAGTAACAGGATGGTGCAGGGACAACAGTAACAAGATGGGTCAGGGACAGCAGTAACAGGATGGTGCAGGGACAGCAGTAACAGGATGGGTCAGGGACAACAGTCACGGGATGTGTCAGGGACAACAGTAACAGGATGGTGCAGGGACAAAAGTAACAGAGTGGTGTAGGAAAGCAGTAACAGGATGTTAAAGTGACAGCAGAAACAGGATGGTGCAGGGACATCAGTAACAGGATGGGTCAGGAACAGCAGTAACAGGATGGGTCAGGGTCTGCAGTAACAGGATGGTACAGTGTCAGCAGTAACAGGATGGGTCAGGGTCTGCAGTAACAGGATGGGTCAGGGACAGCAGTAACAGGATGGTGCAGGGACAGCAATAAAAGGATGGATCAGCGTCTGCAGTAACAGGATGGTACAGGGACAGCAGTAACAGGATGTTGCAGGGACAGCAGTAACTGGATGGGTCAGGGACAGCAGGAACAAGATGGTGAATGGACAGCAGTAACAGGATGGGTCAGAGACAGCAGTAACAGGATGGTGCAGGGACAAGAGGAACAGGTTGGTGCAGGGACAGCAGTAACAGGATGGGTCCGGGTCTGCAGTAACAGGGTGGTACAGGGTCAGCAGTAACAGGATGGGTCAGGGAGAGCAGTAACAGGATGGGTCAGGGACAGCAGTAACAGGATGGTGCAGGGACAGCATTAATAGGATGGGTCAGGGACAGCAGTTACAGGATGGTGCAGGGACAGCAGTAACAGGATGGTGCAGGGACAGCAGTAACAGGATGGGTCAGGGTATGCAGTAACAGGGTGGTACAGGGTCAGCAGTAACAGGATGGTGCAGGGACAGCAGGAACAGGATGGGTCAGGGACAGCAGTAACAGGATGGGTCAGGGACAGCAGTAACAGGATGGTGCAGGGACAGCAGTAACAGGATGGTGCAGGGACAGCAGGAACAGAATGGTGCAGGGACAGCAGTAACAGGATGGGTTAGGGACAACAGTAACAGGATGGTGCAGGGACAACAGTAACAGGATGGTTCAGGGACAGCATTAAGAGGACGGTACAGGGACAGCAGTAACAGGATGGTGCAGGGACAGCAATAACAGGATGGGTCAGGGACAACAGTAACAGGATGGTGCAGGGACAACAGTAACAGGATGGGTCAGGGACAGCAGTAACAGGATGGGGCAGGGACAGCAGTAATAGGATGGGTCAGGGACAGCAGTAACAGGATGGGTCAGGGACAACAGTAACAGGATGGGTCAGGGACAGCAGTAACAGAATGGTGCAGGGACAGCAGTAACAGGATGGGTCAGGGACAACAGTAACAGGATGGTGCAGGGACAGCAGTAACAGGATGGTGCAGGGACAGCAGTAACAGGATGGGTCAGGGACTGCAGTAACAGGATGGTGCAGGGACAGCAGGAACAGGATGGGTCAGGGACAGCAGTAACAGGATGGTGCAGGGACAGCAGTAACAGGATGGGTCAGGGACAGCAGTAACAGGATGGTGCAGGGACAGCAGTAACAGGATGGTGCAGGGACAGCAGTAACAGGATGGGTCAGGGACAGCAGGAACAGGATGGGTCAGGGACAGCAGTAACAGGCTGGGTCAGGGACAGCAGGAACAGGAGGGGTCAGGGACAGCAGTAACAGGATGGTGCAGGGACAGCAGGAACAGGATGGTGCAGTCACAGCAGTAACAGGATGGGTCAGGGACAGCAGTAACAGGATTGGTCAGGGACAGCAGAAACACGATGGTGCAGGGACAGCAGTAACAGGATGGTGCAGGGACAGCAGGAACAGAATGGTGCAGGGATAGCAGTAACAGGATGGGTCAGGGACAGCAGTAACAGGATGGTGCAGGGACAGCAGTAACAGGATGGTGCAGGGAAAGCAGTAACAGGATGGGTCAGAGAAAGCAGTAACCGGATGGTGCAGGGTACAGCAGTAACAGGATGGGTCAGGGTCTGTAGTAACAAGATGGCGCAGGGACAGCAGTAACAGGATGGGTCAGGGACAGCAATAACGGGATGGGTCAGGGACAACAGTAACAGGATGTGTCAGCGACAGCAGTAACAGGATGGGTCAGGGACAGCAGTCACAGGGTGGGTCAGGGACAGCAGTAACAGGATGGGTCAGGGACGGCAGAAACAGGATGGTGCAGGGACAGCAGTAACAGGGGGGTGCAGGGACAGCAGTAACAGGATGGTGCAGGGACAGCAGTAACAGGATGGTACAGGGACGGCAGGAACAGAATGCCGCAGGTACAGCAGTAACAGGATGGTGCAGGGACAGCAGTAACAGGACGGTACAGGGACAGCAGGAACAGAATGGTGCAGGGACAGCAGTAACAGGATGGTGCAGGGAAAGCAGTAACAGGATAGGTCAGGGACAGCAGTAACAGGATGGTGCAGGGGCAGCAGTAACAGGATGGTACAGGGAAAGCAGTAACAGGATGGGTCTGGGTCTGTAGTAACAAGATGGTGCAGGGACAGCAGTAACAGGATGGGTCAGGGACAGCAGTAACGGGATGGGTCAGGGACAACAGTAACAGGATGGGTCAGGGACAGCAGTAACAGGATGGTGCAGGGACAGCAGTAACAGGATGGGTCAGGGACAGCAGTAACAGGATGGTGAAGGGACAGCAGTAACAGGATGGGTCAGGGACAGCAGTAACAGGATGGTGCAGAGACAGCAGGAACAGGATTGGTCAGGGACAGCAGTAACAGGATGGTGCAGGGACAGCAGCAACAGGATGGGTCATGGACAGCAGCAACAGGATGGGTCAGGGACAGCAGTCACAGGGTGGGTCAGGGACAGCAGGAACAGGATGGGTCAGCGACAGCAGTAACAGGATGGGTTAGGGACAGCAGTAACAGGATGGTGCAGGGACAGCAGTAACAGGATGGTGCAGGGACAGCAGTAACAGGATGGGTCAGGGACAGCAGTCACAGGATGGTGCAGGGACAGCAGTAACAGGATGGTGCAGGGACAGCAGTAACAGGATGGTTCAGGGTAAGCAGTAACAGGATGGTGCAGGGACAACAGTAACAGGATGGTTCAGGGACAGCAGTAACAGGATGGTGCAGGGACAGCAGTAACAGGATGGTTCAGGGACGGCAGGAACAGGATGGGTCAGGGACAGCAGTAACAGGATGGGTCAGGGACAGCAGTAACAGGATGGGTTAGGGACAGCAGTAACAGGATGGTACACTGTCAGCAGTAACAGGATGGGTCAGTGTCTGCAGTAACAGGATGTTGCAGGGACAGCAGTAACAGGATGGTGCAGGGACAGCAATAACAGGATGGGTCAGGGACAGCAGTAACAGGATGGTGCAGGGACAGCAGTAACAGGGGGTGCAGGGACATCAGTAACAGAATGGGTCAGGGACAGCAGTAACAGGATGGTGCAGGGTCAGCAGTAACAGGATGGGTCAGAGAAAGCAGTAACCGGATGGTGCAGGGACAGCAGTAACAGGATGGGTCAGGATCTGTAGTAACAAGATGGCGCAGGGACAGCAGTAACAGGATGGGTCAGGGACAGCAGTGACGGGATGGGTCAGGGACAACAGTAACAGGATGGGTCAGCGACAGCAGTAACAGGATGGGTCAGGGACAGCAGTCACAGGGTGGGTCAGGGACAGCAGTAACAGGATGGGTCAGGGACAGCAGTAACAGGATGGGTCAGGGACAGCAGTAACAGGATGGTGCAGGGACAGCAGTAACAGGGGGGTGCAGGGACATCAGTAACAGAATGGGTCAGGGACAGCAGTAACAGGATGGTGCAGGGACAGCAGTAACAGGATGGGTCAGGGACAGCAGTAACAGGATGGTGCAGGGACAGCAGGAACAGGATGGGTTTGGGACAGCAGTAACAGGATGGGTATGGGACTGCATGAACAGGATGGTGCAGGGACAGAACTAACAGGATGGGTCAGGGACAGCAGTAACAGGAAGGTGCCAGGACAGCAGTTACAGTATGGTGCAGGGACAGCAGTAACGGGATGGGTCAGGGACAGCATTAATAGGATGGGTCAGGGACAGCAGTAACAGGATGGTGCAGGGACAGCAGTAACAGGATGGGTCAGAGACAGCAGTAACAGGATGGGTCAGGGAGAGCAGTAACAGGATGGGTCAGGGACAATAGTAACAGGATGGTGCAGGGACAACAGTAACAAGATGGGTCAGGGACAGCAGTAACAGGATGGTGCAGGGACAGCAGTAACAGGATGGGTCAGGGACAACAGTCACGGGATGTGTCAGGGACAACAGTAACAGGATGGTGCAGGGACAAAAGTAACAGAGTGGTGTAGGAAAGCAGTAACAGGATGTTAAAGTGACAGCAGAAACAGGATGGTGCAGGGACATCAGTAACAGGATGGGTCAGGAACAGCAGTAACAGGATGGGTCAGGGTCTGCAGTAACAGGATGGTACAGTGTCAGCAGTAACAGGATGGGTCAGGGTCTGCAGTAACAGGATGGGTCAGGGACAGCAGTAACAGGATGGTGCAGGGACAGCAATAAAAGGATGGATCAGCGTCTGCAGTAACAGGATGGTACAGGGACAGCAGTAACAGGATGTTGCAGGGACAGCAGTAACTGGATGGGTCAGGGACAGCAGGAACAAGATGGTGCATGGACAGCAGTAACAGGATGGGTCAGAGACAGCAGTAACAGGATGGTGCAGGGACAAGAGGAACAGGTTGGTGCAGGGACAGCAGTAACAGGATGGGTCCGGGTCTGCAGTAACAGGGTGGTACAGGGTCAGCAGTAACAGGATGGGTCAGGGAGAGCAGTAACAGGATGGGTCAGGGACAGCAGTAACAGGATGGTGCAGGGACAGCATTAATAGGATGGGTCAGGGACAGCAGTTACAGGATGGTGCAGGGACAGCAGTAACAGGATGGTGCAGGGACAGCAGTAACAGGATGGGTCAGGGTATGCAGTAACAGGGTGGTACAGGGTCAGCAGTAACAGGATGGTGCAGGGACAGCAGGAACAGGATGGGTCAGGGACAGCAGTAACAGGATGGGTCAGGGACAGCAGTAACAGGATGGTGCAGGGACAGCAGTAACAGGATGGTGCAGGGACAGCAGGAACAGAATGGTGCAGGGACAGCAGTAACAGGATGGGTTAGGGACAACAGTAACAGGATGGTGCAGGGACAACAGTAACAGGATGGTTCAGGGACAGCATTAAGAGGACGGTACAGGGACAGCAGTAACAGGATGGTGCAGGGACAGCAATAACAGGATGGGTCAGGGACAACAGTAACAGGATGGTGCAGGGACAACAGTAACAGGATGGGTCAGGGACAGCAGTAACAGGATGGGGCAGGGACAGCAGTAATAGGATAGGTCAGGGACAGCAGTAACAGGATGGGTCAGGGACAACAGTAACAGGATGGGTCAGGGACAGCAGTAACAGAATGGTGCAGGGACAGCAGTAACAGGATGGGTCAGGGACAACAGTAACAGGATGGTGCAGGGACAGCAGTAACAGGATGGTGCAGGGACAGCAGTAACAGGATGGGTCAGGGACTGCAGTAACAGGATGGTGCAGGGACAGCAGGAACAGGATGGGTCAGGGACAGCAGGAACAGGATGGTGCAGGGACAGCAGTAACAGGATGGGTCAGGGACAGCAGTAACAGGATGGTGCAGGGACAGCAGTAACAGGATGGTGCAGGGACAGCAGTAACAGGATGGGTCAGGGACAGCAGGAACAGGATGGGTCAGGGACAGCAGTAACAGGCTGGGTCAGGGACAGCAGGAACAGGAGGGGTCAGGGACAGCAGTAACAGGATGGTGCAGGGACAGCAGGAACAGGATGGTGCAGTCACAGCAGTAACAGGATGGGTCAGGGACAGCAGTAACAGGATTGGTCAGGGACAGCAGAAACACGATGGTGCAGGGACAGCAGTAACAGGGGGGTGCAGGGACAGCATTAACAGGATGGTGCAGGGAAAGCAGTAACAGGATGGTGCAGGGACAGCAGGAACAGAATGGTGCAGGGATAGCAGTAACAGGATGGGTCAGGGACAGCAGTAACAGGATGGTGCAGGGACAGCAGTAACAGGATGGTGCAGGGAAAGCAGTAACAGGATGGGTCAGAGAAAGCAGTAACCGGATGGTGCAGGGTACAGCAGTAACAGGATGGGTCAGGGTCTGTAGTAACAAGATGGCGCAGGGACAGCAGTAACAGGATGGGTCAGGGACAGCAATAACGGGATGGGTCAGGGACAACAGTAACAGGATGTGTCAGCGACAGCAGTAACAGGATGGGTCAGGGACAGCAGTCACAGGGTGGGTCAGGGACAGCAGTAACAGGATGGGTCAGGGACGGCAGAAACAGGATGGTGCAGGGACAGCAGTAACAGGGGGGTGCAGGGACAGCAGTAACAGGATGGTGCAGGGACAGCAGTAACAGGATGGTACAGGGACGGCAGGAACAGAATGCTGCAGGTACAGCAGTAACAGGATGGTGCAGGGACAGCAGTAACAGGACGGTACAGGGACAGCAGGAACAGAATGGTGCAGGGACAGCAGTAACAGGATGGTGCAGGGAAAGCAGTAACAGGATAGGTCAGGGACAGCAGTAACAGGATGGTGCAGGGGCAGCAGTAACAGGATGGTACAGGGAAAGCAGTAACAGGATGGGTCTGGGTCTGTAGTAACAAGATGGTGCAGGGACAGCAGTAACAGGATGGGTCAGGGACAGCAGTAACGGGATGGGTCAGGGACAACAGTAACAGGATGGGTCAGGGACAGCAGTAACAGGATGGTGCAGGGACAGCAGTAACAGGATGGGTCAGGGACAGCAGTAACAGGATGGTGAAGGGACAGCAGTAACAGGATGGGTCAGGGACAGCAGTAACAGGATGGTGCAGAGACAGCAGGAACAGGATTGGTCAGGGACAGCAGTAACAGGATGGTGCAGGGACAGCAGCAACAGGATGGGTCATGGACAGCAGCAACAGGATGGGTCAGGGACAGCAGTCACAGGGTGGGTCAGGGACAGCAGGAACAAGATGGGTCAGGGACGGCAGTCACAGGATGGTGCAGGGACAGCAGTAACAGGATGGTGCAGGGACAGCAGTAACAGGATGGTGCAGGGACAGCAGTAACAGGATGGTGCAGGGACAGCAGTAACAGGATGGGTCAGGGACAGCAGTCACAGGATGGTGCAGGGACAGCAGTAACAGGATGGTGCAGGGACAGCAGTAACAGGATGGTTCAGGGTAAGCAGTAACAGGATGGTGCAGGGACAGCAGTAACAGGATGGTGCAGGGACAGCAGTAACAGGATGGTGCAGGGACAGCAGTAACAGGATGGTGCAGGGACAGCAGTAACAGGATGGTGCAGGGACAGCAGTAACAGGATGGGTCAGGGACAGCAGTCACAGGATGGTGCAGGGACAGCAATAACAGGATGGTGCAGGGACAGCAGTAACAGGATGGTTCAGGGTAAGCAGTAACAGGATGGTGCAGGGACAACAGTAACAGGATGGTTCAGGGACAGCAGTAACAGGATGGGTCAGGGACGGCAGGAACAGGATGGGTCAGGGACAGCAGTAACAGGATGGGTCAGGGACAGCAGTAACAGGATGGGTTAGGGACAGCAGTAACAGGATGGTACACTGTCAGCAGTAACAGGATGGGTCAGTGTCTGCAGTAACAGGATGTTGCAGGGACAGCAGTAACAGGATGGTGCAGGGACAGCAATAACAGGATGGGTCAGGGACAGCAGTAACAGGATGGTGCAGGGACAGCAGTAACAGGGGGTGCAGGGACATCAGTAACAGAATGGGTCAGGGACAGCAGTAACAGGATGGTGCAGGGTCAGCAGTAACAGGATGGGTCAGAGAAAGCAGTAACCGGATGGTGCAGGGACAGCAGTAACAGGATGGGTCAGGATCTGTAGTAACAAGATGGCGCAGGGACAGCAGTAACAGGATGGGTCAGGGACAGCAGTGATGGGATGGGTCAGGGACAACAGTAACAGGATGGGTCAGCGACAGCAGTAACAGGATGGGTCAGGGACAGCAGTCACAGGGTGGGTCAGGGACAGCAGTAACAGGATGGGTCAGGGACAGCAGTAACAGGATGGGTCAGGGACGGCAGAAACAGGATGGTGCAGGGACAGCAGTAACAGGGGGGGGCAGGGACAGCAGTTACAGGATGGTGCAGGGACAGCAGTAACAGGATGGTACAGGGACGGCAGGAACAGAATGCTGCAGGTACAGCAGTAACAGGATGGTGCAGGGACAGCAGTAACAGGATGGTACAGGGACAGCAGTAACAGGATGGTGCAGGGGCAGCAGTAACAGGATGGTACAGGGAAAGCAGTAACAGGATGGGTCAGGGTCTGTAGTAACAAGATGGTGGAGGGACAGCAGTAACAGGATGGGTCAGGGACAGCAGGAACAGGATGGGTTTGGGACAGCAGTAACAGGATGGGTATGGGACTGCATTAACAGGATGGTGCAGGGACAGAACTAACAGGATGGGTCAGGGACAGCAGTAACAGGATGGTGAAGGGACAGCAGTAACAGGATGGTGCAGGTACAGAATTAACAGGATGGTGCAGGGACAGCATTAACAGGATGGGTCAGGGACAGCAGTAACAGGATGGTGCAGGGACAGCAGTAACAGGATGGGTCAGGGACAGCAGTAACAGGTTGGTGTGGGGACAGCAATAACAGGATGGGTCAGGGATCGCAGTAACAGGATGGTGCAATCACAGAATTAACAGGACGGTGCAGGGAGAGCATTAACAGGATGGTGCAGGGAAAGCAGTAACAGGATGGGTCAGGGACAACAGTAACAAGATGGGTCAGGCACAGCAGTAACAGGATGGTGAAGGGCCAGCAGTAACAAGATGGGTCAGGGACAGTAGTAACAGGATGGTGCACGGAGAACAGTAACAGGATGGTGCAGGGACAACAGTAACAAGATGGGTCAGGGACAACAGTAACAAGATGGGTCAGGCACAGCAGTAACAGGATGGTGAAGGGAAAGCAGTAACAGGATGGTTCAGGGACAGCAGCAACAGGATGGTGCAGGGACAGCAGTAACAGGATGGGTCAGGGACAGCAGTAACAGGATGGTGCAGGGACAGCAGTAACAGGATGATGCAGGGAAAGCAGTAACAGGATGGGTCAGGGACAACAGTAACAAGATGGGTCAGGCACAGCAGTAACAGGATGGTGAAGGGCCAGCAGTAACAAGATGGGTCAGGCACAGCAGTAACAGGATGGTGAAGGGAAAGCAGTAACAGGATGGTTCAGGGACAGCAGCAACAGGATGGTGCAGGGACAGCAGTAACAGGATGGGTCAGGGACAGCAGTAACAGGATGGTGCAGGGACAGCAGTAACAGGATGATGCAGGGAAAGCAGTAACAGGATGGGTCAGGGACAACAGTAACAAGATGGGTCAGGCACAGCAGTAACAGGATGGTGAAGGGCCAGCAGTAACAAGATGGGTCAGGCACAGCAGTAACAGGATGGTGAAGGGAAAGCAGTAACAGGATGGTTCAGGGACAGCAGCACCAGAATGGTGCAGGGACAGCAGTAACAGGACGGTACAGGGACAGCATTATCAGGGCGGTACAGGGACAGCAGTAACAGGATGGTGCAGGGACAGCAATAACAGGATGGGTCAGGGACAAGAGTAACAGGATGGTGCAGGGACAAGAGTAACAGGATGGGTCAGGGACAGCGGAAACAGGATGGTGCAGGGACAGCAGTAACAGGATGGGTCAGGGACAGCAGTAACAGGATGGTGCAGGGACAGCAGTAATAGGATGGGTCAGGGACAGCAGTAACAGGATGGTTCAGGGACGGCAGGAACAGGATGGTGCAGGGACAGCAGAAACAGGATGCTGCAGGGAGAGCAATAACAGCATGGGTCAGGGACAGCAGTAAAAGAATAGTGCAGGGACAGCATGAACAGGATGGGTCAGGGACAGCAGCTGCAGGATGGTGCAGGGACAGCAGTAACAGGATGGGTCAGGGACAGCAGTAACAGGATGATGCAGAGACAGCAGTAACAGGATGGGTCAGGGACAGCAGTAACAGGATGGGTCAGGGACAGCAGTAACAGGATGATGCAGAGACAGCAGTAACAGGATGGGTCAGGGGCAGCAGTAACGGGATGGGTCAGGGACAACAGTAACAAGATGGGTCAGGGACAGCAGTAACAGGATGGTGCAGGGACAGCAGTAACAGGATTGGTCAGCGACACCAGTAACAGGATGGGTCAGGGACAGCAGCAACAGGATGGGTCAGTGGCAGCAGGAACAGGATGGTGCAGGGACAGCAGTAACAGGATTGGTCAGGGACAGCAGTAACAGGATGGGTCAGGGACAGCAGTAACAGGATGGTTCAGGGACGGCAGGAACAGGATGGTGCAGGGACAGCAGAAACAGGATGCTGCAGGGACAGCAGTAACAGGATGGTGCAGGGACAGCAGTAACAAGATGGTGCAGGGACAGCAGTAACAGGATGGTGCAGGGACAGCAGTAACAAGATGGTGCAGGGACAGCAGTAACAGGATGGTGCAGGGACAGCAGGAATAGGATGGGTCAGGGACAGCAGTAACAGGATGGTGCAGGGACAGCAGGAACAGGATGGGTCAGGGACAGCAGTAACAGGATGGTGCAGGGACAGCAGGAACAGGATGGGTCAGGGACAGCAGTAACAGGATGGTGCAGGGACAACAGTAACAGGATGGGTCAGGGACAGCAGTAACAGGATGGTACAGGGACAGCAATACCAGGATGGGTCAGGGACAGCAGTAACAGGATGGTGCAGGGACAGCAGTAACAGGATGGTATTGGGACAGCAGTAACAGGACGGTACATGGACAGCAATAACAGGATGGGTCAGGGACAACAGTAACAGGATGGTGCAGGGACAACAGTAACAGGATGGGTCAGGGACAGCATTAACAGGGCGGTACAGGGACAGCAGTAACAGGATGGTGCAGGGACAGCAATAACAGGATGGGTCAGGGACAACAGTAACAGGATGGTGCGGGGACAACAGTAACAGGATGGGTCAGGTACAACAGTAACAGGATGGTGCAGGGACAGCAGTAATAGGATGGGTCAGGGACAGCAGTAACAGGATGGGTCAGGGACAACAGTAACAGGATGGGTCAGGGACAGCAGTAACAGAATGGTGCAGGGACAGCAGTAACAGAATGGGTCAGGGACAACAGTAACAGGATGGTGCAGGGACAGCAGTAACAGGATGGTGCAGGGACAGCAGTAACAAGATGGGTCAGGGACAGCAGTAACAGGATGGGTCAGGGACAGCTGTAACAGGAAGGTGCCGGGACAGCAGGAACAGGATGGGTCAGGAAAAGCAGTAACAGGATGGTGTAGGTACACCAGTAACAGGATGGGCCAGGGACAGCAGTAACAGGATGGTGCAGGTACAGCAATAACAGCATGGGTCAGGGACAGCAGTAAAAGAATAGTGCAGGGACAGCATGAACAGGATGGGTCAGAGACAGCAGCTGCAGGATGGTGCAGGGACAGCAGTAACAGGATGGGTCAGGGACAACAGTAACAAGATGGGTCAGGGACAGCAGTAACAGGATGATGCAGGGACAGCAGTAACAGGATGGGTCAGGGGCAGCAGTAACGGGATGGGTCAGGGACAACAGTAACAAGATGGGTCAGGGACAGAAGTAACAGGACGGTACAGGGACAGCAGTAACAGGATGGTGCAGGGACAGCAGTAACAGGATGGTGCAGGGACAGCAGTAACAGGACGGTACAGGGACAGCAGTAACAGGATGGGTCAGGGACAACAGTAACAAGATGGGTCAGGGACAGCAGTAACAGGACGGTACAGGGACAGCAGTAACAGGATGGTGCAGGGACAGCAGTAACAGGATGGTGCAGGGACAGCAGTAACAGGACGGTACAGGGACAGCAGTAACAGGATGGGTCAGGGACAACAGTAACAGGATGGTGCAGGGGCAGCAGTAACAGGATGGTGCAGGGACAACAGTAACAGGATTTTGCAGGGGCAGCAGTAACAGGATGGTGCAGGGACAGCAGGAACAGGATGGGTCAGGGACAGCAGTAACAGGATGGTGCAGGGACAACAGTAACAGGCTGGTGCAGGGGCAGCAGTAACAGGATAGTGCAGGGACAGCAGTAACAGGATGGTGCAGGGACAGCAGGAACAGGATGGGTCAGGGACAGCAGTAACAGGATGGGTCAGGGACAGCAGTAACAGGATGGTGCAGGGACAGCAGTAACAGGATGGGTCAGGGACAGCAGTAACAGGATGGTGCAGTGACAGCAGGAACAGAATGGTGCAGGGGCGGCAGTAACAGGATGGTGCAGGGACAGCCGTAACAGGATGGTGCAGGGACAGCAGGAACAGGATGGGTCAGGGACAGCAGTAACAGGATGGGTCAGGGACAGCAGTAACAGGATGGTGCAGGGACAGCAGTAACAGGATGGGTCAGGGACAGCAGTAACAGGATGGGTCAGGGACAGCAGTAACAGGATGGTGCAGGGACAGCAGGAACAGAATGGTGCAGGGACAACAGTAACAGGATGGGTCAGGGACAACAGTAACAGGATGGGTCAGGGACAACAGTAACAGGATGGTGCAGGGGCAGCAGTAACAGGATGGTGCAGGGACAACAGTAACAGGATGGTGCAGGGGCAGCAGTAACAGGATGGTGCAGGGACAGCAGGAACAGGATGGGTCAGGGACAGCAGTAACAGGATGGTGCAGGGACAACAGTAACAGGATGGTGCAGGGGCAGCAGTAACAGGATGGTGCAGGGACAGCAGTAACAGGATGGTGCAGGGACAGCAGGAACAGGATGGGTCAGGGACAGCAGTAACAGGATGGGTCAGGGACAGCAGTAACAGGATGGTGCAGGGACAGCAGTAACAGGATGGGTCAGGGACAGCAGTAACAGGATGGTGCAGTGACAGCAGGAACAGAATGGTGCAGGGGCGGCAGTAACAGGATGGTGCAGGGACAGCAGTAACAGGATGGTGCAGGGACAGCAGGAACAGGATGGGTCAGGGACAGCAGTAACAGGATGGGTCAGGGACAGCAGTAACAGGATGGTGCAGGGACAGCAGTAACAGGATGTGTTAGGGACAACAGTAACAGGATGGTGCAGGGACAACAGTAACAGGATGGGTCAGGGACAGCAGTAACAGGATGGTGCAGGGACAGCAGGAACAGAATGGTGCAGGGACAGCAGTAACAGGATGTGTTAGGGACAACAGTAACAGGATGGTGCAGGGACAACAGTAACAGGATGGGTCAGGGACAGCATTAAGAGGACGGTACAGGGACAGCAGTAACAGGATGGTGCAGGGACAGCAATAACAGGATGGGTCAGGGACAACAGTAACAAGATGGTGCAGGGACAAGAGTAACAGGATGGGTCAGGACAGCAGTAACAGGATGGGGCAGGGACAGCAGTAATAGGATGGGTCAGGGACAGCAGTAACAGGATGGGTCAGGGACAACAGTAACAGGATGGGTCAGGGACAGCAGTAACAAAATGGTGCAGGGACAGCAGTAACAGGATGGGTCAGGGACAACAGTAACAGGATGGTGCAGGGACAGCAGTAACAGGATGGTGCAGGGACAGCAGTAACAGGATGGGTCAGGGACTGCAGTAACAGGATGGTGCAGGGACAGCAGGAACAGGATGGGTCAGGGACAGCAGTAACAGGATGGTGCAGGGACAGCAGTAACAGGATGGGTCAGGGACAGCAGTAACAGGATGGTGCAGGGACAGCAGTAACAGGATGGTGCAGGGACAGCAGTAACAGGATGGGTCAGGGACAGCAGTAACAGGATGGGTCAGGGACAGCAGTAACAGGCTGGGTCAGGGACAGCAGGAACAGGATGGGTCAGGGACAGCAGTAACAGGATGGTGCAGGGACAGCAGGAACAGGATGGTGCAGTCACAGCAGTAACAGGATGGGTCAGGGACAGCAGTAACAGGATTGGTCAGGGACAGCAGAAACACGATGGTGCAGGGACAGCAGTAACAGGGGGGTGCAGGGACAGCATTAACAGGATGGTGCAGGGAAAGCAGTAACAGGATGGTGCAGGGACAGCAGGAACAGAATGGTGCAGGGACAGCAGTAACAGGATTGGTCAGGGACAGCAGTAACAGGATGGTGCAGGGCCAGCAGTAACAGGATGGTGCAGGGAAAGCAGTAACAGGATGGGTCAGAGAAAGCTGTAACCGGATGGTGCAGGGACAGCAGTAACAGGATGGGTCAGGGTCTGTAGTAACAAGATGGCGCAGGGACAGCAGTAACAGGATGGGTCAGGGACTGCAGTAACGGGATGGGTAAGGGACAACAGTAACAGGATGGGTCAGCGACAGCAGTAACAGGATGGGTCAGGGACAGCAGTTACAGGGTGGGTCAGGGACAGCAGTAACAGGATGGGTCAGGGACAGCAGTAACAGGATGGGTCAGGGACGGCAGAAACAGGATGGTGCAGGGACAGCAGTAACAGGGGGGTGCAGGGACAGCAGTAACAGGATGGTGCAGGGACAGCAGTAACAGAATGGTACAGGGACGGCAGGAACAGAATGCTGCAGGTACAGCAGTAACAGGATGGTGCAGGGACAGCAGTAACAGGACGGTACAGGGACAGCAGGAACAGAATGGTGCAGGGACAGCAGTAACAGGATGGTGCAGGGAAAGCAGTAACAGGATAGGTCAGGGACAGCAGTAACAGGATGGTGCAGGGGCAGCAGTAACAGGATGGTACAGGGAAAGCAGTAACAGGATGGGTCAGGGTCTGTAGTAACAAGATGGTGCAGGGACAGCAGTAACAGGATGGGTCAGGGACAGCAGTAACGGGATGGGTCAGGGACAACAGTAACAGGATGGGTCAGGGACAGCAGTAACAGGATGGTGCAGGGACAGCTGTAACAGGATGGGTCAGGGACAGCAGTAACAGGATGGTGAAGGGACAGCAGTAACAGGATGGGTCAGGGACAGCAGTAACAGGATGGTGCAGGGACAGCAGGAACAGGATGGGTCAGGGACAGCAGTAACAGGATGGTGCAGGGACAGCAGCAACAGGATGGGTCATGGACAGCAGCAACAGGATGGGTCAGGGACAGCAGTCACAGGGTGGGTCAGGGACAGCAGTCACAGGATGGTGCAGGGACAGCAGTAACAGGATGGTGCAGGGACAGCAGTAACAGGATGGTTCAGGGTAAGCAGTAACAGGATGGTGCAGGGACAGCAGTAACAGGATGGTTCAGGGACAGCAGTAACAGGATGGTGCAGGGACAGCAGTAACAGGATGGTTCAGGGACGGCAGGAACAGGATGGGTCAGGGACAGCAGTAACAGGATGGGTCAGGGACAGCAGTAACAGAATGGGTTAGGGACAGCAGTAACAGGATGGGTTAGGGACAGCAGTAACAGGATGGTACACTGTCAGCAGTAACAGGATGGGTCAGTGTCTGCAGTAACAGGATGTTGCAGGGACAGCAGTAACAGGATGGTGCAGGGACAGCAGGAACAGGATGGTGCAGGGACAGCAATAACAGGATGGGTCAGGGACAGCAGTAACAGGATGGTGCAGGGACAGCAGTAACAGGGGGGTGCAGGGACATCAGTAACAGAATGGGTCAGGGACAGCAGTAACAGGATGGTGCAGGGACAGCAGTAACAGGATGGGTCAGGGACAGCAGTAACAGGATGGTGCAGGGACAGCAGGAACAGGATGGGTTTGGGACAGCAGTAACAGGATGGGTATGGGACTGCATGAACAGGATGGTGCAGGGACAGAACTAACAGGATGGGTCAGGGACAGCAGTAACAGGAAGGTGCCAGGACAGCAGTTACAGTATGGTGCAGGGACAGCAGTAACGGGATGGGTCAGGGACAGCATTAATAGGATGGGTCAGGGACAGCAGTAACAGGATGGTGCAGGGACAGCAGTAACAGGATGGGTCAGAGACAGCAGTAACAGGATGGGTCAGGGAGAGCAGTAACAGGATGGGTCAGGGACAATAGTAACAGGATGGTGCAGGGACAACAGTAACAAGATGGGTCAGGGACAGCAGTAACAGGATGGTGCAGGGACAGCAGTAACAGGATGGGTCAGGGACAACAGTCACGGGATGTGTCAGGGACAACAGTAACAGGATGGTGCAGGGACAAAAGTAACAGAGTGGTGTAGGAAAGCAGTAACAGGATGTTAAAGTGACAGCAGAAACAGGATGGTGCAGGGACATCAGTAACAGGATGGGTCAGGAACAGCAGTAACAGGATGGGTCAGGGTCTGCAGTAACAGGATGGTACAGTGTCAGCAGTAACAGGATGGGTCAGGGTCTGCAGTAACAGGATGGGTCAGGGACAGCAGTAACAGGATGGTGCAGGGACAGCAATAAAAGGATGGATCAGCGTCTGCAGTAACAGGATGGTACAGGGACAGCAGTAACAGATTGTTGCAGGGACAGCAGTAACTGGATGGGTCAGGGACAGCAGTAACAAGATGGTGCATGGACAGCAGTAACAGGATGGGTCAGAGACAGCAGTAACAGGATGGTGCAGGGACAGCAGTAACAGGATGGTGCAGGGACAGCATTAATAGGATGGGTCAGGGACAGCAGTTACAGGATGGTGAAGGGACAGCAGTAACAGGATGGTGCAGGGACAGCAGTAACAGGATGGGTCAGGGTATGCAGTAACAGGGTGGTACAGGGTCAGCAGTAACAGGATGGTGCAGGGACAGCAGGAACAGGATGGGTCAGGGACAGCAGTAACAGGATGGGTCAGGGACAGCAGTAACAGGATGGTGCAGGGACAGCAGTAACAGGATGGTGCAGGGACAGCAGGAACAGAATGCTGCAGGGACAGCAGTAACAGGATGGGTTAGGGACAACAGTAACAGGATGGTGCAGGGACAACAGTAACAGGATGGTTCAGGGACAGCATTAAGAGGATGGTGCAGGGACAGCAATAACAGGATGGGTCAGGGACAACAGTAACAGGATGGTGCAGGGACAACAGTAACAGGATGGGTCAGGGACAGCAGTAACAGGATGGGGCAGGGACAGCAGTAATAGGATGGGTCAGGGACAGCAGTAACAGGATGGGTCAGGGACAACAGTAACAGGATGGGTCAGGGACAGCAGTAACAGAATGGTGCAGGGACAGCAGTAACAGGATGGGTCAGGGACAACAGTAACAGGATGGTGCAGGGACAGCAGTAACAGGATGGTGCAGGGACAGCAGTAACAGGATGGGTCAGGGACTGCAGTAACAGGATGGTGCAGGGACAGCAGGAACAGGATGGGTCAGGGACAGCAGTAACAGGATGGTGCAGGGACAGCAGTAACAGGATGGGTCAGGGACAGCAGTAACAGGATGGTGCAGGGACAGCAGTAACAGGATGGTGCAGGGACAGCAGTAACAGGATGGGTCAGGGACAGCAGGAACAGGATGGGTCAGGGACAGCAGTAACAGGCTGGGTCAGGGACAGCAGGAACAGGATGGGTCAGGGACAGCAGTAACAGGATGGTGCAGGGACAGCAGGAACAGGATGGTGCAGTCACAGCAGTAACAGGATGGGTCAGGGACAGCAGTAACAGGGTTGGTCAGGGACAGCAGAAACACGATGGTGCAGGGACAGCAGTAACAGGGGGGTGCAGGGACAGCATTAACAGGATGGTGCAGGGAAAGCAGTAACAGGATGGTGCAGGGACAGCAGGAACAGAATGGTGCAGGGATAGCAGTAACAGGATGGGTCAGGGACAGCAGTAACAGGATGGTGCAGGGACAGCAGTAACAGGCTGGTGCAGGGAAAGCAGTAACAGGATGGGTCAGAGAAAGCAGTAACCAGATGGTGCAGGGGACAGCAGTAACAGGATGGGTCAGGGTCTGTAGTAACAAGATGGCGCAGGGACAGCAGTAACAGGATGGGTCAGGGACAGCAATAACGGGATGGGTCAGGGACAACAGTAACAGGATGTGTCAGCGACAGCAGTAACAGGATGGGTCAGGGACAGCAGTCACAGGGTGGGTCAGGGACAGCAGTAACAGGATGGGTCAGGGACGGCAGAAACAGGATGGTGCAGGGACAGCAGTAACAGGTGGGTGCAGGGACAGCAGTAACAGGATGGTGCAGGGACAGCAGTAACAGGATGGTACAGGGACGGCAGGAGCAGAATGCTGCAGGTACAGCAGTAACAGGATGGTGCAGGGACAGCAGTAACAGGACGGTACAGGGACAGCAGGAACAGAATGGTGCAGGGACAGCAGTAACAGGATGGTGCAGGGAAAGCAGTAACAGGATAGGTCAGGGACAGCAGTAACAGGATGGTGCAGGGGCAGCAGTAACAGGATGGTACAGGGAAAGCAGTAACAGGATGGGTCAGGGTCTGTAGTAACAAGATGGTGCAGGGACAGCAGTAACAGGATGGGTCAGGGACAGCAGTAACGGGATGGGTCAGGGACAACAGTAACAGGATGGGTCAGGGACAGCAGTAACAGGATGGTGCAGGGACAGCAGTAACAGGATGGGTCAGGGACAGCAGTAACAGGATGGTGAAGGGACAGCAGTAACAGGATGGGTCAGGGACAGCAGTAACAGGATGGTGCAGGGACAGCAGGAACAGGATGGGTCAGGGACAGCAGTAACAGGATGGTGCAGGGACAGCAGTCACAGGATGGTGCAGGGACAGCAGTAACAGGATGGTGCAGGGACAGCAGTAACAGGATGGTTCAGGGTAAGCAGTAACAGGATGGTGCAGGGACAACAGTAACAGGATGGTTCAGGGACAGCAGTAACAGGATGGTGCAGGGACAGCAGTAACAGGATGGTTCAGGGACAGCAGGAACAGGATGGGTCAGGGACAGCAGTAACAGGATGGGTCAGGGACAGCAGTAACAGGATGGGTTAGGGACAGCAGTAACAGGATGGTACACTGTCAGCAGTAACAGGATGGGTCAGTGTCTGCAGTAACAGGATGTTGCAGGGACAGCAGTAACAGGATGGTGCAGGGACAGCAATAACAGGATGGGTCAGGGACAGCAGTAACAGGATGGTGCAGGGACAGCAGTAACAGGGGGTGCAGGGACATCAGTAACAGAATGGGTCAGGGACAGCAGTAACAGGATGGTGCAGGGACAGCAGTAACAGGATGGGTCAGAGAAAGCAGTAACCGGATGGTGCAGGGACAGCAGTAACAGGATGGGTCAGGGTCTGTAGTAACAAGATGGCGCAGGGACAGCAGTAACAGGATGGGTCAGGGACAGCAGTGACGGGATGGGTCAGGGACAACAGTAACAGGATGGGTCAGCGACAGCAGTAACAGGATGGGTCAGGGACAGCAGTCACAGGGTGGGTCAGGGACAGCAGTAACAGGATGGGTCAGGGACAGCAGTAACAGGATGGGTCAGGGACGGCAGAAACAGGATGGTGCAGGGACAGCAGTAACAGGGGGGTGCAGGGACAGCAGTTACAGGATGGTGCAGGGACAGCAGTAACAGGATGGTACAGGGACGGCAGGAACAGAATGCTGCAGGTACAGCAGTAACAGGATGGTGCAGGGACAGCAGTAACAGGACGGTACAGGGACAGCAGGAACAGAATGGTGCAGGGACAGCAGTAACAGGATGGTGCAGGGAAAGCAGTAACAGGATAGGTCAGGGACAGCAGTAACAGGATGGTGCAGGGACAGCAGTAACAGGATGGTGCAGGGGCAGCAGTAACATGATGGTACAGGGAAAGCAGTAACAGGATGGGTCAGGGTCTGTAGTAACAAGATGGTGGAGGGACAGCAGTAACAGGATGGGTCAGGGACAGCAGGAACAGGATGGGTTTGGGACAGCAGTAACAGGATGGGTATGGGACTGCATTAACAGGATGGTGCAGGGACAGAACTAACAGGATGGGTCAGGGACAGCAGTAACAGGATGGTGAAGGGACAGCAGTAACAGGATGGTGCAGGTACAGAATTAACAGGATGGTGCAGGGACAGCATTAACAGGATGGGTCAGGGACAGCAGTAACAGGATGGTGCAGGGACAGCAGTAACAGGATGGGTCAGGGACAGCAGTAACAGGTTGGTGTGGGGACAGCAATAACAGGATGGGTCAGGGATCGCAGTAACAGGATGGTGCAATCACAGAATTAACAGGACGGTGCAGGGAGAGCATTAACAGGATGGTGCAGGGAAAGCAGTAACAGGATGGGTCAGGGACAACAGTAACAAGATGGGTCAGGCACAGCAGTAACAGGATGGTGAAGGGCCAGCAGTAACAAGATGGGTCAGGGACAGTAGTAACAGGATGGTGCACGGAGAACAGTAACAGGATGGTGCAGGGACAACAGTAACAAGATGGGTCAGGGACAACAGTAACAAGATGGGTCAGGCACAGCAGTAACAGGATGGTGAAGGGAAAGCAGTAACAGGATGGTTCAGGGACAGCAGCAACAGGATGGTGCAGGGACAGCAGTAACAGGATGGGTCAGGGACAGCAGTAACAGGATGGTGCAGGGACAGCAGTAACAGGATGATGCAGGGAAAGCAGTAACAGGATGGGTCAGGGACAACAGTAACAAGATGGGTCAGGGACAGCAGTAACAGGATGGTGCAGGGACAGCAGTAACAGGATGATGCAGGGAAAGCAGTAACAGGATGGGTCAGGGACAACAGTAACAAGATGGGTCAGGCACAGCAGTAACATGATGGTGAAGGGCCAGCAGTAACAAGATGGGTCAGGCACAGCAGTAACAGGATGGTGAAGGGAAAGCAGTAACAGGATGGTTCAGGGACAGCAGCAACAGAATGGTGCAGGGATAGCAGTAACAGGACGGTACAGGGACAGCATTATCAGGGCGGTACAGGGACAGCAGTAACAGGATGGTGCAGGGACAGCAATAACAGGATGGGTCAGGGACAAGAGTAACAGGATGGTGCAGGGACAAGAGTAACAGGATGGGTCAGGGACAGCAGAAACAGGATGGTGCAGGGACAGCAGTAACAGGATGGGTCAGGGACAGCAGTAACAGGATGGTGCAGGGACAGCAGTAATAGGATGGGTCAGGGACAGCAGTAACAGGATGGTTCAGGGACGGCAGGAACAGGATGGTGCAGGGACAGCAGAAACAGGATGCTGCAGGGAGAGCAATAACAGCATGGGTCAGGGACAGCAGTAAAAGAATAGTGCAGGGACAGCATGAACAGGATGGGTCAGGGACAGCAGCTGCAGGATGGTGCAGGGACAGCAGTAACAGGATGGGTCAGGGACAGCAGTAACAGGATGATGCAGAGACAGCAGTAACAGGATGGGTCAGGGACAGCAGTAACAGGATGGGTCAGGGACAGCAGTAACAGGATGATGCAGAGACAGCAGTAACAGGATGGGTCAGGGGCAGCAGTAACGGGATGGGTCAGGGACAACAGTAACAAGATGGGTCAGGGACAGCAGTAACAGGATGGTGCAGGGACAGCAGTAACAGGATTGGTCAGCGACACCAGTAACAGGATGGGTCAGGGACAGCAGCAACAGGATGGTCAGGGACAGCAGTAACAGGATTGGTCAGGGACAGCAGGAACAGGATGGGTCAGGGACAGCAGTAACAGGATTGGTCAGGGACAGCAGGAACAGGATGGGTCAGGGACAGCAGTAACAGGATGGTTCAGGGACAGCAGTAACAGGATGGTTCAGGGACGGCAGGAACAGGATGGGTCAGGGACAGCAGTAACAGGATGGTTCAGGGACAGCAGTAACAGGATGGTTCAGGGACGGCAGGAACAGGATTGGTCAGGGACAGCAGTAACAGGATGGGTCAGGGACAGCAGTAACAGGATGGTTCAGGGACGGCAGGAACAGGATGGGTCAGGGACAGCAGTCACAGGATTGGTCAGGGACAGCAGTAACAGGATGGGTCAGGGACAGCAGTAACAGGATGGTTCAGGGACAGCAGTAACAGGATGGTGCAGGGACAGCAGTCACAGGATTGGTCAGGGACAGCAGTAACAGGATGGGTCAGGGACAGCAGTAACAGGATGGTTCAGGGACGGCAGGAACAGGATGGTGCAGGGACAGCAGAAACAGGATGCTGCAGGGACAGCAGTAACAGGATGGTGCAGGGACAGCAGTAAAATGATGGTGCAGGGACAGCAGTAACAGGATGGTGCAGGGACAGCAGTAACAAGATGGTGCAGGGACAGCAGTAACAGGATGGTGCAGGGACAGCAGGAATAGGATGGGTCAGGGACAGCAGTAACAGGATGGTGCAGGGACAGCAGGAACAGGATGGGTCAGGGACAGCAGTAACAGGATGGTGCAGGGACAGCAGGAACAGGATGGGTCAGGGACAGCAGTAACAGGATGGTGCAGGGACAACAGTAACAGGATGGGTCAGGGACAGCAGTAACAGGATGGTACAGGGACAGCAATAACAGGATGGGTCAGGGACAGCAGTAACAGGATGGTGCAGGGACAGCAGTAACAGGATGGTACAGGGACAGCAGTAACAGGACGGTACATGGACAGCAATAACAGGATGGGTCAGGGACAACAGTAACAGGATGGTGCAGGGACAACAGTAACAGGATGGGTCAGGGACAGCATTAACAGGGCGGTACAGGGACAGCAGTAACAGGATGGTGCTGGGACAGCAATACCAGGATGGGTCAGGGACAACAGTAACAGGATGGTGCGGGGACAACAGTAACAGGATGGGTCAGGTACAGCAGTAATAGGATGGGTCAGGGACAGCAGTAACAGGATGGGTCAGGGACAACAGTAACAGGATGGGTCAGGGACAGCAGTAACAGAATGGTGCAGGGACAGCAGTAACAGAATGGGTCAGGGACAACAGTAACAGGATGGTGCAGGGACAGCAGTAACAGGATGGTGCAGGGACAGCAGTAACAAGATGGGTCAGGGACAGCAGTAACAGGATGGGTCAGGGACAGCTGTAACAGGAAGGTGCCGGGACAGCAGGAACAGGATGGGTCAGGAAATGCAGTAACAGGATGGTGTAGGTACACCAGTAACAGGATGGGCCAGGGACAGCAGTAACAGGATGGTGCAGGTACAGCAATAACAGCATGGGTCAGGGACAGCAGTAAAAGAATAGTGCAGGGACAGCATGAACAGGATGGGTCAGAGACAGCAGCTGCAGGATGGTGCAGGGACAGCAGTAACAGGATGGGTCAGGGACAACAGTAACAAGATGGGTCAGGGACAGCAGTAACAGGATGATGCAGGGACAGCAGTAACAGGATGGGTCAGGGGCAGCAGTAACGGGATGGGTCAGGGACAACAGTAACAAGATGGGTCAGGGACAGCAGTAACAGGACGGTACAGGGACAGCAGTAACAGGATGGTGCAGGGACAGCAGTAACAGGATGGTGCAGGGACAGCAGTAACAGGACGGTACAGGGACAGCAGTAACAGGATGGGTCAGGGACAACAGTAACAAGATGGGTCAGGGACAGCAGTAACAGGACGGTACAGGGACAGCAGTAACAGGATGGTGCAGAGACAGCAGTAACATGATGGTGCAGGGACAGCAGTAACAGGACGGTACAGGAACAGCAGTAACAGGATGGGTCCGGGACAACAGTAACAGGATGGTGCAGGGGCAGCAGTAACAGGATGGTGCAGGGACAACAGTAACAGGATGGTGCAGGGGCAGCAGTAACAGGATGGTGCAGGGACAGCAGGAACAGGATGGGTCAGGGACAGCAGTAACAGGATGGTGCAGGGACAACAGTAACAGGCTGGTGCAGGGGCAGCAGTAACAGGATAGTGCAGGGACAGCAGTAACAGGATGGTGCAGGGACAGCAGGAACAGGATGGGTCAGGGACAGCAGTAACAGGATGGGTCAGGGACAGCAGTAACAGGATGGTGCAGGGACAGCAGTAACAGGATGGGTCAGGGACAGCAGTAACAGGATGGTGCAGTGACTGCAGGAACAGAATGGTGCAGGGGCGGCAGTAACAGGATGGTGCAGGGACAGCCGTAACAGGATGGTGCAGGGACAGCAGGAACAGGATGGGTCAGGGACAGCAGTAACAGGATGGGTCAGGGACAGCAGTAACAGGATGGTGCAGGGACAGCAGTAACAGGATGGGTCAGGGACAGCAGTAACAGGATGGGTCAGGGACAGCAGTAACAGGATGGTGCAGGGACAGCAGGAACAGAATGGTGCAGGGACAGCAGTAACAGGATGTGTTAGGGACAACAGTAACAGGATGGTGCAGGGACAACAGTAACAGGATGGGTCAGGGACAGCATTAAGAGGACGGTACAGGGACAGCAGTAACAGGATGGTGCAGGGACAGCAATAACAGGATGGGTCAGGGACAACAGTAACAGGATGGTGCAGGGACAACAGTAACAGGATGGGTCAGGGACAGCAGTAACAGGATGGGGCAGGGACAGCAGTAATAGGATGGGTCAGGGACAGCAGTAACAGGATGGGTCAGGGACAACAGTAACAGGATGGGTCAGGGACAGCAGTAACAAAATGGTGCAGGGACAGCAGTAACAGGATGGGTCAGGGACAACAGTAACAGGATGGTGCAGGGACAGCAGTAACAGGATGGTGCAGGGACAGCAGTAACAGGATGGGTCAGGGACTGCAGTAACAGGATGGTGCAGGGACAGCAGGAACAGGATGGGTCAGGGACAGCAGTAACAGGATGGTGCAGGGACAGCAGTAACAGGATGGGTCAGGGACAGCAGTAACAGGATGGTGCAGGGACAGCAGTAACAGGATGGTGCAGGGACAGCAGTAACAGGATGGGTCAGGGACAGCAGTTACAGGATGGGTCAGGGACAGCAGTAACAGGCTGGGTCAGGGACAGCAGGAACAGGATGGGTCAGGGACAGCAGTAACAGGATGGTGCAGGGACAGCAGGAACAGGATGGTGCAGTCACAGCAGTAAGAGGATGGGTCAGGGACAGCAGTAACAGGATTGGTCAGGGACAGCAGAAACACGATGGTGCAGGGACAGCAGTAACAGGGGGGTGCAGGGACAGCATTAACAGGATGGTGCAGGGAAAGCAGTAACAGGATGGTGCAGGGACAGCAGGAACAGAATGGTGCAGGGACAGCAGTAACAGGATGGGTCAGGGACAGCAGTAACAGGATGGTGCAGGGACAGCAGTAACAGGATGGTGCAGGGAAAGCAGTAACAGGATGGGTCAGAGAAAGCTGTAACCGGATGGTGCAGGGACAGCAGTAACAGGATGGGTCAGGGTCTGTAGTAACAAGATGGCGCAGGGACAGCAGTAACAGGATGGGTCAGGGACTGCAGTAACGGGATGGGTAAGGGACAACAGTAACAGAATGGGTCAGCGACAGCAGTAACAGGATGGGTCAGGGACAGCAGTTACAGGGTGGGTCAGGGACAGCAGTAACAGGATGGGTCAGGGACAGCAGTAACAGGATGGGTCAGGGATGGCAGAAACAGGATGGTGCAGGGACAGCAGTAACAGGGGGGTGCAGGGACAGCAGTAACAGGATGGTGCAGGGACAGCAGTAACAGGATGGTACAGGGACGGCAGGAACAGAATGGTGCAGGGACAGCAGTAACAGGATGGTGCAGGGACAGCAGTAACAGGACGGTACAGGGACAGCAGGAACAGAATGGTGCAGGGACAGCAGTAACAGGATGGTGCAGGGAAAGCAGTAACAGGATAGGTCAGGGACAGCAGTAACAGGATGGTGCAGGGGCAGCAGTAACAGGATGGTACAGGGAAAACAGTAACAGGATGGGTCAGGGTCTGTAGTAACAAGATGGTGCATGGACAGCAGTAACAGGATGGGTCAGGGACAGCAGTAACGGGATGGGTCAGGGACAACAGTAACAGGATGGGTCAGGGACAGCAGTAACAGGACGGTGCAGGGACAGCAGTAACAGGATGGTGCAGGGACAGCAGTAACAGGATGGGTCAGGGACAGCAGTAACAGGATGGTGCAGGGACAGCAGGAACAGGATGGGTCAGGGACAGCAGTAACAGGATGGTGCAGGGACAGCAGTAACAGGATGGTTCAGGGACAGCAGTAACAGGATGGGTCAGGGACAGCAGTAACAGGATGGGTCAGGGACAGCAGGAACAGGATGGGTCAGCGACAGCAGTAACAGGATGGTGCAGGGACAGCAGTAACAGGATGGTGCAGGGACAGCAGTAACAGGATGGTTCAGGGTAAGCAGTAACAGGATGGTGCAGGGACAGCAGTAACAGGATGGTTCAGGGACAGCAGTAACAGGATGGTGCAGGGACAGCAGTAACAGGATGGTTCAGGGACGGCAGGAACAGGATGGGTCAGGGACAGCAGTAACAGGATGGGTCAGGGACAGCAGTAACAGGATGGGTTAGGGACAGCAGTAACAGGATGGGTTAGGGACAGCAGTAACAGGATGGTACACTGTCAGCAGTAACAGGATGGGTCAGTGTCTGCAGTAACAGGATGTTGCAGGGACAGCAGTAACAGGATGGTGCAGGGACAGCAGGAACAGGATGGTGCAGGGACAGCAATAACAGGATGGGTCAGGGACAGCAGTAACAGGATGGTGCAGGGACAGCAGTAACAGGGGAGTGCAGGGACATCAGTAACAGAATGGGTCAGGGACAGCAGTAACAGGATGGTGCAGGGACAGCAGTAACAGGATGGGTCAGGGACAGCAGTAACAGGATGGTGCAGGGACAGCAGGAACAGGATGGGTTTGGGACAGCAGTAACAGGTTGGGTATGGGACTGCATGAACAGGATGGTGCAGGGACAGAACTAACAGGATGGGTCAGGGACAGCAGTAACAGGAAGGTGCCAGGACAGCAGTTACAGTATGGTGCAGGGACAGCAGTAACGGGATGGGTCAGGGACAGCATTAATAGGATGGGTCAGGGACAGCAGTAACAGGATGGTGCAGGGACAGCAGTAACAGGATGGGTCAGAGACAGCAGTAACAGGATGGTGCAGGGAGAGCAGTAACAGGATGGGTCAGGGACAATAGTAACAGGATGGTGCAGGGACAACAGTAACAAGATGGGTCAGGGACAGCAGTAACAGGATGGTGCAGGGACAGCAGTAACAGGATGGGTCAGGGACAACAGTCACGGGATGTGTCAGGGACAACAGTAACAGGATGGTGCAGGGACAAAAGTAACAGAGTGGTGTAGGAAAGCAGTAACAGGATGTTAAAGTGACAGCAGAAACAGGATGGTGCAGGGACATCAGTAACAGGATGGGTCAGGAACAGCAGTAACAGGATGGGTCAGGGTCTGCAGTAACAGGATGGTACAGTGTCAGCAGTAACAGGATGGGTCAGGGTCTGCAGTAACAGGATGGGTCAGGGACAGCAGTAACAGGATGGTGCAGGGACAGCAATAAAAGGATGGATCAGCGTCTGCAGTAACAGGATGGTACAGGGACAGCAGTAACATGATGTTGCAGGGACAGCAGTAACTGGATGGGTCAGGGACAGCAGGAACAAGATGGTGCATGGACAGCAGTAACAGGATGGGTCAGAGACAGCAGTAACAGGATGGTGCAGGGACAAGAGGAACAGGTTGGTGCAGGGACAGCAGTAACAGGATGGGTCCGGGTCTGCAGTAACAGGGTGGTACAGGGTCAGCAGTAACAGGATGGGTCAGGGAGAGCAGTAACAGGATGGGTCAGGGACAGCAGTAACAGGATGGTGCAGGGACAGCATTAATAGGATGGGTCAGGGACAGCAGTTACAGGATGGTGCAGGGACAGCAGTAACAGGATGGTGCAGGGACAGCAGTAACAGGATGGGTCAGGGTATGCAGCAACAGGGTGGTACAGGGTCAGCAGTAACAGGATGGTGCAGGGACAGCAGGAACAGGATGGGTCAGGGACAGCAGTAACAGGATGGGTCAGGGACAGCAGTAACAGGATGGTGCAGGGACAGCAGTAACAGGATGGTGCAGGGACAGCAGGAACAGAATGGTGCAGGGACAGCAGTAACAGGACGGGTTAGGGACAACAGTAACAGGATGGTGCAGGGACAACAGTAACAGGATGGGTCAGGGACAGCATTAAGAGGACGGTACAGTGACAGCAGTAACAGGATGGTGCAGGGACAGCAATAACAGGATGGGTCAGGGACAACAGTAACAGGATGGTGCAGGGACAACAGTAACAGGATGGGTCAGGGACAGCAGTAACAGGATGGGGCAGGGACAGCAGTAATAGGATGGGTCAGGGACAGCAGTAACAGGATGGGTCAGGGACAACAGTAACAGGATGGGTCAGGGACAGCAGTAACAGAATGGTGCAGGGACAGCAGTAACAGGATGGGTCAGGGACAACAGTAACAGGATGGTGCAGGGACAGCAGTAACAGGATGGTGCAGGGACAGCAGTAACAGGATGGGTCAGGGACTGCAGTAACAGGATGGTGCAGGGACAGCAGGAACAGGATGGGTCAGGGACAGCAGTAACAGGATGGTGCAGGGACAGCAGTAACAGGATGGGTCAGGGACAGCAGTAACAGGATGGTGCAGGGACAGCAGTAACAGGATGGTGCAGGGACAGCAGTAACAGGATGGGTCAGGGACAGCAGGAACAGGATGGGTCAGGGACAGCAGTAACAGGCTGGGTCAGGGACAGCAGGAACAGGATGGGTCAGGGACAGCAGTAACAGGATGGTGCAGGGACAGCAGGAACAGGATGGTGCAGTCACAGCAGTAACAGGATGGGTCAGGGACAGCAGTAACAGGATTGGTCAGGGACAGCAGAAACACGATGGTGCAGGGACAGCAGTAACAGGGGGGTGCAGGGACAGCATTAACACGATGGTGCAGGGAAAGCAGTAACAGGATGGTGCAGGGACAGCAGGAACAGAATGGTGCAGGGAAAGCAGTAACAGGATGGTGCAGTCACAGCAGTAACGGGATGGGTCAGGGACTGCAGTAACAGGATGGGTCAGGGACAGCAGTAACAGGATGGTGCAGTCACAGCAGTAACGGGATGGGTCAGGGACTGCAGTAACAGGATGGGTCAGGGACAGCAGTAACAGGATGGTGCAGGGACAGCAGTAACAGGATGGTGCAGGGAAAGCAGTAACAGGATGGGTCAGAGAAAGCAGTAACCGGATGGTGCAGGGTACAGCAGTAACAGGATGGGTCAGGGTCTGTAGTAACAAGATGGCGCAGGGACAGCAGTAACAGGATGGGTCAGGGACAGCAATAACGGGATGGGTCAGGGACAACAGTAACAGGATGTGTCAGCGACAGCAGTAACAGGATGGGTCAGGGACAGCAGTCACAGGGTGGGTCAGGGACAGCAGTAACAGGATGGGTCAGGGACGGCAGAAACAGGATGGTGCAGGGACAGCAGTAACAGGGGGGTGCAGGGACAGCAGTAACAGGATGGTGCAGGGACAGCAGTAACAGGATGGTACAGGGACGGCAGGAACAGAATGCTGCCGGTACAGCAGTAACAGGATGGTGCAGGGACAGCAGTAACAGGACGGTACAGGGACAGCAGGAACAGAATGGCGCAGGGACAGCAGTAACAGGATGGTGCAGGGAAAGCAGTAACAGGAAAGGTCAGGGACAGCAGTAACAGGATGGTGCAGGGGCAGCAGTAACAGGATGGTACAGGGAAAGCAGTAACAGGATGGGTCAGGGTCTGTAGTAACAAGATGGTGCAGGGACAGCAGTAACAGGATGGGTCAGGGACAGCAGTAACGGGATGGGTCAGGGACAACAGTAACAGGATGGGTCAGGGACAGCAGTAACAGGATGGTGCAGGGACAGCAGTAACAGGATGGGTCAGGGACAGCAGTAACAGGATGGTGAAGGGACAGCAGTAACAGGATGGGTCAGGGACAGCAGTAACAGGATGGTGCAGGGACAGCAGGAACAGGATGGGTCAGGGACAGCAGTAACAGGATGGTGCAGGGACAGCAGTAACAGGATGGTACAGGGACAGCAGTAACAGGATGGTTCAGGGTAAGCAGTAACAGGATGGTGCAGGGACAGCAGTAACAGGATGGTTCAGGGACAGCAGTAACAGGATGGTGCAGGGACAGCAGCAACAGGATGGGTCATGGACAGCAGCAACAGGATGGTTCAGGGACAGCAGTAACAGGATGGGGCAGGGACAGCAGTAACAGGATGGGGCAGGGACAGCAGTAACAGGATGGTTCAGGGTAAGCAGTAACAGGATGGTGCAGGGACAACAGTAACAGGATGGTGCAGGGACAGCAGTAACAGGATGGTGCAGGGACAGCAGTAACAGGATGGGGCAGGGACAGCAGTAACAGGATGGTTCAGGGTAAGCAGTAACAGGATGGTGCAGGGACAACAGTAACAGGATGGTTCAGGGACAGCAGTAACAGGATGGGGCAGGGACAGCAGTAACAGGATGGTTCAGGGTAAGCAGTAACAGGATGGTGCAGGGACAACAGTAACAGGATGGTGCAGGGACAGCAGTAACAGGATGGTGCAGGGACAGCAGTAACAGGATGGTTCAGGGACGGCAGGAACAGGATGGGTCAGGGACAGCAGTAACAGGATGGGTCAGGGACAGCAGTAACAGGATGGGTTAGGGACAGCAGTAACAGGATGGTACACTGTCAGCAGTAACAGGATGGGTCAGTGTCTGCAGTAACAGGATGTTGCAGGGACAGCAGTAACAGGATGGTGCAGGGACAGCAATAACAGGATGGGTCAGGGACAGCAGTAACAGGATGGTGCAGGGACAGCAGTAACAGGGGGTGCAGGGACATCAGTAACAGAATGGGTCAGGGACAGCAGTAACAGGATGGTGCAGGGACAGCAGTAACAGGATGGGTCAGAGAAAGCAGTAACCGGATGGTGCAGGGACAGCAGTAACAGGATGGGTCAGGGTCTGTAGTAACAAGATGGCGCAGGGACAGCAGTAACAGGATGGGTCAGGGACAGCAGTAACGGGATGGGTCAGGGACAACAGTAACAGGATGGGTCAGCGACAGCAGTAACAGGATGGGTCAGGGGCAGCAGTCACAGGGTGGGTCAGGGACAGCAGTAACAGGATGGGTCAGGGACAGCAGTAACAGGATGGGTCAGGGACGGCAGAAACAGGATGGTGCAGGGACAGCAGTAACAGGGGGGTGCAGGGACAGCAGTTACAGGATGGTGCAGGGACAGCAGTAACAGGATGGTACAGGGACGGCAGGAACAGAATGCTGCAGGTACAGCAGTAACAGGATGGTGCAGGGAAAGCAGTAACAGGATAGGTCAGGGACAGCAGTAACAGGGGGGTGCAGGGACAGCAGTTACAGGATGGTGCAGGGACAGCAGTAACAGGACGGTACAGGGACAGCAGGAACAGAATGGTGCAGGGACAGCAGTAACAGGATGGTGCAGGGAAAGCAGTAACAGGATAGGTCAGGGACAGCAGTAACAGGATGGTGCAGGGACAGCAGTAACAGGATGGTGCAGGGGCAGCAGTAACAGGATGGTACAGGGAAAGCAGTAACAGGATGGGTCAGGGTCTGTAGTAACAAGATGGTGGAGGGACAGCAGTAACAGGATGGGTCAGGGACAGCAGGAACAGGATGGGTTTGGGACAGCAGTAACAGGATGGGTATGGGACTGCATTAACAGGATGGTGCAGGGACAGAACTAACAGGATGGGTCAGGGACAGCAGTAACAGGATGGTGAAGGGACAGCAGTAACAGGATGGTGCAGGTACAGAATTAACAGGATGGTGCAGGGACAGCATTAACAGGAAGGGTCAGGGACAGCAGTAACAGGATGGTGCAGGGACAGCAGTAACAGGATGGGTCAGGGACAGCAGTAACAGGTTGGTGTGGGGACAGCAATAACAGGATGGGTCAGGGATCGCAGTAACAGGATGGTGCAATCACAGAATTAACAGGACGGTGCAGGGAGAGCATTAACAGGATGGTGCAGGGAAAGCAGTAACAGGATGGGTCAGGGACAACAGTAACAAGATGGGTCAGGCACAGCAGTAACAGGATGGTGAAGGGCCAGCAGTAACAAGATGGGTCAGGGACAGTAGTAACAGGATGGTGCACGGAGAACAGTAACAGGATGGTGCAGGGACAACAGTAACAAGATGGGTCAGGGACAACAGTAACAAGATGGGTCAGGCACAGCAGTAACAGGATGGTGAAGGGAAAGCAGTAACAGGATGGTTCAGGGACAGCAGCAACAGGATGGTGCAGGGACAGCAGTAACAGGATGGGTCAGGGACAGCAGTAACAGGATGGTGCAGGGACAGCAGTAACAGGATGATGCAGGGAAAGCAGTAACAGGATGGGTCAGGGACAACAGTAACAAGATGGGTCAGGCACAGCAGTAACAGGATGGTGAAGGGCCAGCAGTAACAAGATGGGTCAGGGACAGTAGTAACAGGATGGTGCACGGAGAACAGTAACAGGATGGTGCAGGGACAACAGTAACAAGATGGGTCAGGGACAACAGTAACAAGATGGGTCAGGCACAGCAGTAACAGGATGGTGAAGGGACAGCAGTAACAGGATGGTGCAGGAACAACAGTAAAAAGATGGGTCAGGGACAGTTGTAACAGGATGGTGCAGGGACAGCAGTAACAGGATGGTGCAGGGACAGCAGTAACAGGATGGGTCAGGGACAGCAGTAACAGGATGGTGCAGGGACAGCAGTAACAAGATGGGTCAGGGACAACAGTAACAAGATGGGTCAGGGACAACAGTAACAAGATGGGTCAGGCACAGCAGTAACAGGATGGTGAAGGGACAGCAGTAACAGGAAGGTGCCAGGACAGCAGTTACAGTATGGTGCAGGGACAACAGTCACGGGATGTGTCAGGGACAACAGTAACAGGATGGTGCAGGGACAAAAGTAACAGAGTGGTGTAGGAAAGCAGTAACAGGATGTTAAAGTGACAGCAGAAACAGGATGGTGCAGGGACATCAGTAACAGGATGGGTCAGGAACAGCAGTAACAGGATGGGTCAGGGTCTGCAGTAACAGGATGGTACAGTGTCAGCAGTAACAGGATGGGTCAGGGTCTGCAGTAACAGGATGGGTCAGGGACAGCAGTAACAGGATGGTGCAGGGACAGCAATAAAAGGATGGATCAGCGTCTGCAGTAACAGGATGGTACAGGGACAGCAGTAACATGATGTTGCAGGGACAGCAGTAACTGGATGGGTCAGGGACAGCAGGAACAAGATGGTGCATGGACAGCAGTAACAGGATGGGTCAGAGACAGCAGTAACAGGATGGTGCAGGGACAAGAGGAACAGGTTGG
Organism: Chiloscyllium punctatum; assembly: GCF_047496795.1. Classification (NCBI taxonomy): domain Eukaryota; kingdom Metazoa; phylum Chordata; class Chondrichthyes; order Orectolobiformes; family Hemiscylliidae; genus Chiloscyllium; species Chiloscyllium punctatum. The sequence continues at coordinate 43,543,815 of NC_092768.1, read as the reverse complement.
TGCAGGGACAGCAGTAACAGGATGGGTCCGGGTCTGCAGTAACAGGGTGGTACAGGGTCAGCAGTAACAGGATGGGTCAGGGAGAGCAGTAACAGGATGGGTCAGGGACAGCAGTAACAGGATGGTGCAGGGACAGCATTAATAGGATGGGTCAGGGACAGCAGTTACAGGATGGTGCAGGGACAGCAGTAACAGGATGGTGCAGGGACAGCAGTAACAGGATGGGTCAGGGTATGCAGCAACAGGGTGGTACAGGGTCAGCAGTAACAGGATGGTGCAGGGACAGCAGGAACAGGATGGGTCAGGGACAGCAGTAACAGGATGGGTCAGGGACAGCAGTAACAGGATGGTGCAGGGACAGCAGTAACAGGATGGTGCAGGGACAGCAGGAACAGAATGGTGCAGGGACAGCAGTAACAGGACGGGTTAGGGACAACAGTAACAGGATGGTGCAGGGACAACAGTAACAGGATGGGTCAGGGACAGCATTAAGAGGACGGTACAGTGACAGCAGTAACAGGATGGTGCAGGGACAGCAATAACAGGATGGGTCAGGGACAACAGTAACAGGATGGTGCAGGGACAACAGTAACAGGATGGGTCAGGGACAGCAGTAACAGGATGGGGCAGGGACAGCAGTAATAGGATGGGTCAGGGACAGCAGTAACAGGATGGGTCAGGGACAACAGTAACAGGATGGGTCAGGGACAGCAGTAACAGAATGGTGCAGGGACAGCAGTAACAGGATGGGTCAGGGACAACAGTAACAGGATGGTGCAGGGACAGCAGTAACAGGATGGTGCAGGGACAGCAGTAACAGGATGGGTCAGGGACTGCAGTAACAGGATGGTGCAGGGACAGCAGGAACAGGATGGGTCAGGGACAGCAGTAACAGGATGGTGCAGGGACAGCAGTAACAGGATGGGTCAGGGACAGCAGTAACAGGATGGTGCAGGGACAGCAGTAACAGGATGGTGCAGGGACAGCAGTAACAGGATGGGTCAGGGACAGCAGGAACAGGATGGGTCAGGGACAGCAGTAACAGGCTGGGTCAGGGACAGCAGGAACAGGATGGGTCAGGGACAGCAGTAACAGGATGGTGCAGGGACAGCAGGAACAGGATGGTGCAGTCACAGCAGTAACAGGATGGGTCAGGGACAGCAGTAACAGGATTGGTCAGGGACAGCAGAAACACGATGGTGCAGGGAAAGCAGTAACAGGATGGTGCAGGGACAGCAGGAACAGAATGGTGCAGGGAAAGCAGTAACAGGATGGTGCAGTCACAGCAGTAACGGGATGGGTCAGGGACTGCAGTAACAGGATGGGTCAGGGACAGCAGTAACAGGATGGTGCAGTCACAGCAGTAACGGGATGGGTCAGGGACTGCAGTAACAGGATGGGTCAGGGACAGCAGTAACAGGATGGTGCAGGGACAGCAGTAACAGGATGGTGCAGGGAAAGCAGTAACAGGATGGGTCAGAGAAAGCAGTAACCGGATGGTGCAGGGTACAGCAGTAACAGGATGGGTCAGGGTCTGTAGTAACAAGATGGCGCAGGGACAGCAGTAACAGGATGGGTCAGGGACAGCAATAACGGGATGGGTCAGGGACAACAGTAACAGGATGTGTCAGCGACAGCAGTAACAGGATGGGTCAGGGACAGCAGTCACAGGGTGGGTCAGGGACAGCAGTAACAGGATGGGTCAGGGACGGCAGAAACAGGATGGTGCAGGGACAGCAGTAACAGGGGGGTGCAGGGACAGCAGTAACAGGATGGTGCAGGGACAGCAGTAACAGGATGGTACAGGGACGGCAGGAACAGAATGCTGCAGGTACAGCAGTAACAGGATGGTGCAGGGACAGCAGTAACAGGACGGTACAGGGACAGCAGGAACAGAATGGCGCAGGGACAGCAGTAACAGGATGGTGCAGGGAAAGCAGTAACAGGAAAGGTCAGGGACAGCAGTAACAGGATGGTGCAGGGGCAGCAGTAACAGGATGGTACAGGGAAAGCAGTAACAGGATGGGTCAGGGTCTGTAGTAACAAGATGGTGCAGGGACAGCAGTAACAGGATGGGTCAGGGACAGCAGTAACGGGATGGGTCAGGGACAACAGTAACAGGATGGGTCAGGGACAGCAGTAACAGGATGGTGCAGGGACAGCAGTAACAGGATGGGTCAGGGACAGCAGTAACAGGATGGTGAAGGGACAGCAGTAACAGGATGGGTCAGGGACAGCAGTAACAGGATGGTGCAGGGACAGCAGGAACAGGATGGGTCAGGGACAGCAGTAACAGGATGGTGCAGGGACAGCAGTAACAGGATGGTACAGGGACAGCAGTAACAGGATGGTTCAGGGTAAGCAGTAACATGATGGTGCAGGGACAGCAGTAACAGGATGGTTCAGGGACAGCAGTAACAGGATGGTGCAGGGACAGCAGCAACAGGATGGGTCATGGACAGCAGCAACAGGATGGTTCAGGGACAGCAGTAACAGGATGGGGCAGGGACAGCAGTAACAGGATGGGGCAGGGACAGCAGTAACAGGATGGTTCAGGGTAAGCAGTAACAGGATGGTGCAGGGACAACAGTAACAGGATGGTGCAGGGACAGCAGTAACAGGATGGTGCAGGGACAGCAGTAACAGGATGGGGCAGGGACAGCAGTAACAGGATGGTTCAGGGTAAGCAGTAACAGGATGGTGCAGGGACAACAGTAACAGGATGGTTCAGGGACAGCAGTAACAGGATGGGGCAGGGACAGCAGTAACAGGATGGTTCAGGGTAAGCAGTAACAGGATGGTGCAGGGACAACAGTAACAGGATGGTGCAGGGACAGCAGTAACAGGATGGTGCAGGGACAGCAGTAACAGGATGGTTCAGGGACGGCAGGAACAGGATGGGTCAGGGACAGCAGTAACAGGATGGGTCAGGGACAGCAGTAACAGGATGGGTTAGGGACAGCAGTAACAGGATGGTACACTGTCAGCAGTAACAGGATGGGTCAGTGTCTGCAGTAACAGGATGTTGCAGGGACAGCAGTAACAGGATGGTGCAGGGACAGCAATAACAGGATGGGTCAGGGACAGCAGTAACAGGATGGTGCAGGGACAGCAGTAACAGGGGGTGCAGGGACATCAGTAACAGAATGGGTCAGGGACAGCAGTAACAGGATGGTGCAGGGACAGCAGTAACAGGATGGGTCAGAGAAAGCAGTAACCGGATGGTGCAGGGACAGCAGTAACAGGATGGGTCAGGGTCTGTAGTAACAAGATGGCGCAGGGACAGCAGTAACAGGATGGGTCAGGGACAGCAGTAACGGGATGGGTCAGGGACAACAGTAACAGGATGGGTCAGCGACAGCAGTAACAGGATGGGTCAGGGGCAGCAGTCACAGGGTGGGTCAGGGACAGCAGTAACAGGATGGGTCAGGGACAGCAGTAACAGGATGGGTCAGGGACGGCAGAAACAGGATGGTGCAGGGACAGCAGTAACAGGGGGGTGCAGGGACAGCAGTTACAGGATGGTGCAGGGACAGCAGTAACAGGATGGTACAGGGACGGCAGGAACAGAATGCTGCAGGTACAGCAGTAACAGGATGGTGCAGGGACAGCAGTAACAGGACGGTACAGGGACAGCAGGAACAGAATGGTGCAGGGACAGCAGTAACAGGATGGTGCAGGGAAAGCAGTAACAGGATAGGTCAGGGACAGCAGTAACAGGATGGTGCAGGGACAGCAGTAACAGGATGGTGCAGGGGCAGCAGTAACAGGATGGTACAGGGAAAGCAGTAACAGGATGGGTCAGGGTCTGTAGTAACAAGATGGTGGAGGGACAGCAGTAACAGGATGGGTCAGGGACAGCAGGAACAGGATGGGTTTGGGACAGCAGTAACAGGATGGGTATGGGACTGCATTAACAGGATGGTGCAGGGACAGAACTAACAGGATGGGTCAGGGACAGCAGTAACAGGATGGTGAAGGGACAGCAGTAACAGGATGGTGCAGGTACAGAATTAACAGGATGGTGCAGGGACAGCATTAACAGGAAGGGTCAGGGACAGCAGTAACAGGATGGTGCAGGGACAGCAGTAACAGGATGGGTCAGGGACAGCAGTAACAGGTTGGTGTGGGGACAGCAATAACAGGATGGGTCAGGGATCGCAGTAACAGGATGGTGCAATCACAGAATTAACAGGACGGTGCAGGGAGAGCATTAACAGGATGGTGCAGGGAAAGCAGTAACAGGATGGGTCAGGGACAACAGTAACAAGATGGGTCAGGCACAGCAGTAACAGGATGGTGAAGGGCCAGCAGTAACAAGATGGGTCAGGGACAGTAGTAACAGGATGGTGCACGGAGAACAGTAACAGGATGGTGCAGGGACAACAGTAACAAGATGGGTCAGGGACAACAGTAACAAGATGGGTCAGGCACAGCAGTAACAGGATGGTGAAGGGAAAGCAGTAACAGGATGGTTCAGGGACAGCAGCAACAGGATGGTGCAGGGACAGCAGTAACAGGATGGGTCAGGGACAGCAGTAACAGGATGGTGCAGGGACAGCAGTAACAGGATGATGCAGGGAAAGCAGTAACAGGATGGGTCAGGGACAACAGTAACAAGATGGGTCAGGCACAGCAGTAACAGGATGGTGAAGGGCCAGCAGTAACAAGATGGGTCAGGGACAGTAGTAACAGGATGGTGCACGGAGAACAGTAACAGGATGGTGCAGGGACAACAGTAACAAGATGGGTCAGGGACAACAGTAACAAGATGGGTCAGGCACAGCAGTAACAGGATGGTGAAGGGACAGCAGTAACAGGATGGTGCAGGAACAACAGTAAAAAGATGGGTCAGGGACAGTTGTAACAGGATGGTGCAGGGACAGCAGTAACAGGATGGTGCAGGGACAGCAGTAACAGGATGGGTCAGGGACAGCAGTAACAGGATGGTGCAGGGACAGCAGTAACAAGATGGGTCAGGGACAACAGTAACAAGATGGGTCAGGGACAACAGTAACAAGATGGGTCAGGCACAGCAGTAACAGGATGGTGAAGGGACAGCAGTAACAGGGTGGTGCAGGGACAGAATTAACTGGATGGTGCAGGGACAGCATTAACAGGATGGTGCAGGGAAAGCAGTAACAGGATGGTTCAGGGACAGCAGCAACAGGATGGTGCAGGGACAGCAGTAACAGGATGGGTCAGGGACAGCAGTAACAGGATGGTGCAGGGACAGCAGTAACAGGATGGTGCAGGGAAAGCAGTAACAGGATGGTTCAGGGACAGCAGGAACAGAATGGTGCAGGGACAGCAGTAACAGGATAGGTCAGGGACAGCAGTAACAGGATGGTTCAGGGACAGCAGCAACAAGATGGTGCAGGGACAACAGTAACAGGATGGGTCAGGGACAGCAGTCACAGGGTGGGTCAGGGACAGCAGTAACAGGATGGGTCAGGGACAGCAGTAACAGGATGGGTCAGGGACGGCAGAAACAGGATGGTGCAGGGACAGCAGTAACAGGGGGGTGCAGGGACAGCAGTAACAGGATGGTGCAGGGACAGCAGTAACAGGATGGTACAGGGACGGCAGGAACAGAATGCTGCAGGTACAGCAGTAACAGGATGGTGCAGGGACAGCAGTAACAGGACGGTACAGGGACAGCAGGAACAGAATGGTGCAGGGACAGCAGTAACAGGATAGGTCAGGGACAGCAGTAACAGGATGGTTCAGGGACAGCAGCAACAAGATGGTGCAGGGACAACAGTAACAGGATGGGTCAGGGACAGCAGTCACAGGGTGGGTCAGGGACAGCAGTAACAGGATGGGTCAGGGACAGCAGTAACAGGATGGGTCAGGGACGGCAGAAACAGGATGGTGCAGGGACAGCAGTAACAGGGGGGTGCAGGGACAGCAGTAACAGGATGGTGCAGGGACAGCAGTAACAGGATGGTACAGGGACGGCAGGAACAGAATGCTGCAGGTACAGCAGTAACAGGATGGTGCAGGGACAGCAGTAACAGGACGGTACAGGGACAGCAGGAACAGAATGGTGCAGGGACAGCAGTAACAGGATGGTGCAGGGAAAGCAGTAACAGGATAGGTCAGAAACAGCAGTAACAGGATGGTGCAGGGGCAGCAGTAACAGGATGGTACAGGGAAAGCAGTAACAGGATGGGTCAGGGTCTGTAGTAACAAGATGGTGCAGGGACAGCAGTAACAGGATGGGTCAGGGACAGCAGTAACGGGATGGGTCAGGGACAACAGTAACAGGATGGGTCAGGGACAGAAGTAACAGGATGGTGCAGGGACAGCAGTAACAGGATGGGTCAGGGTAAGCAGTAACAGGATGGTGCAGGGACAGCAGTAACAGGATGGTTCAGGGACAGCAGTAACAGGATGGTGCAGGGACAGCAGCAACAGGATGGGTCATGGACAGCAGCAACAGGATGGTTCAGGGACAGCAGTAACAGGATGGGGCAGGGACAGCAGTAACAGGATGGGGCAGGGACAGCAGTAACAGGATGGTTCAGGGTAAGCAGTAACAGGATGGTGCAGGGACAACAGTAACAGGATGGTGCAGGGACAGCAGTAACAGGATGGTGCAGGGACAGCAGTAACAGGATGGGGCAGGGACAGCAGTAACAGGATGGTTCAGGGTAAGCAGTAACAGGATGGTGCAGGGACAACAGTAACAGGATGGTTCAGGGACAGCAGTAACAGGATGGGGCAGGGACAGCAGTAACAGGATGGTTCAGGGTAAGCAGTAACAGGATGGTGCAGGGACAACAGTAACAGGATGGTGCAGGGACAGCAGTAACAGGATGGTGCAGGGACAGCAGTAACAGGATGGTTCAGGGACGGCAGGAACAGGTTGGGTCAGGGACAGCAGTAACAGGATGGGTCAGGGACAGCAGTAACAGGATGGGTTAGGGACAGCAGTAACAGGATGGTACACTGTCAGCAGTAACAGGATGGGTCAGTGTCTGCAGTAACAGGATGTTGCAGGGACAGCAGTAACAGGATGGTGCAGGGACAGCAATAACAGGATGGGTCAGGGACAGCAGTAACAGGATGGTGCAGGGACAGCAGTAACAGGGGGTGCAGGGACATCAGTAACAGAATGGGTCAGGGACAGCAGTAACAGGATGGTGCAGGGACAGCAGTAACAGGATGGGTCAGAGAAAGCAGTAACCGGATGGTGCAGGGACAGCAGTAACAGGATGGTTCAGGGTCTGTAGTAACAAGATGGCGCAGGGACAGCAGTAACAGGATGGGTCAGGGACAGCAGTAACGGGATGGGTCAGGGACAACAGTAACAGGATGGGTCAGCGACAGCAGTAACAGGATGGGTCAGGGGCAGCAGTCACAGGGTGGGTCAGGGACAGCAGTAACAGGATGGGTCAGGGACAGCAGTAACAGGATGGGTCAGGGATGGCAGAAACAGGATGGTGCAGGGACAGCAGTAACAGGGGGGTGCAGGGACAGCAGTTACAGGATGGTGCAGGGACAGCAGTAACAGGATGGTACAGGGACGGCAGGAACAGAATGCTGCAGGTACAGCAGTAACAGGATGGTGCAGGGACAGCAGTAACAGGACGGTACAGGGACAGCAGGAACAGAATGGTGCAGGGACAGCAGTAACAGGATGGTGCAGGGAAAGCAGTAACAGGATAGGTCAGGGACAGCAGTAACAGGATGGTGCAGGGACAGCAGTAACAGGATGGTGCAGGGGCAGCAGTAACAGGATGGTACAGGGAAAGCAGTAACAGGATGGGTCAGGGTCTGTAGTAACAAGATGGTGGAGGGACAGCAGTAACAGGATGGGTCAGGGACAGCAGGAACAGGATGGGTTTGGGACAGCAGTAACAGGATGGGTATGGGACTGCATTAACAGGATGGTGCAGGGACAGAACTAACAGGATGGGTCAGGGACAGCAGTAACAGGATGGTGAAGGGACAGCAGTAACAGGATGGTGCAGGTACAGAATTAACAGGATGGTGCAGGGACAGCATTAACAGGAAGGGTCAGGGACAGCAGTAACAGGATGGTGCAGGGACAGCAGTAACAGGATGGGTCAGGGACAGCAGTAACAGGTTGGTGTGGGGACAGCAATAACAGGATGGGTCAGGGATCGCAGTAACAGGATGGTGCAATCACAGAATTAACAGGACGGTGCAGGGAGAGCATTAACAGGATGGTGCAGGGAAAGCAGTAACAGGATGGGTCAGGGACAACAGTAACAAGATGGGTCAGGCACAGCAGTAACAGGATGGTGAAGGGCCAGCAGTAACAAGATGGGTCAGGGACAGTAGTAACAGGATGGTGCACGGAGAACAGTAACAGGATGGTGCAGGGACAACAGTAACAGGATGGGTCAGGGACAACAGTAACAAGATGGGTCAGGCACAGCAGTAACAGGATGGTGAAGGGAAAGCAGTAACAGGATGGTTCAGGGACAGCAGCAACAGGATGGTGCAGGGACAGCAGTAACAGGATGGGTCAGGGACAGCAGTAACAGGATGGTGCAGGGACAGCAGTAACAGGATGATGCAGGGAAAGCAGTAACAGGATGGGTCAGGGACAACAGTAACAAGATGGGTCAGGCACAGCAGTAACAGGATGGTGAAGGGCCAGCAGTAACAAGATGGGTCAGGGACAGTAGTAACAGGATGGTGCACGGAGAACAGTAACAGGATGGTGCAGGGACAACAGTAACAAGATGGGTCAGGGACAACAGTAACAAGATGGGTCAGGCACAGCAGTAACAGGATGGTGAAGGGACAGCAGTAACAGGATGGTGCAGGAACAACAGTAAAAAGATGGGTCAGGGACAGTTGTAACAGGATGGTGCAGGGACAGCAGTAACAGGATGGTGCAGGGACAGCAGTAACAGGATGGGTCAGGGACAGCAGTAACAGGATGGTGCAGGGACAGCAGTAACAAGATGGGTCAGGGACAACAGTAACAAGATGGGTCAGGGACAACAGTAACAAGATGGGTCAGGCACAGCAGTAACAGGATGGTGAAGGGACAGCAGTAACAGGGTGGTGCAGGGACAGAATTAACTGGATGGTGCAGGGACAGCATTAACAGGATGGTGCAGGGAAAGCAGTAACAGGATGGTTCAGGGACAGCAGCAACAGGATGGTGCAGGGACAGCAGTAACAGGATGGGTCAGGGACAGCAGTAACAGGATGGTGCAGGGACAGCAGTAACAGGATGGTGCAGGGAAAGCAGTAACAGGATGGTTCAGGGACAGCAGCAACAGGATGGTGCAGGGACAACAGTAACAGGATGGGTCAGCGACAGCAGTAACAGGATGGGTCAGGGACAGCAGTCACAGGGTGGGTCAGGGACAGCAGTAACAGGATGGGTCAGGGACAGCAGTAACAGGATGGGTCAGGGACGGCAGAAACAGGATGGTGCAGGGACAGCAGTAACAGGGGGGTGCAGGGACAGCAGTAACAGGATGGTGCAGGGACAGCAGTAACAGGATGGTACAGGGACGGCAGGAACAGAATGCTGCAGGTACAGCAGTAACAGGATGGTGCAGGGACAGCAGTAACAGGACGGTACAGGGACAGCAGGAACAGAATGGTGCAGGGACAGCAGTAACAGGATGGTGCAGGGAAAGCAGTAACAGGATAGGTCAGGGACAGCAGTAACAGGATGGTGCAGGGGCAGCAGTAACAGGATGGTACAGGGAAAGCAGTAACAGGATGGGTCAGGGTCTGTAGTAACAAGATGGTGCAGGGACAGCAGTAACAGGATGGGTCAGGGACAGCAGTAACGGGATGGGTCAGGGACAACAGTAACAGGATGGGTCAGGGACAGAAGTAACAGGATGGTGCAGGGACAGCAGTAACAGGATGGGTCAGGGACAGCGGTAACAGGATGGTGAAGGGACAGCAGTAACAGGATGGGTCAGGGACAGCAGTAACAGGATGGGTCAGGGACAGCAGTAACAGGATGGGTCAGGGACAGCAGGAACAGGATGGGTTAGGGACAGCAGTAACAGGATGGGTCAGGGACAGCAGTAACAGGATGGGTCAGGGGCAGCAGTAACAGGATGGGTCAGGGACAGCAGGAACAGGATGGGTCAGGGACAGCAGTAACAGGATGGTGCAGGGACAGCAGCAACAGGATGGGTCATGGACAGCAGCAACAGGATGGGTCAGGGACAGCAGTCACAGGGTGGGTCAGGGACAGCAGTAACAGGATGGTGCAGGGACAGCAGTCACAGGATGGTGCAGGGACAGCAGTAACAGGATGGTGCAGGGACAGCAGTAACAGGATGGTTCAGGGTAAGCAGTAACAGGATGGTGCAGGGACAGCAGTAACAGGATGGTTCAGGGACAGCAGTAACAGGATGGTGCAGGGACAGCAGTAACAGGATGGTTCAGGGACGGCAGGAACAGGATGGGTCAGGGACAGCAGTAACAGGAAGGGTCAGGGACAGCAGTAACAGGATGGGTTAGGGACAGCAGTAACAGGATGGGTTAAGGACAGCAGTAACAGGATGGTTCAGGGTAAGCAGTAACAGGATGGTGCAGGGACAGCAGTAACAGGATGGTTCAGGGACAGCAGTAACAGGATGGTGCAGGGACAGCAGTAACAGGATGGTTCAGGGACGGCAGGAACAGGATGGGTCAGGGACAGCAGTAACAGGATGGGTTAGGGACAGCAGTAACAGGATGGGTTAGGGACAGCAGTAACAGGATGGTACACTGTCAGCAGTAACAGGATGGGTCAGTGTCTGCAGTAACAGGATGTTGCAGGGACAGCAGTAACAGGATGGTGCAGGGACAGCAGGAACAGGATGGTGCAGGGACAGCAATAACAGGATGGGTCAGGGACAGCAGTAACAGGATGGTGCAGGGACAGCAGTAACAGGGGGGTGCAGGGACAGCATTAACAGGATGGTGCAGGGAAAGCAGTAACAGGATGGTGCAGGGACAGCAGGAACAGAATGGTGCAGGGACAGCAGTAACAGGATGGGTCAGGGACAGCAGTAACAGGATGGTGCAGGGACAGCAGTAACAGGATGGTGCAGGGAAAGCAGTAACAGGATGGGTCAGAGAAAGCTGTAACCGGATGGTGCAGGGACAGCAGTAACAGGATGGGTCAGGGTCTGTAGTAACAAGATGGCGCAGGGACAGCAGTAACAGGATGGGTCAGGGACTGCAGTAACGGGATGGGTAAGGGACAACAGTAACAGGATGGGTCAGCGACAGCAGTAACAGGATGGGTCAGGGACAGCAGTTACAGGGTGGGTCAGGGACAGCAGTAACAGGATGGGTCAGGGACAGCAGTAACAGGATGGGTCAGGGATGGCAGAAACAGGATGGTGCAGGGACAGCAGTAACAGGGGGGTGCAGGGACAGCAGTAACAGGATGGTGCAGGGACAGCAGTAACAGGATGGTACAGGGACGGCAGGAACAGAATGGTGCAGGGACAGCAGTAACAGGATGGTGCAGGGACAGCAGTAACAGGACGGTACAGGGACAGCAGGAACAGAATGGTGCAGGGACAGCAGTAACAGGATGGTGCAGGGAAAGCAGTAACAGGATAGGTCAGGGACAGCAGTAACAGGATGGTGCAGGGGCAGCAGTAACAGGATGGTACAGGGAAAACAGTAACAGGATGGGTCAGGGTCTGTAGTAACAAGATGGTGCATGGACAGCAGTAACAGGATGGGTCAGGGACAGCAGTAACGGGATGGGTCAGGGACAACAGTAACAGGATGGGTCAGGGACAGCAGTAACAGGACGGTGCAGGGACAGCAGTAACAGGATGGTGCAGGGACAGCAGTAACAGGATGGGTCAGGGACAGCAGTAACAGGATGGTGCAGGGACAGCAGGAACAGGATGGGTCAGGGACAGCAGTAACAGGATGGTGCAGGGACAGCAGTAACAGGATGGTTCAGGGACAGCAGTAACAGGATGGGTCAGGGACAGCAGTAACAGGATGGGTCAGGGACAGCAGGAACAGGATGGGTCAGCGACAGCAGTAACAGGATGGTGCAGGGACAGCAGTAACAGGATGGTGCAGGGACAGCAGTAACAGGATGGTTCAGGGTAAGCAGTAACAGGATGGTGCAGGGACAGCAGTAACAGGATGGTTCAGGGACAGCAGTAACAGGATGGTGCAGGGACAGCAGTAACAGGATGGTTCAGGGACGGCAGGAACAGGATGGGTCAGGGACAGCAGTAACAGGATGGGTCAGGGACAGCAGTAACAGGATGGGTTAGGGACAGCAGTAACAGGATGGGTTAGGGACAGCAGTAACAGGATGGTACACTGTCAGCAGTAACAGGATGGGTCAGTGTCTGCAGTAACAGGATGTTGCAGGGACAGCAGTAACAGGATGGTGCAGGGACAGCAGGAACAGGATGGTGCAGGGACAGCAATAACAGGATGGGTCAGGGACAGCAGTAACAGGATGGTGCAGGGACAGCAGTAACAGGGGAGTGCAGGGACATCAGTAACAGAATGGGTCAGGGACAGCAGTAACAGGATGGTGCAGGGACAGCAGTAACAGGATGGGTCAGGGACAGCAGTAACAGGATGGTGCAGGGACAGCAGGAACAGGATGGGTTTGGGACAGCAGTAACAGGATGGGTATGGGACTGCATGAACAGGATGGTGCAGGGACAGAACTAACAGGATGGGTCAGGGACAGCAGTAACAGGAAGGTGCCAGGACAGCAGTTACAGTATGGTGCAGGGACAGCAGTAACGGGATGGGTCAGGGACAGCATTAATAGGATGGGTCAGGGACAGCAGTAACAGGATGGTGCAGGGACAGCAGTAACAGGATGGGTCAGAGACAGCAGTAACAGGATGGTGCAGGGAGAGCAGTAACAGGATGGGTCAGGGACAATAGTAACAGGATGGTGCAGGGACAACAGTAACAAGATGGGTCAGGGACAGCAGTAACAGGATGGTGCAGGGACAGCAGTAACAGGATGGGTCAGGGACAACAGTCACGGGATGTGTCAGGGACAACAGTAACAGGATGGTGCAGGGACAAAAGGAACAGAGTGGTGTAGGAAAGCAGTAACAGGATGTTAAAGTGACAGCAGAAACAGGATGGTGCAGGGACATCAGTAACAGGATGGGTCAGGAACAGCAGTAACAGGATGGGTCAGGGTCTGCAGTAACAGGATGGTACAGTGTCAGCAGTAACAGGATGGGTCAGGGTCTGCAGTAACAGGATGGGTCAGGGACAGCAGTAACAGGATGGTGCAGGGACAGCAATAAAAGGATGGATCAGCGTCTGCAGTAACAGGATGGTACAGGGACAGCAGTAACAGGATGTTGCAGGGACAGCAGTAACTGGATGGGTCAGGGACAGCAGGAACAAGATGGTGCATGGACAGCAGTAACAGGATGGGTCAGAGACAGCAGTAACAGGATGGTGCAGGGACAAGAGGAACAGGTTGGTGCAGGGACAGCAGTAACAGGATGGGTCCGGGTCTGCAGTAACAGGGTGGTACAGGGTCAGCAGTAACAGGATGGGTCAGGGAGAGCAGTAACAGGATGGGTCAGGGACAGCAGTAACAGGATGGTGCAGGGACAGCATTAATAGGATGGGTCAGGGACAGCAGTTACAGGATGGTGCAGGGACAGCAGTAACAGGATGGTGCAGGGACAGCAGTAACAGGATGGGTCAGGGTATGCAGCAACAGGGTGGTACAGGGTCAGCAGTAACAGGATGGTGCAGGGACAGCAGGAACAGGATGGGTCAGGGACAGCAGTAACAGGATGGGTCAGGGACAGCAGTAACAGGATGGTGCAGGGACAGCAGTAACAGGATGGTGCAGGGACAGCAGGAACAGAATGGTGCAGGGACAGCAGTAACAGGATGGGTTAGGGACAACAGTAACAGGATGGTGCAGGGACAACAGTAACAGGATGGGTCAGGGACAGCATTAAGAGGACGGTACAGTGACAGCAGTAACAGGATGGTGCAGGGACAGCAATAACAGGATGGGTCAGGGACAACAGTAACAGGATGGTGCAGGGACAACAGTAACAGGATGGGTCAGGGACAGCAGTAACAGGATGGGGCAGGGACAGCAGTAATAGGATGGGTCAGGGACAGCAGTAACAGGATGGGTCAGGGACAACAGTAACAGGATGGGTCAGGGACAGCAGTAACAGAATGGTGCAGGGACAGCAGTAACAGGATGGGTCAGGGACAACAGTAACAGGATGGTGCAGGGACAGCAGTAACAGGATGGTGCAGGGACAGCAGTAACAGGATGGGTCAGCGACTGCAGTAACAGGATGGTGCAGGGACAGCAGGAACAGGATGGGTCAGGGACAGCAGTAACAGGATGGTGCAGGGACAGCAGTAACAGGATGGGTCAGGGACAGCAGTAACAGGATGGTGCAGGGACAGCAGTAACAGGATGGTGCAGGGACAGCAGTAACAGGATGGGTCAGGGACAGCAGGAACAGGATGGGTCAGGGACAGCAGTAACAGGCTGGGTCAGGGACAGCAGGAACAGGATGGGTCAGGGACAGCAGTAACAGGATGGTGCAGGGACAGCAGGAACAGGATGGTGCAGTCACAGCAGTAACAGGATGGGTCAGGGACAGCAGTAACAGGATTGGTCAGGGACAGCAGAAACACGATGGTGCAGGGACAGCAGTAACAGGGGGGTGCAGGGACAGCATTAACAGGATGGTGCAGGGAAAGCAGTAACAGGATGGTGCAGGGACAGCAGGAACAGAATGGTGCAGGGAAAGCAGTAACAGGATGGTGCAGTCACAGCAGTAACGGGATGGGTCAGGGACTGCAGTAACAGGATGGGTCAGGGACAGCAGTAACAGGATGGTGCAGTCACAGCAGTAACGGGATGGGTCAGGGACTGCAGTAACAGGATGGGTCAGGGACAGCAGTAACAGGATGGTGCAGGGACAGCAGTAACAGGATGGTGCAGGGAAAGCAGTAACAGGATGGGTCAGAGAAAGCAGTAACCGGATGGTGCAGGGTACAGCAGTAACAGGATGGGTCAGGGTCTGTAGTAACAAGATGGCGCAGGGACAGCAGTAACAGGATGGGTCAGGGACAGCAATAACGGGATGGGTCAGGGACAACAGTAACAGGATGTGTCAGCGACAGCAGTAACAGGATGGGTCAGGGACAGCAGTCACAGGGTGGGTCAGGGACAGCAGTAACAGGATGGGTCAGGGACGGCAGAAACAGGATGGTGCAGGGACAGCAGTAACAGGGGGGTGCAGGGACAGCAGTAACAGGATGGTGCAGGGACAGCAGTAACAGGATGGTACAGGGACGGCAGGAACAGAATGCTGCAGGTACAGCAGTAACAGGATGGTGCAGGGACAGCAGTAACAGGACGGTACAGGGACAGCAGGAACAGAATGGCGCAGGGACAGCAGTAACAGGATGGTGCAGGGAAAGCAGTAACAGGATAGGTCAGGGACAGCAGTAACAGGATGGTGCAGGGGCAGCAGTAACAGGATGGTACAGGGAAAGCAGTAACAGGATGGGTCAGGGTCTGTAGTAACAAGATGGTGCAGGGACAGCAGTAACAGGATGGGTCAGGGACAGCAGTAACGGGATGGGTCAGGGACAACAGTAACAGGATGGGTCAGGGACAGCAGTAACAGGATGGTGCAGGGACAGCAGTAACAGGATGGGTCAGGGACAGCAGTAACAGGATGGTGAAGGGACAGCAGTAACAGGATGGGTCAGGGACAGCAGTAACAGGATGGTGCAGGGACAGCAGGAACAGGATGGGTCAGGGACAGCAGTAACAGGATGGTGCAGGGACAGCAGTAACAGGATGGTACAGGGACAGCAGTAACAGGATGGTTCAGGGTAAGCAGTAACAGGATGGTGCAGGGACAGCAGTAACAGGATGGTTCAGGGACAGCAGTAACAGGATGGTGCAGGGACAGCAGCAACAGGATGGGTCATGGACAGCAGCAACAGGATGGTTCAGGGACAGCAGTAACAGGATGGGGCAGGGACAGCAGTAACAGGATGGGGCAGGGACAGCAGTAACAGGATGGTTCAGGGTAAGCAGTAACAGGATGGTGCAGGGACAACAGTAACAGGATGGTGCAGGGACAGCAGTAACAGGATGGTGCAGGGACAGCAGTAACAGGATGGTGCAGGGACAACAGTAACAGGATGGTGCAGGGACAGCAGTAACAGGATGGTGCAGGGACAGCAGTAACAGGATGGTTCAGGGACGGCAGGAACAGGATGGGTCAGGGACAGCAGTAACAGGATGGGTCAGGGTAAGCAGTAACAGGATGGGTTAGGGACAGCAGTAACAGG
The DNA here is from genome assembly GCF_047496795.1 of Chiloscyllium punctatum. Taxonomy (NCBI): domain Eukaryota; kingdom Metazoa; phylum Chordata; class Chondrichthyes; order Orectolobiformes; family Hemiscylliidae; genus Chiloscyllium; species Chiloscyllium punctatum. The sequence goes on along the minus strand of NC_092768.1, from coordinate 43,527,495 downwards.
ATGGTACACTGTCAGCAGTAACAGGATGGGTCAGTGTCTGCAGTAACAGGATGTTGCAGGGACAGCAGTAACAGGATGGTGCAGGGACAGCAATAACAGGATGGGTCAGGGACAGCAGTAACAGGATGGTGCAGGGACAGCAGTAACAGGGGGTGCAGGGACATCAGTAACAGAATGGGTCAGGGACAGCAGTAACAGGATGGTGCAGGGACAGCAGTAACAGGATGGGTCAGAGAAAGCAGTAACCGGATGGTGCAGGGACAGCAGTAACAGGATGGGTCAGGGTCTGTAGTAACAAGATGGCGCAGGGACAGCAGTAACAGGATGGGTCAGGGACAGCAGTAACGGGATGGGTCAGGGACAACAGTAACAGGATGGGTCAGCGACAGCAGTAACAGGATGGGTCAGGGGCAGCAGTCACAGGGTGGGTCAGGGACAGCAGTAACAGGATGGGTCAGGGACAGCAGTAACAGGATGGGTCAGGGACGGCAGAAACAGGATGGTGCAGGGACAGCAGTAACAGGGGGGTGCAGGGACAGCAGTTACAGGATGGTGCAGGGACAGCAGTAACAGGATGGTACAGGGACGGCAGGAACAGAATGCTGCAGGTACAGCAGTAACAGGATGGTGCAGGGACAGCAGTAACAGGACGGTACAGGGACAGCAGGAACAGAATGGTGCAGGGACAGCAGTAACAGGATGGTGCAGGGAAAGCAGTAACAGGATGGTGCAGGGGCAGCAGTAACAGGATGGTACAGGGAAAGCAGTAACAGGATGGGTCAGGGTCTGTAGTAACAAGATGGTGGAGGGACAGCAGTAACAGGATGGGTCAGGGACAGCAGGAACAGGATGGGTTTGGGACAGCAGTAACAGGATGGGTATGGGACTGCATTAACAGGATGGTGCAGGGACAGAACTAACAGGATGGGTCAGGGACAGCAGTAACAGGATGGTGAAGGGACAGCAGTAACAGGATGGTGCAGGTACAGAATTAACAGGATGGTGCAGGGACAGCATTAACAGGAAGGGTCAGGGACAGCAGTAACAGGATGGTGCAGGGACAGCAGTAACAGGATGGGTCAGGGACAGCAGTAACAGGTTGGTGTGGGGACAGCAATAACAGGATGGGTCAGGGATCGCAGTAACAGGATGGTGCAATCACAGAATTAACAGGACGGTGCAGGGAGAGCATTAACAGGATGGTGCAGGGAAAGCAGTAACAGGATGGGTCAGGGACAACAGTAACAAGATGGGTCAGGCACAGCAGTAACAGGATGGTGAAGGGCCAGCAGTAACAAGATGGGTCAGGGACAGTAGTAACAGGATGGTGCACGGAGAACAGTAACAGGATGGTGCAGGGACAACAGTAACAAGATGGGTCAGGGACAACAGTAACAAGATGGGTCAGGCACAGCAGTAACAGGATGGTGAAGGGAAAGCAGTAACAGGATGGTTCAGGGACAGCAGCAACAGGATGGTGCAGGGACAGCAGTAACAGGATGGGTCAGGGACAGCAGTAACAGGATGGTGCAGGGACAGCAGTAACAGGATGATGCAGGGAAAGCAGTAACAGGATGGGTCAGGGACAACAGTAACAAGATGGGTCAGGCACAGCAGTAACAGGATGGTGAAGGGCCAGCAGTAACAAGATGGGTCAGGGACAGTAGTAACAGGATGGTGCACGGAGAACAGTAACAGGATGGTGCAGGGACAACAGTAACAAGATGGGTCAGGGACAACAGTAACAAGATGGGTCAGGCACAGCAGTAACAGGATGGTGAAGGGACAGCAGTAACAGGATGGTGCAGGAACAACAGTAAAAAGATGGGTCAGGGACAGTTGTAACAGGATGGTGCAGGGACAGCAGTAACAGGATGGTGCAGGGACAGCAGTAACAGGATGGGTCAGGGACAGCAGTAACAGGATGGTGCAGGGACAGCAGTAACAAGATGGGTCAGGGACAACAGTAACAAGATGGGTCAGGGACAACAGTAACAAGATGGGTCAGGCACAGCAGTAACAGGATGGTGAAGGGACAGCAGTAACAGGGTGGTGCAGGGACAGAATTAACTGGATGGTGCAGGGACAGCATTAACAGGATGGTGCAGGGAAAGCAGTAACAGGATGGTTCAGGGACAGCAGCAACAGGATGGTGCAGGGACAGCAGTAACAGGATGGGTCAGGGACAGCAGTAACAGGATGGTGCAGGGACAGCAGTAACAGGATGGTGCAGGGAAAGCAGTAACAGGATGGTTCAGGGACAGCAGCAACAGGATGGTGCAGGGACAACAGTAACAGGATGGGTCAGCGACAGCAGTAACAGGATGGGTCAGGGACAGCAGTCACAGGGTGGGTCAGGGACAGCAGTAACAGGATGGGTCAGGGACAGCAGTAACAGGATGGGTCAGGGACGGCAGAAACAGGATGGTGCAGGGACAGCAGTAACAGGGGGGTGCAGGGACAGCAGTAACAGGATGGTGCAGGGACAGCAGTAACAGGATGGTACAGGGACGGCAGGAACAGAATGCTGCAGGTACAGCAGTAACAGGATGGTGCAGGGACAGCAGTAACAGGACGGTACAGGGACAGCAGGAACAGAATGGTGCAGGGACAGCAGTAACAGGATGGTGCAGGGAAAGCAGTAACAGGATAGGTCAGGGACAGCAGTAACAGGATGGTGCAGGGGCAGCAGTAACAGGATGGTACAGGGAAAGCAGTAACAGGATGGGTCAGGGTCTGTAGTAACAAGATGGTGCAGGGACAGCAGTAACAGGATGGGTCAGGGACAGCAGTAACGGGATGGGTCAGGGACAACAGTAACAGGATGGGTCAGGGACAGAAGTAACAGGATGGTGCAGGGACAGCAGTAACAGGATGGGTCAGGGTAAGCAGTAACAGGATGGTGCAGGGACAGCAGTAACAGGATGGTTCAGGGACAGCAGTAACAGGATGGTGCAGGGACAGCAGCAACAGGATGGGTCATGGACAGCAGCAACAGGATGGTTCAGGGACAGCAGTAACAGGATGGGGCAGGGACAGCAGTAACAGGATGGGGCAGGGACAGCAGTAACAGGATGGTTCAGGGTAAGCAGTAACAGGATGGTGCAGGGACAACAGTAACAGGATGGTGCAGGGACAGCAGTAACAGGATGGTGCAGGGACAGCAGTAACAGGATGGGGCAGGGACAGCAGTAACAGGATGGTTCAGGGTAAGCAGTAAAAGGATGGTGCAGGGACAACAGTAACAGGATGGTTCAGGGACAGCAGTAACAGGATGGGGCAGGGACAGCAGTAACAGGATGGTTCAGGGTAAGCAGTAACAGGATGGTGCAGGGACAACAGTAACAGGATGGTGCAGGGACAGCAGTAACAGGATGGTGCAGGGACAGCAGTAACAGGATGGTTCAGGGACGGCAGGAACAGGATGGGTCAGGGACAGCAGTAACAGGATGGGTCAGGGACAGCAGTAACAGGATGGGTTAGGGACAGCAGTAACAGGATGGTACACTGTCAGCAGTAACAGGATGGGTCACTGTCTGCAGTAACAGGATGTTGCAGGGACAGCAGTAACAGGATGGTGCAGGGACAGCAATAACAGGATGGGTCAGGGACAGCAGTAACAGGATGGTGCAGGGACAGCAGTAACAGGGGGTGCAGGGACATCAGTAACAGAATGGGTCAGGGACAGCAGTAACAGGATGGTGCAGGGACAGCAGTAACAGGATGGGTCAGAGAAAGCAGTAACCGGATGGTGCAGGGACAGCAGTAACAGGATGGGTCAGGGTCTGTAGTAACAAGATGGCGCAGGGACAGCAGTAACAGGATGGGTCAGGGACAGCAGTAACGGGATGGGTCAGGGACAACAGTAACAGGATGGGTCAGCGACAGCAGTAACAGGATGGGTCAGGGGCAGCAGTCACAGGGTGGGTCAGGGACAGCAGTAACAGGATGGGTCAGGGACAGCAGTAACAGGATGGGTCAGGGACGGCAGAAACAGGATGGTGCAGGGACAGCAGTAACAGGGGGGTGCAGGGACAGCAGTTACAGGATGGTGCAGGGACAGCAGTAACAGGATGGTACAGGGACGGCAGGAACAGAATGCTGCAGGTACAGCAGTAACAGGATGGTGCAGGGACAGCAGTAACAGGACGGTACAGGGACAGCAGGAACAGAATGGTGCAGGGACAGCAGTAACAGGATGGTGCAGGGAAAGCAGTAACAGGATAGGTCAGGGACAGCAGTAACAGGATGGTGCAGGGACAGCAGTAACAGGATGGTGCAGGGGCAGCAGTAACAGGATGGTACAGGGAAAGCAGTAACAGGATGGGTCAGGGTCTGTAGTAACAAGATGGTGGAGGGACAGCAGTAACAGGATGGGTCAGGGACAGCAGGAACAGGATGGGTTTGGGACAGCAGTAACAGGATGGGTATGGGACTGCATTAACAGGATGGTGCAGGGACAGAACTAACAGGATGGGTCAGGGACAGCAGTAACAGGATGGTGAAGGGACAGCAGTAACAGGATGGTGCAGGTACAGAATTAACAGGATGGTGCAGGGACAGCATTAACAGGAAGGGTCAGGGACAGCAGTAACAGGATGGTGCAGGGACAGCAGTAACAGGATGGGTCAGGGACAGCAGTAACAGGTTGGTGTGGGGACAGCAATAACAGGATGGGTCAGGGATCGCAGTAACAGGATGGTGCAATCACAGAATTAACAGGACGGTGCAGGGAGAGCATTAACAGGATGGTGCAGGGAAAGCAGTAACAGGATGGGTCAGGGACAACAGTAACAAGATGGGTCAGGCACAGCAGTAACAGGATGGTGAAGGGCCAGCAGTAACAAGATGGGTCAGGGACAGTAGTAACAGGATGGTGCACGGAGAACAGTAACAGGATGGTGCAGGGACAACAGTAACAGGATGGGTCAGGGACAACAGTAACAAGATGGGTCAGGCACAGCAGTAACAGGATGGTGAAGGGAAAGCAGTAACAGGATGGTTCAGGGACAGCAGCAACAGGATGGTGCAGGGACAGCAGTAACAGGATGGGTCAGGGACAGCAGTAACAGGATGGTGCAGGGACAGCAGTAACAGGATGATGCAGGGAAAGCAGTAACAGGATGGGTCAGGGACAACAGTAACAAGATGGGTCAGGCACAGCAGTAACAGGATGGTGAAGGGCCAGCAGTAACAAGATGGGTCAGGGACAGTAGTAACAGGATGGTGCACGGAGAACAGTAACAGGATGGTGCAGGGACAACAGTAACAAGATGGGTCAGGGACAACAGTAACAAGATGGGTCAGGCACAGCAGTAACAGGATGGTGAAGGGACAGCAGTAACAGGATGGTGCAGGAACAACAGTAAAAAGATGGGTCAGGGACAGTTGTAACAGGATGGTGCAGGGACAGCAGTAACAGGATGGTGCAGGGACAGCAGTAACAGGATGGGTCAGGGACAGCAGTAACAGGATGGTGCAGGGACAGCAGTAACAAGATGGGTCAGGGACAACAGTAACAAGATGGGTCAGGGACAACAGTAACAAGATGGGTCAGGCACAGCAGTAACAGGATGGTGAAGGGACAGCAGTAACAGGGTGGTGCAGGGACAGAATTAACTGGATGGTGCAGGGACAGCATTAACAGGATGGTGCAGGGAAAGCAGTAACAGGATGGTTCAGGGACAGCAGCAACAGGATGGTGCAGGGACAGCAGTAACAGGATGGGTCAGGGACAGCAGTAACAGGATGGTGCAGGGACAGCAGTAACAGGATGGTGCAGGGAAAGCAGTAACAGGATGGTTCAGGGACAGCAGCAACAGGATGGTGCAGGGACAACAGTAACAGGATGGGTCAGCGACAGCAGTAACAGGATGGGTCAGGGACAGCAGTCACAGGGTGGGTCAGGGACAGCAGTAACAGGATGGGTCAGGGACAGCAGTAACAGGATGGGTCAGGGACGGCAGAAACAGGATGGTGCAGGGACAGCAGTAACAGGGGGGTGCAGGGACAGCAGTAACAGGATGGTGCAGGGACAGCAGTAACAGGATGGTACAGGGACGGCAGGAACAGAATGCTGCAGGTACAGCAGTAACAGGATGGTGCAGGGACAGCAGTAACAGGACGGTACAGGGACAGCAGGAACAGAATGGTGCAGGGACAGCAGTAACAGGATGGTGCAGGGAAAGCAGTAACAGGATAGGTCAGGGACAGCAGTAACAGGATGGTGCAGGGGCAGCAGTAACAGGATGGTACAGGGAAAGCAGTAACAGGATGGGTCAGGGTCTGTAGTAACAAGATGGTGCAGGGACAGCAGTAACAGGATGGGTCAGGGACAGCAGTAACGGGATGGGTCAGGGACAACAGTAACAGGATGGGTCAGGGACAGAAGTAACAGGATGGTGCAGGGACAGCAGTAACAGGATGGGTCAGGGACAGCGGTAACAGGATGGTGAAGGGACAGCAGTAACAGGATGGGTCAGGGACAGCAGTAACAGGATGGGTCAGGGACAGCAGTAACAGGATGGGTCAGGGACAGCAGGAACAGGATGGGTCAGGGACAGCAGTAACAGGATGGGTCAGGGACAGCAGTAACAGGATGGGTCAGGGGCAGCAGTAACAGGATGGGTCAGGGACAGCAGGAACAGGATGGGTCAGGGACAGCAGTAACAGGATGGTGCAGGGACAGCAGCAACAGGATGGGTCATGGACAGCAGCAACAGGATGGGTCAGGGACAGCAGTCACAGGGTGGGTCAGGGACAGCAGTCACAGGATGGTGCAGGGACAGCAGTAACAGGATGGTGCAGGGACAGCAGTAACAGGATGGTTCAGGGTAAGCAGTAACAGGATGGTGCAGGGACAGCAGTAACAGGATGGTTCAGGGACAGCAGTAACAGGATGGTGCAGGGACAGCAGTAACAGGATGGTTCAGGGACGGCAGGAACAGGATGGGTCAGGGACAGCAGTAACAGGAAGGGTCAGGGACAGCAGTAACAGGATGGGTTAGGGACAGCAGTAACAGGATGGGTTAAGGACAGCAGTAACAGAATGGTTCAGGGTAAGCAGTAACAGGATGGTGCAGGGACAGCAGTAACAGGATGGTTCAGGGACAGCAGTAACAGGATGGTGCAGGGACAGCAGTAACAGGATGGTTCAGGGACGGCAGGAACAGGATGGGTCAGGGACAGCAGTAACAGGATGGGTTAGGGACAGCAGTAACAGGATGGGTTAGGGACAGCAGTAACAGGATGGTACACTGTCAGCAGTAACAGGATGGGTCAGTGTCTGCAGTAACAGGATGTTGCAGGGACAGCAGTAACAGGATGGTGCAGGGACAGCAGGAACAGGATGGTGCAGGGACAGCAATAACAGGATGGGTCAGGGACAGCAGTAACAGGATGGTGCAGGGACAGCAGTAACAGGGGGGTGCAGGGACATCAGTAACAGAATGGGTCAGGGACAGCAGTAACAGGATGGTGCAGGGACAGCAGTAACAGGATGGGTCAGAGAAAGCAGTAACCGGATGGGTCAGGGACAGCAGTAACAGGATGGGTCAGCGACAGCAGTAACAGGATGGGTCAGGGACAGCAGTCACAGGGTGGGTCAGGGACAGCAGTAACAGGATGGGTCAGGGACAGCAGTAACAGGATGGGTCAGGGACGGCAGAAACAGGATGGTGCAGGGACAGCAGTAACAGGGGGGTGCAGGGACAGCAGTTACAGGATGGTGCAGGGACAGCAGTAACAGGATGGTACAGGGACGGCAGGAACAGAATGCTGCAGGTACAGCAGTAACAGGATGGTGCAGGGACAGCAGTAACAGGACGGTACAGGGACAGCAGGAACAGAATGGTGCAGGGACAGCAGTAACAGGATGGTGCAGGGAAAGCAGTAACAGGATAGGTCAGGGACAGCAGTAACAGGATGGTGCAGGGACAGCAGTAACAGGATGGTGCAGGGGCAGCAGTAACAGGATGGTACAGGGAAAGCAGTAACAGGATGGGTCAGGGTCTGTAGTAACAAGATGGTGGAGGGACAGCAGTAACAGGATGGGTCAGGGACAGCAGGAACAGGATGGGTTTGGGACAGCAGTAACAGGATGGGTATGGGACTGCATTAACAGGTTGGTGCAGGGACAGAACTAACAGGATGGGTCAGGGACAGCAGTAACAGGATGGTGAAGGGACAGCAGTAACAGGATGGTGCAGGTACAGAATTAACAGGATGGTGCAGGGACAGCATTAACAGGATGGGTCAGGGACAGCAGTAACAGGATGGTGCAGGGACAGCAGTAACAGGATGGGTCAGGGACAGCAGTAACAGGTTGGTGTGGGGACAGCAATAACAGGATGGGTCAGGGATCGCAGTAACAGGATGGTGCAATCACAGAATTAACAGGACGGTGCAGGGAGAGCATTAACAGGATGGTGCAGGGAAAGCAGTAACAGGATGGGTCAGGGACAACAGTAACAAGATGGGTCAGGCACAGCAGTAACAGGATGGTGAAGGGCCAGCAGTAACAAGATGGGTCAGGGACAGTAGTAACAGGATGGTGCACGGAGAACATTAACAGGATGGTGCAGGGACAACAGTAACAAGATGGGTCAGGGACAACAGTAACAAGATGGGTCAGGCACAGCAGTAACAGGATGGTGAAGGGAAAGCAGTAACAGGATGGTTCAGGGACAGCAGCAACAGGATGGTGCAGGGACAGCAGTAACAGGATGGGTCAGGGACAGCAGTAACAGGATGGTGCAGGGACAGCAGTAACAGGATGATGCAGGGAAAGCAGTAACAGGATGGGTCAGGGACAACAGTAACAAGATGGGTCAGGCACAGCAGTAACAGGATGGTGAAGGGCCAGCAGTAACAAGATGGGTCAGGGACAGTAGTAACAGGATGGTGCACGGAGAACAGTAACAGGATGGTGCAGGGACAACAGTAACAAGATGGGTCAGGGACAACAGTAACAAGATGGGTCAGGCACAGCAGTAACAGGATGGTGAAGGGACAGCAGTAACAGGATGGTGCAGGAACAACAGTAACAAGATGGGTCAGGGACAGTTGTAACAGGATGGTGCAGGGACAGCAGTAACAGGATGGTGCAGGGACAGCAGTAACAGGATGGGTCAGGGACAGCAGTAACAGGATGGTGCAGGGACAGCAGTAACAAGATGGGTCAGGGACAACAGTAACAAGATGGGTCAGGGACAACAGTAACAAGATGGGTCAGGCACAGCAGTAACAGGATGGTGAAGGGACAGCAGTAACAGGGTGGTGCAGGGACAGAATTAACTGGATGGTGCAGGGACAGCATTAACAGGATGGTGCAGGGAAAGCAGTAACAGGATGGTTCAGGGACAGCAGCAACAGGATGGTGCAGGGACAGCAGTAACAGGATGGGTCAGGGACAGCAGTAACAGGATGGTGCAGGGACAGCAGTAACAGGATGGTGCAGGGACAGCAGCAACAGGATGGTGCAGGGACAACAGTAACAGGATGGGTCAGCGACAGCAGTAACAGGATGGGTCAGGGACAGCAGTCACAGGGTGGGTCAGGGACAGCAGTAACAGGATGGGTCAGGGACAGCAGTAACAGGATGGGTCAGGGACGGCAGAAACAGGATGGTGCAGGGACAGCAGTAACAGGGGGGTGCAGGGACAGCAGTAACAGGATGGTGCAGGGACAGCAGTAACAGGATGGTACAGGGACGGCAGGAACAGAATGCTGCAGGTACAGCAGAAACAGGATGGTGCAGGGACAGCAGTAACAGGATGGTGCAGGGACAGCAGTAACAGGACGGTACAGGGACAGCAGGAACAGAATGGTGCAGGGACAGCAGTAACAGGATGGTGCAGGGAAAGCAGTAACAGGATAGGTCAGGGACAGCAGTAACAGGATGGTGCAGGGGCAGCAGTAACAGGATGGTACAGGGAAAGCAGTAACAGGATGGGTCAGGGTCTGTAGTAACAAGATGGTGCAGGGACAGCAGTAACAGGATGGGTCAGGGACAGCAGTAACGGGATGGGTCAGGGACAACAGTAACAGGATGGGTCAGGGACAGCAGTAACAGGATGGTGCAGGGACAGCAGTAACAGGATGGGTCAGGGACAGCGGTAACAGGATGGTGCAGGGACAGCAGGAACAGGATGGGTCAGGGACAGCAGTAACAGGATGGTGCAGGGACAGCAGCAACAGGTGGGTCATGGACAGCAGCAACAGGATGGGTCAGGGACAGCAGTCACAGGGTGGGTCAGGGACAGCAGGAACAGGATGGGTCAGGGACAGCAGTAACAGGATGGTGCAGGGACAGCAGTAACAGGATGGTGCAGGGACAGCAGTAACAGGATGGTGCAGGGACAGCAGTAACAGGATGGTGCAGGGTCAGCAGTAACAGGATGGTTCAGGGTAAGCAGTAACAGGATGGTGCAGGGACAGCAGTAACAGGATGGTTCAGGGACAGCAGTAACAGGATGGTGCAGGGACAGCAGTAACAGGATGGTTCAGGGTAAGCAGTAACAGGATGGTGCAGGGACAGCAGTAACAGGATGGTTCAGGGACAGCAGTAACAGGATGGTGCAGGGACAGCAGTAACAGGATGGTTCAGGGACGGCAGGAACAGGATGGGTCAGGGACAGCAGTAACAGGATGGGTCAGGGACAGCAGTAACAGGATGGGTTAGGGACAGCAGTAACAGGATGGGTTAGGGACAGCAGTAACAGGATGGTACACTGTCAGCAGTAACAGGATGGGTCAGTGTCTGCAGTAACAGGATGTTGCAGGGACAGCAGTAACAGGATAGTGCAGGGACAGCAGGAACAGGATGGTGCAGGGACAGCAATAACAGGATGGGTCAGGGACAGCAGTAACAGGATGGTGCAGGGACAGCAGTAACAGGGGGGTGCAGGGACATCAGTAACAGAATGGGTCAGGGACAGCAGTAACAGGATGGTGCAGGGACAGCAGTAACAGGATGGGTCAGAGAAAGCAGTAACCGGATGGTGCAGGGACAGCAGTAACAGGATGGGTCAGGGTCTGTAGTAACAAGATGGCGCAGGGACAGCAGTAACAGGATGGGTCAGGGACAGCAGTAACGGGATGGGTCAGGGACAACAGTAACAGGATGGGTCAGCGACAGCAGTAACAGGATGGGTCAGGGACAGCAGTCACAGGGTGGGTCAGGGACAGCAGTAACAGGATGGGTCAGGGACAGCAGTAACAGGATGGGTCAGGGACGGCAGAAACAGGATGGTGCAGGGACAGCAGTAACAGGGGGGTGCAGGGACAGCAGTAACAGGATGGTGCAGGGACAGCAGTAACAGGATGGTACAGGGACGGCAGGAACAGAATGCTGCAGGTACAGCAGTAACAGGATGGTGCAGGGACAGCAGTAACAGGACGGTACAGGGACAGCAGGAACAGAATGGTGCAGGGACAGCAGGAACAGGATGGTGCAGGGAAAGCAGTAACAGGATGGTGCAGGGACAGCAGTAACAGGACGGTACAGGGACAGCAGTAACAGGATGGTGCAGGGAAAGCAGTAACAGGATAGGTCAGGGACAGCAGTAACAGGATGGTGCAGGGACAGCAGTAACAGGATGGTGCAGGGGCAGCAGTAACAGGATGGTACAGGGAAAGCAGTAACAGGATGGGTCAGGTTCTGTAGTAACAAGATGGTGGAGGGACAGCAGTAACAGGATGGGTCAGGGACAGCAGGAACAGGATGGGTTTGGGACAGCAGTAACAGGATGGGTATGGGACTGCATTAACAGGATGGTGCAGGGACAGAACTAACAGGATGGGTCAGGGACAGCAGTAACAGGATGGTGAAGGGACAGCAGTAACAGGATGGTGCAGGTACATAATTAACAGGATGGTGCAGGGACAGCATTAACAGGATGGGTCAGGGACAGCAGTAACAGGATGGTGCAGGGACAGCAGTAACAGGATGGGTCAGGGACAGCAGTAACAGGTTGGTGTGGGGACAGCAATAACAGGATGGGTCAGGGATCGCAGTAACAGGATGGTGCAATCACAGAATTAACAGGACGGTGCAGGGAGAGCATTAACAGGATGGTGCAGGGAAAGCAGTAACAGGATGGGTCAGGGACAACAGTAACAAGATGGGTCAGGCACAGCAGTAACAGGATGGTGAAGGGCCAGCAGTAACAAGATGGGTCAGGGACAGTAGTAACAGGATGGTGCACGGAGAACAGTAACAGGATGGTGCAGGGACAACAGTAACAAGATGGGTCAGGGACAACAGTAACAAGATGGGTCAGGCACAGCAGTAACAGGATGGTGAAGGGAAAGCAGTAACAGGATGGTTCAGGGACAGCAGCAACAGGATGGTGCAGGGACAGCAGTAACAGGATGGTGCAGGGACAGCAGTAACAGGATGGTGCAGGGAAAGCAGTAACAGGATGGGTCAGGGACAACAGTAACAAGATGGGTCAGGCACAGCAGTAACAGGATGGTGAAGGGCCAGCAGTAACAAGATGGGTCAGGGACAGTAGTAACAGGATGGTGCACGGAGAACAGTAACAGGATGGTGCAGGGACAGCAGGAACAAGATGGGTCAGGGACAACAGTAACAAGATGGGTCAGGGACAACAGTAACAAGATGGGTCAGGCACAGCAGTAACAGGATGGTGAAGGGACAGCAGTAACAGGGTGGTGCAGGGACAGAATTAACTGGATGGTGCAGGGACAGCATTAACAAGATGGGTCAGGCACAGCAGTAACAGGATGGTGAAGGGACAGCAGTAACAGGATGGTGCAGGAACAACAGTAACAAGATGGGTCAGGGACAGTTGTAACAGGATGGTGCAGGGACAGCAGTAACAGGATGGTGCAGGGACAGCAGTAACAGGATGGGTCAGGGACAGCAGTAACAGGATGGTGCAGGGACAGCAGTAACAAGATGGGTCAGGGACAACAGTAACAAGATGGGTCAGGGACAACAGTAACTAGATGGGTCAGGCACAGCAGTAACAGGATGGTGAAGGGACAGCAGTAACAGGGTGGTGCAGGGACAGAATTAACTGGATGGTGCAGGGACAGCATTAACAGGATGGTGCAGGGAAAGCAGTAACAGGATGGTTCAGGGACAGCAGCAACAGGATGGTGCAGGGACAGCAGTAACAGGATGGGTCAGGGACAGCAGTAACAGGATGGTGCAGGGACAGCAGTAACAGGATGGTGCAGGGAAAGCAGTAACAGGATGGTTCAGGGACAGCAGCAACAGGATGGTGCAGGGACAGCAGTAACTGGATGGGTCAGGGACAGCAGTAACAGGATGGGTCAGGGTCTGCAGTAACAAGGTGGTGCAGGGACAGCAGTAACAGGATGGTGCAGGGACAGCAGTAACAAGGTGGTGCAGGGACAGCAGTAACAGGATGGTGCAGGGACAGCAGTAACAGGATGGGTCAGGGTCTGCAGTAACAGGGTGGTACAGGGTCTGCAGTAACTGGATGGGTCAGGGACAACAGTAACAGGATGGGTCAGTACAGCAGGAACAGGATGGCACAGGGACAGCAGTAACAGGATCGAGCAGGGACAGCAAAAACAGGATTGTGCAGGGACAGCAGGAACAGGATGGGTCAGGGACATCAGGAACAGGATGGGTTTGGGACAGCAGTAACAGGAAGGTGCCGGGACAGCAGGAACAGGATGGGCCAGGGACAGCAGTAACAGGATGGGCCAGGGACAGCAGTTACAGGATGGGTCAGGGACAGCAGTAACAGGATGGTGCAGGGACAGCAGTAACAGGATGGGTCAGGGACAGCAGGAACAGGATGGGTCAGGGACAGCAGTAACAGGATGGGTCAGGGACAGCAGTAACAGGATGGTGCAGGGACAGCAGGAACAGGATGGTGCAGGTACAGCAATAACAGGATTGGTCAGGGACAGCAGTAACAGGATGGGTCAGGGACAGCAGTAACAGGATGGTGCAGGGACAGCAGTAACAGGATGGGTCAGGGACAGCAGTGACAGGATAGTGCAGGGACAGCAGTAACAGGATGGTGAAGGGACAGCAGTAACAGGATGGTGCAGGGACAGCAGTAACAGGATGGTGCAGGGACAGCAGTAACAAGATGGGTCAGGGACAACAGTAACAAGATGGGTCAGGGACAACAGTAACTAGATGGGTCAGGCACAGCAGTAACAGGATGGTGAAGGGACAGCAGTAACAGGGTGGTGCAGGGACAGAATTAACTGGATGGTGCAGGGACAGCATTAACAGGATGGTGCAGGGAAAGCAGTAACAGGATGGTTCAGGGACAGCAGCAACAGGATGGTGCAGGGACAGCAGTAACAGGATGGGTCAGGGACAGCAGTAACAGGATGGTGCAGGGACAGCAGTAACAGGATGGTGCAGGGAAAGCAGTAACAGGATGGTTCAGGGACAGCAGCAACAGGATGGTGCAGGGACAGCAGTAACTGGATGGGTCAGGGACAGCAGTAACAGGATGGGTCAGGGTCTGCAGTAACAAGGTGGTGCAGGGACAGCAGTAACAGGATGGTGCAGGGACAGCAGTAACAAGGTGGTGCAGGGACAGCAGTAACAGGATGGTGCAGGGACAGCAGTAACAGGATGGGTCAGGGTCTGCAGTAACAGGGTGGTACAGGGTCTGCAGTAACTGGATGGGTCAGGGACAACAGTAACAGGATGGGTCAGTACAGCAGGAACAGGATGGCACAGGGACAGCAGTAACAGGATCGAGCAGGGACAGCAAAAACAGGATTGTGCAGGGACAGCAGGAACAGGATGGGTCAGGGACATCAGGAACAGGATGGGTTTGGGACAGCAGTAACAGGAAGGTGCCGGGACAGCAGGAACAGGATGGGCCAGGGACAGCAGTAACAGGATGGGCCAGGGACAGCAGTTACAGGATGGGTCAGGGACAGCAGTAACAGGATGGTGCAGGGACAGCAGTAACAGGATGGGTCAGGGACAGCAGGAACAGGATGGGTCAGGGACAGCAGTAACAGGATGGGTCAGGGACAGCAGTAACAGGATGGTGCAGGGACAGCAGGAACAGGATGGTGCAGGTACAGCAATAACAGGATTGGTCAGGGACAGCAGTAACAGGATGGGTCAGGGACAGCAGTAACAGGATGGTGCAGGGACAGCAGTAACAGGATGGGTCAGGGACAGCAGTGACAGGATAGTGCAGGGACAGCAGTAACAGGATGGTGAAGGGACAGCAGTAACAGGATGGTGCAGGGACAGCAGTAACAGGATGGTGAAGGGACAGCAGTAACAGAATGGTGAAGGGACAGCAGTAACAGAATGGTGAAGGGAAGCAGTAACAGGATGGTGCAGGGACAGCAGTAACAGGATGGTGCAGGGACAGCAGGAACAGGACGGGTTAGTTCAGAGCCTGACTGTTTTTGGTCTGTATTTGCTGGAACTGGAAGGCATTGGAACACTCCACTGATGTGAATGTCACCCTGTGAAAAATGTCCACTTTCCGCGATGTTTCGCAGGAAACTGTCTCGATGGCCTGTTTCAACCTCAGAACAGCTTTTGTCTGTGAAATGCCTTTGGTGTATGGAGCTGCTTCATCAAACATTGCTGCTTTCAGACATATCTCACTATCCTTTGAATATTCAACAATGAAAGGCTGTCTGTGATCCTGAACATTGGAAACACTGCAGACGCTGCTCAGTAGAAACTGTGGTCAATGAATTGTCTGTCATTGTACTAATCCTGCTCCCCATTTGTCTCCCTGTTATACTGCACCTCACCTCCAGTTAATGTATTTCAGGCTTGAAGATAATCTACACACCAGACAGGAAACTGTTCAATCCCCACCCTCTTTAACTGGAAACGAAGATCACTCCACCTTCCCCACAGAGCTTCAGGATGCTGATGTGCTTCTGTGTGCGCTCACTCAGAAACTGAACACCAGGTCATTGTTGGCACCTTCTCTGTCGCATTGGAAATGCTGACCCTTTCATGAAGACAGATCCAAAGACCCACAAACCTCTGTGTGAGGATAAAACCTCAGCTCATCTCTCTTTTAAATGATTGACCCTGTATCTTTAAACAGTGACAAGTCGGTAGAGATTTGCCCATCAGAGGAAACACTCTCTCCACATCTCCTTGCAAAGACCCTTCAGGAACTTTTATGGTTCAGTTGAGTGGCCTCTTCTAAAATACAGCAGATGCAACTATGGCCTGGTCACCATTTCAACATGAGACAATCCATAAAAACCAAAAGAACTGTGGATGCTACAAATCAGAAACAAAAACAATTACTGGGAAATGTTCAGCAGGTCTGGCAACATCTATCTCATGAAATCAGAGTTCAAGTTTCAGGGACAGTGACTGTCTTCAGAACTGATGGTAGCTGGGAAAAGCTTGGTTTCAGGCCATTCCATGTATTAGTCTATTACACCTTCACTGAACTCCTTCCAACACATTTACATCATTCACTAAATAACATGACTAATACTCTACAAAAAACTACTGGCGTAGTTCCTTCTAAATGCCTTATAAAACTAACGTATCTGTTACCCAGTTGTGGGGGAATCTCTGCAGTGAGTGGAGACACCAGCGGTTTCACAGAAGCACCACCTTCTGTTTTAACTTCATTTGTTATGAAAGAAGAAAAGTATCAGACCCTCCTGTAGATTTGGTGAAGGGTAATGATGCAGAGTTGTTTAGGGAGCTTAACGTGAAGATGTTCCTCGGCATCAGTGGCCAGAGTACAATAAAATTGACCCTGCAGTTTGAGAAGGAGATTGACTCAGGTGCAATTTTATTACGATTGAGTAAAGACAACTACAAAAACATGAGGGAGGAGCTGGCCACAGTTGATTGGAAGTGGAGACTTGCAGGAATGACAGTGGAACAGCAATGGCAGGAGGTTCTGTGTGGAATATGAAAGATACAGGAGAAATTCATGCTAAGAAAAGGAGAAACATAATACAGGGAGAACGAGGTAACCATGGCTGACAAGAGAAGTCAGAGTCAGCTTAAATGTAAAAGTAAACACACAATGTGGTGAAGGAAAAACAA
Source organism: Chiloscyllium punctatum (assembly GCF_047496795.1). Taxonomy (NCBI): domain Eukaryota; kingdom Metazoa; phylum Chordata; class Chondrichthyes; order Orectolobiformes; family Hemiscylliidae; genus Chiloscyllium; species Chiloscyllium punctatum. Next base: position 43,510,466 of record NC_092768.1, on the reverse strand, counting down.
AGGATTGGGAAGACCTTCGAAACCTGCAAAGGACAACTAAAAAGTAGTAAGAGGGAGAGAAGATGAAATATGATGTTTGTCTAGCTGGTAATGAGAAAGATGATGGCAAGAGTTTTTTTAGGTCCATAAAGGATAAGGGAGAGGCAAGAGTCGACATTCGACCATTAGAAATGAGGCTGGAGAAGTAGCAATTGAGAAAAAAGAAATGGTAGAAGAACTGAATAGATCCATTGCTTCAGTCTTCATAGTGGGAGACACTTGCAGCATTCCAGAACTTCCAGAGAGCCAGGGAGCAGAGGAACAAGAAGATGCCAGGGAAGCTCAAGGGTCTGAAGATGGAGAAACCATCCAGACCAGATGGACTACAGCCCAGAGTTTTAAAGAAGACAGCTGAGGATATTGTGGAAGCAGATGCAGTGATCCTTTAGGACTCACTGGAGTCAGAGAGGGTCCTACAGGACTGGAAAAAGACTCATGTAACACCCCTTTAAGAAGGAATAGAGGCATGTGGCTGCAAATTATAGGCTGGTTAGCCTGACTTCTATCATTGGTTAATTTAAGAGTCCATTTTTAAGAATGAGATATCAAAATACAGGGTACAATTGGGTTCAGTCAGCACATCTTCATCAAGGGGCAGTCATGTCTGACAAATCAGTTGGAATTCTTTGAGGAGATAATGAGCAAGTTAGACAAAGGAGTGCCAGTGGATGTGATCGAAATGTACTTGTTAGAAATTGGTAAAAACTGCCTCAGACTTTCATCCTTAGGTGGAGTTGAAATCAGTCTCTGATTGTTTCAATGACAGAATGCCTTGTGTTCATAGGTATTTGGATGTGGAGTAAATCTATGATCAGAGGTAGATGAGGATTATTTCCTGTGGGCAGTGATGTTTCCGTTTGTAGATTGCAACACTCTGACCTTCCACAGCAAGTGCTACTGTTATCTCAGAGATTCAGCTGTGGGATTTCAAAACATTTTACTTTCATTTGTTCAGTTGCAGTTCTTCCCCACAATCAAACTGTTTCTGAGAATTGATGAAGCTTTGTTTTTACTCACATCATGTTTCATTTAGGGAAATGGGAGGTGCTACATTTTCGAAAGGCCACTTAATGGTAAGCTCCTGGGGAGTGCTGCTGAGCAAAGCGACCTTGGTGTGCAGGTTCCTTGAAAATACAGTCCCAGGTAGATAGGATAGTGAAGAAGGTGTTAGGTATGCTTTCCTTTATTGGTCAGAGCATTGAGTATATAAGTTGGGCTGTCATGTTGCGGCTGTACAGGACATTGGTTCACCCACTTTTGGAATACTGCATTCAATTCCAGGCTCCCTGCTATGGGAAGGATCTTGTGAAACTTGTAAAGGTTCAGAAAAGATTAATAAGGATGTTGCCAGGGGCTGATGGTTTGAGCACGAGGGAGAGGTTGAATAAAGTACGGCTATTTTCCCTAGAGCATCATGGTGACCTTTACAAATGCTCATAAAATCATGAGGGACAGGGTGAACAATCAAAGTCTTTTCCCTGGGGTGAGGGGAGTCCAAAACTAGAGGGTATAGGTTTAAGGTGAGAGGGGAAAGGCTTAACCTGGACCTTAGGGGCGAGGTAGTCACACTGAGGGTGATGTTTGTATGAAATCAGCTGCCAGAGGAAGTGTTGGATGCTGGTACAATTACAGCATTTAAAAGGCATCTGGATGGGTGTAAGAATAGGAAGAGTTGGAAGGAATATGAATGAAATGCTGCCAGATGGTCGGCATGGACAAGTTGGATGGAAGGGTCTGTTTCCATGGAGTACAGCTCCATGACTCTATGTCTCTGTCTCATAGTAGGGACCATGGTGATGATAATATCATTGAACTAATTATGCTGAAATCCAGGATAATTCTCTGGGACATAGGTTCAATATACACATTTAATCAAAATTAAATTCAATTAAATAAAAACAGGCATTGAACCTCCATGTCAGAATGGTGACCATGATTCTGAGCACTGACTGTGGGGAAAATCATCTCTTTGTTCATGAGCTTTCTTTAAGGAAGAAAATCTGCCATCCTCACACGGTCTGGCCTACATGTGACTCCCGAGCCACAGAGGTTGTTGACTCTTAAGTGTCCTCTGAAATCGTCACTCAGTTAAGGGCAATTATGGATGGACAACAAATATGTGCCTTGCCTGTGACACTCATATCCAAGAGAACATCAAGATTCTCCGAATACTGTAATGAGTACGGTCCAAACATGCCCAAAATTTGATATAAGGAATGAAATTGGGCAATGCTGGGAGGAATCAATTAATCAGTGGAAACAGAAACTGATGAGTTGGGGATGTTTGTGGAGTCTCCTTCTCCAATCTTCCAGAGTAAAGAAAACGTCATCTCAGGCTTCCATTGGAAATCCTGACACAACACCCACACTGGGGAATTCCCCGGGAAGGTTGAATTGCGATGGGCTGATTTACTCTGTAACTTCAAGCTGATCATGTGGCTGATCTCAAAGTGGAGCTGAGGCCTCAGTCTGATCAGTCATGATCGAATCCAATAACAGGATGGTACCAGCGGCTGAATGGCCTCCTCCTGCTTCTCTCCTAGTCTGGGCCCAGCCTGGAATTCCTGATTGGAAAATCCCAGAAGAAATAGACAGTATCATTGGGTCAGTAAAAGCTTCCCAGAAAGCGGTGCCACTGCCTGCAAGATCTGGTGCCTCCACAATCCCTGCCATTAAACACTCGCCCACAGCGACTGATCAGGACAACATTCAAGGGAAGAAATGGGAAGATACACACTGAAACTTCCTGAAAGTGGGAATGCACTGACTGTGTGGTAACTGCCCAGGAGACTGAATATCGGAGGGTCATTACCCACCATCAGGAACCTTCGATAAAGGTCTCTAACTCTCCGGGAGATGTGGGGACTCTAGAGGGTTCAGACTGATTTACCTTGACAGTGAGCCAGGAAAGGACAGAGCGAGTTAAACCAGCTCCAACTGCTGACTAGATACAAAACTGACTGTCACCAAACACTCACATAGAATTCCTATCACTAACACTGACCACACCCCATCACTCTCACCCTCCCCATAACTGAACACCCTCCCAATTACACACACCATCCCCCTGGAACTCACTGTGTCTAAATGCATGTGCCCAGGTATCAGCAAATATGGCCTTTCCAGGATTTACCTTGTTCTAAATTTCCAAACTCTCAGAGACAGCTCCTGAGAGAAGGTAAGGCTGCAAAGCAATGTGGGTGTCAGTAAATACTGTCTTGGAGATAGTCTACACAACAGGCAGGAAACTGTTCAATCTCCACCCCCTTGAATCCGAATCTATGATCACTCCACACGCTAGCACAGATGTGAGTGTGCTCACTCAGAAACTCAGCACCAGGTCATCATCACCTCCTTCTCTGCAGCTTTGAAAACAATGGGATTTTCACTCATCCCCTGGAAAATTTCTTCCATCTCTAAGAATCCTTGACTTATAAATATCCAAGGGTCTGTTTCCAGGAGAGTGCAGACCCTGTAAAATACACCTACAGCTGGTTTGGAACCGATAACTCACTTAGCAGCATCAAAATCAGAACCAATCAAAATGCACATCTGATTCAATGGTCACCCGGGTCTGATACTGGCCCCAACTGTATGAGTGATTGTAGATCCAGTCTTTAACAACACTTGCTCTGGAGTCCAACCCTTAACTTTGAATAAGACCCCAGCCAGGCTGAAAATCTATCTGGGGAACCCCGGTGAATTATGGGTGCATCTTTGGTTCCAGTCTCTTATGAGAAGCAGCTGGTTTACTCCCAGTGGTTATAGTAAAAGGATCAGGTCCAAGCCTGATGGACCAAAGCTGATTGAGAAAGAGTCAACTTGATTGGCTGAACATTTTTTGATGAGAAAATGGCTGCTTGAGTGAAATCCTAATTAAATACCCAGAAGGCTTTCAGGAAGGTCTGGGGACTGTCAAAGGAGCCAAGGCCACCTTGCATGTTGACTAAGAAGCAATCCCATGATTCTGCAAGGTTGATCCAGTGCCATTTGCTCCACATGCAAATGTAGGAGCAGGAATCAGGTAGCGAGAAAGTGAAGGGTTCATCAAACCAGTGCAGTTTGCTGAAGGGGCTGCACTAATCATACCGATTGTGAAGCCTAACAGGTTGGTTCGCCTTTATGGGGATTTCAAACAAATGGGAAACCACTTTTCACAGCTGGATACATAACAAATCCCATGCACAGAAGACTTATGTGCAAAACCAATGTGGGATGTCCTTCACAAAGACAGACATGAGCCATGTGTACCTGCAGTTGTGTTTAGACAAGAATTCCAAGAAATATGCTCCAATTAATCCCCATAAGGGTTTGCACCCAATATATAATACTGCCTTTCGGGGTATCATCAGCCTGTGCCATTTTCCAGTGGACAATCGAGGATATTTTACAAGGTGTGCTCCACCTCACACCTATCTGCATGACCCGATAATAACCTGGGAAGAACTATAAAGAGCATTGAGAGAACTTGGACCTGGTGCTTTAATGTTTCTCCAAGGGGACTGTATACCTTACGAGGGAAACATATGTGTTCTAGGCACTCCAAGCGACATACCTGAGCTACAGAGTCAACAAGACCGGGTTACACCCAGTTGGAAGATAAAGTGAGGATGATCAAAAGCTCCCCAGCTTCCATGTCTGTACAGGAGCTTGGGTCTTCCCTTGGCTTGGTGAATTATTACAGAAGCTCAGATGTAACCTGACCTCCCTCCTGACCCCCTTACATCTGCTATTGAAAAAGGGTCAGCCTTGGAAATGTTTGCACAGCCAACATGAGCCTTTGGGGAAATGAAGAAACAGCTATTGTTATCTAAGGTGTTGGCACACCATGATCCCAATAGAGATGTGGTGCTGGCATGTGAGATCTCTTTGTATGGTACTGGAGGGGTGTTAGCTCTACAGAGTGGAAGGCCCATGAGTGTTTGCTTCTCAGACTTTGGTTGATGCTGAATAATGATACACCCAGATTGAGAAGGAAGGTTTGGTGGTCATCTTGGTGGAAGAATGTTCCAAAAATACCTTTATGGATGTAAACTTGTAACAGATCACAAGCCTCAGTTTGGGCTATTTAAGAGGGCAGTGTCATGTCGCCTGTAGATTTTGATTGAATTCAGGAGTGAGTTCTGACTCTCAGTGTATACAATTAGAGGTTGGAATACTCTGGTAAATGCAGATGCCTGGATTTGCCTCCCACTGGCAGATACACCACCGATGGTGCCACCACGAGAACAGTCCATTCTGATTTTAAACTTTCTGGACACCTTTCCAGTCACTGCTGACAATGTCAGACTGTGGCCACAAAATGATCCCACCCGGGCAAATCTAAACCATCTGGTGGTGACGGGGGAAACAAAAGGGTCATCACAAACAGAATTGAAACCTTTCTTGACCTGCTGAGACCAGACCACATTGCGGCTGGTATATTATTATGGGGAACAAGAATGAATGTCCTGAGTTGCCAGATACTGGGTCCTCCAACATGATGATGCTGGTGAGAGGTTATGTCTGGTGGCCAGGATTGGATGCCAACATGGCTACATTGGTGGGGCAGTACCCAGAATGCCAACAGCTCTCCCACATTTGTAGGAATGACTAGATAAATCCAGAACTCAGTTACATGTCAAATATGCTGGTCCTTCTGTCATTGTTTTTCGTCATTGTAGACATCCATTCAAAGTGGTTGGATGTGCATCGTGTTCATTCATCAACCCTGCAAACACTTCATTATTTAGCAATTGATCGCTGATTTGAATAACACTAATAATTCCTGAATTATATATTTCTTCATTTGATTTTTTTTCTTCAATCCTAGCTTTGTATAAAATTTGCAGAATTATTTTTCCTGGTTTGACTGCAAAAGACAAATACCAATGCTATTTTTCTGTGAGAAATATGGAATGCTCTTTTTTCAGCTATACTTCCATTGAATTATTTAAATTATTCTTTCACTTCACCTGAGCATTTGCACCCTATTTCAAACCAAAACTAAAATTGAGCTCAAAAACAAACTGCCTCTGGCTGGTGTGTGTCGCTGGCATAATCGTTTCCTGACTGAATGCAATGTGAATTCTGAGGCTGGGACACAGCGTGTGTACACACACATACGTGCTCAAATATACCATGCTCCTCCTCCTCCTCCGACCACAAAGCACTGTGCACACAATGAGCTGGATGAGGATGAAAACCCAGCGTAAAGCCCCCTGTTTCCGACCCCTGCTTTTGTCTGCACTCTGCAGAGGCCAGCTCAGAGTGTATACCATCACGGGCAATGTTAGGTCAGTGTTAGTGAAGCCCAGTTCCTTCACTCAGACCAATCGCCTCTCCTCCCCTGATGTCCCAGATGTGGGATCTAGTCTGTCCACTTCTCACTCTGTTTCTTAAATAAAAAGACAAAGATTTAATAGTTAGCTCGAATGCAGGTCTCCTGTTTTTTTATTAATGTTTCATCTTTTCCAGGTTATCAATTTGTTGCTGTAACATTTTTGCTCAGCAAGCTGCTGGGTTTCTTCATGCCGAACTTTATCTGAAATAAATTGTTTATTGCTCATCCAGCCAAGATCTGCCCACGGGGAGTTAAAGGTTCTCAAAAGGTCTGATTGCTTTTTGGAGGGTGGAAAAGGTCATTTTGCCCCAGTGGAAATGAGAAGTGTTGACAATGCTCTGCATATCTACTACAATCTCTGCAGGGAGAAACACGAGTCCGTGACCCTTTTTCAGAACAAGACGATGTCCTGGACCTCAAATGTTGGCTCAGTTTCTCTCTCTACAGAGTTAAAAATCACACAGCACCAGGTTATTTGGAGGCACAGTTGGACGAAAACGTGGTGTTGTGTGACTTCTAACTTTGTACAAACCAGTCCAACACCAACACCTCCAAATCATCTGTCCGCAGATGCTGTCTGAACTGCTGAGAATTCCCAGCATTTTCTGTTTATATTCCAGATTTCCAGCATCGGCAATACTGAGCTGAACTATTACATGCTCCAGTAGCATTTATAAATTTGGTTAGTTCAAGTTAAAAATGGGAAAATATTTCTCACTCAACGCAGAGTGCAATCTTTCTGTTAACAAAACTTTGGTCAAGAAAAGTAGCACATTGTTGCCAGGGAAATTATAAGTGAATTGGAAGTGAAACCAGGGTCATTCCCTTATCGAATAGGTCACTGTGAGTTCAAGATATTTTTGTTTGTCCATTGGATTATCATTTGGGGAACCTCTGAAGTTCCACTCCTTTCGATATGACAGTGGGATATTGTGTAAGAGCAGGTTCAAAGAAGCAGAGCTGGTTGCGTAAACAAATGGACAAGTTCTGTCTGTCTGACAAAGCAGTGGTTGTAAAGTGGGCCATGCTTAAATCTGAGCTTTCAAAGTGTTTTAAAATCGAGGAATGAAATGCAAGAGGCAAACGTTTTGCGAAATGCAAGTAAAACATTTCAACTCCAGCTCTTTAACTGTGGATGAATATTCTGAGTTTCGAAAGGATGTGAAGGAAGGATTAAAGAGTGGGATGAGGGTGTTGGATGTAAGGAGCTCACAAATAGGGCATCACCAAGGTGTTTGATCCCTCTCCCTGGACATGGAGCCTGGATTTCACAGCTGGGATTGAATTTGGTTTCTGTGAGCCACAGAATGAAAGGGACAATGAAAGTGGAATTTCTGACAAATCTGACCTTATCAAATGTCTGGTTTGTCCTCTTGATCATTACAGTCAGAATCACCTTTGCTCTGTTTGCATGTTGGTTCACCAGGTCTGTGACATAGTTCCAGAAATGTACATTGAAATACTCTGGAATGAATTGGAGATGTTCTGACGGGTTTACAGTCACAAGAACCTATTGAAAGTCTATTGACCATTGCAAAATTTCAAACCATAAGAAAATCTTTAATACCTGGGACTATTATGTACAGCAAAGTGAGTAAGTTAGTATCTGTAAAGGAAACAATTAAAGGAGCTGGTTGATAAATACTAAAATAAGCATTACAACAATGTACTGGGTTCCATCAATCATAAAAACGCAAAAAACACCTGGAATATCACTTCTGCAAGAAATTACTCTGAAAATCACTTTAATGCCTGAAAGATACAATTAGAGAGACAGACTAATAAACATTTACCCCAAAAACTACCTGATCAAAGTGAGGCTCATCCACACATTGACTCTCTCCAATAATCCACCAATTTATCTCACCCTAAGAATCCTGTCTGACACTTGAGGCAGAATCAGATTCAGCTGGGTCAGAATTAGCTGCTGCAGCTTCTCTGAGCAGGGAGTAAACACAGAATCAGTGTCACTCAAGACACTCGATGGAGTCAGTATGGACACTGGGGAGAGGCTGGGACACAACCCAGGGATTGGATTGTTCAACAGAAGATCACTGACCAGAATAGGAACCTGGGATACAGCTGGAATGTCATTAACCTGGAACAGTGACTGGAATACACCCAATCAATTATTAATCTGGAACAATAACCTGGGACACATCCAGCACATCACTGACCTGAAATAGTAACCTGGTACACATCGAGACTATCACTAATTTGTAACATTAGCCTGACATACACCTGATCTATCACTGATCCAGAAAGTAACCTGAGACCCTGGATTACTTGTCAATAACATTACTTTACCCCACTTTCCCCCGTACCTCTGGTGTGGAACAGGAACCTCGGTTGATCTTGATATTGCACCCAGGATTGTACTTTTCTGATTTGAACCATTTCTCATTCACTTTGTGTTCTCTGATCTCTTTATGCATCCTACTGTTGGGAGACCTGGAGTGTCAGGTTGGCTGTATAACAGGCGGCTGATCAAACATCCCCCATTTCAAACTCTCACCAAGAGATTCACATTCACCCCAGACACACACACACACACACACACACAGAATCGAAAGCTAAATTCTGTATTTACTGGGAGTGAGGTGGAGAAAACGATCAGCAACATTCTGGGAATACACTGTCCCTGTTCCAAGGACACTGGAAACCAAACACTTGGAGGGGGAAACACCACTTTATAACAACAGTCTATAAATTGGAAAAACACAATAATCTAATGACGTTGAGATTACATCCTATCATGCTCGGCAAAATTTAATTTCCTGAATCAAACAGCAGAAGAACCGAGTTATGGTAGTGTCAGAAAAATAACACCAGTTGAAGAGAGAATCAATTGCTCATCACCAGGAAGCTCAAAGCCAGACGGTGCAGAGTCAGATCATGAAACAGAAACTTTGAGCTGCACTTTTAGACGCTGGTACTCCTGTCACCCAGGGCTGGATGCAGTGGTGTGGTCCCAGCGTGTGCAGAGTGCCAAGTGGAATCTCACATTGTTTTCCTGGTTACTTGGTCACCACAAGCTGGATAAAAGAGGAGGACTGGAAGTGAAGTGTGAACAAGGAAGGGTGGAGGAGGGACAGGGAAGAGTGGAAGAGGGATAGGGAAGGTTGGACGAGGATCAGGGAAGGGTGGAGGAGGGACAGGGAAGGGTGGAGGATGGATGGGGAAGGGTGGAGGTGGAACAGGGAAGGTTGGAGGAGGGATAGGGAAGGGTGGAGGAAGGATAGGGAAGGGCAAGAGGCAGGATATGGAAGGGAGGAGGAGGAGGAAGAGTAGGAATGGGAGAACAAGGAGGGTGAGGAGTAAGAGAAGGGAAAAACACCAAACAGCTGGGGACAGGATCTGCATGGTATAATTGATGGTGCCTGACCTGCACAGGATGAGGGAGCTGGACAACATGTAGCTTTCACATGTCCTGCAACATTCGATCAAATGAGCTGGCGTTTTGTCGCAATTTCAGGCTTCCTAAAGGTTTAGTGATTGACAGCACATCCACATACCTTGCCAGCAAGGCTCCAGTAGGCCAGCCTTGTCTGTCTCACTCAATAAAGGAGTGATTGGTTATTGCCAACAGCAAAGAATAATGCAGCGACACAAACAGAAATTGTTGGAGAAAGTCAGCAGGTCCAGCAGCATCTTGCAGAAGAAAGCAGAGTTCACATTTTGAGTCCAGTGTCTCTTCATGCGAATGATTAGTAGCTGGGACAGAGTATTGTTTGGGCTGAAGGTGAGGTTGGGGAGGGGAGTAGTGGAGGGGAAAGGAAAGCAGCTAAGTGGGGGAGGGGGAGACGTGAGAGCAGAGAGAGAGAGAGAGAGAGAGTGACATAAACACAAGAAGGTATTGGATAGCTGGGGGCAGATGACAGCTGAATAAGTGACAAGAAGAATGAGGAGTAAGAGAAACAAGGTGAATGGTGCTAAATGCAAGCCGTGTAAAGAGATACCAGGCTGAGGGATACGTGGGAATGGATGACTGTGCTAAAAGTAACCCATGTCGGATCAAGATTGGATGTGGGGTGGGTTAACAAAACATGGAAGGATGAAATCAAGCTCTCCAGTTAGTGAACTTGATGTTGGACCTGAGAGGCTGCAGGGTTAGTCAATGAAAAATGACAAGTTGTTCTTCAAGCTGACACTGAGACTGACTGGAACACTGCAGCAGGCCTGCAGCAGAAATGCTGATCTAGGAACACAGGGGTGTGGAGCAGTGGCAGGCAGTTGGAAGCTCAGGAGCATTTTTGTGGAAGGATCATCGATATTCTGCAAAGTGGTCACCCAGTCTGTGTGGTGTCTCTCCAGTGTGAGCAGCTCTCAAGCAGACTAGATTGGGTGAAGTACAGGCAAATCACTCTACAGTAGGGTAGCTTTATTTGTCATTTCGACCATATACAACTGATACAGCAAAGAAATGAGACAGTGTTCCTCCAGGACTGAGGGTGCTACATGGACAGCACAAACTACACAATTGAACATGGCATAAAGTGCATAAGAAATGCAAAACATGTAAGTTCCAGTATAATAGAGGAATAATAAATAATAGACATTTTTCTTGTAGCAATTCAAAGTCGTGCAAAGAATTTGAGATGGGAAAGAGTCTGATTATACAGTGTTCAGGAGCATGATAGCCTGGGGGAAGAAACTGTTGCACAGTCTGGCCATGAGAGACTGAATGCTCCAGTAACTTCTGCCAGATGACAGGAGGAAGAAGAGTTTGAGTGAGGGGTGTGTGCGGTCTTCCACAATGCTTCGAGCCTTTTGAATGCAGCCGATGGTGTAATGGAGGGAAGAGAGACCCCGGTGATCTTCTCAGTTGTCCTCACTATCCGTTGTAGGGTCTCACAATCTGAGATGGTGCAATTCCCGAACCAAGCAGTGATGCCGCAGCTCAGGGATGAACCCTCTGTAGAATGTGGTGAGGATGGGGGGAGGGGTTGGTGGGGGGGATGTGGGAGGTGGGCTTTCCTCAGTCTGTGCGGAAAGTAGAGATGCTACTGGGCTTTCTTGGCTATGGAGCTGGTGTTGAGGGTCCAGGTGAGATTCTCTGCCAGGTGGACACCAAGCCATTTGGTGTTCATCACGATTTCCAATGGGGATGGGGGTGTCCATTGATGTCCAGTTGAGAGTGGTCATTCTGTACCCTCCTGAAGTCAACAGCCATCTCTTTCATCTTGTCCACATTCAGAGACAGGTTGTTGGCTCTGCACCCGTCCATTAACCGCTGCACCTCCTCCCTGTATGCCGGCTGTCGTACCTGCTGATGGGACCAACTACAGTCATATCATCAGCGAACTTGATGATGTGATTCGAGCTGTGTATAGCTGCACAGTCATGGGTCAGCAGGGTGAACAGCAGTGGTCTGAGCTCACAGCCCTGAGCACCCCCTCTACCGTGCTCAGTGTGATGGTGTTGGAGATGCTGTTCCCAATCCAGACTGGAAGGCATGTCGGGGGCCTTGGATAGTGTGGAGGGAGGATGTAAATGGTCAACTTCTGTGATTGCATGGGAAGGTGCTATGGGAGTGTGAGCAGATGCTGGAAGTGGAGGAGGAGTATACCAGAATGTCCTGGAAGAAATGGTCCCTGCGGAATGCTGTTGGGGAGGAGGAGGGGAAGGGAAGATTTATCTGTTCATGGAATCCTGTTGGAGGTGACAGAAATGGCAACCAATGATCCTTTGGATATGGAGGCTGGTGAGTGAAATGTGAGGGGCAGGGGATTGTATTGCTGTTGGTGAGGGACAGTAAGGGGTGAGGGTAGAACTTCAGGAGATGGGTCAAACATGGTGAAGAGCCCAGTCAACCACAGTCATGGGGAATTCTCAGTTGAGGAAAAAGATGAAAACATTTCTGAGGCACCCAATAGAAGGTGGCATTGTCCGAACCAATTCAGTGGAAATGGAGAAACTGGGAGAATGGGATGGAGTCTCTGCAGAACCAGGATGTAAGGATGTGTAGTCAAGGTAACTGTGGGAGTTGGTGGGTGTGTAATGCATATTGGTGGCTGTCTTTGTCCCTGGAAATGGAAACAGAGATGTTGTGGAAAGGCAAGGAGGAATCAGAGATGGACCAGGTGAAGGCGAAAATGAGGTTGAAATTGTAAATGGAGTTGATAAATTTTGCCAGTTCTGAACTAGAGGGGAATGCTGCAGCATTGGTGTCCTTGGTATACGGGAGAGAGTTGTGGAGAGGGATCTGAGTAGGACTGGAAGAAGGACTGTTTTATGTCTCCCACAATGAGACAGGCATAACTGGAGCCTTTCTGAGTACCTCGAAGCTGAAGAAAGTGAGAGGAGTTAAAGGAGAAATTGTTCAAAGTGAGGATGAGCTTGGCCACACGGAGGAGGATGGTGGTGGAAGGGGATACTTCAGGTTTTTTTTTCCCAGAAAGAAGTGGACAGCCCTGAGAGCAGCCGGATGGGGGATAGATGTCTCTCAGGATTGCACGTCCACAGTGAAGGGGAGGGGACTACAGCCCGCACACTGGAAATCTTCAAACAAACATCAAATGTAAAAAGAATTGCAGTTGTAACTGAGGAGGGACTGCACTTGGGATAAAAAAAAGAATCAAGGAAGGAAGAAATAAGTTCAGGAGTGGGCAGGAGTGGGCAGAAACAATGGGTCTGCCCAGCCAATCCTGTTTGTGGGTTTTGGGAAGAGGGAGGAGCAAGCTGTCTTGGGATTGGGGAATTACAAACTGAGACGACTCTCCTTGGAGAAGGGAACGTTCAGAGAAAACTTTAGAGCAGATGCTGAGCTCATGGGAATGTTGGACAAATAATCGTAAACTAGTTCCCTGTGGGTAAAGGGTAAAACCTATCAGACCGTGGTTTCGGTGAATGGTGAGAGAACCAGAGGTGACATCAAAATAATACAAGGATCAGGAGCAGGAGTCTGCCATTCAGCCCCTCAAGACTAGCTTCACCATTTGATAAGATCACCAGGTTATGACATCACAGTCAAAAAGTGTGGTGCTGGAAGAGCACAGTCGGTCAGGCAGCATCCGAGGAGCAGGAGAGTCGACGTTTTGGGCATAAGCTTTTTATTAGGAATGTGACCTCACCTATCTCTCCCTGTCTACCCTCTCTAAGCCTTGTCAATTGATAATCTGTTTGAGAAACAGAAGCATTAGGAAGAATAGAAGGCTATTCATCCACGGATTATTAATTATCCTGGAGATTGGTCGGATTTGGGATGCAGAGCCTGAGAGTGTGGTGCAAGGAGATTGGATTGTGCCTTCCAAAACCAATTTGGATCATTATCTGAAAAGGAAGGATTTGCTGGATTCCAGGGAACAGGCTGGGGAATAGAACCAGCAAAGCTGTTTTCACAGAAGGCCAACACGAATGTTCTGAGCTGAATGGCTCCAGGTACATCAGCTCATTCTCACTGGGGGAAAACTTCAAGTAGAATATGTGCAGCAAGACTTTCACCCAGTTATCAAACCTTCAGATTCAGCAGTGGACCAATGTGGGGGAGAGGCCAGACCAGCGTGAGGTCAGTAAGAAATCTTTCACCCAGTCATTGACCCCCTGGGTGAACCAGTACATTCACATACAGCTGACGCTGCACTGGTGTGAGGTCTGTCAGAAAATGGTCACCCAGTCTTCGAGAAGGTGTTTGTCCTCTCCTCGTCCCTTGTGATATATCAGTGCAATCCCACTGGGGAGAGAGCTTTATACCAAAGTTTTCACCAAGTCTCCTTGTTGCTGGGCCATCAGTGCGCACACAAGTGAGGGTGAGGGACAGTGTGGGATTGAGGAGCCGAGTGGCTCATGATCTCTGAACCTCCAAAGAGCCCAGCACTTCATCCTACCCATCCCCACCGCGATCTGACTGTGAGGATCTTCAGAAAGACTCCTCACCTGTTTATCACTTCTTTTCCCCACCCCCTCTGATATAACAGTACATAGACAATGGCCAAGTGGGATTATCACAAGGGTATTAATCCAGAGATCCACAGAATGTTCTGAGAGTCCCAGCATGGGTTTGAGTCCCAGCATGGCAGATGTGGAATTTGAATTTAGCAAAGCAAATAAGATTCTAATGATGAACATGAAACATAGAACAGCTCAGCACAGTATAGGCCCTTGGGGTTGTGCTGATATTTTATCCTACTCTAAGATCAATCTAAGATAATCCTGGATTAGTGGTGCTGGAAGAGCACAGTAGTTCAAGCAGCATCCAAGTAGCTTCGAAATCGACGTTTCAGGCAAAAGCCCTTCATCAGGAATAAAGGCAGTGAGCCTGAAGCGTGGAGAGATAAGCTAGAGGAGGGTGGGGGTGGGGAGAAAGTAGCATAGAGTACAATGGGTGAGTGGGGGAGGGGATGAAGGTGATAGGTCAAGGAGGAGAGGGTGGAGTGGATAGGTGGAAAAGCCTCTAAGATAATCCTATCTGGCTCACAAATGCTCTTGAAGGAAGAAAATCTGCTGACCTTATCTGGTCTGGCCTACATGTGATTCCAGACCCACAGCAATGTGGTTGACTTTTAACTGCCCTCTGGGCAATTGCAGATGGGCAATGAATGCTGGCCTAGCCAGTGATGCCCATATCCCATGAATGAATAGAAAAGGAAGTGAGCATCTCTGATTTCAGTAAGTATCTCAGTTTCTCCTGTCACCAGTATATTCACAAGAGCGAGAATCTCTGAGGGACCAGCATTTACCAGAGGGTTGTTAACAGCAAGAAAACATCAGCCACCAGTAAGTCCACAAAATGAAAGAAAAGTTCTAGATTGTGATCCTTTCTGAAGGGAGAATGTGTCCACACCAGTACCTTTACTAGTGCTTCCCCTGCCACACCACACACACAAAACATCACACTGACACACACACACACACACACTCTATCGATGTGAATCTGAGCAAATTTTACAAGTGTTAGGAAGGCTTTAACTGCTGATTGATAGATTTCTGATTATCAATGCATAAAGGGTGATGGGGATAGTGTGGGTAAAAGCAATTAAGGAGGTCGATCAGCCATGATCATATCTAATGGTAGAGCTGTTAGACAGACACACACACACTCTCACACTCACGCACACACACAGCCACACATTCTCTCACGCACGCACAGCCACATACTCTCACACTCACGCGCACACACACTCTCACACTCACACACACACAGCCACACACTCTCTCACGCCTTGTATCAGTTCAAGGTTAGTTCAAATGGTTAATTAATGTGTCATTATTCTTCTTATGAAAACTCTATTATCCTCTTATCTTTGAACTGCAACTTAATTCTGGAATTCATCAGTATGTTCAGCAGTATGGTTCATAGGCCATTTTATAGTATTCTTTTAAAATCGAGAAACCATTTTGTTATGATAAAAATCTACATATTTTTGTTGCTTAAATTCAAATTTTAGATCCTCAGGGTAAGGGAAGCTACAGGGCAAGTTGGAGCCAAAAGTGGACTTGGCTTTGTGACAGGAAGTAAATGATTGGTAAAAAAAGTTTGATGATTGGATTTGTGTATGAAGCTTGTGTTAAGCAGTGCACTGCAGGGTTCAGTGCTGCCCCTTTGCTACACATAGCGTACATTAATGATTTGCAAATGTATACGTACGTTACTTCACATGTCAATGTGAGACACCCAACCTCCAGTCAGTGACTGTAAACTACAGCTTTGTACAGGCAGTTAAGTGTTAGCGAAAATTACACCAAACTTTATTAAATCATTTGTTTTATTGATAAGGTCAGAAGTCACATGACACTCAGTTATAATCCAACAGGTTTACTTGAATCACAAGGTTTTGGAGTGCGACTCCTTCATCAGATCAAAGCAGGTGAAGTTTTATTCATAAGCAGATGATAGCTGATAAAAATTTTACAGTTTCAAAGCAAATCACTTGATGAAATACAATTCTTCATGGAATATGGAAATACTTGTTGAAAATCTTCTACATGGTTGACAGTCATGAACACTTTTCTTTGTAGAGGAAATTCAGAATAAAACCTTAGAATTAATTATTGGCTATTATTGAGCGCAAGCAACAGCATCTGAAATAATTATTTGAAGAAAAAAATTCTGAATCAATGAAATGGTACCACATAATTATAACAAAAGTTGAACACAAATGTAAATGCCAAGTTTATCTCATCCGCCTCTTGCTGAAGCAGTCCTGGTGTTAATTCTTGTTCCATTACAGGAAAAGGGCAAACAACTAATTTGCCAGAAACCAACAAGTGTCTAAGTGTTCCAGGCTGCATGAGAGAACCATCTCACATGCTAGAGAACCAAGCGAAATGGCAAATATTACACAGAAAAAATCCCATCTTTGCAAGTTTCAGAGTTGATTGTTTCGAACATTTGAGAAACAAACAAAACCAGAATACATCGTTTGGTGGCGGTGAGCATCTACGACCAAGCCAAAACCATTTTAAATTAACAAGACCACTGGTTTGGAAAATCAACCCACATTCGTGCCAGAAGGAAAGCATCTGAATTGTGCAGAAATGAAAAATAGAAACATGGGCTGACAGAATGATGAATATACTGCTGGAGCTCACAATGAATTAGGAAGCTGATTATATCTTAGAGGCATTCGAAACATTTAACCCAAAGCGCAGATTGCCATTCAGTGGCTTCCTGAAAGGCACTAGCAATGGTGAGAGAGCCGAGATACTTCCTTGACTTGATTCAATACACAAGCACCTTCATATTAAATGTGTCAGAACACACAGCAAACCTGTGGGAGGTGTTGTATGCTATTTGTCAGAGCTGCCTGACAGAAGTGCAAAGAAACTCCAGAAGGTAATATGCCAGTAGTTCTGTCTATTATACAACAACAGAAAGAAAACTGTCCCTCTCCAAATAGATGCTTATACCAAGGAGATAGGGAGTGATACAAGGGGGAAAGACAACAGCATTGACATCCAAAGCTCCGTCCTCGCCTCAGATCAGTTACTCCAAAAGAAAGGAACACCTTCATGGGCCTAAGAATTTCCATGTTGATGTCCCTGTAAGGAAGATCATCGTGGAGAGTGATGAATTAAGTAAACCCACAAAAAAGCAGCTGCAAGATGCCTGATGTTATTCTTGAGGTCTCAGAGTCACAATTCCAATCTGAAATACAAGGCCAGGAATAGAAATGGAGCTGGCACATACCTAGTTCTCAGTTGTTGCTCCAGGTGAAACATGGAATAGAAAATCCATGTGGAAAGACTCATCACTTTGTGAAGGTGACACTGCCCTGAACCTGAATCAGATTAGAATCAGATTAGAGATGAGATCGACAAAGTCAAGGAGTTACAGATACTTCCTGAGCAAGAGATCCAGAGATCACCTGGTCAGGCCCAGCAATCCCAGCCAGCAGTACAGCTGCAGCATGGTGACTCAGCAGTTAGCACTGCTGTCTCACAGCGCCACAGTCCCATGTTTGACTCCAGCCTCAGGCAACTGCATGGAGCTTGCACATTCTCCTGGTGTCTGCGTGGGTTTCCTCTGGGTGATCCAGTTTCCTCCCATAATCCAAAGATGTGTATGACAGGTGAATTGGCCATGCTAAATTCAGGCGGGTTCAATACCCGCCTCAGGCGACTGACTGTGTGGAGTTTGCACATTCTCCCCGTGTCTGCGTGGGTTTCCTCCGGGTGCTCCGGTTTCCTCCCACAGTCCAAAGATGGGCAGGTTAGGTGAATTGGCCACGCTAAATTGTCCATAATGTTCAGGGATCTAGAGGGTAGGTACATTAATCAGGGGTAAATGTAGGGGAATGGGTCTGGGTGGGTTACTCTCTAGAGGGTCGGTGTCGACTTGTGGGCTGAAGGGCCTGCTTCCACACTCTCGGGATTTTAATTCTTAAAAAAAAAATGACAGCTCAGTGAAAAATGGGGTTCCCACTGACTGGATCCAGAATAATCGAGCCCAACACAATACATGAAGATCACTTGGAATGGAGAAGTGGAAGCTCAGAGTCATAAAGTTGTGTACTGGACAGGCATCTACAAAGACACTGAAAATATAGTGTCTCCATGCAATGTATATCAGGATGAGAGAAACAGGCAATATAAAGAGAGGATGATAGCTGCTGACGTACCATCCAGATCATGGCACGCTGTGGGAGCTGGTTTGTTCACACACAATCATGAATCATAGCTCATAATTCAGTATGGCTACTTCAAGTTTAACCCGTTGATGGAATAGGTATAAGACTCACAGCAATGATCTCAGTAAAATAATTTTAGGGCTTGCTTAGCAAGGGATCGCTGAAAGATTAATATCAGAGAATGATATCCAATTCCCAATCACAAAGTTGAAGGATTTCACTGAATAGTATGGGTTCAACATCACCAGAAAGAACACAGCATTAGCAATAGTGAGTACAATTCTGAACAACATGGAAACTTGGAGCAGGACGTGTCCATTCTGCCCTTCCAGCCTGCTGTACTATTCAATATTATCATGGCTGAACATTTATTGCAATGTTGCATTCCCACTTTTTCCTTTCAGTGCCTTTAAAAAGTAGGGATGTATCTCCATGCACAATAATACCTGGGCAACATCGCAGCATCTCATCACTGAGAGCAACAAAAGCCAAATCTACAAGTTGGAGACACAATGAGGTATGTCAGCAATACCATTCATTTCCAAATATCAACTGACAGTCTTCCTTAGTTTGGAAATGTTAATGACTGGAATTGGTCACACTGGGACTCCTGTTGTGAGCAGAGATTCCAGGAGCTGATCTTTGACTGAATTTAACTAAATTGTTGAAACTGAGGTGAAATGGAATATCTTGTTTTTAATCTTTCAGACACTCAGCATCATGGATTAGGTCCTCATTGAGGTACTGGTCATCTGTGATTGTCACTGGGATTGGGATGTTGTTATGAGCCCACAGGAATCAGTTTGGCCTCAACTGTGTCTTTATTCAATTGACTGTAAGGTGGATCCTACGATAAGAGCCTCATGGTAGAGGTCACATGACAATGGAAAGCCTGTAGGTACATGAGCACAGCATTGCTTCTGTACTTCCCAAAGAGATGCTCACTCTAATATCTTTGCTGAAATTGGAAAGAATCAAATCAAAATCTGCAGTAAGTAGCTGGAAGTAGATGGATTGTCGGTAGTTAGATTACAGATAGCTGTCTGCGTCTGACAGATAAAATCCTCTTAATGCAGTGATGTAAATGTGAAGCAGAGCACATTCTCTGCCTCTGAATCCAACACTGCTCACTTCAAATCAATCCTTGATCAAAAGATGGGATGAATATGTTTTATCCTCATGCCCTGCTGTAGTCCCAGTCTACCAGTTGCATCCTTTTGGATGAGACCAGCTTGATCAGTAGTGCTGCTGCCCAGTCAGTCTTGGTGGTGTACATTGAAATGTCCCACCCAAAATATGTTAAATGTCCCTGCCATCCTCAATGTTTTCACCAAATGCTGTTCATTAGCTGGCGGAGGAGGGGGGGGTGGGGGTGGGGGCGTGGAGGCGAGAGGGGGAAGGATGGTGCATGGTGGGGCTACTAGACCACCCACCCACCAAGCTGAACCCAAACTTATAACTACCGCTGTCAACAGGTAGCCACATTCCAGCCACAGGTTTCAGACTCCAAGCAGTAAAAACCCGCAGGGGAATTCAAGATTTTTAATGGACTTACAATAGACATTGAGAGGTTATTTCAACTGGATGGGAAATCTAGAACATGGGGAGAGAGTTTCCGGACAGGGAACAATCATTTAGGACAGAAATGATTATTAATTTGTTCACTGAAAGCGTTCGGCATCTTTGAAATTCTTGACCACCGAGGCCTGTGGATGAGACATCAATGAATACATTTAAGATTGAGATACAGATATTTGAGTTCCTCTGAGAATTGTATGATCTGGGGAGTGAACAGGAAAGTTTAATTAAAGCTGATCACATTGAATGGTATTGTTGGTTTGATAGGCTTTATATTCTTCTCCTAATGTTATTTCTCATTTTTCAATGTCAATAACTGAAGCATTTTCAAACCACGATTGCCTGTTACAATGTCACCAGAGATCTGCCAAAGAACATCTCACTCTCCAAACAGGAGAAATCACAGAACACAATATGAAGTGAATCAATAACTGCTTCTGTTTTGGTTACAGCTGGATGGAGTTGGGTAAGTCAGTGAAGAGGAATTAGGAATATTTTATTGGAGAGGAATTCTTTTGTTCACAGAGGGAACAACTGAAACAACTGAATGACATCATTTACTAATTAGACATTTCATTACTGACATCATTCATTCCAGCCCGAGATGTGAATTATTTTAAAGATGGGAACCAATTGAACATGCCAGAAATCTTCCCATTCAATCTTTCCCAAAGTCCTTTCTTTGCATCTGCGGCTTTGCCTTTGTATTTGGTTGGTAACAGCTCCTCGTTCCTGGCTATTTTTGCCATGATCTCAGCCTGTTGTTTGACTGTATTCAGTGACTGGATCCTCTCCCTGAACCCAGGCTTTGCCTCCTCTTTCTCAGATTGAATCAGCAGATCAATGTATTCTGGGGTTGACAATGGGTTTGGTCTGAGAGCTATTTCCTCAAGTCTTAAAATGCACTGAGACGATGTTTCAATCAACTCCAACACCACATCCTGCACATCATCTAACTCCTGCTGAAGTTTCTTCATGATTTTCTGCTGTGTCATCTTTTCACCAGATGCCTTCTCATACTTTTCCTTCAGCTCAGCGTATGTTTTTTTCTCCTTTTTGGTTTCATATTTAAAACTGTACTTTTGGTTGAAATGAACAGACCAGATACATTTACCTGGACAGACTGTGCAGTATCCATGCTGGTTCATTGCTGCACATCCTACTTTATCATTATCATTAGGAATGCCACAGGGATAGTGACAGGTGATGAAGCATTTCTGACAGTTGGTTATGTAATTACCGCTCCCACTGATATCGATCTTCACTGAAACTGTGCTTTCTACCTCATACTCAAAATCTTTATTTGCATCCAGATCGAGCTGGTGTTGGTTCAAAGCTTGTTGTGTCTTCCTGATCTCCTCCAGTTTGGTCAAACCCATTTTGATTTGTGGCTGTAATCCCTCGATCGCAGCCTCTAGCTGCTGACGTTCCCTCAGGACCTCCTTTGTCAAACGTAAACTCTTTGTTTCCATTTTGCTCAGCGCTGAAAAGAATTTCCTCATACTTTTTGATCCCATCTTCCAGAACATTGCATCAAAGGTATCGCTATCTTCCTCCTCCTCACTGCTATCATCAGGGCCCCTCTTGTTGACAGAGTTATCAGGAGCTGGTCTTTGAGCAAATATGGCTGAATTGTTGAACTTGAAGTGAACTGGGAAACCTTTTTTATCTTTGGGACATGGTACCTCAGCAACATTAATGGCCTCCAGAACAGGGGGAATCTGCCCATCAGCGAATGTCACCAGGATTCGGATGTTCTCTGCAATATCTTTACCAAAAATTGAAAGAATTGAATCAAAGACATATTTCTGTGTTGGGGTCAGACGAGCCAAAGAGGCCTGAGCAACAAAACATACAGCATCGATCTGATCGACACCACCTGGGGAAGTGAAGAACTCTCGGATCTGATCAGTGAGCAATTTATCTCGGGTTATCCCCCTGGTGTCTCCGAATCCTGGAGTGTCGATGATAGTGAGACAGTAATCAATCTGGAATCCTGCTCGATAGTGCAGTTCATAGGCAGTGATTGATGATGTCTGACTTTCAGCCTGGGATCTTCCTGTCCCTTCATCAATTAATTTGTATCTGAAGTTGTCCTCCCATCCCACACCCAGGATGTAGTTGACCATCCCATTGATGAGGGTTGTTTTTCCTGCTCCTGTTGCTCCAAGAACCATGATTGTCCTCACACTGTGTTTTCCAGTGGGTTTTCCAAAGGAGCATTTTACATGGTGTCCAGCCTCATCAAGTACCTTCTTCTGTAAGGGCAGTGTGTAAATGGGAGGGGTCCCCCTGGCTGTTAATGCACTTTCTCTGAGAAGTTTCACAGCCAGTCTCTTTGGCTGATTCTCTGTTTGTACTAAACCCTCCTCACTTGGTTCACTCGAACCTCCTTCTCCACAGTCAGCAGACACTCGCACTCTGTAGGAGGTGTTGGGTATCAATCCCTTTAAAGTACAACAACATTCACTGTCTGTTGTCTTTATTTCCTCCCACAATGCATTCTCTGTGCTGGAGGGATCTGCCTTTCCTTCTCTATATTCAATCCTGTACTGAACAATATTAACACCAGCTCCAATCTCAGTTGGCCTGTCCCAGGTGAGTGATACATCACACCAGTAAAGCTGGGATGGTAAAGGTTTACCAGGTGGGCTTGTAGGACGTGTGGTGACCCAGGAACTCTCACTGGCCTTGCTGACCCCTGCCTTGGTCGCTGCTCTGTATTGGAATTGATATTCCTGATGTGGCTGTAACCAAGGGATTGTGAAGGATTCGGATTTATCAGGAGTATCCACAGTTTTCCATTCCTCCTGTTGGAGGTTTCGGTATTCCACCCTGTACCCAACAGTCTCCCCAGCACCATGTCTCGGTGGCTGTAATTGGAGAGTCACACTGTCATGTGATGTTCCACTGACCACAGGTCTCTCTGGCTGTGATGGGGGTGTGAAGCAGTGATTCACCACAAACCCTCCCCCATACAGGTAAATCGATGCTCCCACATTACTGTCATCCTGCACAGATGCAACAATGAACTTTGTTTTCCCTTGTGCTCTGTTCGCTGTGGCAAAATCCAGGAATAAGTGAGACAGCTCCCTCATCTTCTGGGATACAGACTCTGAGTGAAACCACTGCTGGTTGTGATGTTCTGCACTGACCTGGTCAGCAGGATCTGGTATCTGCATTTTCTCAGCTGTGTGAGACTGTAGGTAGCTGTCTGCTTCTGACAGATAGAAATCCTCTTGCTGCAGGGATGTGAATGTGAGGCAGACCACATTCTCTGTCTCTGGATCCAACACTTCACGATCCAACTCACTCCTTGATTTCACTGTGTGAATATCTTTCAATATCATGAGATATGATCTCACCACATTCATTTCCCGCTCCTTGTCATCCAGCCATTTGCTCAGTGCCTGGTGTTTGAATGGTGACTGTTCCTTGTTCTTCAGAATATTCACCAGTGACCCTTCCTCCTCCCCACCTCCACGGATAGATGGTAACACGCTGGATAAAGCTTTCTGGAAAACCAGCCTGTATTCCCGACATATCTCTCGGAATTTCAGTATCTTGTCCCTGATCTCTGGAAATTGAACAGTGACACTGTCTCTCATCATATCATTACATCTGATCACCGTCTCACTGAGCTGCTCCAGCACAGACTGGCAGTCATTGAGCAATCCGATACTTATGTCCCGTACCAGCTGAGCAGCTTTGGAGTCCAGTTTGTTGAGTGGGTAGAGCCAGACCCTCATGGGCACTGCGTGCTCTCCATCATCTCCCAGTAACTTTGGGAGGGTTGTGTAGATTTTGACAGCATCTTGGAATGTGGTGGGATTGTTTTCCAGGAAGAAATCCCCATGAAATGTGCAGCTGAATTTCTGGGCATTGGATATTTGTTCCTCTGTCATTTCTAGGGAGACCTGACCCTCGATTGCAATAGTCGGAATCATGTTAACTATCCCCTTAAGGTGACCCTGAATGTCCTGTAGGTTCTCTGTTACAGAGACCTCTTGATCAAACACAAAGAAAGCCTGAGCCCCATACAGCACTGCTGTAACCACGTGAGTTGCTGTCCCCTCATCAAACACATTCGGGTGGGTTATATTCTGCAGCCCCAAGTGGCTCATTGTCAGCTGCTCAAACCTGGTTGTTGTTCGGTACTGAAGGGTGACTCGGGCTTGTTGCCTCGATCTCTTTGTGTCATTGAGATATTTCGCTGATCCTGCCACTTCCACCAAGCCGCACAAGAAACTTGCTTTCAATGATCCATCCACATTCAGTGCAGAGGCTTTTATATCAGTGGAGTCAGATGCAATGATATGAAACTCGGTGTTACGCTGAGATCGTACATGAGGTTGCAATTTCTCTAATTCCCACAGTGTGATCCCTACAGAAAGAACAATTCAAATTACAGTAATATTGATAGGAACATGGTGAATTAAAAGGAGGAAAATATGTACTGTGCGCAGCAGGTAATATAGTTTCCATATGTTTTATTTGCGTTTTACCTGTTCCAAAATTCAACAATGACATAATAGAGTTGAAACAAAATTCTGAGGATCACGTGAATCTTATCGTGTACACTGGGAAATCACAAGGTGTGGATCACATGATCTGATAGAGATCAGTGTCGATTGCTCTACAGTTAGTTGGATTGTGTTACCTGGGATCAGACAGTCAGATCGGCAGTCGTACAGCATTCCCAGTTGGAAAGGACGGCCCAAAGTTGCCTGCTGTATCACCACTGTTTCTCTGTGACTCATGGTGTCACACGATCCAATCCAGTGTCACCGGTAATTGAAGATTTCAGCTCAATACCTGTCATACAGAGTCATATAAACTCAAATCAGAGCAGAGACTTTCACAAACCAGGAACAACAGGCCCTGACATGTTGTAGAAAACTGAGTGGGATTGCAAATCACCATAAGAAATAAATTGTGCAAGATGCTGCTCCTGAGAGAATATGAAAGATGCTGATGCCATCGATGGGCTGTGCCATATCCACCTTCACATTGATGATGTCCTCCATATGTTCATCCAAGATGAAAGACTAGAAAAAAATTGTGGCTGTCAGAGCTGTTCCCTTTTTGAGGTACTTTCTGTGTCGGAGCTGAAGGCAGCCAAAGGTAGTGACCACATGGGAAGTTATTCAAACAGAGAAGAAAACCTACATGACTGTCTGACACGGCCGTGAATCTGCACAGCTACTGCCTCAGCTCTTTGATTTCAAGATTTTTCTGGACACCAGAGTTTGTCAAAGAAAAATGAACAAACAGTGATATTCACAGCTAACTTTGGAGAAACCTGTATGGCAGAGCTCACAGGAGGGAAGCAGCTCAGAGACTTTTTAAAATGTCACCTTACTGTCTATTTTGTAAAGCTACAACAATAAGTAGAGTGGGTTCTTCTTTGATTCTATGTTTGATTGAGAATTGTCTCTTGATTAAACTTTAAAAATATAAAACATAGGTATGAAGTCAGCATGGATTAATGTTTTTATTTAGAGCAGGAGGACTGTGCTATTTTCTGGCTCTGTGGATTGTTAAGGAGCAGCACTGGCCTTCAGTCAAATGATGTGCTTTTCCTGTCAGATGTGAGAGATGAGGGAGAGTTTCCATGTTACTGATAATGATGTCTGCAGGAAGTCTGTTTGGTTGTGAACCCTATCAAATTGCATGGATCGGTTGGAGCAGCAGTGAGAGACAATGAGGAATGTACAGGAGCTGGGGTGGTGGGGGTGGTAAGTGGGGGGGTGGGGGGGGGGTGTTATGGATGGCAGTGAGAGGCAATGAGGAATGTACAGGAGCTGGGATGGGGGTGGGCGGGGTGGGAGGTGTGTGATGGATGGCAGTGACAGGCAATGAGGAATGTACAGGAGCCAGGGGGGTGTGATGGACGGCAGTCAGAAGAAGGGAGGAAAAGCACACAGTCAGCTCCAGGAAAGGTAGGAGAGGGAGCGAGGGAGTGCAGGAGTCTCCTGTGGTTAACCCCATCTCAAACAAGTATACTGTTTTGGAAAATGGAGGGGGCTGATGGAATGTAACATGAATAACCATGTTTCTGACCGAAACTGGCTCTAATGTAAAAAGGGGTACGTCAGATCTCAAGCAATCGATTGTGATTGGGGACTCTCTAGTCAGAGGCACAGGTAGACTTTTCCGCAGCCGACAACAAGAAATCAGAATGGTGCCTTGTCCCCCTGCTACTAGGATCAAGGATACCTGGGAAGGGGTGCAGAATATTCTCAAAGGGGAGAGGGACCAGCAGGAGGTTGTTGTACATATTGGAACTAACAACATAGGAAGAGAAAAGGATGAGATTCTGAGGAGAGAATCTAGGAAGTTAGGCCAGAATTTTTGAAAAAAGGTTCTTGAGGATTGTCATATCTGCATGACTTTCAGTGCCATGAGCTGGTGACAATAGGAATAAGGGATAGAGCAGATAGATGGGTGGTTAAGGAGCAAGTGCAGGGGAGAAAGGTTCACATTTTTCTGGGGTAGAAGTGACCTGTACAAGAAGGACAGATTGCACCTGAATTGGAAGGGAACTAATATACTGGCAGGGAGATTTGCTCGAGCTGCTCAGGAGGATTTAAACTAGTAAGGTCAGGGGGTGCGACCCAAGGAGATAGTGAGGAAAGAGATCCAATCTGAGACTGGTGCCGTTGGGAAGAGGAGCAAGTCAGGGCAGGTAGGAAAACAGCAGAGGTAGGACTGATAAATGAAACTGCATTTGTTTCAATGCAAGAGGCCTAACAGGGAAAGCAGACGAACTCAGGGCATGGCTGGGAACATGGGGTTGGAATACAGCAACGACAGAGATGTGGCTCAGGGATGAGCAGGACTGACAGCTTTGTGTTCCAGGGTATTAGTGCTATAGGATGGATAGAAGGGGAGGGGGCTGCAAGAGAGGAGAAAGAGTGGTGTTTTTGATAAGGGACAACATTATGGCTACACTTACAGAGGATATTCCTAGGAATACATCAGGAAAGTTATTTGGGTGGAACTGAGAAATAAGAAAGGGATGACCATCTGATTGGGATTGTACTGTGGACCCCCCTCCCCCCCCCCCCCTCAATAGTCAGCAGGAAATTGTGAAACAAATTAATAAGGAGATCTCAGTTACACTCTAATAGTAGGGTGGTTATGGTAGGGGATTTTAACTTTCTAAGCATAGACTGGGACTGCCATAGAACTAAGGACTTGGATGAAGAGGAATTTATTAAGTGTGTTCAAGAAAATGTTTTGATTCAGTGTGTGGATGTACCTACCAGAGAAGATGAAAAACCTGCCTTACTCTTGGGAAACAAGGCAGGGCAGGTGACTGAGGTGTCAGTGAGGGAACACTTTGGGGCCATTGATCATAATTCTATTAGTTTTAAAATAGTGAAGGAAAAGGATAGATCATATCTAATTGTCAAAGTCGATTTTGAAGGTATTAGAAGTTGACTTAGACCAGATATTTGCAGGTAAAGAGACAAATGGAAAATGGGAAACATTTAAAAATGAGATAACGAGAGTCCAGGGACAGTATGTTCCTGTTCAGGTAAAAGACAACATCTTGAAAAATATCCATATTACAGTAGAGGAGGTGTTGGATGGTTTAAGATACATAAACATGGATAAATCTCTGAGAACTGATCAGGTATACCCTAGAACTCTGTGGGCAGTTAAGGAAGTGATTGCTGGGCCACTTGCTGAGGTATTTTTATCATCAATAGTCACAGGTGAGGTGCCGGAAGACTGAAGGTTGGCTGATGTGATACGAACTGTTTTAAAAAGATGTAAGGAACAACCAGGGAATGAAAGACCAGTGAGCCTGATGTCGGTGGTGGGCAAGTTGTTGGAGGGAATCCTGAGGGACAGAATTTACATGTATTTGGAAAGGTAAGTTCTGTTTAGGGATAGTCATCCTTTGTGTGTGGGAAATTGGGTCTCACTAACTTGATTGAATTTTTTGAAGAAGTAACAAAGGGGATTGATGAGGGCAGAGCAGTGGATGTGATCCATATGGACTTCAGTCAGGCATTTGACAAGGTTCCCCATGGGAGACTGGTTAGCAAGGTTAGATCTCATGGGATATAGGGAGATCCAGCCATTTGGATACAAAACTAGCTTGAAGGTAGAAGACAGAGGGTGGTGCTGGAGGGTTGCTTTTCAGACTGGAGGCATGTGACCAGTGGAATGCCACAAGGATTGGTGCTGGCTCCACTGCTTTTCGTCATTTATCTCAGTGATCTGGATGTGAACATAGGAGGTATAGTTAGTAAGTTTACAGATTTCACCAAAATTGGAGGTATGCTGGTCAGGGAAGAAGGTTACCTCAGATGACAACAGAATCTTGATCGGATGGGCCAATGGGCTGAGGAGTGGCAGATGGAGTTGAATTTAGATAAATGTGAGGTCCTGCATTTTGGAAAAGCAAATCAGGGCAGGACCCAATGGTACGGTCCTGGGGAATGTTACTGAATAAAGAGACCTTGATTCATAGCTCCTTGAGAGTGGGGTTACAGGTAGTTAGGACAGTAAAGAAGGTATTTGGTATGCTTTCCTTTATTGCTCAGTGCAATGGCCTAGTGGTGTTATTAGTGGATCTTTAATCCAGAGACCGCGAGTCAGCACGGTGGCTCAGTGTTTAGCACTGCTGCCTCACAGTGCGAGGGATCTGGGTTTGATTCTGGCCTCGGGTAACTGTCTGTGTGGAGTTTGCACATTCTCCCCGTGTCTGCGTGGGTTTACTGTGGGTGCTCCAGTTTCCTCCCACAGTCCAAAAGATATACAGTGTGCAATTCTGGACTCCAGGCTAAAAGAAGAATGTTGTGAAACTTGAAAGATTAACAAAGATGTTACCAATGCTCGAATGTTTGAGCTATGGGGTGGCTGTTTTCCCTGGAGCGTCAGAGGCTGAGGGATTACCTTATCGGGGTTTGAGCTATAGAGTCAAAGAGTCATAGAGATGTACAGCACGGAAACAGACCCTTCAGTCCAACCCGTCCATGCTGACCAGTAATCCCAACCCAATCTAGTCCCACCTGCCAGCACCCGGGCCATATCCCTCCAAACCCTTCCTGTTCATATACTCATCCAGCTGCCTTTTAACTGTTGCAATTGTACCAGCCTCCACCACATCCTCTGGCAGCTCATTCCAAACCCGTACCACCCTCTGTGTGAAAAAGTTGCCCCTTAGATCTCTTTTATATCTTTCCCCTCTCACCCTAAACCTTGGCCCTCCAGTTCTGGAATCCCCCCACCCCAGTGAAAAGTCTTTGTTTATTTATCCTATCCATGCCCCTCATGATTTTGTAAACCTCTATAAGGTCACCCCTCAGCCTCCAGTGCTCCAGAGAAAAAAACCCTAACCTAACCAACCTCTCCCAAGAGCTCAAATTCTCCAACCCTGGCAACATCCTTGTAAATCTTTTCTGAAGCCTTTCAAGTTTCACAACATCTTTCTGATAGGAAGAAGACCAGAGTTGCATGCAATATTCCAACATTAGCCTAACCAATGTCCTGTACAACCGCAACATGACCTCCCAACTCCTGTACTCAATACTCTGACCAATAAAGGAAAGCAAACCAAATGCCTTCTTCATTGTCCTGTCTGTTTCCGTGCTGTACATCTCTATGACTCTATGATTCTATAGCTCAAACCTGCGACTTCACTTTCAAGGAGCTATGAACCTGCACTCCAAGGTCAGTTTGTTCAGCAACACTCTCGAGGAGCTCACCATTCTATAGTGTATAAGTCCTGCTAAGATTTGCTTTTCCAAAATGTAGCACCTCACATTTATCTAAATTAAACTCCATCTGCCACTTCTCAATCCACTGTCCCATCTGATCAAGATCCCATTGCAATCTGAGGTAACCTTCTTCGCTGTCCACTACACCTCCAAGTTTGGTGTCATCTGTAAACGTACTAACTGTACCTCTTATCCTCGCATCAAAATCATTTATATAAATGATGAAAAGTAGTGGACCCAGTACTGATCGTTGTGGCACTCCACTGGTCACAGGCCTCCAGTCTGAAAAACAACCCTGCACTACCACCCTCTGTCTTCTACCTTTGAGCCAGTTCTGTATCCAAATGGCTAGTTCTCCCTGTATTCCTTGAGATCTGACCTTGCTAATCAGTCTCCTATGGGGAACCTTGTCAAAAGCCTTACTGGAGTCCACATAGATCACGTCTACCACTCTGCCCTAATCAATCCTCTTTGTTACTTATTCAGAAAACTCAATCAAGTTTGTGAGACATGATTTCCCACGCACAAAGCCATGTTGACTATCTCTAATCAGTCTTTGCCTTTCCAAATATATGTACATCCTGTCCCTCAGGATTTCCTCCAACAACTTGCCCACCACCGAAGTCAGGCTCACCTGTCTTTAGTTCCCTGGCTTGTCTTACCACCTTTCTTAAACATTGGCACCATGTTAGCCAACCTCCAGTCTTCCGGCACCTCACCTGTGACTATCGATGATAAAAATATCTCAGTAAGAGGCCCAGCAATCACTTCCCTAGCTTCCCACAGAGTTCTAGGGGTACACCTGATCAGGTCCTGGGGATTTATCCACTTTTATGCGTTTCAAGACATCCAGCACTTCCTCCTCTGTAATCTGGACATTTTTCAAGATGTCACCATCTATTTCCCTACATTCTGTATCTTCCATGTCCTTTTTCACAGTAAATACTGATGCAAAATACTCGTTTAGTATCTTCCCCCATCTCCTGCGGCTCCACACAAAGGCCGCCCTGTTGACCTTTGAGGGACCCTATTCTCTCCTTAGTTACCCTTTGTCCTATATGGAGGGGCTGTTTTCCCAGGAATATCAGAGGCTGAGGGGTGATCTTATAGAGGTTTGTAAAATCATGAGGGGCATGGATAGGGTAAACAGACAAAGTCTTTTTCCCAGGGTGGGGAATCCAAAATTAGACAGCACAGGTGTAAGGTGAGAGGGGAAAGGTTTAAAAGGGATCAAAGGGGCGATTTCTTCACCCACAGGGTGGTGTATGTATGGAATGAGCTGCCAGAGGGAGTGGTAGAGGTGGGTGCAATTACGTTTAAAGGGCATCTGGATGCATATATGAAGAGCAACGGTTTAGAGGGATATTGGCCAAATGTTGGCAAATGGGACTAGATTTATCTCGGATATCTGGATGCCATGATCTATGCTGTACATCTCTATGATTCGGGGAATCTCTGTTGTGTGGC
This sequence comes from Chiloscyllium punctatum, assembly GCF_047496795.1. Classification (NCBI taxonomy): domain Eukaryota; kingdom Metazoa; phylum Chordata; class Chondrichthyes; order Orectolobiformes; family Hemiscylliidae; genus Chiloscyllium; species Chiloscyllium punctatum. The sequence continues at coordinate 43,479,255 of NC_092768.1, read as the reverse complement.
CCTGACAGATCTAGCAACTCAACCTGGGCTTCCATGAGGAGATGTAGCCATCAGCCGTCATTAAACTACATATGTTCACAATCTGTAAGCTCCTGGCCCAGCCAATCCCCACTGGACTGGAGGAGTGACCCTAGTTTTAAAGAGATCTGCCAAGACCATTTACAAATATGAGATGTCAGCCTGAGGAAGTAATGCTACAAGAGAACTGATACGCTAAACAGCCTGAGACAGATTGAAGTGATCCCATAACCATCAGATCAAATCCAAACTCTGACCACATCCTGTTGGAAATGCTGGTGGACACTTAAACAGATAACAATAAAAGAAGATTCCCAAATTCTTCAAACCCTGACTGGATAATAATCCACAGACCCTAGCTAATGCACTGGGACTTGGGTTTGAATTTCAACAGTGCAAATGATAAAATTTAGATGTAATTCAGAAACCTGGAATTAATGGCTATGAACAAGGAACAAGATGAGGCCATTCGGCCTTTTGCACCTGTTCCATCTGAGGAACCATCCTTTTAACACCCACCCAGCCAAGTCCCCTCAAGAACCTATCTTTCAATTACATCACTCAACTCCATAGAATTCAGGGTCGAGAGTGTGGTGTTGAAAAAACACATCAGGTCAGGCAGCATCCAAGGAGCAGGAGAATGGACGTTTCAGGTAAGAGCCCTTCATCAGGAATGAGGCTGGGAGCCTCGGGGGGTGGAGAGATCAATGGGAGGGGGGTGGGGCTTGGGGAGAAGGTAACTGAGAGTGTAATAGGTGGATGGAGGTGGGCGTAATGGTAATAGGACAGAGAGGAGGGTGGAGCGGATAGGTGGGAAGGACGATGGACAGGAAGGATGGTGCTGAGCTGGAAGGTTGGAACTGAGGTAAGGTGTGGCAAGGGGAAATACAGAAATTGGTGAAGACCACATTGATGCTGTGAGGTTGGAGGGTCCCAAAGCGAAAGATGAGGCGTTCTTCCTCCAGGTGTCAGGTGCTTTGGGTGTGGCGATGGAGGAGGCCCAGGACTTGCATGTCCTCGGCGGAGTGGGAGGGGGAGTTGAAGTGTTCGGCCATGAGGTGGTGGGGTTGGTTGGTACATGTGTCCCCAAGATGTTCTGTCAAGTCCTCTGCAAGTAGTAGGCATCCTGTCTCCCCAGTGTAGAGGAGACCACATTGGGAGCAACAGATATAGTAAGTGACATGTGTGGAAGTGCAGGTAAAGCTCTGATGGATGTGGAAGGCTCCTTTGGGGCATTGGACAGAGGTGAGGGGGGAGGTGTGGGCGCAGGTTTTGCAATCCTGGCGAAGGAGAGGGTGGGTCGGTCGGGGACGTGTACCTGACAACAGAGTCGCAAAGGGAATTGTCTTTACGAAAAGCGGGTAGGGGTGGGGATGGAAATATATCTCTGCGGTGGGGTGTGTTTGCAGGTGGTGGAAATGGCAGAGGATGATGTGATGTATACGGAGGATGATGTAATGTGTACGGGATGGAAGGTGAGGACCAGGGGGCTCTATCCTTGTTGCAGTTGGAGGGCAGAGGTACAGGAAGTGCCCCAGAGGGCATCATCAACCACGTGGGAGGGGAAATTGTGGTCTTTGAAGAAGGAGGCCATCTGGTGAGTTCTGTGGTGGAACTGGTTCTCCTGGGAGCAGGAGGCAGAGGAATTGGGAATACAAGATAGCAATTTTTACAGGAGGTAGGGTGGGAGGTGGTGTAGTCCAGGTAAAGGTGGGAGTCAGTGGGTTTGGAGACGATGTCTGTGTTGATTCAGTCACTGTTGATGGAGATGGAGAGATCCAAGAAGAGGAGGGAAGTGTCTGAGATGGTCCTGGTGAACTTCAGGTCGGAGTGGAATGTGTTGGTGAAGTTGATGAACTGTTCAACCCCCTCATGGGAACACAAGGTGGTGCCAGTGCAACCATCAATGTAGCGGAGGAAATGTTGGGAGCAGTGCCGGTGGAACTGTGGAAGATAGACTATTCCACCTAAACAACAAAGAGACCGGCATAGCTGGGGCGCATGTGGGTGCCCATGGCTACCCCTTTCATCTGGAGGAAGTGGGAGGATTCAAAGGAGAAATTATTGAGGGTGAGGACTAGTTCAGCCAAACAAATGTGTGTGTCAGTGAAGCGGTACTGGTGGGGACGTTGGGAGAGGAAGAATGGAGGGCTTGGAGGCCCTGGTCATGACAGATGGAGGTGTATAGGGACTGGATGTCCATGGTGAATTTGAGGCATTGGGGGCCAGGGATACGAATGTCCTGGAGGAGGCAGAGGGCATGGGTGGTGTCCCGAATGTATGGGGGGAGTTTCTGGACCGGCGGGATAGGACAATATCAAGGTTGGTGGAGGTTAGTTCGGTGGAACAGGAGCAGGCCGAGACGATGGGTCGGCCAGGGTAGTCAGGTTTGTGGATCTTGGGTAGGAGTCAGAACCACGAGGTGCAGGGTTCCCAAATCTTGAAGTTGTAAACTGTGGGTGAGAGGTCCACTGAGGTGATGAGGTAGTGTATGGTCTGTCAGATGATGGTTTGGTGTTGGGAGGTGAGCTCATGGTCAAGGGGGCAGCAGGATGAGGTGTCTTTGAATTGGCGCCTGGCTTCAGCGGTGTAGAGGTCAGTGTGCCAAACTACCACTGCACCCCCTTTATCCACTGGTTTGATGGTGAAGTTGAGGTTGGAACAGAGGGAGTGGAGGACTATGTGTTGCGAGGGTGAGAAGTTGGAGTGGGGGGGGGTAGACAGGTTAAGGTGATCAATGTCCCAGCGGCAGTTTGAAATAAAAAGATCAATGAGGTCTTCTCTACATCGGGGAGACAGGACGCCGACTTGCAGAGCCCTTCAGAGAACATCTCCAGGACACCCACACCAACCAAACCCACCACCCTGTGGCCGAACACTTCAACTCCCCTTCCCACTCCGCCAAGGACATGCAAATCCTGGACCTCCTCCATCGCAAAAAAAAAAAAAAAAATAACCAGGAGACCCGGGTAGAGAAAAAAAAAATAATAAAAAATATAAAAATCAACAGGCGACCGTGGAGGGAGTCATTAGGGCCAACTGCATGCCCCTCTTCCACGGTTACATTAGAGCCCAGGGTCTCCACCAACACCCTGGAGTTGTTTAGGGAGAGGTGGGTGCTGCAGGGAGTGGGGTGAATTATTTTCCCATCCAACTCTATTTTGATTTAGTCCCTACCCTCCCCTTCACTGTTTGATCACACAGCATTGCCCTTTGATGTGAAGGGCATCGCTTGTCACTGTCCACTCGGGTGCTTCCTTTCTTCCTGGTGGTGGATGGAATAAATAAAGATTTGCACACTTGCTGTTCTTCACTGTGTCCGACACCTGCACACACATGACGTGGATGCTGGGGAAAATATAAGCACTACCACTGCTCGGTGTTAGTATGGGTAAAAGAAAAAAATGTATCAGGCATCCTGTTCATTCTGAGAGCTGGCTCTGAGGGAGCTGGATTAGTGTCAAAGACTCTCCATGTGTAAATAAAAGGTGGCAAGATACTGGCCTCCATGGAGTTATTTCATGAACTTAAAAATAATTTCAGCAGGCGACTGTTCAAGCCCAGGTATCCCTGGAGAAGGAGCACGCTGTGTCTATTAACACCCTGGAGTTGTTCAGGGAGAGGTGGGCGCCGCAGGGAGTGGAGTGTATTATTTCCCCCTCCAACTCTGTTTTGATTTAATCCCTGCCCTCCCCTTCACCTTTTTGATCACGCAGCAATGCCCTCTGGAAAGGACATTGCTTGTCACTGGCCACCCTGGTGTTTCCTTTCTTCCTGGGGGTGAAATATAAATAATGGTTTACACACTTATTGTTCTTCACTGTGTTGGACACCTGCACACCCACGACATGGGGGCTGGGGAAAAATATAAGCACTACTGCTGTTAGGCGGTTGTGTGTGTGTGTGTGTGTGTGTGTGTGTGTGTGTGTGTGTGTGTGTGTGTGTGTGTGTGTGTGTGTGTGTGTGTGTGTGTGCGCGTGTGTGTGCGCGCAAATTAAAAATATATAACCAGGAGATTTAGAAACTCCTCAATAAAGAAAAAATTTAACAGTGGACTGTTCGGGCCCAGGTATCCCTGGAGAAGGAGCACGCAGTGTCAACCCAACACCCCCAAGAGTTTCAGGGAGAGGTGGTTACCGCAGAGCGTGGAGTGCTTTATTTCTCCCTCCAACTCTATTTTGATTTAATCCCTGCCCTCCCCTTCACTTTTTCAACCACATAAGCATTACCCTTTGATGAGAAGGGCTCTGCTTATCACTGGCCACGTGGCTGCTTTGTTCTTCCTGGTGGTGGAATATGAATGAAGTTTTCTGCACTCAATGTTTCTTCTCTGTGTGGAACAACAGAAATAAAGAATATCCATATCTGTGTATATAATATATATATATATATAAAACCAGGACTGAGAACCAGGACTAAAAACTGAGAATCTCCTCAGTTCAGGGGACTGACTGTGAGTTGGTTGACCACAGCCAGTCACTCTGTGGGGAAAAATCCTCTTGGTCTGAGACATTGCCATCCCTTTTTTTGGTTTCTGTTTTGTTTCTTTGTGCTAAAAAAGGAAAGAATGAATATATAAACTAGGGATTAGAGGTGGGTACCGTGGGGAGGGGATGGGGTGCTTTATTTCCCTCTCCAACTCAGTTTTGATTTAGCCCATCCCCTCCTGTTCACCTTTTTCACGTGAGCGATGCTCACTCTGGGCTTTGTTTCTCCCTGGCCATTCGCCACACGGGGGTCTTTCCTGGTGGCACAGTTTGAATAAAGTTATTTACACTTGGCCTTTTTGACCATGTCTACACACAGACACAAACACTGGTGCTGGGGAATATAAGCCTTACTGCAGTAGTGTAGGAGTATTAACGTTTTATATATATATTATATATATGTAGAAAATCAGAGGATTAAATTTTCCTCAGTTCAGGGAGCTGAATCTGAGCTAGCTAGCCGCAGCCAGTGTACTGCACCCAAGTACATAAAGGGTGCCTTGGTGTTGGGATACCAGCTTTTGTGCAGTTATTTCAGTGGCGAGGGGAGAAGACAGGATGTGCCTAAAGAAGATTTGCTTGCAACAACCATCTTGGAATTGGAATAAGCATTTCCGGCATCATACCTCAAAAAAAAACATGGAATTAGAGATAGGCACTTTGGGGCTGTGGATTGCTCTCCAATTCTAATTTCATTTAATCCCCACCTTCCCGCTTTACCGTGTTTTTCATGTAAGCATCACCCCTTTTGGGTCTTGCTTGTTTCTGGTTCTTCTGGTGGTAGAAATATTGAGTTGAAAATGTGTTGCTGGAAAAGCGCAGCAGGTCAGGCAGCATCCAAGGAGCAGGAGAATCGACGTTTCGGGCATGAGCCCTTCTTCAGGAAATATTGAGTAAAGTTATTTGCACAATGGTATTTTTACTGAGGCCGTGCACTTGTGCACACACAACACAGGTTTTGTGGGGGAAAACAAGTAACACTATTGTATCGTAGTAATGTGGGGATAACCAAAAACAAACAAATATAGGAGAATGAGAATCTCTTCGGTTCATGGGGCTGGCTTCAAACTGGCTGGTCTCAGCCAGAGAACTGCACACAAGTAAATAAAGGGTGACTCAGTGACAGAGTACCAGCCTCTGTGCAGTTATTTCAATTAGTTTTCCTGATTACTTGCTGTGCCTGTCGACTAACCTTCTCTGATTCATGCACCGAGACATCATTTCTCTTTCATTTCAGCACTCTTAGGATCCCTCACAACATTAGATACATACTCTTTGAATTCTTGCTGTCAAACTGGACAGTTTCACACTTCCCCACAGTGCACTCCATTTGCTAAATCATTGCCCGCTCACTTAAATTATCTACATCCCTTGTAGGTTCCTTTTGTCACCGTTTTTGTATCATCAGCAAACTTAGCTGCCATACCTTTGATCCCTTGATCCATATCATGAATACCAATTGTAAACAGTTAGGACACTGGCAATGACCCTATGGCACACCGTTAGTGATATCATGCCAGGCTGAAAAAAGACCCAAAATCAGAGTGGTGCTGGAAAAGCACAGCAGGTCAGCCAACATCTGAGGAGCAGGAAAATTGACGTTTTGGAATTCCTGAAGAAGGGTTTTTGCCCGAAGGGTCAATTTCCCTGCTCCTCGGATGCTGCCTGACTTGCTGTGCTTTTCCAGCACCACTCTGATCTTGACTCTAGTCTCCAGCATCTGCAGTACCCACTTCCGCCCTGAAAATGTCCCACTTATTCCCTACTCTCTGATTCCTGTTAGCCAGCCACTCTTCTATCTAAACCAATATGATACACCTGACGCCAGAAGAGTTTATAATCTGCAATATCTTTTGATGTGACCCTTATTAAATGATTTCTGGATATCTGAATGCATCTACTGGTTCCCTTTTTTCTGCGGCATAAATTACTTCTTCAAATAACTCCAATAAATTAGTTAAACTTGATTTCCATTTGACAAAGATGTTATGGCTCTGCCTGGTTGTCTTGAATGAATCCAAAGTGCCCTGTTATACAATCTTTAATAATACCTTCTAACATTGTCCCTATGACAGTTGTTAAGCTCACTTTCTTTAGCTTAGTTTCCTGCTTTTGGGCTCCCCCCCACTTTTGTATAAAGGAGCTATACTTACAACTTGGCAATGCACGAACATCTTCCCTAAATTTAATGAGTTTGGGAAAATGAAAATGATCGCATTAACTTTCTCATTAGCTACTTCTTTTAAGATCCAAGAGTAACATTCATTAGGGCCTGGGACTTGTCATCTCACAGTTCCAGCAGCTTACTTAGTATTCCATTGAGGTAATTATAGTTTCTTGCATTTCACCCACTCTCTCCATTCCTGATTTATAGCTTTGTTTGGGATGTGACTTGTATCCTCTTTTGCAAAGATCGATGTAAAATATCCATTCAATTTGTCTGCTATTTCCTGATCCTCCATTACTAACTCCCCAGACTCAGGCCCCACACTGATATTGTTAAATTTCTGAAAAACATCTAAAGAAACCTCTCCTATCTGTTTTGATATTTTTGGGTAACTTTCTCATACTCTATTTTTTTCTCTCCTCATTAATCATTTGGTAATTCTCTGTTTTTTTGTTTATATTCTGTCCAACTAGAAGGAAAGATTGGAGATGTTGGAACCATTTTACCCTGGAGAAATGAAAACCAAGAAGAGATTTGATCAAAGTTTACAAACTCGCGAGGTACATAGGGTCATAGAGCTGTACAGCATGGAAACAGATCCTTCAGTCCAACTCATCCACACCAACCAGACATCCCAATCTGACCTACTCCCATTTGCCAGCATTTGGCCCATATCCCTCTAACTCCTTCTCATTCATCCAACCATCCAGATGCCTTTTAAATGTTCTAATTTGACCTGCTTCCACCACTTCCTCTGGTGGCTCATTTCAGACATGCACCACCCTCTGCTTGAAAATATCACCCCTCAGGTCCTTTATACATCTTTCCTCTCTCATCTCAAACCTATGCCCTCTGGTTTTGCACTCCCCCAGCCAAGGAGAAAGACCTTGGCTATTCACTCTATCAATTCCCCTCATGATTTTATAAACCTCTATAAAGTCACCCCTCAGTGTCTGATGCTCCAGGGAAAACAGCCCCAGTCTATTCAGCCTCTCCTGATAGGCCAAACCCTCCACTCCTGGCAAAGTCCTTGTAAAATTTTTCTACACTCTCTCAAGTTTAACAACATCCTTCCTATAGAAGAGTGACCAGAATTGTACACAGTATTCCAAAAGAGTGGTCTGAATAGAATGAGTGAGGAGGGAGAATCTGTTTTCACACACATGTAAATAAAGACCCAGAGTGCCCAGTTTTAAAGTGACTTTGAAAAAGAAGCAAAATGAGATGAGTAAAGCAATTACACACCGTAAATCGTGAGGGAATGGAACGCACTTTTAAAAGTATGGTGGAGACGGATTTAATTGAGACAGACAAGAGGGTATCAGATGGTTTAAATGGAAATAATGTGCAGAGATATGGGAAAAAGACAGGAGACAAGTTAGACTGAACAGAGAGGCACTGCAAACAGGATGGGCTGAAGGGCCTCCCATCTACACCATAACCTTTCTCAATCTCTGGGTGTCTGGAGAAACATTTACAATTTCCCAGTCTTCTGGCACCTCAATGTCTTTGTAGAGATTGAGAAATACTGATCAGAGCCTCTGCAATTTCTACTGTTCTTTCCATCAGAAACCTTGGATGCAAAATCACTTAGTCCTGAAGGGTCAACATAAATTACAACCCAGCCTTTCTAACATAACTGTTTCAACTTGCCGTCCAGCCAGGGTCTTACCTACCTCCTCTGGCAGTATAACATCAACAACATCTTTGTTAAAGATAGAGAGATATATTCTACCAGTCACAGCCTCAACCAAGGCATTGGGCCTTTTACATGTTCGCATTCAAAAGTATGCTTTACTCACAAAACAAACCTCTTGATACACACATAATCGCAAATACAGTTCTGTCCTGTAAAACAGCATGTGAAGGAAAAAAACAAACATTGGAGTTTGATTCTATCCAACAAATAAACCAAAGGTATCTCTTACTGTACAAGACTATATTAACTTGCATATGAAGCACCAGAGGGTCTCTTAACTGAACGAACCCCCATTAACCTTTGGCAGAAAGACCTCAGACAGTGGTCTTTCCTCACTGTGCCTTGACAGCATCTGCCTCAAGCTTTAGTGACCCCTCAGCACATGGTCCTTGGACCTTGGAATATGCCAGTCAGCAACACTTGGTCAGGGGCAACTCAAAGACACCAAAGAGATCTTTCACTGAATTGATGGTCCTGCAGGCACGTTCAATATTTGTCTCAGTGTGTGGCCCAGGGAACAGCCCATAGAGCACAGAGTCCTGCTTCATCGAGTTGCTCTGGATGAACCGCAACAAAAAACAACTGCTTCTTTCTCCTGACTTCTTTTACAAAGGCACATTCCAGAACTTTCTTTTGACTGATTATCAAAAATGTTTAAAAGAAAATCCCTGTCCTTGATCAAAAGTTTGAAAGGGTCACTGTCTGGTACAGTGTGAGTAACACCTCCAACTGTGGAGATATGAGACCATGAGAGAGAGGGAGAGAGAGAACTACTTGTGAGGTGCACCATAGATTCTAGGGGTGTCATGGTGGCTCAGTGATTAGCACTGCTGCCCCACAGCGCCAGGGACCCAGATTCGATCCCACCCTTGGGAGACTGTCTGTGTGGAGTTTGCACATTCTCCCCATGTCTGCATGGGTTTCCTCTGGGTGCTCTGGTTTCCTCCCACAGTCCAAAGATTATTTCCCATGATGTGCAGGGATGTGTAGGTTATTCAGGGGTTAAATGTAGAGTAATGGGAATGGGTTTGGGAGGGGGATGCTCTTCAGAGGGTTGATGTGAAGGGTTGAAGGGCCTGTTTCCCACACAATGGGGTTTCTATGATGGATCCAGTGGAGACAGTGGTCCACATGTAAGGCTGTCTACAGATCCTCAACATGTGACAAACCACTTCTTGTTCAAACTTATTGTTGATTCTGTAATTTCTCATCAAGTATACAACAATCCAATTCTCCTGTATCAGGGAAACCTCATCCCATACTCCTGTTGGAAATCCTGACACAATACACAGCCAGTCTGTAATTCCCCAGGAAGTTTGAATTGCGATGTATTGATTTAGTCTACAAATTCAATCTGATCATGTGGCTGATCTCAAAGTGGAGCTGATGCCTCAGTCAGACCAGCCATGATCTTCAGGGCTGAATGGCCTTCTCCTGCAGCTACTGAATTCCCAGCCCAGAATTCCTGATTGGAAAATCCCAGGGGAAATAGACAATATCATTGGGTCAGTAAAACCATCCCAGCAAGCAGTGCCACTGCCCAGAAGGACTGATCTCTCCACAATCCCTGCCATTAGACACTCACCCACAGTGACTGATCAGGACAATATTCAAGGGGAGACATGGGAAGATAACCACTGGAACTTCCTGAAAGAAGGAATGCACTGACTGTGCGTTAACTGCCAGGAGACTGAATATCAGAGGGTCTCTGCATAACATACAAACCCATTGGGAAAGGTCCCGACTGTTCAGCGGGTTTTGGGGACATTAGAGGGTTCTGACTGACTTACCTTAGCCAGCAAAATACAGAGGAAATTAAACCAGCTCTAACTACTGACATATAAAACTGATCACTCCCAACCACACACATAGAAAGCATCCAATCACTCAGCTCACCCAACCCCATTACTCTCAGTGACCCCGTCCCCATAACTGAACACCCTCCCAATTACACACACCATCCCCCTGGAACTCACTGTGTCTAAATGCATGTGCCCAGGCGTCCAGGATTTAAATTGTTCTAAAGTCCCAAACTCTCAGACACAGCTCCTGAGAGAAGGTAAGGCTGCAAAGCAATGTGGCTGTCAGTAAACCCTGCCTTGGAGATATTCTACACAACAGGCAGGAAACTGGTCAATCTCCACCCCCTTTAATCCGAATCTATGATCACTCCACACTCTGTCACTGAGCTTCAGGATGCTGATGTATTTCTGTGAGTGTGCTCACTCAGAAACTCAGCACCGGGTCATTGTCACCTCCTTCTCTGCAGCTTTGAAAACAATGGGATTTTCATGGAACACCTGGAAAATTTTCTCTATCCCTAAGAATCCTTCTGCCTTCAACTCACAAATACACAAGGGGTTGTTTCCACTGCCATTTCAGTGAGAGAGTTCCAGTTCCTCACGAACCCTTCAAGAGAAAAAGAAATGTACTTGATCTTTGATTTCAATGAACTTCCCCCTCTCTTTAAGGAGTCATCCCTCCTTCTCAATTCTCCCTTCAGAGAAAACACCTTCTCCAAATCAATGTGTCAAGATCCCTCTGGATTGAATCAGTTTTAATCAAGTTGCCTTGACAGGCAGATATCAACTCCAGCAGATACAAACATAGACTGTCCAACCTTTTGTCATTAGGCCACCCTACCAATCCAGGTATTAGTCTGGTAAACCTTCTCTGAACTGTTTCCAATGCCTTTACATCCTCCATGAACGATCAATACTGTACCCAGGGCTGCAGATGTGGTTACACTAGTGTCCTTTCTGATGACAACATAACTTCCCTACTTTTATACAAACTTTTGTGCACATGGAAGTATAATATAATGTCTTTGTACTCATTTACATTTCCAAAAATATTGTTTCACACACTTACATATACTCACGCAACAACTGTTAACTAACACAACTACTGTCACACTCACATACACTCTTGCTGTCTCACAATAATACACCAGGAACCTTCATACTCAGACAGTTATACTCACTTTCAACAGGATCCCTTGAGAAGAAATTATTTTACTGATCCATACATGAAGTTCCAGTTCTGTGGGAAATCACTGTAGGGGGTGGACAGATGTAGTGATTTCACTAAGATCTCACTTCCTGGAGCAACAGCACTTGATATAAAACAGGAAAACTGTCAGTCGTTCCTGATTGATGGTCTTTTCACAGAAATGAACATTCAGACAGAATAACGATGCCAACATTGAAGAATATTTAAAATTCAACAACTGCAAAAAGATGATACTCTGCTCAGGAGCAGGCGAAAGGTGTTGAAGACATGGACAGATACAATGTTAGCAGAAAACTGAAGTCTCTCAGTCAGATTTGTCAGGGAAGTGCAATGTACTGATTCAGCATGTTTAATAAATCACAACGCAGGAGCAACCCCCAACTCAGAAGCTGATATTCCCGAATAACCAGTATAACTCAGAGAGAGGAAGAACAGTAACAAAACAACATACTTGGAAATGAATTAGTCATACCTGGTGGTATAAATGACAAATCCAATCTCCTTTTCTAGTTTTACTGGTTTTTCCTTCAGATTGTCTGTAGCACATATCCATTGAAGCATAATATATGCTTTACAGTTATACACATATCCACAAATATTTCACAAACACTTGAATGGTATCTCAAACTCATGCAGCAACTGTTATACTGACACTTACACTGATTTTTATCACATTCAGCCACCCTTTCACTGTCTCAGAATAATGTAGAAGATCATTCTCATAATCATAACTTACAAACAGCAGTCTGTTTCACTGACCTGCCTGTGATCCAGCTGTGGGAGGATCACTGTCCGGACTGGATGGACCAGGGTTGTCACTGAGATCTCAGCTCCTGTAATAATTGTATCTGTTAGAAAACAGAAACACTGGTCAGACTCTCATCCTCGGTGGGAATTGAAGTCAGTCTCTGATTGTTTCAGTGACTGAAAGTCTCATGTCAACTGGTATTGGGATGTGGAAAAAAACTGTGATCAGATGCAAGACAGGAATAATTACTGTGGACACTTGATGATCCTAATTGCAGATAGTAACCTTCTGAACTTGTCCAGGAAGTGCTGCTGCTGTCTCAGAGATTCAGCAATGACGTGTCAAAACATTTTACTTTAACTCTGTTCTTCCAACATAAGGCAACAGTTTTCCTGAAATGCTGATTGTAGAGTTTCATTTTCCACAACAGACCAAAGAGATTCAGTAAAACTTTAAGTTCTGTTTGGTTTAATGAATACCCAATCATTTCCAAGCAATATTGAAAGCTCTTGTTTGCTGATTTAACATATTCCCACATGACAGACGAAGCACAAAACATGTCAGAACAAAGGTCAATGGTGCTGTACAATATGAGGCAGTGAGTGAGAAATGGGGAACACAAGGATGAGAGCAGGAATCTCTGTTCAGCACAAAACAGGAACACATTCTGGATGACCGTGCATTGGTTCAGCAATATTCTCCATGACTGCCTGAACCCCCCATCCGACCCCCAACATCCCAACATCCCAACATCAGATCCGGCTGGGCTTGAGAACATGGGTTCATGGATGTCAGCAAATATTTGTTCATTGTGAGACCAATCAAAGCAGAAATCTTTATGTGACCATGTTTGTATTTAAATCCCATTCAGAGATGAGGAGTATTGGGAGGGGAGGGCTGACCCTGGGTTCCAACACCAGGATTTATAGATTCTGCTCAAGGAGATCAATAGATTCTGATATTGGCCCCAAGTGGCTGATGATACCCCACCCACAGTCACCAAGAGAGAATGATGGGAGATGCCCTCTGCACAGAGCAGCAGGCACCAATCAGATCATGGATTCAAGGCAGGAAACAGGACGGCCGTGTCCCGGGGCGGAGTGAGCACGGGCCGTGTCCCGGGGGAGAGTGAGTACGGGCCGTGTCCCGGGGCGGAGTGAGTACGGGCCGTGTCCCGGGGCGGAGTGAGTACGGGCCATGTCCCGGGGGAGAGTGAGTAAGGGCCGTGTCCCGGGACGGAGTGAGTACGGGCCGTGTCCCGGGGGAGAGTGAGTACGGGCCGTGTCCCGGGGGAGAGTGAGTACGGGCCGTGTCCCGGGGCGGAGTGAGTACGGGCCGTGTCCCGGGGCGGAGTGAGTACGGGCCATGTCCCGGGGGAGAGTGAGTAAGGGCCGTGTCCCGGGACGGAGTGAGTACGGGCCGTGTCCCGGGGGAGAGTGAGTACGGGCCGTGTCCCGGGACGGAGTGAGCACGGGCCGTGTCCCGGGGGAGAGTGAGTACGGGCCGTGTCCCGGGGGAGAGTGAGTACGGGCTGTGACCCGGAATGGAGTGAGTACGGGCCGTGTCCCGGAATGGAGTGAGTACGGGCCGTGTCCCGGGGGAGAGTGAGTACGGGCCGTGTCCCGGAATGGAGTGAGTATGGGCTGTGTCCCGGAATGGAGTGAGTACGGGCTGTGTCCCGGGGGAGAGTGAGTACGGGCCGTGTCCCGGAATGGAGTGAGCACGGGCCGTGTCCCGGAATGGAGTGAGTACGGGCCGTGTCCCGGGGGAGAGTGAGTACGGGCCGTATCCCGGGACAGAGTGAGTACGGGCCGTGTCCCGGGACAGAGTGAGTACGGGCCGTATCCCGGGACAGAGTGAGTACGGGCCGTGTCCCGGGAGAGAGTGAGTACGGGCCGTATCCCGGGACAGAGTGAGTACGGGCCATGTCCCGGGACAGAGTGAGTACGGGCCGTGTCCCGGGACAGAGTGAGTACAGGCCGTGTCCCGGGATGGAGTGAGTACGGGCTGTGTCCCGGGGGAGAGTGAGTACGGGCCGTATCCCGGGACAGAGTGAGTACGGGCTGTGTCCCGGGGGAGAGTGAGTACGGGCCGTGTCCCGGGATGGAGTGAGTACGGGCCGTATCCCGGGGGAGAGTGAGTACGGGCCGTATCCCGGGACAGAGTGAGTACGGGCCGTGTCCCGGGATGGAGTGAGTACGGGCCGTATCCCAGGATGGAGTGAGCACGGGCCGTATCCCGGGATGGAATGAGTACGGGCCGTATCCCGGGACGGAGTGAGTACGGGCCGTGTCCCGGGACGGAGTGAGCACGGGCCGTATCCCGGGATGGAGTGAGCACGGGCCGTATCCCGGGACAGAGTGAGTACGGGCCGTGTCCCGGGACAGAGTGAGTACGGGCCGTGTCCCGGGACAGAGTGAGTACGGGCCGTGTCCCGGGACGGAGTGAGTACGGGCCGTGTCCCGGGGGAGAGTGAGTACGGGCCGTATCCCGGGACAGAGTGAGTACGGGCCGTGTCCCGGGGGAGAGTGAGTACGGGCCGTGTCCCGGGATGGAGTGAGTACGGGCTGTATCCCGGGGGAGAGTGAGTACGGGCCGTATCCCGGGACAGAGTGAGTACGGGCCGTGTCCCGGGACAGAGTGAGTACGGGCCGTATCCCGGGGGAGAGTGAGTACGGGCCGTATCCCGGGACAGAGTGAGTACGGGCCGTGTCCCGGGACAGAGTGAGTACGGGCCGTGTCCCGGGATGGAGTGAGTACGGGCTGTGTCCCGGGGGAGAGTGAGTACGGGCCGTATCCCGGGACAGAGTGAGTACGGGCCGTATCCCGGGATGGAGTGAGTACGGGCCGTATCCCGGGACAGAGTGAGTACGGGCCGTATCCCGGGATGGAGTGAGTACGGGCCGTATCCCGGGACAGAGTGAGTACGGGCCGTGTGCCGGGGGAGAGTGAGTACGGGCCGTGTCCCGGGATGGAGTGAGTACGGGCCGTATCCCGGGGGAGAGTGAGTACGGGCCGTATCCCGGGGGAGAGTGAGTACGGGCCGTATCCCGGGACAGAGTGAGTACGGGCCGTGTCCCGGGACAGAGTGAGTACGGGCCGTGTCCCGGGATGGAGTGAGTACGGGCTGTGTCCCGGGGGAGAGTGAGTACGGGCCGTATCCCGGGACAGAGTGAGTACGGGCCGTATCCCGGGACAGAGTGAGAACGGGCCGTGTCCCGGGATGGAGTGAGTACGGGCCGTATCCCAGGATGGAGTGAGCACGGGCCGTATCCCGGGATGGAGTGAGTACGGGCCGTATCCCGGGACAGAGTGAGTACGGGCCGTGTCCCGGGACAGAGTGAGTACGGGCCGTGTCCCGGGACGGAGTGAGTACGGGCTGTGTCCCGGGGGAGAGTGAGTACGGGCCGTATCCCGGGACAGAGTGAGTACGGGCTGTGTCCCGGGGGAGAGTGAGTACGGGCCGTGTCCCGGGATGGAGTGAGCACGGGCCGTATCCCGGGACAGAGTGAGTACGGGCCGTGTCCCGGGACAGAGTGAGTACGGGCCGTGTCCCGGGATGGAGTGAGTACGGGCCGTATCCCAGGACGGAGTGAGCACGGGCCGTATCCCGGGACAGAGTGAGTACGGGCCGTATCCCAGGACGGAGTGAGCACGGGCCGTATCCCGGGACAGAGTGAGTACGGGCCGTGTCCCGGGGGAGAGTGAGTACGGGCCGTGTCCCGGGGGAGAGTGAGTACGGGCCGTGTCCCGGGGCGGAGTGAGTACGGGCCGTGTCCCGGGGCGGAGTGAGTACGGGCCATGTCCCGGGGGAGAGTGAGTAAGGGCCGTGTCCCGGGACGGAGTGAGTACGGGCCGTGTCCCGGGGGAGAGTGAGTACGGGCCGTGTCCCGGGACGGAGTGAGCACGGGCCGTGTCCCGGGGGAGAGTGAGTACGGGCTGTGTCCCGGGGGAGAGTGAGTACGGGCTGTGTCCCGGAATGGAGTGAGTACGGGCCGTGTCCCGGAATGGAGTGAGTACGGGCCGTGTCCCGGGGGAGAGTGAGTACGGGCCGTGTCCCAGAATGGAGTGAGTATGGGCCGTGTCCCGGAATGGAGTGAGTACGGGCTGTGTCCCGGGGGAGAGTGAGTACGGGCCGTGTCCCGGAATGGAGTGAGCACGGGCCGTGTCCCGGAATGGAGTGAGTACGGGCCGTGTCCCGGGGGAGAGTGAGTACGGGCCGTATCCCGGGACAGAGTGAGTACGGGCCGTGTCCCGGGACAGAGTGAGTACGGGCCGTATCCCGGGACAGAGTGAGTACGGGCCGTGTCCCGGGACAGAGTGAGTACGGGCCGTATCCCGGGACAGAGTGAGTACGGGCCATGTCCCGGGACAGAGTGAGTACGGGCCGTGTCCCGGGACAGAGTGAGTACAGGCCGTGTCCCGGGATGGAGTGAGTACGGGCTGTGTCCCGGGGGAGAGTGAGTACGGGCCGTATCCCGGGACAGAGTGAGTACGGGCTGTGTCCCGGGGGAGAGTGAGTACGGGCCGTGTCCCGGGATGGAGTGAGTACGGGCCGTATCCCGGGGGAGAGTGAGTACGGGCCGTATCCCGGGACAGAGTGAGTACGGGCCGTGTCCCGGGATGGAGTGAGTACGGGCCGTATCCCAGGATGGAGTGAGCACGGGCCGTATCCCGGGATGGAGTGAGTACGGGCCGTATCCCGGGACGGAGTGAGTACGGGCCGTGTCCCGGGACGGAGTGAGCACGGGCCGTATCCCGGGATGGAGTGAGCACGGGCCGTATCCCGGGACAGAGTGAGTACGGGCCGTGTCCCGGGACAGAGTGAGTACGGGCCGTGTCCCGGGACAGAGTGAGTACGGGCCGTGTCCCGGGACGGAGTGAGTACGGGCCGTGTCCCGGGGGAGAGTGAGTACGGGCCGTATCCCGGGACAGAGTGAGTACGGGCCGTGTCCCGGGGGAGAGTGAGTACGGGCCGTGTCCCGGGATGGAGTGAGTACGGGCTGTATCCCGGGGGAGAGTGAGTACGGGCCGTATCCCGGGACAGAGTGAGTACGGGCCGTGTCCCGGGACAGAGTGAGTACGGGCCGTATCCCGGGGGAGAGTGAGTACGGGCCGTATCCCGGGACAGAGTGAGTACGGGCCGTGTCCCGGGACAGAGTGAGTACGGGCCGTGTCCCGGGATGGAGTGAGTACGGGCTGTGTCCCGGGGGAGAGTGAGTACGGGCCGTATCCCGGGACAGAGTGAGTACGGGCCGTATCCCGGGATGGAGTGAGTACGGGCCGTATCCCGGGACAGAGTGAGTACGGGCCGTGTGCCGGGGGAGAGTGAGTACGGGCCGTGTCCCGGGATGGAGTGAGTACGGGCCGTATCCCGGGGGAGAGTGAGTACGGGCCGTATCCCGGGGGAGAGTGAGTACGGGCCGTATCCCGGGACAGAGTGAGTACGGGCCGTGTCCCGGGACAGAGTGAGTACGGGCCGTGTCCCGGGATGGAGTGAGTACGGGCTGTGTCCCGGGGGAGAGTGAGTACGGGCCGTATCCCGGGACAGAGTGAGTACGGGCCGTATCCGGGGACAGAGTGAGAACGGGCCGTGTCCCGGGATGGAGTGAGTACGGGCCGTATCCCAGGATGGAGTGAGTACGGGCCGTATCCCGGGATGGAGTGAGTACGGGCCGTATCCCGGGACAGAGTGAGTACGGGCCGTGTCCCGGGACAGAGTGAATACGGGCCGTGTCCCGGGACGGAGTGAGTACGGGCTGTGTCCCGGGGGAGAGTGAGTACGGGCCGTATCCCGGGACAGAGTGAGTACGGGCTGTGTCCCGGGGGAGAGTGAGTACGGGCCGTGTCCCGGGATGGAGTGAGTATGGGCGGTATCCCGGGGGAGAGTGAGTACGGGCCGTATCCCGGGACAGAGTGAGTACGGGCCGTGTCCCGGGATGGAGTGAGTACGGGCCGTATCCCAGGAT